>NW_028136313.1:0-600000 GCF_964662115.1 Mustela nivalis
GTAGTTGAAACCAGTGTGGCCCATGAGGCCCCGCTCATGTTTGCGGGCCACATTGGTCAAAACCACACATTGCGACCCTCACCCTGATCCCAGTCCTCAATAAGGCCTCTCAGTGGCTGGATGAAGAGATAGCATATTGGGCTTGCCATGCCCCTAGGCCCCAAATTTTACCCATAGTTCGGTTATCCCTTCACTTTTCCCCAGGGCTCTTCTTTGGAATTCCTCTTTTGGCGGACACCTGAGGTAACAGACCTGAAAGGAGTCCTCCCATTCCACAGATTGACGAAAAACAATTGGGATCGGGCCAAATCCACAGAGAGGAAGATTCGTCCATGGCCCATGAGGCCTCCCCGACATTCCACGGCCATCTCTGATACAAAATCCAGAGACAAAAGCCTGAGCAAGCGCCTCAGACTCGCTCTTTCTTCATATCCGGAAGAGTTCTTCTCATGGTTTATAGATCGGGTCTGCCATACCTACGTCCCCAAACCTAAGCTGAGTTTTGTTTTCAGACTTCTGTCCTCAAAGTCCTGGGCCACACACCCTCCAGGCTGGGGCCCCTGGAGTCACACATTAGGACTGTGCCTACCCAATCCATGGGAATTCTGCCGATGCCTTTGTCCAAAACAGTAAAATTTGGAGAACCCTACAAATCCCTGAGGCCATCCCAATAGGGCAGGTCGCCCGGGACAAACAAGGGCGGTCTGATACCAGCTGAGCATCTACCTCCACTCATACCATAGATGGATGTCCCCTGAGAAGAAGATTGAACCAGACAGGACCCTAGGCCATAATCGGATACATTGCTTTGGATTACAGGCATGTCTCCTCAAAAGCCTGGATTCCAATACCAGCATAGAGGTTTTCCTGAGGCACCCATCAAAACAAATCTCGTCTCCACAAGGAACCTTGTGCATCGAGCTATGTCAAAAGCTTAGGAGAATACTTCAGGGTCCCGGTGCCACCGCCCCATTTTAAGGCCCTCATGGACACAAACACACATTAGGACCCATCCTCAGGAAAGTCTATTCAAGTCAGCCACCCCGGTTTCTCCCGCAGAGCCATCAGATCTAAACTGTCTTGTTGCTAGGAGACAATTGGAATGCGAGGCAGGCTTCCCAGGCATCCATCCTCGAACGGTGCCCTGGAGTCATTCCATATGGGATGTCCTGGAGCTGCCCAACAAGTCTCAATTGTCCCGCAGAAGGAATCCTTGAAGGGGGCATCCCAAAACTCCCAAAGTGGGAAAACCTCCATGGCCTCGAGATTCCGCTCCCTTCATGAAGGGACCGTCATGCACAGAAACTCCAACCTGAGCCAACGTCTGATCCTCGCCCTGACTTCAGATGCATGAGATATAGGTTCAGATCTACAGGGGTACCTGCCGTGCCCTGGCCCTGAAACCCAAGTCTAGCTTGTGTTCTCAGACTTCCGTCCTCACACTCCAGGCCCCGAAGCCCGGAAGTTTCGCAATTCCAGACCCACAATGCAGCACCCTGCCTGTCCTCTAGAAAAAAAATAATTTGGCCTAATGAGCTGCCCAGGCACCTTATATGAAGATAAATCTACATGGCCTTCGACTGTACCCAAAGTATATAGTCTAACCTGGGCACTAATGCACTGTCTGACACAACCGGAGCTCGGACCTCCTGACCAACACCCAGACCGCTGACCGCACACTGAGCACATCAGAACCGCCATGGCCTTAGGTCATCATCTCTTCCCAACTGCGGGGTTTCAGGCTTCAGAACCTAGACCTTATCTCCAACCAATGCCCAGGGGTGCCTGTGATGCAGAAATCAACACTCGTCCTTACCCATGGCAATAAACCTTGTGGTTGGCATGTTGTCCAACGTTCAGTGTAGGAGAAACCAGCATTCACCCGGAGGCCCCGCCAATTCTTGAGTGCGAAGAGGGCATAAACACGCATTGTGACCCTCAGCGTGAGTCCTGTGCTCTAGTAAGTCCTCTCAGTGGCTCGACCATTAGATGTCATAATGGGCTTGACATGTCCCTAGGCCACAATTTTTAACCAGATTTCTGGTTGTCCGGTCGGCCCTCCCCAGGGCTCTACTCTGGAATACCTCATTTGGTGAGACACCTGAGGTTAAAAAACAAAACAAAGCAAATCAAAAACAACAACAACAAAACGGACTTCTTCCATCCCCAGAATGACCCAAAACTCTTGGGACGGGGCAAAACCCCAGAGAGTAAGACTCGTCCATTTCCCATGAAGTCACCCGGAAATTTCACGACCATGAGTGACACGATATCCAGAGACAAATACTTGAGCACGAGCCTCACACTCGCCCTTTTTTCAAATCCTGAAGAGTTCTCCTCATGGTCTGTAGATCAGTCCTGCCATACCTATGACCCGAAACACAAGCCGCGTTTGGGTTTTCAGACAACTGTCCAAACAGCTCTGGCCTACACACCCTACAGGCTCAGGCCCCTGGAGCCAAACCTGAGGAGTGTACTTGCCCTCTCCAAGGGAATTGTATGTGCCCATTCCAATGGCCACAACCCAACTAATAGGATAAACCTCCAAACTGCCTGAGGCCATCCCAATAGTGGTGGCATCCCAGGACAAACAGGGGCAATCTGAGCTCATCTGAGCACCTACCTGCACTCAGACGCATAGACTGATGTCCCCAGAGGTAAAAAGGAACGAACAGGCCCCTAGGCACTAAACGGATCCATTGCTGTGGTATCCAGTCATCTCTCCTCAGAGGCCTGGATTTCAATACCAGCGTATGGCTGTTTCTTGACTCACCCATCAGAAAACATCTCATCTGCATGTGGGAAACTTGCACGTTGGAGCTGTGTCAAGCCTCTGTTTGGAAAAACCCTTCAGGACCCCAGTGCCACCGCTACATTCCAAGGTCTCCATAGACACAAAAAGACATTAGGACCCATCCACAGGAGAGTCCATTTCAACTCAGCCTCCTGGGTTGCTCCCCCAGATCCAGCAGATCTAACCTGTCTTGTTGCTAGGACACAATTGGAAGGCGAGGTGGGCTACCCAGCCATCCATCCTTAGAACCCTGCTCGGAATCGTTGCCCTGGAGCCAACCAACAGGTCTCAATTGTCCTGCAGAAGAATCTTTGCAGTTTGGAGCTTCTCACAACTAACATCGTGGGAAAACCCCCACGGCCTCGTGACCCCCCGCCCATTCATGAAGGCCATCAGGGACAGAAACACCAACCTGAGCGATCTTCTGATCCTCGCCCTGACATCATAAGCACGAGATCTCGATTCAGGTCTGTAGATTGTTCCTGCCTTGTCCTCACCCAGAAACCTAAGCCTAGCTTGTTCTCAGATTTCCTTCCTCAGACTACTGGCCCACAAGCCTCCAGTTTGAAAACCAGAACTATAATGCAGCACTCTTCCTGCCCTCAGGAAGAAAAACATTGCCCTCTGGGGCTACCCAGAAACTCCAAATGAGGATCAACCTGCACGCCATTCGACTGTACCCCAAATATATAGGCTGACCTGGGCACTATTGCCCTTTTTGACACAGCCTGAGCCTGGATTACCTGGCCCCACACAGAAAGCTGGCCGCTCACTGAGCACATCGGACCCGCCATGGTCTTAGGTCGTCATCACTTCCCAACCTCGGTTGTCAAGTTTCAGAACCTAGACCTTATCTCCAATCACTGCCCAGGCTTGAAAGTGATGCAGAAATCACAACTCCTTCCCCGTGGCAAGAAACCATGTGGTTGGCATGTTGTCCAACGTTCAGTGTAGTTGAAACCAGTGTGGCCCATGAGGCCCCGCTCATGTTTGCGGGCCACATTGGTCAAAACCACACATTGCGACCCTCACCCTGATCCCAGTCCTCAATAAGGCCTCTCAGTGGCTGGATGAAGAGATAGCATATTGGGCTTGCCATGCCCCTAGGCCCCAAATTTTACCCATAGTTCGGGTTCTCCCTTCACTTTTCCCCAGGGCTCTTCTTTGGAATTCCTCTTTTGGCGGGACACCTGAGGTAACAGACCTGAAAGGAGTCCTCCCATTCCACAGATTGACGAAAAACAATTGGGATCGGGCCAAATCCACAGAGAGGAAGATTCGTCCATGGCCCATGAGGCCTCCCCGACATTCCACGGCCATCTCTGATACAAAATCCAGAGACAAAAGCCTGAGCAAGCGCCTCAGACTCGCTCTTTCTTCATATCCGGAAGAGTTCTTCTCATGGTTTATAGATCGGGTCTGCCATACCTACGTCCCCAAACCTAAGCTGAGTTTTGTTTTCAGACTTCTGTCCTCAAAGTCCTGGGCCACACACCCTCCAGGCTGGGGCCCCTGGAGTCACACATTAGGACTGTGCCTACCCAATCCATGGGAATTCTGCCGATGCCTTTGTCCAAAACAGTAAAATTTGGAGAACCCTACAAATCCCTGAGGCCATCCCAATAGGGCAGGTCGCCCGGGACAAACAAGGGCGGTCTGATACCAGCTGAGCATCTACCTCCACTCATACCATAGATGGATGTCCCCTGAGAAGAAGATTGAACCAGACAGGACCCTAGGCCATAATCGGATACATTGCTTTGGATTACAGGCATGTCTCCTCAAAAGCCTGGATTCCAATACCAGCATAGAGGTTTTCCTGAGGCACCCATCAAAACAAATCTCGTCTCCACAAGGAACCTTGTGCATCGAGCTATGTCAAAAGCTTAGGAGAATACTTCAGGGTCCCGGTGCCACCGCCCCATTTTAAGGCCCTCATGGACACAAACACACATTAGGACCCATCCTCAGGAAAGTCTATTCAAGTCAGCCACCCCGGTTTCTCCCGCAGAGCCATCAGATCTAAACTGTCTTGTTGCTAGGAGACAATTGGAATGCGAGGCAGGCTTCCCAGGCATCCATCCTCGAACGGTGCCCTGGAGTCATTCCATATGGGATGTCCTGGAGCTGCCCAACAAGTCTCAATTGTCCCGCAGAAGGAATCCTTGAAGGGGGCATCCCAAAACTCCCAAAGTGGGAAAACCTCCATGGCCTCGAGATTCCGCTCCCTTCATGAAGGGACCGTCATGCACAGAAACTCCAACCTGAGCCAACGTCTGATCCTCGCCCTGACTTCAGATGCATGAGATATAGGTTCAGATCTACAGGGGTACCTGCCGTGCCCTGGCCCTGAAACCCAAGTCTAGCTTGTGTTCTCAGACTTCCGTCCTCACACTCCAGGCCCCGAAGCCCGGAAGTTTCGCAATTCCAGACCCACAATGCAGCACCCTGCCTGTCCTCTAGAAAAAAAATAATTTGGCCTAATGAGCTGCCCAGGCACCTTATATGAAGATAAATCTACATGGCCTTCGACTGTACCCAAAGTATATAGTCTAACCTGGGCACTAATGCACTGTCTGACACAACCGGAGCTCGGACCTCCTGACCAACACCCAGACCGCTGACCGCACACTGAGCACATCAGAACCGCCATGGCCTTAGGTCATCATCTCTTCCCAACTGCGGGGTTTCAGGCTTCAGAACCTAGACCTTATCTCCAACCAATGCCCAGGGGTGCCTGTGATGCAGAAATCAACACTCGTCCTTACCCATGGCAATAAACCTTGTGGTTGGCATGTTGTCCAACGTTCAGTGTAGGAGAAACCAGCATTCACCCGGAGGCCCCGCCAATTCTTGAGTGCGAAGAGGGCATAAACACGCATTGTGACCCTCAGCGTGAGTCCTGTGCTCTAGTAAGTCCTCTCAGTGGCTCGACCATTAGATGTCATAATGGGCTTGACATGTCCCTAGGCCACAATTTTTAACCAGATTTCTGGTTGTCCGGTCGGCCCTCCCCAGGGCTCTACTCTGGAATACCTCATTTGGTGAGACACCTGAGGTTAAAAAACAAAACAAAGCAAATCAAAAACAACAACAACAAAACGGACTTCTTCCATCCCCAGAATGACCCAAAACTCTTGGGACGGGGCAAAACCCCAGAGAGTAAGACTCGTCCATTTCCCATGAAGTCACCCGGAAATTTCACGACCATGAGTGACACGATATCCAGAGACAAATACTTGAGCACGAGCCTCACACTCGCCCTTTTTTCAAATCCTGAAGAGTTCTCCTCATGGTCTGTAGATCAGTCCTGCCATACCTATGACCCGAAACACAAGCCGCGTTTGGGTTTTCAGACAACTGTCCAAACAGCTCTGGCCTACACACCCTACAGGCTCAGGCCCCTGGAGCCAAACCTGAGGAGTGTACTTGCCCTCTCCAAGGGAATTGTATGTGCCCATTCCAATGGCCACAACCCAACTAATAGGATAAACCTCCAAACTGCCTGAGGCCATCCCAATAGTGGTGGCATCCCAGGACAAACAGGGGCAATCTGAGCTCATCTGAGCACCTACCTGCACTCAGACGCATAGACTGATGTCCCCAGAGGTAAAAAGGAACGAACAGGCCCCTAGGCACTAAACGGATCCATTGCTGTGGTATCCAGTCATCTCTCCTCAGAGGCCTGGATTTCAATACCAGCGTATGGCTGTTTCTTGACTCACCCATCAGAAAACATCTCATCTGCATGTGGGAAACTTGCACGTTGGAGCTGTGTCAAGCCTCTGTTTGGAAAAACCCTTCAGGACCCCAGTGCCACCGCTACATTCCAAGGTCTCCATAGACACAAAAAGACATTAGGACCCATCCACAGGAGAGTCCATTTCAACTCAGCCTCCTGGGTTGCTCCCCCAGATCCAGCAGATCTAACCTGTCTTGTTGCTAGGACACAATTGGAAGGCGAGGTGGGCTACCCAGCCATCCATCCTTAGAACCCTGCTCGGAATCGTTGCCCTGGAGCCAACCAACAGGTCTCAATTGTCCTGCAGAAGAATCTTTGCAGTTTGGAGCTTCTCACAACTAACATCGTGGGAAAACCCCCACGGCCTCGTGACCCCCCGCCCATTCATGAAGGCCATCAGGGACAGAAACACCAACCTGAGCGATCTTCTGATCCTCGCCCTGACATCATAAGCACGAGATCTCGATTCAGGTCTGTAGATTGTTCCTGCCTTGTCCTCACCCAGAAACCTAAGCCTAGCTTGTTCTCAGATTTCCTTCCTCAGACTACTGGCCCACAAGCCTCCAGTTTGAAAACCAGAACTATAATGCAGCACTCTTCCTGCCCTCAGGAAGAAAAACATTGCCCTCTGGGGCTACCCAGAAACTCCAAATGAGGATCAACCTGCACGCCATTCGACTGTACCCCAAATATATAGGCTGACCTGGGCACTATTGCCCTTTTTGACACAGCCTGAGCCTGGATTACCTGGCCCCACACAGAAAGCTGGCCGCTCACTGAGCACATCGGACCCGCCATGGTCTTAGGTCGTCATCACTTCCCAACCTCGGTTGTCAAGTTTCAGAACCTAGACCTTATCTCCAATCACTGCCCAGGCTTGAAAGTGATGCAGAAATCACAACTCCTTCCCCGTGGCAAGAAACCATGTGGTTGGCATGTTGTCCAACGTTCAGTGTAGTTGAAACCAGTGTGGCCCATGAGGCCCCGCTCATGTTTGCGGGCCACATTGGTCAAAACCACACATTGCGACCCTCACCCTGATCCCAGTCCTCAATAAGGCCTCTCAGTGGCTGGATGAAGAGATAGCATATTGGGCTTGCCATGCCCCTAGGCCCCAAATTTTACCCATAGTTCGGGTTCTCCCTTCACTTTTCCCCAGGGCTCTTCTTTGGAATTCCTCTTTTGGCGGGACACCTGAGGTAACAGACCTGAAAGGAGTCCTCCCATTCCACAGATTGACGAAAAACAATTGGGATCGGGCCAAATCCACAGAGAGGAAGATTCGTCCATGGCCCATGAGGCCTCCCCGACATTCCACGGCCATCTCTGATACAAAATCCAGAGACAAAAGCCTGAGCAAGCGCCTCAGACTCGCTCTTTCTTCATATCCGGAAGAGTTCTTCTCATGGTTTATAGATCGGGTCTGCCATACCTACGTCCCCAAACCTAAGCTGAGTTTTGTTTTCAGACTTCTGTCCTCAAAGTCCTGGGCCACACACCCTCCAGGCTGGGGCCCCTGGAGTCACACATTAGGACTGTGCCTACCCAATCCATGGGAATTCTGCCGATGCCTTTGTCCAAAACAGTAAAATTTGGAGAACCCTACAAATCCCTGAGGCCATCCCAATAGGGCAGGTCGCCCGGGACAAACAAGGGCGGTCTGATACCAGCTGAGCATCTACCTCCACTCATACCATAGATGGATGTCCCCTGAGAAGAAGATTGAACCAGACAGGACCCTAGGCCATAATCGGATACATTGCTTTGGATTACAGGCATGTCTCCTCAAAAGCCTGGATTCCAATACCAGCATAGAGGTTTTCCTGAGGCACCCATCAAAACAAATCTCGTCTCCACAAGGAACCTTGTGCATCGAGCTATGTCAAAAGCTTAGGAGAATACTTCAGGGTCCCGGTGCCACCGCCCCATTTTAAGGCCCTCATGGACACAAACACACATTAGGACCCATCCTCAGGAAAGTCTATTCAAGTCAGCCACCCCGGTTTCTCCCGCAGAGCCATCAGATCTAAACTGTCTTGTTGCTAGGAGACAATTGGAATGCGAGGCAGGCTTCCCAGGCATCCATCCTCGAACGGTGCCCTGGAGTCATTCCATATGGGATGTCCTGGAGCTGCCCAACAAGTCTCAATTGTCCCGCAGAAGGAATCCTTGAAGGGGGCATCCCAAAACTCCCAAAGTGGGAAAACCTCCATGGCCTCGAGATTCCGCTCCCTTCATGAAGGGACCGTCATGCACAGAAACTCCAACCTGAGCCAACGTCTGATCCTCGCCCTGACTTCAGATGCATGAGATATAGGTTCAGATCTACAGGGGTACCTGCCGTGCCCTGGCCCTGAAACCCAAGTCTAGCTTGTGTTCTCAGACTTCCGTCCTCACACTCCAGGCCCCGAAGCCCGGAAGTTTCGCAATTCCAGACCCACAATGCAGCACCCTGCCTGTCCTCTAGAAAAAAAATAATTTGGCCTAATGAGCTGCCCAGGCACCTTATATGAAGATAAATCTACATGGCCTTCGACTGTACCCAAAGTATATAGTCTAACCTGGGCACTAATGCACTGTCTGACACAACCGGAGCTCGGACCTCCTGACCAACACCCAGACCGCTGACCGCACACTGAGCACATCAGAACCGCCATGGCCTTAGGTCATCATCTCTTCCCAACTGCGGGGTTTCAGGCTTCAGAACCTAGACCTTATCTCCAACCAATGCCCAGGGGTGCCTGTGATGCAGAAATCAACACTCGTCCTTACCCATGGCAATAAACCTTGTGGTTGGCATGTTGTCCAACGTTCAGTGTAGGAGAAACCAGCATTCACCCGGAGGCCCCGCCAATTCTTGAGTGCGAAGAGGGCATAAACACGCATTGTGACCCTCAGCGTGAGTCCTGTGCTCTAGTAAGTCCTCTCAGTGGCTCGACCATTAGATGTCATAATGGGCTTGACATGTCCCTAGGCCACAATTTTTAACCAGATTTCTGGTTGTCCGGTCGGCCCTCCCCAGGGCTCTACTCTGGAATACCTCATTTGGTGAGACACCTGAGGTTAAAAAACAAAACAAAGCAAATCAAAAACAACAACAACAAAACGGACTTCTTCCATCCCCAGAATGACCCAAAACTCTTGGGACGGGGCAAAACCCCAGAGAGTAAGACTCGTCCATTTCCCATGAAGTCACCCGGAAATTTCACGACCATGAGTGACACGATATCCAGAGACAAATACTTGAGCACGAGCCTCACACTCGCCCTTTTTTCAAATCCTGAAGAGTTCTCCTCATGGTCTGTAGATCAGTCCTGCCATACCTATGACCCGAAACACAAGCCGCGTTTGGGTTTTCAGACAACTGTCCAAACAGCTCTGGCCTACACACCCTACAGGCTCAGGCCCCTGGAGCCAAACCTGAGGAGTGTACTTGCCCTCTCCAAGGGAATTGTATGTGCCCATTCCAATGGCCACAACCCAACTAATAGGATAAACCTCCAAACTGCCTGAGGCCATCCCAATAGTGGTGGCATCCCAGGACAAACAGGGGCAATCTGAGCTCATCTGAGCACCTACCTGCACTCAGACGCATAGACTGATGTCCCCAGAGGTAAAAAGGAACGAACAGGCCCCTAGGCACTAAACGGATCCATTGCTGTGGTATCCAGTCATCTCTCCTCAGAGGCCTGGATTTCAATACCAGCGTATGGCTGTTTCTTGACTCACCCATCAGAAAACATCTCATCTGCATGTGGGAAACTTGCACGTTGGAGCTGTGTCAAGCCTCTGTTTGGAAAAACCCTTCAGGACCCCAGTGCCACCGCTACATTCCAAGGTCTCCATAGACACAAAAAGACATTAGGACCCATCCACAGGAGAGTCCATTTCAACTCAGCCTCCTGGGTTGCTCCCCCAGATCCAGCAGATCTAACCTGTCTTGTTGCTAGGACACAATTGGAAGGCGAGGTGGGCTACCCAGCCATCCATCCTTAGAACCCTGCTCGGAATCGTTGCCCTGGAGCCAACCAACAGGTCTCAATTGTCCTGCAGAAGAATCTTTGCAGTTTGGAGCTTCTCACAACTAACATCGTGGGAAAACCCCCACGGCCTCGTGACCCCCCGCCCATTCATGAAGGCCATCAGGGACAGAAACACCAACCTGAGCGATCTTCTGATCCTCGCCCTGACATCATAAGCACGAGATCTCGATTCAGGTCTGTAGATTGTTCCTGCCTTGTCCTCACCCAGAAACCTAAGCCTAGCTTGTTCTCAGATTTCCTTCCTCAGACTACTGGCCCACAAGCCTCCAGTTTGAAAACCAGAACTATAATGCAGCACTCTTCCTGCCCTCAGGAAGAAAAACATTGCCCTCTGGGGCTACCCAGAAACTCCAAATGAGGATCAACCTGCACGCCATTCGACTGTACCCCAAATATATAGGCTGACCTGGGCACTATTGCCCTTTTTGACACAGCCTGAGCCTGGATTACCTGGCCCCACACAGAAAGCTGGCCGCTCACTGAGCACATCGGACCCGCCATGGTCTTAGGTCGTCATCACTTCCCAACCTCGGTTGTCAAGTTTCAGAACCTAGACCTTATCTCCAATCACTGCCCAGGCTTGAAAGTGATGCAGAAATCACAACTCCTTCCCCGTGGCAAGAAACCATGTGGTTGGCATGTTGTCCAACGTTCAGTGTAGTTGAAACCAGTGTGGCCCATGAGGCCCCGCTCATGTTTGCGGGCCACATTGGTCAAAACCACACATTGCGACCCTCACCCTGATCCCAGTCCTCAATAAGGCCTCTCAGTGGCTGGATGAAGAGATAGCATATTGGGCTTGCCATGCCCCTAGGCCCCAAATTTTACCCATAGTTCGGGTTCTCCCTTCACTTTTCCCCAGGGCTCTTCTTTGGAATTCCTCTTTTGGCGGGACACCTGAGGTAACAGACCTGAAAGGAGTCCTCCCATTCCACAGATTGACGAAAAACAATTGGGATCGGGCCAAATCCACAGAGAGGAAGATTCGTCCATGGCCCATGAGGCCTCCCCGACATTCCACGGCCATCTCTGATACAAAATCCAGAGACAAAAGCCTGAGCAAGCGCCTCAGACTCGCTCTTTCTTCATATCCGGAAGAGTTCTTCTCATGGTTTATAGATCGGGTCTGCCATACCTACGTCCCCAAACCTAAGCTGAGTTTTGTTTTCAGACTTCTGTCCTCAAAGTCCTGGGCCACACACCCTCCAGGCTGGGGCCCCTGGAGTCACACATTAGGACTGTGCCTACCCAATCCATGGGAATTCTGCCGATGCCTTTGTCCAAAACAGTAAAATTTGGAGAACCCTACAAATCCCTGAGGCCATCCCAATAGGGCAGGTCGCCCGGGACAAACAAGGGCGGTCTGATACCAGCTGAGCATCTACCTCCACTCATACCATAGATGGATGTCCCCTGAGAAGAAGATTGAACCAGACAGGACCCTAGGCCATAATCGGATACATTGCTTTGGATTACAGGCATGTCTCCTCAAAAGCCTGGATTCCAATACCAGCATAGAGGTTTTCCTGAGGCACCCATCAAAACAAATCTCGTCTCCACAAGGAACCTTGTGCATCGAGCTATGTCAAAAGCTTAGGAGAATACTTCAGGGTCCCGGTGCCACCGCCCCATTTTAAGGCCCTCATGGACACAAACACACATTAGGACCCATCCTCAGGAAAGTCTATTCAAGTCAGCCACCCCGGTTTCTCCCGCAGAGCCATCAGATCTAAACTGTCTTGTTGCTAGGAGACAATTGGAATGCGAGGCAGGCTTCCCAGGCATCCATCCTCGAACGGTGCCCTGGAGTCATTCCATATGGGATGTCCTGGAGCTGCCCAACAAGTCTCAATTGTCCCGCAGAAGGAATCCTTGAAGGGGGCATCCCAAAACTCCCAAAGTGGGAAAACCTCCATGGCCTCGAGATTCCGCTCCCTTCATGAAGGGACCGTCATGCACAGAAACTCCAACCTGAGCCAACGTCTGATCCTCGCCCTGACTTCAGATGCATGAGATATAGGTTCAGATCTACAGGGGTACCTGCCGTGCCCTGGCCCTGAAACCCAAGTCTAGCTTGTGTTCTCAGACTTCCGTCCTCACACTCCAGGCCCCGAAGCCCGGAAGTTTCGCAATTCCAGACCCACAATGCAGCACCCTGCCTGTCCTCTAGAAAAAAAATAATTTGGCCTAATGAGCTGCCCAGGCACCTTATATGAAGATAAATCTACATGGCCTTCGACTGTACCCAAAGTATATAGTCTAACCTGGGCACTAATGCACTGTCTGACACAACCGGAGCTCGGACCTCCTGACCAACACCCAGACCGCTGACCGCACACTGAGCACATCAGAACCGCCATGGCCTTAGGTCATCATCTCTTCCCAACTGCGGGGTTTCAGGCTTCAGAACCTAGACCTTATCTCCAACCAATGCCCAGGGGTGCCTGTGATGCAGAAATCAACACTCGTCCTTACCCATGGCAATAAACCTTGTGGTTGGCATGTTGTCCAACGTTCAGTGTAGGAGAAACCAGCATTCACCCGGAGGCCCCGCCAATTCTTGAGTGCGAAGAGGGCATAAACACGCATTGTGACCCTCAGCGTGAGTCCTGTGCTCTAGTAAGTCCTCTCAGTGGCTCGACCATTAGATGTCATAATGGGCTTGACATGTCCCTAGGCCACAATTTTTAACCAGATTTCTGGTTGTCCGGTCGGCCCTCCCCAGGGCTCTACTCTGGAATACCTCATTTGGTGAGACACCTGAGGTTAAAAAACAAAACAAAGCAAATCAAAAACAACAACAACAAAACGGACTTCTTCCATCCCCAGAATGACCCAAAACTCTTGGGACGGGGCAAAACCCCAGAGAGTAAGACTCGTCCATTTCCCATGAAGTCACCCGGAAATTTCACGACCATGAGTGACACGATATCCAGAGACAAATACTTGAGCACGAGCCTCACACTCGCCCTTTTTTCAAATCCTGAAGAGTTCTCCTCATGGTCTGTAGATCAGTCCTGCCATACCTATGACCCGAAACACAAGCCGCGTTTGGGTTTTCAGACAACTGTCCAAACAGCTCTGGCCTACACACCCTACAGGCTCAGGCCCCTGGAGCCAAACCTGAGGAGTGTACTTGCCCTCTCCAAGGGAATTGTATGTGCCCATTCCAATGGCCACAACCCAACTAATAGGATAAACCTCCAAACTGCCTGAGGCCATCCCAATAGTGGTGGCATCCCAGGACAAACAGGGGCAATCTGAGCTCATCTGAGCACCTACCTGCACTCAGACGCATAGACTGATGTCCCCAGAGGTAAAAAGGAACGAACAGGCCCCTAGGCACTAAACGGATCCATTGCTGTGGTATCCAGTCATCTCTCCTCAGAGGCCTGGATTTCAATACCAGCGTATGGCTGTTTCTTGACTCACCCATCAGAAAACATCTCATCTGCATGTGGGAAACTTGCACGTTGGAGCTGTGTCAAGCCTCTGTTTGGAAAAACCCTTCAGGACCCCAGTGCCACCGCTACATTCCAAGGTCTCCATAGACACAAAAAGACATTAGGACCCATCCACAGGAGAGTCCATTTCAACTCAGCCTCCTGGGTTGCTCCCCCAGATCCAGCAGATCTAACCTGTCTTGTTGCTAGGACACAATTGGAAGGCGAGGTGGGCTACCCAGCCATCCATCCTTAGAACCCTGCTCGGAATCGTTGCCCTGGAGCCAACCAACAGGTCTCAATTGTCCTGCAGAAGAATCTTTGCAGTTTGGAGCTTCTCACAACTAACATCGTGGGAAAACCCCCACGGCCTCGTGACCCCCCGCCCATTCATGAAGGCCATCAGGGACAGAAACACCAACCTGAGCGATCTTCTGATCCTCGCCCTGACATCATAAGCACGAGATCTCGATTCAGGTCTGTAGATTGTTCCTGCCTTGTCCTCACCCAGAAACCTAAGCCTAGCTTGTTCTCAGATTTCCTTCCTCAGACTACTGGCCCACAAGCCTCCAGTTTGAAAACCAGAACTATAATGCAGCACTCTTCCTGCCCTCAGGAAGAAAAACATTGCCCTCTGGGGCTACCCAGAAACTCCAAATGAGGATCAACCTGCACGCCATTCGACTGTACCCCAAATATATAGGCTGACCTGGGCACTATTGCCCTTTTTGACACAGCCTGAGCCTGGATTACCTGGCCCCACACAGAAAGCTGGCCGCTCACTGAGCACATCGGACCCGCCATGGTCTTAGGTCGTCATCACTTCCCAACCTCGGTTGTCAAGTTTCAGAACCTAGACCTTATCTCCAATCACTGCCCAGGCTTGAAAGTGATGCAGAAATCACAACTCCTTCCCCGTGGCAAGAAACCATGTGGTTGGCATGTTGTCCAACGTTCAGTGTAGTTGAAACCAGTGTGGCCCATGAGGCCCCGCTCATGTTTGCGGGCCACATTGGTCAAAACCACACATTGCGACCCTCACCCTGATCCCAGTCCTCAATAAGGCCTCTCAGTGGCTGGATGAAGAGATAGCATATTGGGCTTGCCATGCCCCTAGGCCCCAAATTTTACCCATAGTTCGGGTTCTCCCTTCACTTTTCCCCAGGGCTCTTCTTTGGAATTCCTCTTTTGGCGGGACACCTGAGGTAACAGACCTGAAAGGAGTCCTCCCATTCCACAGATTGACGAAAAACAATTGGGATCGGGCCAAATCCACAGAGAGGAAGATTCGTCCATGGCCCATGAGGCCTCCCCGACATTCCACGGCCATCTCTGATACAAAATCCAGAGACAAAAGCCTGAGCAAGCGCCTCAGACTCGCTCTTTCTTCATATCCGGAAGAGTTCTTCTCATGGTTTATAGATCGGGTCTGCCATACCTACGTCCCCAAACCTAAGCTGAGTTTTGTTTTCAGACTTCTGTCCTCAAAGTCCTGGGCCACACACCCTCCAGGCTGGGGCCCCTGGAGTCACACATTAGGACTGTGCCTACCCAATCCATGGGAATTCTGCCGATGCCTTTGTCCAAAACAGTAAAATTTGGAGAACCCTACAAATCCCTGAGGCCATCCCAATAGGGCAGGTCGCCCGGGACAAACAAGGGCGGTCTGATACCAGCTGAGCATCTACCTCCACTCATACCATAGATGGATGTCCCCTGAGAAGAAGATTGAACCAGACAGGACCCTAGGCCATAATCGGATACATTGCTTTGGATTACAGGCATGTCTCCTCAAAAGCCTGGATTCCAATACCAGCATAGAGGTTTTCCTGAGGCACCCATCAAAACAAATCTCGTCTCCACAAGGAACCTTGTGCATCGAGCTATGTCAAAAGCTTAGGAGAATACTTCAGGGTCCCGGTGCCACCGCCCCATTTTAAGGCCCTCATGGACACAAACACACATTAGGACCCATCCTCAGGAAAGTCTATTCAAGTCAGCCACCCCGGTTTCTCCCGCAGAGCCATCAGATCTAAACTGTCTTGTTGCTAGGAGACAATTGGAATGCGAGGCAGGCTTCCCAGGCATCCATCCTCGAACGGTGCCCTGGAGTCATTCCATATGGGATGTCCTGGAGCTGCCCAACAAGTCTCAATTGTCCCGCAGAAGGAATCCTTGAAGGGGGCATCCCAAAACTCCCAAAGTGGGAAAACCTCCATGGCCTCGAGATTCCGCTCCCTTCATGAAGGGACCGTCATGCACAGAAACTCCAACCTGAGCCAACGTCTGATCCTCGCCCTGACTTCAGATGCATGAGATATAGGTTCAGATCTACAGGGGTACCTGCCGTGCCCTGGCCCTGAAACCCAAGTCTAGCTTGTGTTCTCAGACTTCCGTCCTCACACTCCAGGCCCCGAAGCCCGGAAGTTTCGCAATTCCAGACCCACAATGCAGCACCCTGCCTGTCCTCTAGAAAAAAAATAATTTGGCCTAATGAGCTGCCCAGGCACCTTATATGAAGATAAATCTACATGGCCTTCGACTGTACCCAAAGTATATAGTCTAACCTGGGCACTAATGCACTGTCTGACACAACCGGAGCTCGGACCTCCTGACCAACACCCAGACCGCTGACCGCACACTGAGCACATCAGAACCGCCATGGCCTTAGGTCATCATCTCTTCCCAACTGCGGGGTTTCAGGCTTCAGAACCTAGACCTTATCTCCAACCAATGCCCAGGGGTGCCTGTGATGCAGAAATCAACACTCGTCCTTACCCATGGCAATAAACCTTGTGGTTGGCATGTTGTCCAACGTTCAGTGTAGGAGAAACCAGCATTCACCCGGAGGCCCCGCCAATTCTTGAGTGCGAAGAGGGCATAAACACGCATTGTGACCCTCAGCGTGAGTCCTGTGCTCTAGTAAGTCCTCTCAGTGGCTCGACCATTAGATGTCATAATGGGCTTGACATGTCCCTAGGCCACAATTTTTAACCAGATTTCTGGTTGTCCGGTCGGCCCTCCCCAGGGCTCTACTCTGGAATACCTCATTTGGTGAGACACCTGAGGTTAAAAAACAAAACAAAGCAAATCAAAAACAACAACAACAAAACGGACTTCTTCCATCCCCAGAATGACCCAAAACTCTTGGGACGGGGCAAAACCCCAGAGAGTAAGACTCGTCCATTTCCCATGAAGTCACCCGGAAATTTCACGACCATGAGTGACACGATATCCAGAGACAAATACTTGAGCACGAGCCTCACACTCGCCCTTTTTTCAAATCCTGAAGAGTTCTCCTCATGGTCTGTAGATCAGTCCTGCCATACCTATGACCCGAAACACAAGCCGCGTTTGGGTTTTCAGACAACTGTCCAAACAGCTCTGGCCTACACACCCTACAGGCTCAGGCCCCTGGAGCCAAACCTGAGGAGTGTACTTGCCCTCTCCAAGGGAATTGTATGTGCCCATTCCAATGGCCACAACCCAACTAATAGGATAAACCTCCAAACTGCCTGAGGCCATCCCAATAGTGGTGGCATCCCAGGACAAACAGGGGCAATCTGAGCTCATCTGAGCACCTACCTGCACTCAGACGCATAGACTGATGTCCCCAGAGGTAAAAAGGAACGAACAGGCCCCTAGGCACTAAACGGATCCATTGCTGTGGTATCCAGTCATCTCTCCTCAGAGGCCTGGATTTCAATACCAGCGTATGGCTGTTTCTTGACTCACCCATCAGAAAACATCTCATCTGCATGTGGGAAACTTGCACGTTGGAGCTGTGTCAAGCCTCTGTTTGGAAAAACCCTTCAGGACCCCAGTGCCACCGCTACATTCCAAGGTCTCCATAGACACAAAAAGACATTAGGACCCATCCACAGGAGAGTCCATTTCAACTCAGCCTCCTGGGTTGCTCCCCCAGATCCAGCAGATCTAACCTGTCTTGTTGCTAGGACACAATTGGAAGGCGAGGTGGGCTACCCAGCCATCCATCCTTAGAACCCTGCTCGGAATCGTTGCCCTGGAGCCAACCAACAGGTCTCAATTGTCCTGCAGAAGAATCTTTGCAGTTTGGAGCTTCTCACAACTAACATCGTGGGAAAACCCCCACGGCCTCGTGACCCCCCGCCCATTCATGAAGGCCATCAGGGACAGAAACACCAACCTGAGCGATCTTCTGATCCTCGCCCTGACATCATAAGCACGAGATCTCGATTCAGGTCTGTAGATTGTTCCTGCCTTGTCCTCACCCAGAAACCTAAGCCTAGCTTGTTCTCAGATTTCCTTCCTCAGACTACTGGCCCACAAGCCTCCAGTTTGAAAACCAGAACTATAATGCAGCACTCTTCCTGCCCTCAGGAAGAAAAACATTGCCCTCTGGGGCTACCCAGAAACTCCAAATGAGGATCAACCTGCACGCCATTCGACTGTACCCCAAATATATAGGCTGACCTGGGCACTATTGCCCTTTTTGACACAGCCTGAGCCTGGATTACCTGGCCCCACACAGAAAGCTGGCCGCTCACTGAGCACATCGGACCCGCCATGGTCTTAGGTCGTCATCACTTCCCAACCTCGGTTGTCAAGTTTCAGAACCTAGACCTTATCTCCAATCACTGCCCAGGCTTGAAAGTGATGCAGAAATCACAACTCCTTCCCCGTGGCAAGAAACCATGTGGTTGGCATGTTGTCCAACGTTCAGTGTAGTTGAAACCAGTGTGGCCCATGAGGCCCCGCTCATGTTTGCGGGCCACATTGGTCAAAACCACACATTGCGACCCTCACCCTGATCCCAGTCCTCAATAAGGCCTCTCAGTGGCTGGATGAAGAGATAGCATATTGGGCTTGCCATGCCCCTAGGCCCCAAATTTTACCCATAGTTCGGGTTCTCCCTTCACTTTTCCCCAGGGCTCTTCTTTGGAATTCCTCTTTTGGCGGGACACCTGAGGTAACAGACCTGAAAGGAGTCCTCCCATTCCACAGATTGACGAAAAACAATTGGGATCGGGCCAAATCCACAGAGAGGAAGATTCGTCCATGGCCCATGAGGCCTCCCCGACATTCCACGGCCATCTCTGATACAAAATCCAGAGACAAAAGCCTGAGCAAGCGCCTCAGACTCGCTCTTTCTTCATATCCGGAAGAGTTCTTCTCATGGTTTATAGATCGGGTCTGCCATACCTACGTCCCCAAACCTAAGCTGAGTTTTGTTTTCAGACTTCTGTCCTCAAAGTCCTGGGCCACACACCCTCCAGGCTGGGGCCCCTGGAGTCACACATTAGGACTGTGCCTACCCAATCCATGGGAATTCTGCCGATGCCTTTGTCCAAAACAGTAAAATTTGGAGAACCCTACAAATCCCTGAGGCCATCCCAATAGGGCAGGTCGCCCGGGACAAACAAGGGCGGTCTGATACCAGCTGAGCATCTACCTCCACTCATACCATAGATGGATGTCCCCTGAGAAGAAGATTGAACCAGACAGGACCCTAGGCCATAATCGGATACATTGCTTTGGATTACAGGCATGTCTCCTCAAAAGCCTGGATTCCAATACCAGCATAGAGGTTTTCCTGAGGCACCCATCAAAACAAATCTCGTCTCCACAAGGAACCTTGTGCATCGAGCTATGTCAAAAGCTTAGGAGAATACTTCAGGGTCCCGTTGCCACCGACACATTTTAAGGCCCTCATGGACACAAACACATATTAGGACCAATCCTCAGGAAAGTCCTTTTCAAGTCATCCACCCCGGTTTCTCCCGCAGGGCCATCAGATATAAACTGCCTTGTTGCTGGGAGACAATTTGAATGCAAGGCGGGCTTCCCAGGCATCCATCCTCGAACAGTGCCCTGGAGTCATTCCATATGGGATGTCCTGAAGCTGCCCAACAGGTCTCATTTGTCCTGCAGAAGGAATCCCTGAAGGGGGCATCCCACAACTCCCAACTTGGGAAAACCTCCATGGCCTTGAGATTCCGCTCCCTTCATGAAGGGTCCGTCATGCACAGAAACTCCAACCTGAACCAACGTCTGATCCTCGCCCTGACTTCAGATGCATGAGATATTGGTTCAGATCTACAGTGGTACCTGCCGTGTCCTCGCCCTGAAACCCAAGTCTAGCTTGTGTTCCCAGACTTCCGTCCTCACACTCCTGGACACGAACCTCTCAAGTTTAGCAATTCCGGACCGACAGTGAAGCACTCTGCCTGCCCTCTGGAAAACAAATTTTGCCTAATGAGCTGCCCAGACAACTTATATGAGGATAAATCTACATGGCACTCGACTGTACCCAAATTATATAGTCTAACCTGGCCACTAATGCACTGTCTGAGACAACCTGAGCCCGGACCTTCTGACCAACACCCAGACAGCTGACCGCACACTGAACACATCAGACCCGCCATGGCCTTAGGTCATCATCTCTTCCCTACCTCAGTATTTAGGCTTCAGAACCTAGACCTTATCTCCAATCACTGCCCAGGGTTGACTGTGATGCAGAAATCAGAACTCTTCCTTACCCATAGCAAGAAACCTTGTGGTTGGCATGTTGTCCAACGTTCAGTGTAGGAGAAACCAGGATTCACCATGAGGCCCGGCCCATTCTTGTTTGCAAAGTGGGCATAAACACGCATTGTGACCCTCAGCGTGAGTCCTGTCCTCTAGTAAGTCCTCTCAGTGGCTCGACCATTAGACGTCATAATGGGCTTGACATGTCCCTAGGGCACAATAAGTAACCAGATTTCTGGTTGTCCGGTCGGCCCTCCCCAGGGCTCTACTCTGGAATCCCTCATTTGTGGGACACCTGAGGTTAAAAAAGAAAACAAGGCAAATCAACAACAACAACAACAATACGGAATTCTTCCATCCCACAGAATGACCCAAACTCTTTGGACGGGGCCAAACCCCCAGAGTGTAAGACTCGTCCATTTCCGATGAAGTCACCAGGAAATTTCAATACCATGAGTTGCACGATATCCAGAGACAAAAACTTGAGCACGAGCCTCACACTCGCCCCTTATTTATATCCCGAAGATTTCTCCTCATGGTCTGTAGATCAATCCTGCCATACCTATGACCTAAAACATAAGCCGCGTTTGTGTTTTCAGACGACTGTCCAAACAGCTCTGCCTACACACCCTACAGGCTCAGGCCCCTGGAGCCAAACCTGAGGACTCTACTTGCCCTCTCCAAGGGAATTGTATGTGCCCATTCCAATGGCCACAACCTACTAATAGGATAAACCTGCAAACTCCCTGAGGCCATCCCAATAGTAGTGGCTTCCCAGGACAAACAGGGGCAATCGGAGCCCATCTGAGCACCTACATGAACTCAGACGCATAGACTGATGTCCCCAGAGGTAAAAAGGTCCGAACAGGCCCCTAGGCACTATTCGGATTCATTGTTGTGGTATCCAGTCATCTCTCCTAAGAGGCCTGGATTTCAATACCAGCATATGGCTGTTTCCTGACTCATCCGTCAGAACAAATCTCATCTACATATGGGAAACTTGCACGTTGGAGCTGTGTCAAAGCCTCTGTTTGAAAAAACCCTTCAGGACCCCAGTGCCACCGCTTCATTCCAAGGTCTCAATAGACACAAAAACATATTAGGATCCATCCACAGGAGAGTCCATTTCAACTCAGATCCAGATTGTTCGCACAGATCCACCAGATCTAACCTGTCTTGTTGCTAGGACACAATTGGAATGCAAGGTGGGCTACTCAGGCATCCATCCTTAGAACCCTGCTTGGAATCGTTGGCCTGGAGCCAACCAACATGTCTCAATTGTCCTGCACAAGAATCTTTGCAGTTTGGAGCTTCTCACAACTAACATCGTGGGAAAACCCCCACGAACTCGAGACCCCGCCCCTTCATGAATGGGCCATCAGGGACAGAAACACCAACCTGAGCGATCTTCTGATCCTCGCCCTGACTTCGAAGCACGAGATCTCGATTCAGGTCTGTAGATTGTTCCTGCCTTGTCCTCACCCAGAACCTAAGCCTAGCTTGTGTTCTCAGATTTCCGTCTTCAGACTACTGGCCCACAAGCCTCCATTTTGCAAACCAGAACTATAATGCAGCACTCTGCCAGCCTTCAGGAAGAAAAACATTGCCCTGTGGGGCTGACCAGAAACTCCAAATGAGGATCAACCTGCACGCCATTCGACTGTACCCCAAATATATAGGCTGACCTGGGCACTATTGCCCTTTCTGACACAGCCTGAGCCTGGACTTCCTGGCCCCACCCAGAAAGCTGGTCGAACACTGAGCACGCCGGACGAGCCATGTCCTTAGTTCGTCATCTCTTCCCAACCTCGGTTGTCAAGTTTCAGAACCTAGACCTTATCTCCAATCACTGCCCAGGCTTGTAAGTGATGCAGAAATCACAACTCCTTCCCCGTGGCTAGAAACCATGTGGTTGGCATGTTTTCCAATGTTCAGTGTAGTTGAAACCAGTGTTGCCCATGAGGCCCCGCCCATGTTTATGGGCCACATTGGTCACAAACACACATTGTGACCCTCAGCCTGATCCCAGTCCTCAGGTAAGGCCTCTCAGTGGCTGGATGAAGAGACAGCATATTGGGCTTGCCATGCCCCTAGGCCCCAAATTTTACCCATAGTTTGGGTTGTCCCTTCGCTTTTCCCCTGGGCTCTTCTTTGGAATTCCTCTTTTGGCGGGACACCTAAGGTAACAAACCTGAAAGGAGACCTCCCATTCCACAGATTGACGAAAAAGAATTGGGATCGGGGGAATTCCACAGAGAGGAAGATTCATCCATGGCCCATAAGGTTTCCCAGACAATCCACGGCCATCGCTGATACCGAATCTAGAGACAAAAGACTGAACAAGCACCTCAGACTCGCTCTTTCTTCATATCCTGAAGAGTTCTTCTCATGGTTTATAGATCGGGCCTGCCATACCTACGTCTCCAAACCTAAGCTGAGTTTATGTTTTCAGACTTCTGTCCTCAGAGTCCTGGGCCACACACCCTCCAGGCTGCGGTCCATGGAGCCACACATAAGGACTGTGCCTACCCAATCCATGGGAACTCTGCCCATTCCATTGTCCAAAACCGTAAAATTAGGAGAACCCTCCAAATCCCTGAGGCCATCCCAATAGTGCAGGTCTCCCGTGACAAACAAGCGCGGTCTGATAGCAGCTGAGCATCAACCTCCACTCATACCATAGATCGATGTCCCCAGAGAAGAAGATTGAACCAGACAGGACCCTGGCCATATTGGATCCATTGCTTTGGTTACAGGCATGTCTCCTCAAAAGCCTGGATTCCAATACCAGCATAGGGGTTTTCCTGAGGCAGCAATCAGAACAAATCTCGTCTCCAAGGAAACATGTGCATCGAGCTATGTCAAAAGCTTAGGAGAATACTTCAGGGACCCGGTGCGACGGCCCCATTCCAAGGTTCCATGAACACAAACACACATTAGGACCCATCCTGAGGAAAGTCCATTTCAAGTCAGCCACTCCGGTTGCTCCCGCAGAGCCATCAGATCTAAACTGGGTTGTTGCTAGGAGACAATTGGAATGCGAGGCTGGCTTCCCAGGCATCATCCCTCGAACGGTGCTCTGGAGTCATTCCATATGGGATGTCCTGGAGCTGCCCAAAGGTCTCAATTGTCCCGCAGAAGGAATTCTTGAAGGGGGCAACCCACAACTCCCACGTGGGAAAAACTCCATGGACACGAGATTCCGCTCCCTTCATGAAGGGGCCGTCAGGCACAGAAACTCCAACCTAAGCCAAAGTCTAATTCTCTCCCTGACTTGAAATGTTTGAGATATTGGTTCAGATCTGCAGGGGGTACCTGCCGTGCCCTTGCCCTGAGCCCAAGTATAGCTTTTGTTCTCAGAATTCCGACCTCACTCTCCTGGCCTCAAAGCCCTCATGATTGGTAAATCCGGTCCCACAATGCAGCACATGGCCTGCTTTCTGGAAAAAAAATATTGCCTAAAGAGATGCCAAGGCACCTTATATGAAGATAAACCTACACGGTACTCGACTTTGCCTGAATTATATAGTCTAACCTGGGCACTAATGCACTGTCTGACACAACCTGAGCCCGGACTTCCTGACCAACACCCAGACAGCTGACCGCACACTGAGCACATCAGACCCGCCATGGCCTTAGGTCATCATCTCTTCCCTACCTCAGTTTTAAGGCCTCAGAAACTAGACTTTATCTCTGCCTGGGGGTGAGTGTGATGCAGAAATCAGAACTTCTCCTTACACATGGCAAGAAACCTTGTGGTTGGCATGTTGTCCAAAGTTCATTGTAGGAGAAACTAGCATTCACCCTGAGGCCCGCCTATTCTTGAGTGCGACGAGGGCATAAATATGCATTGTGACCCTCAGGGTGAGTCCTGTCCTCTAGTAAGTCCTCTCAGAGCCTGGATCACTAGATGTCATAATGGGCTTGACATAGCCCTAGGCCCCAATTTTTAACCAGATTTCTGGATGTCCAGTCACCACTCCCCAGAGCTCTACTCTGGAATTCCTCATTTGGTGGGACAACGGAGGTTAAAAAATGAAACAAAACAAAGTAACAAAAAAAAAAAAAAACGACTTCTTCCATCCCACAGAATGACCCCAACCTCTTTGGAAGGGGCCAAATCCCCAGAAAGTAAGACTCGTCCATTTCCCATGAAGTCACACGGAAATTTCACGACCATGAGTGACATGATATGCAGAGACAAAAACATGAGCAATAGCTTCACACTCGCCCTTTTTTCATATACCGAAATGTTCTCCTCATGGTCTGTAGATCAGTCCTGCCCTACCTATGACCCGAAACAGAAGTCGAGTTTGTGTTTTTAGACAACTGTCCAAACAGCGCTGGCTTACAAATCCTATAGGCTCAGGCCCCTGAAGCCAAACCTGAGGACTGTTCTTGCCCTGGCAAGGGAATTGTCTGAAAACACAACCTCGGCTTATGTTTCGGGTCACAGGTATGGCAGGACTGATCTACAGATCATGAGGAGAACTCTTCTGGATTTGAAAAAAGGGCGAGTGTGAGGCTCTTGCTCAAGTTTTTGTCTCTGGATATCGTGTTACTCACGATGGTGAAATTTCTGGGTGACTTCATGGGAAATGAACGAGTCTTACTCTCCGGTGGTTTGGCCCCGTCCAAAGAGTTTGGGGTCATTCTGTGTGATGGAAGAAGTCCGTTTTTTTTTTGTTGTAGTTGTTTTCTTTTTTAACCTCAGGGGTTGCACCAAATGAGGGATTCCAGAGTAGAGCCCTGGGGAGAGGCAACTGGACAATCAGAAATCTGGTTAAAACATGGGGCCTAGGGACCTGTCAAGCCCATTATGACATCTAATGGTCCAGCCACTGAGAGGACTTACTAGAGGACAGGACTCATGCTGAGGGTCACAATGCGTGTTTATGCCCTCGTCGCTCTCAACAATGGGCGAGGCCTCAGGGTGAATGCTGGTTTCTCCTACACTGAACGTTGGAAAACGTGCCAACCACAAGCTTTCTTGCCATGCGTAAGGAGGAGTTCTGATCTCTGCATCACACTCACACCTGGGCAGTGATTGGAGATAATGTCTCGGTTTTGAAGCCTGATAACTGAGATAGAAAAGAGATGATGACCTAAAGCCATGGCGGGTCTTATGTGCTCAGGGTGCGGTCAGCTTTCTGGGGGTTGGTCAGAGGTCCGGGCTCAGGTTGTGTCCACCAGTGCTTTAGTGCCCAGGTTAGACTATATAATTTGGGTAAAGTCGAGTGCTGTGTATGTTTATCCTCATTTAAGGTGCCTGGGCAGCTCATGAGGCAATAATTTTTTTCTACAGGGCAGGCAGAGTTCTGCACTGTGGATCCGGAATTGCAAAACGTGAGGCCTTCGGGTCCAGGGGTATGAGGACGGAAGTCTGAGAAGACAAGCTAGAATTGGGTTTCAGGGCGAGGGCACGGCAGTACCCCCTGCAGATCTGAACCAATATATCATGCATCTGAAGTAACGGCGAGGATCAGACGTTGGCTCAGGTTGGAGTTCTGTGCATGACGGCCGCTTCATGAAGGGAGCGGAATCTCGAGGCCATTGAGGTTTTCCCACGTTGGGAGTTGAGAAATGCCCCCTTCAAGGTTTCCTTCTGCGGGACAATTGAGAACTTTTGGACAAATCCAGGACATCCCATACGGAATGACTCCAGAGCACAGTTCGAGGAATGATGCCTGGGAAGCCCGCATCACATTCCAATTGTCTCCTAGCAACAAGACAGTTTAGATCTGATGGCTCTGCGGGAGCAACCGGGATGGCTGAGTTGAAATGGACTTTCCTGAGGATGGGTCCTAATGGGTTTTTGTGTCCATGAGGGCCTTGGAATGGGGCTGTGGCACCGGGACTCTGAAGTCCTCTCCTAAGCTTTTGACATAGCTCCCATGCACAGGTTTCCTTGTGGAGACGAGATGAGTTCTGATGGGTTCCTCAGAAAAAACCCTATGCTCATATTGGAATCAGGCTTTTGAGGAGACATGCCTTTAAACCAAAGCAATGGATCCTATTATGGCCTAGCGTCCTGTCTGGTTCAATCTTCTTCTCTGGGGACATCCATCTATGGTATGAGTGGAGGTCGATGCTCAGCTGGTGTCAGACAGCCCTTGTTTGTTCCGGGCGACCTACACTATTGGGATGGCCTCAGGGACTTTGGAGGTTTCTCCTAATTTGTACAATTTTGGACAATGGAATGGGCAGAATTCCCATGGATTGGTAGGCAGAGTCCTAATGTGTGGATCCAGGGGCCCCAGCCTGGAGGGTGTGTTGCCCAGGACTTTGAGGACAGAAGTCTGAAAACACAAACTCAGCTTAGGTTTGGGGACGTAGGTATGGCAGGCCCGATCGACAAACCATGAGAAGAACTCTTCAGGATATAAGAAAGTGCGAGTCTGAGGCGCTTGCTCAGGCTTTTGTCTCTGGATTTTTTATCAGCGGTGGCAGTGGAATGTCGGGGAGGACTCATGGGCCATGGACGAATCTTCCTCTCTAAGGATTTGGCCCGATTCCCAATTCTTTTTCGTCAACCTGTGGGATGTGAGGACTCCTTTCATTTTTGTTACCTCAGGTGTCCCAACAAAAGAGGAATTCCAAAGCAAAGCCGTCGGGAAGACTGAAGGGACAACCCGAACTATGGTTCAAAATTGGGGCCTAGGGGCATGGCAAGCCCAATATACTATCTCTTCATGCAGCTACTGAGAGGCCTTACTTGAGGACTGGGCACAGTCTGAGGGTCACAATGTGTGTTTGGGACCCATGTGGCCCGTGAGCATGGGCGGGTCCTCATGGGCCACACTGGTTTCAACTACACTGAACGTTGGACAACATGCCAACCCCAAGGTTTCTTGCCATGGGGAAGGAGTTCTGATTTCTGCATCACGTTCAACCCTGGGCAGTGATTGGAGATAAGGTCTAGGTTCTGAAGCCTGAAAACCAGGGTTGGGAAGAGATGACGATCTAAGGCCTAGGAGGCTCGTTGTGCTCAGGTTGCGGCCAGCTGTCTGGGTGGGGCCAGGAGGTCCAGGCTCAGGCTGTGTCAGAAAGGGCATTAGTGCCCTGGTCAGCCTATGTATTTGGGGTACAGCCAAGGTAGGTTCAGGTTGATCCTCATTTGGGGTTACTGGGCAGCACCGATGGCAATGTTTTTCTTCTGGAGGACAGGCAGAGTGCTGCATTGTAGTTCTGGATTGCCAAACTGGAGGGCTTGTGGGCCAGTAGTCTGAGGACAAAAGTCTGAGAACACAGGCTCGGCTTAGGTTTCTGGTTGAGGACATGGCAGGCAGAATCTACAGACCGGAATCGAGATCTCGTGCATCTGAATTCAGGGCGAGGATCAGACGATCGCTCAGGTTGGAGTTTCTGTCCCTAGTGGCCCCTTCATGAAGGGGGGGGGCATCACGAGGCCATGGGGGTTTTCCCACGATGGGAGTTGTGAGCAGCTCCAAACTGCAAAGAGTCTTCTGCAGGACAATTGAGACCTGTTGTTTGGGTCTCCAGGCCAATGATTCTGAGCAAGGTTCTAAGGATGGATGGCTGGGTAGCCCACCTCGCATTCCAATTGTCTCCTAGCAACAAGACAGGTTAGATATGCTGGATCTGGGGGAGCAACCGAGGAGGCTGAGTTGAAATGGACTCTCCTGTGGATGGGTCCTAATGTGCTTTTGGGCTATGGAGACCTTGGAATGAAGCGGTGGCACTGGGGCCCTGAAGGGTTCTCTGAAACAGAGGCTTTGACACAGCTCCAACGTGCAAGATTCCCATGTGTAGATGAGATGTTTTCTGATGGGTGAGTCAAGAAACAGCCATATGCTGGTTTTGAAATCCAGGCCTCTGAGGAGAGATGCCTTGAAACCAAAGCAATGGATCTGATTAGTGCCTAGGGTCCTGTTCCTCCTTTTTACCTCTGGGGACATCTGTCTATGGGTCTGAGTGCAGGTAGGTGCACAGATGGGCTCAGATTGCCCCTGTTTTTCCTGGGAAGCCACCACTAGTGAGATGGTTCAGGGACTTTGGAGGTATAACCTATTTGAAGGGTTGTGGCTATTGGAATGAGCACACACAATGCCCTTGCAGAGGGCAAGTACAGTCCTCAGGTTTGCTCCAGGGGCCTGAGCCTGTAGGTTGTGTAGGCCACGGCTGTTTGGACAGTTGTCTGAAAACACAACCTCGGCTTATGTTTCGGGTCATAGGTATGGCAGGACTGATCTACAGACCATGAGGAGAACACTTCAGGATATGAAGAAAGTGCGAGTCTGAGACGCTTGCTCAGGCTTTTGTCTCTGGATTTGTATCAGCGGTGGCCGTGGAATGTCAGGGAGGCCTCATGGGCCATGGACGAATCTTCCTCTCTGAGGATTTGGCCCGATTCCCAATTGCTTTTCGTAAACCTGTGGGATGGAAGGACTCCTTTCATTTTGTTACCTCAGGTCCCACAAAAAGAGGAATTCCAAAGCAAAGCCGTGGGGAAGACTGAAGGGACAACCCGAACTATGGTTCAAAATTGGGGCCTAGGGGCATGGCAAGCCCAATATGCTATCTCTTCATCCAGCTACTGAGAGGCCTTACTTGAGGACTGGGCTCAGGCTGTGGGTCACAATGTGTGTTTGGGACCCATGTGGTCCGCGAGCATGGGCGGGTCCTCATGGGCCACATTGGTTTCAACTACACTGAACCTTGGACAATATGCCATCCACAAGATTCTTGCCATGTGGTAGGAGTTCTGATTTCTGCATCACGTTCAACACTGGGCAGTGATTGGAGATAATGTCTAGGTTCTGAAGCCTGAAAACTGAGGTTGGGAAGAGATGACTACCTAAGGCCATGGCGGCTCGTTGTGCTCAGTGTGCGGCCAGCTGTCTGGGTGGGGCCAGGAGTTCCAGGCTCAGGCTGTGTCAGAAACGGCATTCGTGCCCTGGTCAGCCAATGTATTTGGGGTACAGCCAAGGTAGGTGCAGGTTGATCCTCATTTGGGTTACTGGGTAGCCCCGGAGGGTAATGTTCTCTTCTTGAGGGCAGGCAGAGTGCTGCATTGTAGTTCTGGATTGCCAAACTGGAGGGCATGTGGGCCAGTAGTCTGAGGACAGAAGTCTGAGAACACAAGCTAGGCTTCGGTTTCTGGGAGAGGACATGGCAGGCACAATCTACAGACCTGAATCGAGATCTCGTGCATCTGAAGTCAGGGCGAGGTACAGACGATAGCTCAGGTTGGAGTTTCGTCACTGATGGCCCCTTCATGAAGTGGGGGCATCACGAAGACATGGTGGTTTTCCCTCGATGGGAGTTGTGAGCTGCTCCAAACTGCAAAGAGTCTTCTACAGGACAATTGAGACCTGTTGTTTGGCTCCAGGCCAATGATTCTGAGCAGGGTTCTAAGGATGGATGGCTGGGTAGCCCACCTCGCATTCCAATTGTCTCCTAGCAACAAGACAGGTTAGATCTGCTGGATCTGCGGGAGCAACCGAGGAGGCTGAGTTGAAATGGACTCTCCTGGGGATGGGTCCTAATGTGCTTTTGTGTCTATGGAGACCTTGGAATGAATCGGTGGCACTGGAGCCCTGAAGGGTTCTCCTAAACAGAGGCTTTGACACAGCTCCAACGTGCAAGTTTCCCATGTGTAGATGAGATGTTTTCTGATGGGTGAGTCAAGAAACAGCCATATGCTGGTTTTGAAATCCAGGCCTCTGAGGAGAGATGCCTGGAAACCAAAGCAATGGATCTGATTAGTGCCTAGGGACCTGTTCTTTCCTTTTTACCTCTGGGGACAACTGTCTATGGGTCTGAGTGCAGGTAGGTGCTCAGATGGGCTCAGATTGCCCCTGTTTTTCCTGGGAAGCCACCACTAGTGAGATGGATCAGGGACTTTGGAGGTATTTCCTATTAGAAGGGTTGTGGCCATTGGAATGGGCACACACAATTCCCTTGCAGAGGGCAAGTACAATCCTCAGGTTTGCTCCAGGGGCCTGAGCCTGTAGGTTGTGTAGGCCAGGACTATTTGGACAGTTGTCTGAAAACACAACCTCGGCTTATGTTTCGGGTCACAGGTATGGCAGGACTGATCTACAGATCATGAGGAGAACTCTTCTGGATTTGAAAAAAGGGCGAGTGTGAGGCTCTTGCTCAAGTTTTTGTCTCTGGATATCGTGTCACTCACGATGGTGAAATTTCTGGGTGACTTCATGGGAAATGAACGAGTCTTACTCTCCGGTGGTTTGGCCCCGTCCAAAGAGTTTGGGGTCATTCTGTGTGATGGAAGAAGTCCGTTTTTTTTTTTTTGTTGTTGTTGTTGTTTTCTTTTTTAACCTCAGGGGTTGCACCAAATGAGGGATTCCAGAGTAGAGCCCTGGGGAGAGGCAACTGGACAATCAGAAATCTGGTTAAAACTTGGGGCCTAGGGACCTGTCAAGCCCATTATGACATCTAATGGTCCAGCCACTGAGAGGACTTACTAGAGGACAGGACTCATGCTGAGGGTCACAATGCGTGTTTATGCCCTCGTCGCTCTCAACAATGGGCGAGGCCTCAGGGTGAATGCTGGTTTCTCCTACACTGAACGTTGGAAAACGTGCCAACCACAAGCTTTCTTGCCATGCGTAAGGAGGAGTTCTGATCTCTGCATCACACTCACACCTGGGCAGTGATTGGAGATAATGTCTCGGTTTTGAAGCCTGATAACTGAGATAGAAAAGAGATGATGACCTAAAGGTATGGCGGGTCTTATGTGCTCAGGGTGCGGTCAGCTTTCTGGGGGTTGGTCAGAGGTCCGGGCTCAGGTTGTGTCCACCAGTGCTTTAGTGCCCAGGTTTGACTATATAATTTGGGTAAAGTCGAGTGCTGTGCATGTTTATCCTCATTTAAGGTGCCTGGGCAGCTCATGAGGCAATAATTTTTTTCTACAGGGCAGGCAGAGTTCTGCACTGTGGATCCGGAATTGCAAAACGTGAGGCCTTCGGGTCCAGGGGTATGAGGACGGAAGTCTGAGAAGACAAGCTAGAATTGGGTTTCAGGGCGAGGGCACGGCAGTACCCCCTGCAGATCTGAACCAATATATCATGCATCTGAAGTAACGGCGAGGATCAGACGTTGGCTCAGGTTGGAGTTCTGTGCATGACGGCCGCTTCATGAAGGGAGCGGAATCTCGAGGCCATTGAGGTTTTCCCACGTTGGGAGTTGAGAAATGCCCCCTTCAAGGTTTCCTTCTGCGGGACAATTGAGAACTTTTGGACAAATCCAGGACATCCCATACGGAATGACTCCAGAGCACAGTTCGAGGAATGATGCCTGGGAAGCCCGCATCACATTCCAATTGTCTCCTAGCAACAAGACAGTTTAGATCTGATGGCTCTGCGGGAGCAACCGGGGTGGCTGAGTTGAAATGGACTTTCCTGAGGATGGGTCCTAATGGGTTTTTGTGTCCATGAGGGCCTTGGAATGGGGCTGTGGCACCGGGACTCTGAAGTCCTCTCCTAAGCTTTTGACATAGCTCCCATGCACAGGTTTCCTTGTGGAGACGAGATGAGTTCTGATGGGTTCCTCAGAAAAAACCCTATGCTCATATTGGAATCAGGCTTTTGAGGAGACATGCCTTTAAACCAAAGCAATGGATCCTATTATGGCCTAGCGTCCTGTCTGGTTCAATCTTCTTCTCTGGGGACATCCATCTATGGTATGAGTGGAGGTCGATGCTCAGCTGGTGTCAGACAGCCCTTGTTTGTTCCGGGCGACCTACACTATTGGGATGGCCTCAGGGACTTTGGAGGTTTCTCCTAATTTGTACAATTTTGGACAATGGAATGGGCAGAATTCCCATGGATTGGTAGGCAGAGTCCTAATGTGTGGATCCAGGGGCCCCAGCCTGGAGGGTGTGTTGCCCAGGACTTTGAGGACAGAAGTCTGAAAACACAAACTCAGCTTAGGTTTGGGGACGTAGGTATGGCAGGCCCGATCGACAAACCATGAGAAGAACTCTTCAGGATATAAGTAAGTGCGAGTCTGAGGCGCTTGCTCAGGCTTTTGTCTCTGGATTTTTTATCAGCGGTGGCCGTGGAATGTCGGGGAGGACTCATGGGCCATGGACGAATCTTCCTCTCTAAGGATTTGGCCCGATTCCCAATTCTTTTTCGTCAACCTGTGGGATGTGAGGACTCCTTTCATTTTTGTTACCTCAGGTGTCCCAACAAAAGAGGAATTCCAAAGCAAAGCCGTGGGGAAGACTGAAGGGACAACCCGAACTATGGTTCAAAATGGGGCCTAGGGGCATGGCAAGCCCAATATACTATCTCTTCATGCAGCTACTGAGAGGCCTTACTTGAGGACTGGGCACAGTCTGAGGGTCACAATGTGTGTTTGGGACCCATGTGGCCCGTGAGCATGGGCGGGTCCTCATGGGCCACACTGGTTTCAACTACACTGAACGTTGGACAACATGCCAACCCCAAGGTTTCTTGCCATGGGGAAGGAGTTCTGATTTCTGCATCACGTTCAACCCTGGGCAGTGATTGGAGATAAGGTCTAGGTTCTGAAGCCTGAAAACCAGGGTTGGGAAGAGATGACGATCTAAGGCCTAGGAGGCTCGTTGTGCTCATGTTGCGGCCAGCTGTCTGGGTGGGGCCAGGAGGTCCAGGCTCAGGCTGTGTCAGAAAGGGCATTAGTGCCCTGGTCAGCCTATGTATTTGGGGTACAGCCAAGGTAGGTTCAGGTTGATCCTCATTTGGGGTTACTGGGCAGCCCCGATGGCAATGTTTTTCTTCTGGAGGGCAGGCAGAGTGCTGCATTGTAGTTCTGGATTGCCAAACTGGAGGGCTTGTGGGCCAGTAGTCTGAGGACAAAAGTCTGAGAACACAGGCTCGGCTTAGGTTTCTGGTTGAGGACATGGCAGGCAGAATCTACAGACCGGAATCGAGATCTCGTGCATCTGAATTCAGGGCGAGGATCAGACGATCGCTCAGGTTGGAGCTTCTGTCCCTAGTGGCCCCTTCATGAAGGGGGTCATCACGAGGCCATGGGGGTTTTCCCACGATGGGAGTTGTGAGCAGCTCCAAACTGCAAAGAGTCTTCTGCAGGACAATTGAGACCTGTTGTTTGGGTCTCCAGGCCAATGATTCTGAGCAGGGTTCTAAGGATGGATGGCTGGGTAGCCCACCTCGCATTCCAATTGTCTCCTAGCAACAAAACAGGTTAGATATGCTGGATCTGGGGGAGCAACCGAGGAGGCTGAGTTGAAATGGACTCTCCTGTGGATGGGTCCTAATGTGCTTTTGGGCTATGGAGACCTTGGAATGAAGCGGTGGCACTGGGGCCCTGAAGGGTTCTCTGAAACAGAGGCTTTGACACAGCTCCAACGTGCAAGTTTCCCATGTGTAGATGAGATGTTTTCTGATGGGTGAGTCAAGAAACAGCCATATGCTGGTTTTGAAATCCAGGCCTCTGAGGAGAGATGCCTTGAAACCAAAGCAATGGATCTGATTAGTGCCTAGGGGCCTGTTCCTCCTTTTTACCTCTGGGGACATCTGTCTATGGGTCTGAGTGCAGGTAGGTGCACAGATGGGCTCAGATTGCCCCTGTTTTTCCTGGGAAGCCACCACTAGTGAGATGGTTCAGGGACTTTGGAGGTATATCCTATTTGAAGGGTTGTGGCTATTGGAATGAGCACACACAATGCCCTTGCAGAGGGCAAGTACAGTCCTCAGGTTTGCTCCAGGGGCCTGAGCCTGTAGGTTGTGTAGGCCACGGCTGTTTGGACAGTTGTCTGAAAACACAACCTCGGCTTATGTTTCGGGTCATAGGTATGGCAGGACTGATCTACAGACCATGAGGAGAACACTTCAGGATATGAAGAAAGTGCGAGTCTGAGACGCTGGCTCAGGCTTTTGTCTCTGGATTTTGTATCAGCGGTGGCCGTGGAATGTCAGGGAGGCCTCATGGGCCATGGACGAATCTTCCTCTCTGAGGATTTGGCCCGATTCCCAATTGCTTTTCGTAAACCTGTGGGATGGAAGGACTCCTTTCATTTTGTTACCTCAGGTCCCACAAAAAGAGGAATTCCAAAGCAAAGCCGTGGGGAAGACTGAAGGGACAACCCGAACTATGGTTCAAAATTGGGGCCTAGGGGCATGGCAAGCCCAATATGCTATCTCTTCATCCAGCTACTGAGAGGCCTTACTTGAGGACTGGGCTCAGGCTGTGGGTCACAATGTGTGTTTGGGACCCATGTGGCCCGCGAGCATGGGCGGGTCCTCATGGGCCACATTGGTTTCAACTACACTGAACCTTGGACAATATGCCATCCATAAGATTCTTGCCATGTGGTAGGAGTTCTGATTTCTGCATCACGTTCAACACTGGGCAGTGATTGGAATAATGTCTAGGTTCTGAAGCCTGAAAACTGAGGTTGGGAAGAGATGACTACCTAAGGCCATGGCGGCTCGTTGTGCTCAGTGTGCGGCCAGCTCTCTGGGTGGGGCCAGGAGTTCCAGGCTCAGGCTGTGTCAGAAATGGCATTCGTGCCCTGGTCAACCTATGTATTTGGGGTACAGCCAAGGTAGGTGCAGGTTGATCCTCATTTGGGTTACTGGGTAATCCCAGAGGGCAATGTTCTCTTCTTGAGGGCAGGCAGAGTGCTGCATTGTAGTTCTGGATTGCCAAACTGGAGGGCATGTGGGCCAGTAGTCTGTGGACAGAAGTCTGAGAACACAAGCTAGGCTTCGGTTTCTGGGTGAGGACATGGCAGGCACAATCTACAGACCTGAATCGAGATCTCGTGCATCTGAAGTCAGGGCGAGGTACAGACGATAGCTCAGGTTGAAGTTTCGTCACTGATGGCCCCTTCATGAAGTGGGGGCATCACGAGGCCATGGGGGTTTTCCCTCGATGGGAGTTGTGAGCTGCTCCAAACTGCAAAGAGTCTTCTGCAGGACAATTGAGACCTGTTGTTTGGCTCCAGGCCAATGATTCTGAGCAGGGTTCTAAGGATGGATGGCTGGGTAGCCCACCTCACATTCCAATTGTCTCCTAGCAACAAGACAGGTTAGATCTGCTGGATCTGCGGGAGCAACCGAGGAGGCTGAGTTGAAATGGACTCTCCTGGCGATGTGTCCTAATGTGCTTTTGTGTCTATGGAGACCTTGGAATGAATCGGTGGCACTGGAGCCCTGAAAGGTTCTCCAAAACAGAGGCGTTGACACAGCTCCAACGTGCAAGTTTCCCATGTGTAGATGAGATGTTTTCTGATGGGTGAGTCAAGAAACAGCCATATGCTGGTTTTGAAATCCAGGCCTCCGAGGAGAGATGCCTGGAAACCAAAGCAATGTATCTGATTAGTGCCTAGGGGCCTGTTCTTTCCTTTTTACCTCTGGGGTCAACTGTCTATGGGTCTGAGTGCAGGTAGGTGCTCAGATGGGCTCAGATTGCCCCTGTTTTTCCTGGGAAGCCACCACTAGTGAGATGGATCAGGGACTTTGGAGGTATTTCCTATTAGAAGGGTTGTGGCCATTGGAATGGGCACACACAATTCCCTTGCAGAGGGCAAGTACAATCCTCAGGTTTGCTCCAGGGGCCTGAGCCTGTAGGTTGTGTAGGCCAGGACTATTTGGACAGTTGTCTGAAAACACAACCTCGGCTTATGTTTCGGGTCACAGGTATGGCAGGACTGATCTACAGATCATGAGGAGAACTCTTCTGGATTTGAAAAAAGGGCGAGTGTGAGGCTCTTGCTCAAGTTTTTGTCTCTGGATATCGTGTCACTCACGATGGTGAAATTTCTGGGTGACTTCATGGGAAATGAACGAGTCTTACTCTCCGGTGGTTTGCCCCCTCCAAAGAGTTTGGGGTCATTCTGTGTGATGGAAGATGTCAGTTTTTTTTTGTTGTTGTTGTTTTCTTTTTTAACCTCAAGGGTTGCACCAAATGAGGGATTCCAGAGTAGAGCCCTGGGAGAGGCAACTGGACAATCAGAAATCTGGTTGAAACTTGGGGCCTAGGGACCTGTCAAGCCCATTATGACATCTAATGGTCCAGCCACTGAGAGGATTTACTAGAGGACAGGACTCATGCTGAGGGTCACAATGCGTGTTTATGCCCTCGTCGCTCTCAACAATGGGCGAGGCCTCAGGGTGAATGCTGGTTTCTCCTACACTGAACGTTGGAAAACGTGCCAACCACAAGCTTTCTTGCCATGCGTAAGGAGGAGTTCTGATCTCTGCATCACACTCACACCTGGGCAGTAATTGGAGATAATGTCTCAGTTTTGAAGCCTGAAAACTGAGATAGAAAAGAGATGATGACCTAAAGCCATGGCGGGTCTTATGTGCTCAGGGTGCGGTCAGCTTTCTGGGGGTTGGTCAGAGGTCCGGGCTCAGGTTGTGTCCACCAGTGCTTTAGTGCCCAGGTTAGACTATATAATTTGGGTAAAGTCGAGTGCTGTGTAGGTTTATCCTCATTTAAGGTGCCTGGGCAGCTCATGAGGCAATAATTTTTTTCTACAGGGCAGGCAGAGTTCTGCACTGTGGACCCGGAATTGCAAAACGCGAGGCCTTCGGATCCAGGGGTATGAGGACGGAAGTCTGAGAAGACAAGCTAGAATTGGGTTTCAGGGCGAGGGTACGGCAGGTACCCACTGCAGATATGAACCAATATATAATGCATCTGAAGTAACGGCGAGGATCAGACGTTGGCTCAGGTTGGAGTTTCTGTGCATGACGGCCGCTTCATGAAGGGAGCGGAATCTCGAGGCCATTGAGGTTTTCCCACGTTGGGTGTTGAGAAATGCCCCCTTCAAGGTTTCCTTCTGCGGGACAATTGAGACCTGTTGGACAAATCCAGGACATCCCATACGGAATGACTCCAGAGCACAGTTCGAGGAATGATGCCTGGGAAACCCACCTCGCATTCCAATTGTCTCCTAGCAACAAGACAGTTTAGATCTGATGGCTCTGCGGGAGCAACCGGGGTGGCTGAGTTGAAATGGACTTTCCTGAGGATGGGTCCTAATGGGTTTTTGTGTTCATGAGGGCCTTGGAATGGGGCTGTGGCACCCGGAATCTGAAGTACTCTCCTAAGCTTTTGACATAGCTTCCATGCACAGGTTTCCTTGTGGAGATGAGATGAGTTCTGATGGGTTCCTCAGAAAAAACCCTATGCTCTTATTGGAATCAGGCTTTTGAGGAGACATGCCTTTAAACCAAAGCAATGGATCCTATTATGGCCTAGGGTCCTGTCTGGTTCAATCTTCTTCTCTGGGTACATCCATCTAAGGTATGAGTGGAGATAGATGCTCAGCTGGTGTCAGACCGCCCTTTTTGTCCCGGGCGACCTACACTATTGGGATGGCCTCAGGGACTTTGGAGGTTTCTCCTCATTTGTTCGATTTTGGACCATGGAATGGGCAGAATTCCCATGTATTGGTAGGCACAGTCCTAATGTGTGGATCCAGGGGCCCCAGCCTGGAGGGTGTGTGGCCCAGGACTTTGAGGACAGAAGTCTGAAAACACAAACTCAGCTTAGGTTTGGGGACGTAGGTATGGCAGGCCCGATCTACAAACCATGAGAAGAACTCTTCAGGATATGAAGAAAGTGCGAGTCTGAGGCGCATGCTCAGGCTTTTGTCTCTGGATTTTGTATCAGCGGTGGCCGTGGAATGTCGAAGAGGACTCATGGGCCATGGACGAATCTTCCTCTCTAAGGATTTGGCCCGATTCCCAATTCTTTTTCGTCAACCTGTGGGATGTGAGGACTCCTTTCATTTTTGTTACCTCAGGTGTCCCAACAAAAGAGGAATTCCATAGCAAAGCCGTGGGGAAGACTGAAGGGACAACCCGAACTATGGTTCAAAATGGGGCCTAGGGGCATGGCAAGCCCAATATACTATCTCTTCATGCAGCTACTGAGAGGCCTTACTTGAGGACTGGGCACAGGTTGAGGGTCACAATGTGTGTTTGGGACCCATGTGGCCCGTGAGCGTGGGCGGGTCCTCATGGGCCACACTGGTTTCAACTACACTGAACGTTGGACAACATGCCAACCCCAAGGTTTCTTGCCATGGGGAAGGAGTTCTGATTTCTGCATCACGTTCAACCCTGGGCAGTGATTGGAGATAAGGTCTAGGTTCTGAAGCCTGAAAACCAGGGTTGGGAAGAGATGACGATCTAAGGCCTAGGAGGCTCGTTGTGCTCAGGTTGCGGCCAGCTGTCTGGGTGGGGCCAGGAGGTCCAGGCTCAGGCTGTGTCAGAAAGGGCATTAGTGCCCTGGTCAGCCTATGTATTTGGGGAACAGCCAAGGTAGGTTCAGGTCGATCCTCATTTGGGGTTACTGGGCAGCCCCGATGGCAATGTTTTTCTTCTGGAGGGCAGGCAGAGTGCTGCATTGTAGTTCTGGATTGCCAAACTGGAGGGCTTGTGGGCCAGTAGTCTGAGGACAGAAGTCTGAGAACACAGGCTCGGCTTAGGTTTCTGGTTGAGGACATGGCAGGCAGAATCTACAGACCGGAATCGAGATCTCGTGCATCTGAATTCAGGGCGAGGATCAGACGATCGCTCAGGTTGGAGCTTCTGTCCCTAGTGGCCCCTTCATGAAGGGGGGGCATCACGAGGCCATGGGGGTTTTCCCACGATGAGAATTGTGAGCAGCTCCAAACTGCAAAGAGTCTTCTGCAGGACAATTGAGACCTGTTGTTTGGGTCTCCAGGCCAATGATTCTGAGCAGGGTTCTAAGGATGGATGGCTGGGTAGCCCACCTCGCATTCCAATTGTCTCCTAGCAACAAAACAGGTTAGATATGCTGGATCTGGGGGAGCAACCGAGGAGGCTGAGTTGAAATGGACTCTCCTGTGGATGGGTCCTAATGTGCTTTTGGGCTATGGAGACCTTGGAATGAAGCGGTGGCACTGGGGCCCTGAAGGGTTTTCTGAAACAGAGGCTTTGACACAGCTCCAACGTGCAAGTTTCCCATGTGTAGATGAGATGTTCTCTGATGGTTGAGTCAAGAAACAGCCATATGCTGGTTTTGAAATCCAGGCCTCTGAGGAGAGATGCCTGTAAACAAAAGCATGGATCTAATTAGTGCCTAGGGGCCTGTTCTTTCCTTTTTACCTCTGGGGACATCTGTCTATGGGTCTGGGTGCAGATAGGTGCACAGATGCCCTCAGATTGCCCCTGTATTTCCTGGGAAGCCACCACTAGTTAGAAGGATCAGGCACTTTGGAGGTTTTTCCTATTAGAAGGGTTTTGGCCATTGGAATTGGCACACACAATTCCCTTGGAGAGGGCAAGTACAGTCCTCAGGTTTGGCTCCAGGGGCCTGAGCCTGTAGGTTGTGTAGGCCAGGGCTGTTTGGACAGTTGTCTGAAAACAAAAACTCGGCTTATATTTCGGGTCACAGGTATGGCAGGACTGATCTACAGATCATGAGGAGAACTCTTCAGGATTTGAAAAAAAGGGCGAGTCTGAGGCTTTTGCTCAAGTTTTTGTCTTGGATATCGTGTCACTCATGGTGGTGAAATTTCTGGGTAACTTCATGGGAAATGGATGAGTCTTACTCTCTGGTGCTTTGGCCCCGTCCAAAGAGTTTGTGTCCATTCTGTGTGGTGGAAGAAGTCCGTTTCTTTGTTGTTGTTGTTTTATTTTTTAACCTCTGGTGTCCCTCCAAATGAGGGATTCCTGATTAGAGCCCTGGGGAGGGGCGACTGGACAATTAGAAATCTGGTTATAAATTGGGGCCTAGGGACATGTCAAGCCCATTATGACATCCAATGTTTCAGCCACTGAGAGGACTTACTAGAGGACAGGACTCATGCTGAGGGTCACAATGTGTGTGTATGCCTTCGTCGCACTCAAGAATGGGCGGGGCCTCAGGGTGAATGCTGGTTTCTCCTACACTGAACGTTGGAAAACGTGCCAACCACAAGGGTTCTTGCCATGGGTAAGGAGGAGTTCTGATTTCTGCATCACACTCACCCCTGGGCAGTGATATGAGATAAGGTCTTGGTCCTGAAGCTTGAAAACTGAGGTAGGGAAGAGATGATGACCTAAGGCCATGGCGGGTCTGATGTGCTCAGTGTGCGGTCTGCTGTCTGGGTGTTGGTCAGGAGGTCCGGGCTCAGGTTGTTTCAGACATTGCATTAGTGCCCAGGTTAGACTATATAGTTTGGGTAAAGTCGAGTGCTGTGTAGGTTTATCCTCATTGAAGGTGTCTGGGCAGCTCATGAGGCAATAATTTTTTTCTAGAGGGCAGGCAGAGTGCTGCATTGAGGGTCCCAAATTGCCAAACTTGAGGGCTCTGGGCCAGGGGTGTGAGGACGGAAGTCTGAGAAGACAAGCTAGACTTGGGTTTCAGGGCGAGGGCATTGCAGGTACCCCTGCAGTTCTGAACCAATATCTCAAGCATCTGAAGTCAAGGCGAGGATCAGACGTTGGCTCAGGTTGGAGTTTCTGTGCATGACTGCCCCTTCATGAACAGAGAGGAGTCTCAAGGCCATGGAGGTTTTCCCACGGTGGGAGTTGTGGGACGCCCCCTTCAAGGATTCCTTGTGTGGGACAATTGAGACCTGTGGGCAGCTCCAAGACATCCCATCCCATACGGAATGACTCCAGAGCACCGTTAGGGGATGGATGCCAGGGAAGATTACCTCGCATTTCAATTGTCCCCTAGCAACAAGACAGTTGAGTTCTGATGGCTCTGCGGGAGCAACCGGGATGGCTGAGTTGAAATGGACTTTCCCGAGGATGGGGCCTAATATGTGTTTGTGTCCATGGGGGCCTTCAATGGGGCGGTTGCACCGGGACCCTGAAGAATTCTCCTTAACTTTGACATAGCTCCCATGCTCAAGTTTTCTTGGGGAGATGAGATTAGTTCTGATGGGTGCCTAAGGAAACCCCCTATGCTGGTATTGGAATCCAGGCAATTGAGGAGACATGCCTGTAAACCAAAGCAATGGATCCGATTATGGCCTAGGGTCCTGTCTAGTTTAATCTTCTTCTCTGGGTTCATCCATCTATGGTATGATTGGAGGTGGATGCTCAGCTGGTGTCAGATAGCCCTTGTTTGTCCCGGGAGACCTACACTATTGGGATGGCCTAGGGGACTTTGGAGGTTTCTCATAATTTGTACGATTTTGGACAATGGAATGTGCAGAATTCCCATGCATGGGGTAGGTACAGTCCTAATGTGTGGCTCCAGGGGCCCCAGCCTAAAGAGTGTGTGGCCCATAACTTTGAAGACAGAAGTCTGAAAACACAAACTCAGCTTAGGTTTGGTGACGTAGGTATGGCAGGCCCAATCTACAAACCATGAGAAGAACTCTTCTGGATATAAAGAATGAGCGAGTCTGAGGCGCTTGCTCAGGCTTTTGTCTCTGGATTTTGTATCAATGATGGCCGTGTAATGTGGAGAGGCCTTATGTTCCATGGACGAATCTTCCTCTCTGTGCATTTGGCCCGGTCCCAATTGATTTACGTCAATCTGTGGGATGGGAGGTCTCCTTTCAGGTTTGTTACCTCAGGTGTCCCAACCAAAGAGGAATTCCAAAGCAGAGCCCTGGGGAAGAGTGAAGGGACAACCCAAACTATGGTTAAAAATGGGGGCCTAGGGGCATGGCTGGCCCAATATGCTGTCTCTTCATCCAGCCACTGAGACGCCTTACTTGAGGACTGGGCTCAGGCTGAGGGTCACAATGTGTGTTTGTGACCAATGTGGCCTGCGGGCATGGGCAGGGCCTCATGGGCCACACTGGTTTCAACTATACTAAACTTTGGACAAAGGCCAATCACAAGGTTTCTTGCCATGGGGAAGGAGTTCTGATTTCTGCATCATTTTTAACCCTGGGCACTGGTTGGAGATAAGGTCTAGGTTCGGAAGCCCAAAAACCGCAGTTGGGAAGAGATGACGACCTAAGGCCTTGGCGGGTCGTATGCGCTCAGTGTGTGGTCAACTGCCTGGGTGTTGGTCAGGAGGTTCTAGCTCAGGTTGTGTCAACAGTGCATTAGTGCCCAGGTTAGACTATATAATTTGGGTACAGTCGAGTGTCGTGTAGGTTTATCCTCATTTGAGGTGCCTGGGCAGCTCATTAGGCAATATATTCTTTCTATAGTGCAGGCAGAGTGCTGCAATGTGGGTCCGGAATTTCCAATCTTGACGGATTCAGGGCCAGGAATGTGAGGACAGAATCTGAGAACACAAGCTAGACTTTGGCTTCAGGCCGAGGGCACGGCAGGTAACCCTTGCAGTTCTGAATCAATATCTCAAGCATCTGAAGTCAAGGCGAGGATCAGACGTTGGCTCAGGTTGGAGATTCTGTGAATGACTGCCCTTCATGAACCTAGCGGAGTCTCAAGGCCATGGAGGTTTTCCCACGTTGGGAGTTAAGGGATGCCCCCTTCAAGGATTCCTTATGCGGGACAATTGACACCTGTTGGGCAGCTCGAGGACATCCCATATGGAATGACTCCAGAGCACCGTTAGAGGATGAATGCCAGGGAAGCCCACCTCGCATTCCAATTGTCTCCTAGCAACAAGACAGTTGAGATGTGATGACTCTGCAGAAGCAACCGGGGTGGCTGAGGTGAAATGGACTTTCCTGAGGATGGAGCCTAATGTGTGTTTGTGTCCATGGCGGCCTTAGATTGGGGCGGTGGCACCGGGACCCTGAAGTATTCTCCTAAGCTTTTGACATAGCTCCCATGAACAAGTTTCCTTGTGGAGACCAGATTTGTTCTGATGGGTGCCTCAGGAAACCCCCTATGCTAGAAATGGAATCCAGACTTTTGAGGAGACATGCCTGTAAACCAAAGCAATGGATCTGATTATGGCCTAGGGTCCTCTGCAAGGGTCCTGGTTCAATCTATTCTCTGGGGACATCCATCTATGGTATGAGTGGAGGTAGATGCTCAGCTGGTGTCAGTCCGCCCTTTTTTGACCCGGGAGACCTACACTATTGAGATGGCCTCGGGGACTTTGGAGGGTTCTCCTCATTTGTACGATTTTGGACCATGGAATGGGCAGAATTCCCATGGATTGGGTAGGCAAATTCCTAATATGTGGCTCCAGGGGTCCCAGCCGGAGCGTGTGTGGCCCAGGACTTTGAGGACAGAAGTCTGAAAACACAAACTCAGCTTAGGTGTGGGTACGTAGGTATGACAGGCCCAATCTACAAACCATGAGAAGAACTCTTCAGGATATGAAGAAAGAGCGTCTGAGGCGCTTGCTCAGGCTTTTGTCTCTATATTTTGTATCAATGATGGCTGTGGAATGTGGGGAGGCCTCATGGGGCATGGATGAATCTTCCTCTCTGTGCATTTGGCCCGGTCCCAATAGTTTTTTGTCAATCTGTGGTATGGGAGGTCTCCTTTCAGTTTTGTTACCTCAGGTGTCCCAACCAAAGAGGAATTCCAAAGCAGAGCCCTGGGGAAGAGTGAAGGGACAACCCAAACTATGTTTAAAAATTGGGGCCTAGGGGCTGGCAGGTCCATTATGCTGTCTCTTCATCCAGCCACTGAGTGGCCTTACTTGAAAACTGGGCTCAGGCTGAGGGTCACAATGTGTGTTTCTGACCAATGTGGCCCACGAGCATGGGCGGGGCCACAGGGGACACAGTGGTTTCAACTACACTGAACTTTGGACAACATGCCAATCACAAGGTTTCTAGCCATGGGTCAGGAGTTCTGATTTCTGCATCATTTTCAACCCTTGGCTGTGGTTGGAGATAAGGTCTAGGTTCTGAAGCCTGAAAACCGCAGTTGGGAAGGGATGACGACCTAAGGCCATGGCGTGTCTGACGTACTCAGTGTGCGGTCAGGTGCCTGGGTGTTGGTCAGGAGGTTCGGGCTCAGGTTGTGTCAGACAGTGCATTAGTGCCCAGGTTAGACTATTTAATTAGGGTACAGTCGAGTGCCGTGTACGTTTATCCTCCTTCGAGGTGCCTGTGCCGCTCATTAGGCAATATATTTTTTCTAGAGGGCAGGCAGAATGCTGCATTGCAAGTCCGGAATTGCCAAACTTGAGGGCTTCTGGGCCAGGAGTGTGAGGACAGAAGTCTGAGAACACAAGCTAGACTTGGGCTTCAGGCCGAGGGCACGGCAGGTATTCCCTGCAGATCTGAACCAATATCTCAAGCAAATGAAGTCATGGCGAGGATCAGACGATGGCTCAGGTTGGAGTTTCTGTGAATGACTGCCCTTCATGAATGGAGCCGAGTCTCTTGGCTATGGAGGTTTTTTCACGTTGGGAATTGTGGAATGCCCCTTCAAGGATTCCTTCTGCGGGACAATTGAGAACTGTTGTGCAGCTCCAGGACATCCCACATGGAAAGACTCCAGAGCACCGTTCTAGGATGGATGCAAGGGAAGCCCGCTTTGCATTCCAATTGTATCCTAGGAAAAGACACTTGTGATTGGTGTCTATGCAGGAGCAACCGGGGTGGCTGAGTTGAAATGGACTTTCCTGAGGATGGGGCCTAATGTGTGTTTGTGTCCATGGGGGCCTTGGAATGGGGCAGTGGCACCGGGCCCCTAAAGTATTCTCCTAAGCTTTTGACATAGCTCCCATGCACAAGTTTCCTTGTGGAGACGAGATTTGTTCTGATGGGTGCTCAGGAAACCCCCCTATGATGGTATTGGAATCCAGGCTTTTGAGGAGACATGCCTGTAAACCAAATCAATGGATCCGATTATGGCCTAGGGTCCTGTCTGGTTCCATCTTCTTCTCTGGGGACATCCATCTATGGTATGAGTGGAGGTAGATGCTCAGCTGGTGTCAGACCGCCCTTGTTTGTCCCGGGAGACCTACACTATTGGGATGGCCTCGGGTACTTTGGAGGGTTCTCCTAATTTGTCCGATATTGGACAATGGAATGGGCAGAATTCCCATGCATGGCGTAGGTACAGTCCTAATGTGTGGCTCCAGGGGCCCCAGCCTAAAGTGTGTATGGCCCAGAACTTTGAGGACAGAAGTCTGAAAACACAAACTCAGCTTAGGTTTGGTGACTTAGGTATGGCAGGCCCAATCTACAAACCATGAGAAGAACTCTTCTGGATATAAAGAATTAGCGTGTCTGAGGCGCTTGCTCAGGCTTTTTTCTCTGGATTTTGTATCAATGATGGCCGTGGAATGTGGGGAGGACTTATGGGCCATGGACGAATCTTTCTCTCTGTGCATTTGGCCCGGTACCAGTTGTTTTTCGTCAATCTGTAGGATGGGAAGTCTCCTTTCAGGTTTGTTACCTCAAGTGTCCCAACCAAAGAGGAATTCCAAAGCAGAGCCCTGGGGAAGAGTGAAGGGACAACCCAAACTATGGTTAAAAATGGGGGCCTAGGGGCATGGCAGGCCCAATATGCTGTCTCTTCATCCAGCCACTGAGAGGCCTTACTTGAGGACTGTGCTCAGGCTGAGGGTCACAATGTGTGTTTGTGACCAATGTGGCCGAGGGGCATGGGCAGGGCCTCATGGGCCACACTGGTTTCAACTACACTAAACTTTGGACAACAGGCCAATCACAAGGTTTCTTGCCATGGGGAAGGAGTTCTGATTTCTGCATCATTTTCAACCCTGGGCACTGGTTGGAGATAAGGTCTAGGTTCGGAAGCCTGAAAACCGCAGTTGGGAAGAGATAACGACCTAAGGCCTTGGCGGGTCGTATGCGCTCAGTGTGCGGTCAACTGCCTGGGTGTTGGTCAGGAGGTTCTGGCTCAGGTTGTGTCAACAGTGCATTAGTGCCCAGGTTAGACTATATAATTTGGGTCCAGTCGAGTGTCGTGTAGGTTTATCCTCATTTGAGGTGCCTGGGCAGCTCGTTAGGCAATATATTCTTCCGAGAGTTCAGGCAGAGTGCTGCAATGTGGGTCCGGAATTTCCAATCTTGACGGCTTCAGGGCCAGGAGTGTGAGGACAGAAGTCTCAGAACACAAGCTAGACTTTGGCTTCAGGCCGAGGGCATGGCAGATAACCCTTGCAGATCTGAACCAATATCTCAAACATCTGAAGTCAAGGCGAGGATCAGACGTTGGCTCACGTTGGAGTTTCTGTGAATGACTGCCTTTCATGAACGTAGCGGAGTCTCAAGGACGTGGAGGTTTTCCCACGTTGGGAGTTCAGGGATGCCCCCTTCAAGGATTCCTTATGCGGGACAATTGACACCTGTTGGGCAGCTCCAGGACATCCCATATGGAATGACTCCAGAGCACCTTTAGAGGATGGATGCAGGGAAGCCCGCCTCGCATTCCAATTGTCTCCTAGTAACAAGACAGTTGAGATGTGATGGCTCTGCGGGAGCAACCGGGGTGGCTGAGTTGAAATGGACTTTCCCGAGGATGGGGTCTAATGTGTGTTTGTGTCCATGGGGGACTTATATAGGGGCGGTGGCACCGGGACCCTGAGGAATTCTCCTTAGATTTGAAATAGCTTCCATGCTCAAGTTTCCTTGGGGAGATCAGATTTGTTCTCATGGGTGCCTCAGGAAACCCCCTATGCTGGTATTGGAATCCAGACTTTTTAGGAGACATGCCTGTAAACCAAATCAATGGATCCGATTATGGCCTAGGGTCCTCTCTGGTTCAATCTATTCTCTGGGGACATCCATCTATGGTATGAGTGGAGGTAGATGCTCAGCTGGTGACAAACCGCCCTTGTTTGTCCCGGGAGACCTACACTATTGGGATGGCCTTGGGGACTTTGGATGGTTCTCCTATTTTTACGCTTTTGTACAATGGAATGGGCAGAATTCCCAAGGATAGGGTAGGCAGCGTCTTAATGTGTGGCTCCAGGGCCCCCAACTGGAGGGTGTGTGCCCCAGGACTTTGAGGACAGAAATCTGAAAACACAAACTCAGCTTAGGTTTGGGGACATAGGTATGGTAGGCCCAGTCTACAAACCATGAGAAGAAGTCTCTGGATATAAAGAATGAGCGAGTCTGAGGCGCTTGCTCAGGCTTTTGTCTCTGGATTTTGTATCAACGATGGCCGTGGAATGTGGGGAGGCCTCATGGGCCATGGACGAATCTTCCTCTTTGTGGATTTGGCTCGGTCCCAATTGTTTTTCGTCAATCTGTGGGATGGGAGGTCTCCTTTCAGGTTTGTTACCTCAGGTGTCCCAACCACAGAGGAATTCCAAAGAGGAGCCCTGGGGAAGAGTGAAGGGACAACCCAAACTATCGTTAAAAATGGGGGCCTAGGGGCATGGCAGGCCCAATATGCTGTCTCTTCATCCAGCCACTGAGAGGCCTTACTTGAGGACTGGGCTCAGGCAGAGGGTCACAATGTGTGTTTGTGACCAATGTGGCCCGCGGGCATGGGCACGGCCTCATGGGCAACACTGGTTTCAACTACACTAAACTTTGGACAACAGGCCAATCACAAGGTTTCTTGCCATGGGGAAGGAGTTCTGATTTCTGCATCATTTTCAACCCTGGGCACTGGTTGGAGATAAGGTCTAGGTTCGGAAGCCTGAAAACCGCAGTTGGGAAGAGATGACGACCTAAGTCCTTGGTGGGTCGTATGCGCTCAGTGTGCGGTCAACTGCCTGGGTGTTGGTCAGGAGGTTCTGGCTCAGGTTGTGTCAACAGTGCATTAGTGCCCAGGTTAGACTATATAATTTGGGTACAGTCGAGTGTCGTGTAGGTTTATCCTCATTTGAGGTGCCTTGGCAGCTCATTAGGCAATATATTCTTTCTAGAGTGCAGGAAGGGTGCTGCATTGTGGATCCGGAATTTCCAATCTTGCGGGCTTCTGGGCCAGGAGTGTGAGGACAGAAGTCTGAGAACACAAGCTAGACTTGGGCTTCAGGCCGAGGGCACGGTAGGTACTCCTTGCAGATCTGAACCAATATCTCAAGCATCTGAAATCACGGCGAGGATCAGACGTTGGCTCAGGTTGGAGTTTCTGTGCATGACTTCCCCTTCATGAACGGAGCGGAGTCTCAAGGCCATGGAGGTTTTCCCACGTTGGGAGTTGTGGGATGCCCCCTTCTAGGGTTCCTTCTGTGGGACAATTGAGACCTGTTGGGCAGCACCGGGACATCCCCTATGGAATGACTCCAGAGCATCGTTCGAGGATGGATGCCAGGGATGCCCGCCTCGCATTCCATTGTCTCCTAGCAACAAGACAGTTGAGATCTGATGGCTCTGTGGGAGCAACCGGGATGGCTGAGTTGAAATGGACTTTCCCGAGGATGGGGCCTAATGTGTGTTTGTGTCCATGGGGGCCTTGGAATGGGGCGGTGGCACCGGGACCCTGAAGAATTCTCCTTGGAATTGACATAGCTCCCATGCTCAAGTTTCCTTTGGGAGATGAGAATTGTTCTGATGGGTGCCTCTGGAAACCCCCTATGCTGGTATTGGAATCCAGGCATTTGAGGAGATATGCCTGTAAACCAAAACAATGGATCCGATTATGGCCTAGGGTCCTGTCTGGTTCAATCTTCTTCTCTGGGTTTATCCATCTATGGTATGATTGGAGGTGGATGCTCAGCTGGGGACAGACCGCCCTTGTTTGTCCCGGGAGACCTACACTATTGGATTGGCCTTGGGGACTTTGGAGGGTTCTCCTATTTTTACGCTTTTGTAAAATGGAATGGGCAGAATTCCCAAGGATTGGGTAGGCAGCGTCCTAATGTGTGGCTCCAGGGCCCCCAACTGGAGGGTGTGTGCCCCAGGACTTTGAGGACAGAAATCTGAAAACACAAACTCAGCTTAGGTTTGCGGACATAGGTATGGTAGGCCCAATCTACAAACCATGAGAAGAAGTCTCTGGATATAAAGAATGAGCGAGTCTGAGGCGCTTGCTCAGGCTTTTGTCTCTGGATTTTGTATCAACGATGGCCGTGGAATGTGGGGAGGCCTCATGGGCCATGGACGAATCTTCCTCTCTGTGGATTTGGCCCGGTCCCAATTGTTTTTCGTCAATCTGTGGGATGGGAGGTCTCCTTTCAGGTTTGTTACCTCAGGTGTCCTAACCAAAGAGGAATTCCAAAGCAGAGCCCTGGGGAAGAGTGAAGGGACAACCCAAACTATGGTTAAAAATTGGGGCCTAGGGGCATGGCAGGCCCAATATGCTGTCTCTTCATCCAGCCACTGAGAGGCCTTACTTGAGGACTGGGCTCAGGCTGAGGGTCACAATGTGTGTTTGTGACCACTGTCGCTTGCGGGCATGTGCAGGGCCTCATGGGCCACACTGGTTTCAACTACACTAAACTTTGGACAACAGGCCAATCACAAGGTTTCTTGCCATGGGGAAGGAGTTCTGATTTCTGCATCATTTTCAACCCTGGACACTGGTTGGAGATAAGGTCTTGGTTCGGAAGCCTGAAACTGCAGTTGGGAAGAGATGACGACCTAAGGCCTTGGTGGGTCGTATGCGCTCATTGTGCGGTCAACTGCCTGGGTGTTGGTCAGGAGGTTCTGGCTCAGGTTGTGTCAACAGTGCATTAGTGCCCAGGTTAGACTATATAATTTGGGTACAGTCGAGTGTCGTGTAGGTTTATCCTCATTTGAGGTGCCTGGGCAGCTCTTTAGGCAATTTATTCTTCCTAGAGTGCAGGCAGAGTGCTGCAATGTGGGTCCGGAATTTCCAATCTTGACGGCTTCAGGGCCAGGAGTGTGAGGACAGAAGTCTGAGAACACAAGCTAGTCTTTGGCTTCAGGCCGAGGGCACGGCAGGTAACCCTTGCAGATCTGAACCAATATCTCAAACATCTGAAGTCAAGGCGAGGATCAGACGTTGGCTCACGTTGGAGTTTCTGTGAATGACTGCCCTTCATGAACGTAGCGGAGTCTCAAGGCCATGGAGGTTTTCCCACGTTGGGAGTTCAGGGATGCCCCCTTCAAGGATTCCTTATGCGGGACAATTGACACCTGTTGGGCAGCTCCAGGACATCCCATATGGAATGACTCCAGAGCACCTTTAGAGGATGGATTCCAGGGAAGCCTGCCTCGCATTCCAATTGTCTCCTAGCAACAAGACAGTTGAGATGTGATGGCTCTGCGGAAGCACCCGGGGTGGCTGAGGTGAAATTGACTTTCCTGAGGATGGGGCCTAATGTGTGTTTTTGTCCATGGGGGCCTTAGATTGGGGCGGTGGCACCGGGACCTTGAATTATTCTCCTAAGCTTTTGACATAGCTCCCATGAACAAGTTTCCTTGTGGAGACCAGATTTGTTCTGATGGGTGCCTCAGGAAACCTCCTATGCTGGATTTGGAATCCAGACTTTTGAGGAGACATGCCTGTAAACCAAAGCAATGGATCCAATTATGGCCTAGGGTCCTCTCTGGTTCAATCTATTCTCTGGGGACATCCATCTATGGTATGAGTGGAGGTAGATGCTCAGCTGGTGTCAGTCCGCCCTTTTTTGACCCGGGAGACCTACACTATTGAGATGGCCTCGGGGACTTTGGAGGGTTCTCCTCATTTGTACGATTTTGGACCATGGAATGGGCAGAATTCCCATGCATGGCGTAGGTACAGTCCTAATGTGTCGCTCCAGGGGCCCCAGCCTAAAGTGTGTATGGCCCAGAACTTTGAGGACAGAAGTCTTAAAACACAAACTCAGCTTAGGTGTGGGTACGTAGGTATAGCAGGCCCAATCTACAAACCATGAGAAGAACTCTTCAGGATATGAAGAAAGAGCGAATCTTAGGCGCTTGCACAGGCTTTTGTCTCCATATTTTGTATCAACGATGGCCGTGGAATGTGGGGAGGCCTCATGGGCCATGGACGAATCTTCCTCTCTGTGGATTTGGTCCGGTCCCAATTGTTTTTCGTCAATCTGTGGGATGGGAGGTTTCCAATCATGTTTGTTATCTCAGGTGTCCCAACCAAAGAGGAATTCCAAAGCAGGGGAATGCACTCCTGGGGAAGAGTGAAGGGACAACCCAAACTATGGTTAAAAATTGGAGCCTAGGGGCATGGAAGGCCCAATATGCTGTCTCTTCATCCAGCCACTGAGAGGCCTTACTTGAGGACTGGGCTCAGGATGAGGGTCACAATGTGTGTTTTTGACCAATGTGGCCCATGAGCATGGGCGGGCCTCATGGGACACACTGGTTTCAACTACACTGAACTTTGGACAACATGCCAATCACTAGGTTTCTAGCCATGGGGCAGGAGTTCTGATTTCTGCATCATTTTCAAACCTGGGCGGTTGTTGGCGATAAGGTCTAGGTTCTGAAGCCTGAAAACCGCCGTTGGGAAGGGATGACGACCTAAGGCCATGGCGGGTCTGATGTGCTCAGTGTGCGGTCAGGTGCCTTGGTGTTGGCCAGGAGTTTCGGGCTCAGGTTGTGTCAGACAGTGCATTAGTGCCCAGGTTAGACTATTTAATTAGGATACAGTCGAGTGCCGTGTACGTTTATCCTACTTTGAGGTGCCTGGCAGCTCATTAGGCAATATATTTTTTCTAGAAGGCAGGCAGAGTGCTGCATTGTGAGTCCAGAATTGCCAAACTTGAGGGCTTCTGGGCTAGGCGTGTGAGGACAGAAGTCTGAGAACACAAGCTAGACTTGGGCTTCAGGCCGAGGGCACGGCAGGTATCCCCTGCAGATCTGAAACAATATCTCAAGCAAATGAAGTCACAGCGAGGATCAGACGATGGCTCAGGTTGGAGTTTCTGTGAATGACTGCCCTTCATGAACGGAGCGGAGTCTCAAGGCCATGGAGGTTTTCCCACGGTGGGAGTTGTGGGATGCCCCCTTCAAGGATTCCTTCTGCGGGACAATTGAGAACTGTTGCACAGCTCCAGGACATCCCATATGGAAAGACTCCAGAGCACCGTTCTAGGATGGATGCAAGGGAAGCCCGCCTTTCATTCCAATTGTCTCCTAGCAAAAGACACTTGAGATCAGATGGCTATGCAGGAGCAACCGGGGTGGAGAGTTGAAATGCACTTTCCTGAGGATGGGTACTAATGTGTGTTTGTGTCCATGGGAGCCTTGGAATGGGGCAGTGGCACCGGGCCCCTGAAGTATTCTCCTTAGCTTTTGACATAGCTCCCATGCACAAGTTTCCTTGCGGAGACGAGATTTGTTCTGATGGGAGCTCAGGAAACCCCCCTATGCTGGGATTGGAATCCAGGCTTCTGAGGAGACATGCTTGTAAACCAAATCAATGGATCCGATTATGGCCTAGTGTCCTGTCTGGTTCCATCTTCTTCTCTGGCAACATCCATCTATGGTATGAGTGGAGGTAGATGCTCAGCTGGTGTCAGACCGGCCTTGTTTGTCCCGGGAGACCTACACTATTGGGATGCCCTCGTGTACTTTGGAGGGTTCTCCTAATTTGTACGATTTTGGAAATGGAATGGGCAGAATTCCCATGCATGGCGTAGGTACAGTCCTAATGTGTGGCTCCAGGAGCCCCAGCCTGGAGGGTGTGGCCCAGAACTTGAGGACAGAAGTCTGAAAACACAAACTCAGCTTAGGTTTGGGGACGTAGGTATGGCAGGCCCAATCTACAAACCATGAGAAAAACTCTTCAGGATATGAAGAAAGAGCAAGTCTGAGGCGCTTGCTCAGACTTATGTCTATATATTTTGTATCAAACATGGCCGAGGAATGTGGGGAGGCCTTATGGGCCATAGACGAATCTTCCTCTCTGTGGATTTGGCCCGGTCCCAATTGTTTTTCTTCATTCTGTGGGATGGGAGGTCTCCATTCAGGTTTGTTACCTCAGGTTTCCCAAACAAAGAGGAATTCCAAAGCAGAGCCCTGGGGAAGAGTGAAGGGACAACCCAAACTATGGTTAAAAATTGGGGCCTAGGGGCATGGCAGGACCAATATGCTGTCTCTTCATCCAGCCGCTGAGAGGCCTTAATTGAGGACTGGGCTCAGGCTGAGGGTCACAATGTGTGTTTGTGACCAACGTGGCCCGCGAGCATGGGCGGGGCCTCATGGGCCACACTGGTTTCAACTACACTGAACTTTGGACAACATGCCAGTCACAAGGTTTCTAGCATTGGGGAAGGAGTTCTGATTTCTGCATCATTTTCAACCCTTGGAAGTGGTTGGAGATAAGGTCTATGTTCTGAAGCCTGAAAACCACAGTTGGGAAGAGATGACGACCTAAGGCCATGGCGGGTCTGAGGTGCTCAGTGTGCGGTCAGCTTCCTGGCTGTTGTTCAGGAGGTTCGGGCTCAGGTTGTGTCAGACTGTGGATTAGTGCCCAGGTTAGACTCTATAATTTGGGTATAGTCGAGTGCCGTGTAGGTTTATCCTCATTTGAGGTGACTGGGTAGCTCATTAGGCAAGATATTTTTTTCTAGAGGTCAGGCAGAGTGCTGCATTGTGGGATCCGGAATTGCCAACGTGAGGGCTTCTGGGCTAGGCGTGTGAGGACATTAGTTTGAGAACACAAGCTAGACTTGGGCTTCAGGCCAAGGGCACGGCAGTTACGCCCTGCATATCTGAACCAATATCTCAAGCATCTGAAGTCACGGTGAGGATCAGAAATTGGCTCAGGTTGGAGTCTGTGCATGACTGCCCCTTCATGAAGGGAGCAAAGTCTCTAGGCCATGGAGGTTTTCCCACGTTGGGAGTTTTGGGATGCCCCCTTCATGGATTCCTTCTGCGGGACCATTGACACCTGTTGGGCAGCACCAGGACATCCCCTTGTAATGACTCCAGAGCATCGTTCGAGGATGGATGCCAGGGAAGCCTGCCTCGCATTCCCATTGTCTCCTAGCAACAAGACAGTTGAGATGTGATGGCTCTGCGGGACCAACCGGGGTGGCTGAGTTGAAATGGACTTTCCAGAGGATGGGGCCTAATGTGTGTTTTTGTCCATGGGGGCCTTAGAATTGGGCGGTGGCACCGGGACCCTGAAGAATTCTGCTAAACTTTTGACATAGCTCCCATGCACAAGTATCCTGTGGAGACGAGATTTGTTCTGATGGGTGCCTCAGGAATTTCCCTATGCTGGAATTGGAATCCAGGCTTTTGAGGAGACATGCCTGTAACCAAAGCAATGGATTCGATAATGGCCAAGGGTCCTGTTTGGTTCAATCTATTCTCTGGGGACATCCATCTATGGTATGAGTGGAGGTAGATGCTCAGCTGGTATCAGTCCGCACTTGTTTGACCCGGGAGACCTACACTATTGAGATGGCCTCGGGGACTTTGGAGGGTTCTCCTAATTTGTACGAATTTGGACAATGGAATGGGCAGAATTCCCATGGATTGGGTAGGCACATTTCTAATGTGTGGCTCCATGGGCTCCAGCCTGTAGGGTGTGTGGCCCAGGACTTTGAGGACAGAAGTCTGAAAACACAACACAGCTTTGGTGTGGGGATGTAGGTATGGCAGGCCCTATCTACACACCATGAGAAGAACTTTTCAGGATATGAAGAAACGGCGAGTCTGAGGCGCTTTCTCAGGCTTTTGTCTCTATATTTTGAATCAACGATGGACGAAGAATGTGGGGAGGCCTTATGGGCCATGGACGAATCTTCCTCTCTGTGGATTTGGGCGGTCCCAATAGTTTTTCGTCAGTCTGTGGACGGGAGGTCTCCTTTCAGGTTTGTTACCTCAGGTGTCCCAACCAAAGAGGAATTCCAAAGCAGAACCCTGGGGAAGAGTGAAGGGACAACCCAAACTATGGTTAAAAATTGGGGCTTAGGGGCATGGCAGGCCCAATATGCTGTCTCTTCATTTAGCCACTGAGAGGCCTTACTTGAGTACTGGCTAAGGCTGAGGGTCTCAATGTGTGTTTTTGACCATTGTGGCCCACGAGCATGGGCGGGGCCTCAAGGGCCACACTGGATTCAACTACATTGAACTTTGGACAACATGCCAGTCACAAGGTTTCTAGCCATGGGGAAGGAGCTCTAATTTCTGCATCATTTTCAACCCTGGGCAGTGGTTGGAGATCAGGTCTATGTTCCGAATCCTGAAAACCGCAGTGGGGAAGAGATGACGACCTAAGGCCATGGCGGTTCTGACGTGCTCAGTGTGCAACAGAGCATCAGTGTTTAACGTAGACTATGCAATTGGGGTGTTGCCGAGGGCCAAACAGTTTGATCCTCATTTGGGGTTTCTGGGCAGCACCATAGACAATGTTTTTCTCCTGGGAGGCAGGCAGAGTGCTTCATTGTGGCCCCAGAATTCCCAGTAGGGAGGGTTTGTGGACCAGGTGTGTGAGGACGCAAGTCTGAAAACACAAGCTAGGGTGAGGATTGGAGCCAAGGGCAGAGCAGGCCCACACTGCAGAGGCCGAATCAAAATCTCCTGCATCTGAAATCAGGCTGAGGATCAGACGTTGGCTGAGGCTGGAGTATGTGTCCATGATGGCACCTTCATGAAGCGGGGGCCACATGCGGCCAAGGAAGTTTTCCCACGCTGAGTTTGGAGGTTGACCCAAACCACAAGCTTTCCTTCTGCGGGACATTCGAGTCCTGTTGCATGGCTCCAGGACATACCATACGGAAGGACTGGAGAGCACGGTTCAAAGGATCGATCCCTGTACAGCATGCTTCGTATTCCCATTGGCCATTAGCGAAAAGATATGATTGATCTGCTGCCTCTGGGGCACGCTACTCAGGGGGCTGAGTTGAAATGGCCTCTCCTGAGGATGCGTCATAATGTGCGTTTGGGTCCATGGAGACCTTGGAATGTGCTGATTGTTCAGTGGCCCTGCGGAACTCTCCTACCTGAAGGCTTTGATACATCACCAGCAAGAAAGCTCCCCATGTGGAGACGAGAGAGGTTTGGTTTGGTGCCTCGGAAAAGCCCCATGTGCTGGTCTCCGAAAACAATCCTCTGAAGACGGACACATGGAAACCAAAGCTATGGTTCAGATTAGGGCCTGGGGGCATGTCCATTTCAACCTTCTGTCTCTGGGGACACTGTCTGAGAGTCTAAGTGGAGATAGTTGCTCTGCTGGTGTCAGAGAGCCCCTCTTTGTCCAGGGTGGCCTACACTATTGATGGCCTCAGGGGCCTTGGAGCTTTTCCCTAACCTGTAGGGTTGTGGTCAATGAATTGGGCACACTTTCCTTGGAGAGGGCAGGCACAAACTTTCGCTGTGGCTCCAGAGGCCCTAGCCTGGAGGTGTGTGGGTCCAGGCTGTGGGCACAAAAGTCTGAAAAAACAAACTCAGCTTATGAGTGGCGCCTAGGGTATGGCAGGCCGGATGTAGAGCCCGAGAGGGAGCTCCTGGGCCTTTGAAAGAAGGGCGAGTGGGAGGCGTTCCTTCAGGCTTTTGTCTCTGGATGATGTGTCCGGGATAGCCGTGGATTGGAAGGGTGGCCTCAGGGACTGTGGACGAGTATCCCTCTCTGGGTATTTGACCCAGCTCCCTAGAGTTTGGGGTCATTTTGTGGGAAGGGTGGAGTCGTGTTGTCTGGCTCATGTGTCTCTCCAAGAAAGGGATTCCAGAGCAGAGCCCCAGGTACGGGCGGTGCGACTGGAAAACTCAAACTCTGGTGAGGATTGGGTGCATAGGGGCTTGGCAAGCCCCATATGCGGGCTCTTGGTCCAGGCCCTGACAGGCCTTTCTTTGACATGGAGGTCATGCTGAGGGTCACAGTGTGAATTTGTGCCCAAGCAGCACTCACGTTTGGGCGTGGCATCAGGGGCCATGAAGGTTTCTCCCACCCTGAAGGTGTGACTCCAGGCCAAGAGCAAGCTTTACAGCCATGGGGAAGCAGGACTTCTGTTTTGTGCTTGCGATACCCAGCTGTGTGGAGAATTGATATAATGTCTAGGTTCAGATATCTGAAAACCAAGGTTAGGAAGATGTTACGGCATAAGACCATGGCGTGTCCGAAGTGCTGGGTGTGCGCCTTAGTGTCTCCTTGTCTGTCTGGACGTCTTGCTTCAGGCTGTGTCAGACAGAGCATGAGTGCCCAGAGCAGCCTATCCAGATCGGGTACCGTAGGCCCGAGCAGGTTGATCCTCATCTGGGTTTTCTGGAGAGCCGCACAGGTAAACGTTTTTCTTCCATTTGGCAGAAACTTGGCTGGGTTGTGGTTCTGGAGTTACTAGTCCGGAGGGCTTGTTTGCCAGGAGTGTGAGGAAGGAAGTCTGAAAACACAAGCTAGCGTGAGGTTTGGGACCGAGGGAACGGTAGGCCGACTCTGCAGAGGCTGAATCGAGATCTCCTGCACTGAGGTCATGTCAACTATGAGACGTGCCTCAGGCTAGAGTTTTTGTCCAGCATGGCCTCTTCCTGAAGGGTGTGGGGGCTTCATGAGGCCAGGGAGTTTGCCTACGATGGGATTTGTGAACTACTCCAAACCTCAAGGTTTCCTTCTTCACGACAGTCGAGTCCTATTGGATGGTTCCAGGAGGCCCCATACGGAAAGACTCAGGAGCAGGTGTCTAAGCATGGATGCCTGGGAACGCCACCTCATATTCCCACTCTTTAGTCAGGAAAAGACAGGCTCAATCTGAGGGCTCCTGGGTGAGCTACCCAGAGGGGAGAGTTGAAATGGACTCTCCTGAAGATGAGTCCTACTGTGGCTAGGTGGCCTGGGAGACCTTGGAATGTGGAGGTGGCTCAGGGACTCTGCAGTATTCTCCAACCTGAGGTGTTTGACACGGCTCCAACAAGGAAGCTTCCCATGTGGAGACGAGAGGAGTTCTGTTCGGTGCCTCAGGAAAGCCCCATATACTGTTCTTCGAACCAAAGCCTCTGAGGAGTGACACCTGGAAACCAAAGCAAGAGTTGAGATTACGGCCTATGAGCCTGTCCGGCTCAACCGTCTATCTCTGTTGACATCTGTGTGCATGCCTTCGTGGAGGTAGCTGCTAAGCTTGTGTCCGAATGCCCCTGTGTGTCCAGGGAGGCTCCCAGTAGTGGGATGTCCTCTGGGGCCTTGAGGTTTCTCATATTCTGAAGGTGTGTGGCCAAAGGATTGGGCACAGTTTCCCAGGAGACAGCAGGCATGGTCCTGTGGTATGGCTCCAGAGGACCCTGCCTAGAGGCTGTGTTTGCCAGGGCTGTGGGGACAGATGTCTGAAAAAGCAAACTTGGCTCAGCTAGGGGCCAAGGTAATGGCAGGCCTGATCTCCAGTCCGTGACGGGAGATCCTCTGGATATCAAAGGAGGGCAAGTGGGAAGCAGTTGCTCAGGCTTTTGTCTCTGTGTGTTGCGTTCACAGTGGCCGTTCACGGTAGGGTTTGCATCAGGCGCCGAGGAAGAGCCTTCCTCTCGGGGGATTGTCCAAGCTCCCATGTGTTTGGGTTCATTCTGTGGGAAGGGAAGAGTACTGTTTTCTGCCACAGGGGACCCCCCAGGAGAGGGACTCTAGAGCATAGCAGTGGATTCCCTCAACTGGAATACACACCATCTAGTTAGTCCTGGGTACCTATGGGCAAGGCAAGCCACATATGTGGGCTCTTGGTCCAGTCACTGAGAGGCTTTACTTGAATAAGGTACTCACGCTGAGGTTCTCAAAGTGTGTTTCTGCCCAAGGCGGCCCTCAAGCATGGGTGTGGCCTCATGGGCCATGCCGTTTTCCTCTACACTGAAGTTTTGACTCACTGCCAGCAGCACGGTTTCTTGCCATGGGGAAGGAGGGGTTCTGGCTTGTGCATCAGGTTCCCCCCTGTGCAGGGATTGGAGATAAGGTCTGGGTTCCGATGACTGAAATCCCAGGTTGGGTTGGATGGTGGCCTAAGGCAGTGGCGGGTCCAATGAGCTGGGTGTGCACACAGCTGTGTCGGTGTCCGTTGGAAGGACTGAGCTCAGGCTATTTGCGACAGTGCATCAGTGTTTAAGGTAGCCTATGCAATTGGGGTGTTGCTGAGGGCCAAGCAGTTTGATCCTCATGTGGGGTTTCTGGGCAGCACCATAGACAAAGATATTCTCTTGGGAGGCAGACAGAGTTCTTCATTGTGGCCCCAGAATTCCCAGTAGGGAGGCTTTGTGAACCAGGTGTATAAGGACGGAAGTCTGAAAACACAAGCTAGGGTGAGGATTGGAGCCAAGGGCAGAGCAGGCCCACTCTGCAGAGGCCGAATCAAAATCTCCTGCATCTGAAATCAGGCTGAGGATCAGACGTTGGCTGAGGCTGGAGTATGTGTCCATGATGGCACCTTCATGAAGCGGGGGCCTCATGAGGCCAAGGAAGTTTTCCCACGCTGAGTTTGGAGTTTGCCCCAAACCACAAGGTTTCCTTCTGCGGGACATTCGAGTCCTGTTGCATGGCTCCAGGACATACTATACGGAAGGACTGGAGAGCAGGGTTCGAAGGATGGATCCCTGTACAGCATGCCTCGCATTCCCATTGGCCATTAGCGACAAGATATGTTTGATCTGCTGCCTCTGGGGCATGCTACCCAGGGGGCTGAGTTGAAATGGCCTCTCCTGAGGATGCGTCATAATGTGCGTTTGGGTCCATGGAGACCTTGGAATGTGCTGGTTGTTCAGTGGCCCTGCGGAACTCTCCTACCTGAAGGGTTTGATACATCCCCAGTAAGAAAGCTCTCCATGTGGAGACGAGAGAGGTTTCGTATGGTGCCTCGGAAAAGCCCCGTGGGCTGGTCTACGAAAACAGTCCTCTGAGGACGGACACAAGGAAACCAAAGCTAAGGTTCAGATTAGGGCCTGGGGGCCTGTCCATTTCAACCTTCTGTCTCTGGGGACACTGTCTAAGAGTCTAAGTGGAGATAGTTGCTCCGCTAGTGTCAGAGAGCCCCTCTCTAATCCAGGGTGGCCTACACTATTGATGGCCTCAGGGGCCTTGGAGCTTTTCCCTAAGCTGTAGGGTTGTGGTCAATGGATTGGGCACACTTTCCTTGGAGAGGGCAGGCACAATTTTCGCTGTGGCTCCAGAGGCCCTAGCTTGGAGGTTTTGTGGGTCCAGGCTGTGGGCACAGAAATCTGAAAGCACAAACTCAGCTTATGAGTGGCGCCTAGGGTATGGCAGGCCTGATGTACAACCCAAGAGGGAGCTCCTGGGCCTCTGAAAGAAGGGCGAGTGGGAGGCGTTCCTTCAGGCTTTTGTCTCTGGATGTTGTGTCCGGGATAGCCGTGGATTGGAGGGGTGGCCTCAGGGACTGTGGACGAGTATCCCTCTCTGGGGATTTGTCCCAGCTCCCAAGAGTTTGGGGTCATTTTGTGGGAAGGGTGGAGTCGTGTTGTCTGGCTCATGTGTCTCAAAAAGAAAGGGATTCCAGAGCAGAGCCCCAGGTACGGGCGGGGCGACTGGAAAACTCAAACCCTTGTGAGGATTGGGTGTATAGGGGCTTGGCAAGCCCCTTATGCGGGCTCTTGGTCCAGGCCCTGACAGGCCTTTCTTTGACATGGGGCTCATGCTAGGGTCACAGTGTGAATTTGTGCCCAAGCAGCACTCAAGTATGGGCGTGGCATCAGGGGCCATGAAGGTTTCTCCCACCCTGAAGGTGTGACTCCATGCCACGAGCAAGGTTTACAGCCATGGCGAAGCAGGACTTCTGTTTTGTGCTTGGGATACCCAGCTGTGTCGAGAATTGATATAAAGTCTAGGTTCAGATATCTGAAAACCAAGGTTAGGAAGAGGTGACGGCATAAGACCATGGCGTGTCCAAAGTGCTGGGTGTGCGGCCAGCTGTCTCCTTGTCTGTCTGGACGTCTGGCTTCAGGCTGAGTCAGACAGAGCATGAGTGCCCAGAGCAGCCTATTCAGCTCGGGTACCGTCGAGGCCCGAGCAGGTTGATTCTCATCTGGGTTTTCTGGAGAGCCCCACAGGGAAACGTTTTTCTTCCGTTGGGCAGACACTGGGCTGGGTGTTGGTTCTGGAGTTCCTAGTCCGGATGGCTTGTTTGCCAGGAGTCTGAGGATGGAAGTCTGAAAACACAAGCTAGCGTGAGGTTTGGGACCGAGGACACGGCAGGCCCACTCTGCAGAGGCTGAATGGAGATCTCCTGCACTGAAGTCATGTCAACTATGAGACGTGCCCCAGGCTAGAGTTTTTGTCTAGTATGGCCTCTTCCTGAAGGGTGTGGGTGCTTCATGAGGCCAGGGAGGTTTGCCTACGATGGGATTTGTGAACTCCTCCAAACCTCAGGGTTTCTTTCTGCACGACAGTCGAGTCCTATTGGATGGTTCCAGGAGGCCCCATACAGAAAGACTCGAGAGCAGGTGTCTAAGCATGGATGCCTGGGAACGCCACCTCATATTCCCACTCTTTAGTCAGGACAAGACAGGCTCAATCTGAGGACTCCTGGGTGAGCTACCCAGAGGGGAGAGTTGAAATGGACTCTCCTGAAGATGAGTCCTACTGTGGCTTGGTGGCCTGGGAGACCTAGGAATGTGGAGGTGGCTCAGGGACTCTGCAGGATTCTCCAAGCTGAGGTGTTTCACACGGCTCCAACAAGGAAGCTTCCCATGTGGAGACGAGAGGAGTTCTGTTCAGTGTCTCAGGAAAGCCCCATATCCTGTTCTTCGAACCAAAGCCTCTGAGGAGTGACAACTGGAAACCAAAGCAAGAGTTGAGATTACGGCCTAAGGGCCTGTCCGGCTCAACCTTCTATCTGTTGACATCTGTGTACATGCCTTCGTGTAAGTAGCTGCTCAGCTGGTGTCCGAATGCCCCTGTGTGTCCAGGGAGGCTCCCAGTAGTGGGATGTCCTCGGGGGCCTTGAGGTTTCTCATATTCTGGAGGTGTGTGGCCAAAGGAATGGACATAGTTTCCCAGGAGACAACAGGCACGGTCCTGTGGTATGGCTCCAGAGGGCCCAGCCTAGAGGCTGTGTTTGCCAGGGCTGTGGGGACAGATGTCTGAAAAAGCAAACTTGGCTCAGCTAGGGGCCAAGGTAATGGCAGGCCTGGTCTCCAGTCTGTGACGGGAGATCCTCTGGATATCAAAGGAGGGCAAGTGGGAGGCAGTCGCTCAGGCTTTTGTCTCTGGGTGTTGCGTTCACAGTGGTCGTTCAGGGTAGGGGTTGCTTCAGGGGCCGAGGAATAGCCTTCTACTCGGGGGATTGTCCAAGCTCCCATGAGTTTGGGTTTATTCAGTAGGAAGGGAAGAGTACTGTTTTCTTCCAAAGTGGACCACCCAGGAGCAGGAGTCTAGAGCACAGCAGTGGGTTCCCTCAACTGGAATACACACCATCTAGATAGTCTTGGGTGCCTATGGGCAAGGCAAGCCACATATGTGGGCTCTTGGTCCAGTCAGTGAGAGGCGTTACTTGAATAAGGTACTCACGCTGAGGGTCACAATGTGTGTTTGTGCCCAAGGCGGCCCTCACGCATGGGTGTGGCCTCATGGGCCATGCCATTTTCTCCTACACTGAAGGTTTGACTCACTGCCAGCAGCCCGGTTTCTTGCCATGGGGAAAGAGGGGTTCTGACTTGTGCATCAGGTTCCCCCCTGTGCAGGGATTGGAGATAAGGTCTAGGTTCCGATGACTGAAAACCCAGGTTGGGAATGGATGGTGGCCTAAGGCATTGGCGGGTCCAAAGTGCTGGGTGTGCAGCCAGCTGTGTCGGTGTCTGCTGGAATGTCTGGGCTCAGGCTATTTGCGACAGAGCATCAGTGTTTAAGGTAGCCTATGCAATTGGGGTGTTGCCGAGGGCCAAGCAGTTTGATCCTCATTTGGCCTTTCTGGGCAGCACCATAGACAATGTTTTTCTCCTGGGAGGCAGGCAGAGTGCTTCATTGTGGCCCCAGAATTCCCAGTAGGGAGGGTTTGTCGGCCAGGAGTGTGAGGACGGAAGTCTGAAAACACAAGCTAGGGTGAGGATTGGAGCCCAGGGCAGAGCAGGCCCACTCTGCAGAGGCTGAATCAAAATCTCCTGCTTCTGAAGTCAGGCTGAGGATCAGACGTTGGCTGAAGCTGGAGTATGTGTCCATGATAGCACCTTCATGCAGCAGGGGCCTCATGAGGCCAAGGAAGTTTTCCCACGCTGAGTTTGGAGGTTGCCCCAAACCACAAGGTTTCCTTCTGCGGGACATTCAAGCTCTGTTGCATGGCTCCAGGACATACCATATGGAAGGACTGGAGAGCAGGGTTCGAAGGATGGATCCCTGTACAGCATGCCTCGCATTCCCATTGGCCATTAGCGACAATATATGTTTGATCTGCTGCCTCTGGGGCACGCTACCCAGGGGGCTGAGTTGAAATGGCCTCTCCTGAGGATGCGTCATAATATCTGTTGGGTCCATGGAGACCTTGGAATGTGCTGGTTGTTCAGTGGCCCTGCGGAACTCTCCTACCTTAAGGGTTTGATACATCCCCAGTAAGAAAGCTCCCCATGTGGAGACGAGAGTTGTTTGGTTTGGTGCCTCGGGAAAGCCCCGTGGGCTGGTCTACGAAAACAGTCCTCTTAGGACGGACACAAGGAAACCAAATCTAAGGTTCAGATTAGAGCCTGGGGGCCTGTCCGTTTCAACCTTCTGTCTCTGGGGACACTGTCTGAGAGTCTATGTGGAGATAGTTGCTCCGCTGGTGTCAGAGAGCCCCTCTTAGTCCAGGGTGGCCTACTCTATTGATGCCTCAGGGGTTTGGAGCTTTTCCCTAACCTGTAGGGTTGTGGTCAATGGATTGGGCACACATTCCTTGGAGAGGGCAAGCACAATCTTTCGCTGTGGCTCCAGAGGCCCTAGGCTGGAGGTTGTGTGGGTCCAGGCTGTGGGCACAGAAATCTGAAAACACAAATTCAGCTTTTGAGTGGCGCCTAGGGTATGGCAGGCCGGATGTACAGCCCGAGAGGGAGCTCCTGGGCCTCTGAAAGAAGGGCGAGTGGGAGGCGTTCTTTCAGGCTTTTGTCTCTGGATGTTGTGTCCGGGATAGCCGTAGATTGGAGGGGTGGCCTCAGGGACTGTGGACGAGTATCCCTCTCTGGGGAAATGTCCCAGCTCCCAAGAGTTTGGGGTCATTTTGTGGGAAGGGTGGAGTCGTGTTGTCTGGCTCATGTGTCGCAAAAAGAAAGGGATTCCAGAGCAGAGCCCCAGGTACGGGCGGGGCGACTGGAAAACTCAAACCCTGGTGAGGATTGGGTACATAGGGGCTTGGCAAGCCCCATATGCGGGCTCTTGGTCCAGGCCCTGACAGGCCTTTCTTTGACATGGGGCTCATGCTGAGGGTCACAGTGTGAATTTGTGCCCAAGCAGCACTCAAGTTTGGGCGTGGCATCAGGGGCCATGAAGGTTTCTCCCACCCTGAAGGTGTGACTCCATGCCACGAGCAAGCTTTACAGCCATGGCGAAGCAGGACTTCTGTTTTGTGCTTGCGATACCCAGCTGTGTGGAGAATTGATATAATGTCTAGGTTCAGATATCTGAAAACCAAGGTTAGGAAGTGATGACAGCATAAGACCATGGCGTGTCCAAAGTGCTGGGTGTGCGGCCAGCTGTCTCCTTGTCAGTCTGGACGTCTGGCTTCAGGCTGAGTCAGACAGAGCACGAGTGCCCCGAGCAGCCTATCCAGCTCGGGTACCGTCGAGGCCTGAGCAGGTTGATTCTCATCTGGGTTTTCTGGAGAGCCCCACAGGGAAACGTTTTTCTTCCGTTAGGCAGACACTGGGTTGGGTTGTCCTTCTGGAGTTCGTAGTCCAGAGGGCTTGTTTGCCAGGAGTGGGAGGAAGGAAGTCTGAAAACACAAGCTAGCGTGAGGTTTGGGACCGAGGACACGGCAGGCCCACTCTGCAGAGGCTGAATGGAGATCTCCTGCACTGAAGTCATGTCAACTATGAGACGTGCCCCAGGCTAGAGTTTTTGTCTAGCATGGCCTCTTCCTGAAGGGTGTGGGGGCTTCATGAGGCCTGGGAGGTTTGCCTACGATGGGATTTGTGAACTCCTCCAAACCTCAGGGTTTCCTTCTGCTCGACAGTCGAGTCCTATTTGATGGTTCCAGGAGGCCCCATACGGAAAGACTCGAGAGCAGGTGTCTAAGCATGGATGCCTGGGAACGCCACCTCATATTCCCACTCTTTAGTCAGGACAAGGCAGGCTCAATCTGAGGGCTCCTGGGTGAGCTACGCAGAGGGGAGAGTTGAAATGGACTCTCCTGAAGATGAGTCCTACTGTGGCTTGGTGGCCTGGGAGACCTTGGATGTGGAGTTGGCTCAGGGACTCTGCAGGATTCTCCAAGCTGAGGTGTTTCACACGGCTCCAACAAGGAAGCTTCCCATGTGGAGACGAGAGGAGTTCTGTTCAGTGCCCCAGGAAAGCCCCGTATCCTGTTCTTCGAAACAAAGCCTCTTAGGAGTGACAGCTGGAAACCAAAGCTAGAGTTTAGATTATGGCCTAAGGGCCTGTCCGGCTCAACCTTCTATCTGTTGACATCTGTATGCATGCCTTCGTGGAGGTAGCTGCTCAGCTTGTGTCTGAATTCCCCTGTGTGTCCAGAAAGGCTCCGAGTAGTGGGATGTCCTCGGGGGCCTTGAGGTTTCTCATATTCTGGAGGTGTGTGGCAAAAGGAATGGACACAGTTTCCCAGGAGACAACAGGCACGGTCCTGTGGTATGGCTCCAGAAAAAACAGCTTAGAGGCTGTGTTTGCCAGGGCTGTGGGGACAGATATCTGAAAAAGCAAACTTGGCTAAACTAGGGGCCAAGGTAATGGCAGGCCTGATCTCCAGTCCCTGAGGGGAGATACTCTGGATATCAAAGGAGGGCAAGTGGGAGGCAGTCGCTCAGGCTTTAGTCTCTGGGTGTTGCATTGACAGTGGCCGTTCAGGATAGGGGTTGCTTAAGGGGCCGAGGAAGAGCCTTCCACTCGGGGGATTGTCCAAGCTCCCATGTGTTTGGGTTCATTCTGTGGGAAGTGAAGAGTACTGTTTTCTGCCACATTGGACCCCCCAGGAGCAGGAGTCTAGAGCATAGCACTGGGTTCCCTCAACTGGAATACACACCATCTAGTTATTCCTGGGTGCCTATGGGCAAGGCAAGCCTTATATGTGGGCTCTTGGTCCAGTCAGTGAGAGGCGTTACTTGAATAAGGTACTCACGCTGAGGGTCACAATGTGTGTTTGTGCCCAAGGCGGCCCTCACGCATGGGTGTGGCCTCATGGGCCATGCCGTTTTATCCTACACTGAAGGTTTGACTCACTGCCAGCAGCAAGGTTTCTTGCCAAGGGGAAGGAGGGGTTCTGACTTGTGCATCAGGTTCCCCCCTGTGCAGGGATTGGAGATAAGCTCTAGGTTCCGATGACTGAAAACCCAGGTTGGGAATGGATGGTGGCCTAAGGCAGTGGCGGGTCCAAAGTGCTGGGTGGGCAGACAGATGTGTCGTTGTCTGTTGGAATGTCTGGGCTCAGGCTATTTGCGACAGAGCATCAGTGTTTAAGGTAGCCTATGCAATTGGGGTGTTGCCAAGGGCCAAGCAGTTTGATCCTCATTTGGCCTTTCTGGGCAGCACCATAGACAATGTTTTTCTCCTGGGAGGCAGGCAGAGTGCTTCATTGTGACCCCAGAATTCCCAGTAGGGAGGGTTTGTGGGCCAGGAGTGTGAGGACGGAAGTCTGAAAACACAATCTAGAGTAGGATTGGAGCCCAGGGAAGAGCAGGCCCACTCTGCAGAGGCTGAATCAAAATCTCCTGCTTCTGAAGTCAGGCTGAGGATCAGAGGTTGGCTGAGGCTGGAGTATGTGTCCCTGATGGCAAGATCATGAAGCGGGGGCCTCATGAGGCCAAGGAAGTTTCCCACGCTGAGTTTGGAGGTTGCCCCAAACCACAAGGTTTCCTTCTGCGGGATATTCGAGTCCTGTTGCATGGCTCCAGGACATACTATACGGAAGGACTGGAGAGCAGGGTTCGAAGGATGGATCCCTGTACAGCATGCCTCGCATTCCCATTGGCCATTAGCGACAACATATGTTTGATCTGCTGCCTCTGTGGCACGCTACCCAGGGGGCTGAGTTGAAATGGCCTCTCCTGAGGATGCGTCATAATGTGCATTTGGGTCTATGGAGACCTTGGAATGTGCTGGTTGTTCAGTGGCCCTGCGGAACTCTCCTACCTTAAGGGTTTGATACATCCCCAGTAAGAAAGCTCCCCATGTGGAGACGAGAGAGATTTCGTTTGGTGCCTCGGAAAAGCCCCGTGGGCTGGTCTACGAAAACAGTCCTCTGAGGACGGACACAAGGAAACCAAAGCTAAGGTTCAGATTAGGGCCTGGGGCCTGTCCATTTCAACCTTCTGTCTCTGGGGACACTGTCTAAGAATCTAAGTGGAGATAGTTGCTCCTCTGGTGTCAGAGAGCCCCTCTTAGTCCAGGGTGGCCTACACTATTGATGGCCTCAGGGGCCTTGGAGCTTTTCCGTAAGCTGTAGGGTTGTCGTCAATGGATTGGGCACACATTCCTTGGAGAGGGCAGGCACAGTCTTTCGCTGTGGCTCCAGAGGCCCTAGCCTGGAGGTTGTGTGGGTCCAGGCTGTGGGCACAGAAGTCTGAAAGCACAAACTCAGCTTATGAGTGGCGCCTAGGGTATGGCAGGCCGGATGTACAGCCCGAGAGGGAGCTCCTGGGCCTCTGAAAGAAGGGCGAGTGGGAGGCGTTCCTTCAGGCTTTTGTCTCTGGATGTTGTGTCCGGGATAGCCGTGGATTGGAGGGGTGGCCTCAGGGACTGTGGACGAGTATCCCTCTCTGGGGATTTGTCCCAGCTCCCAAGAGTTTGGGGTCATTTTGTGGGAAGGGTGGAGTCGTGTTGTCTGGCTCATGTGTCTCAAAAAGAAAGGGATTCCAGAGCAGAGCCCCAGGTATGGGCGGGGCGATGGAAAACTCAAACCCTTGTGAGGATTGGGTGCATAGGGGCTTGGCAAGCCCCATATGCGGGCTCTTGGTCCAGGCCCTGACAGTCCTTTCTTTGACATGGGGCTCATGCTGAGGGTCACAGTGTGAATTTGTGCCCAAGCAGCACTCAAGTTTGGGTGTGGCATCAGGGGCCATGAAGGTTTCTCCCACCCTGAAGGTGTGACTCCATGCCACGAGCTAGCTTTACAGCCATGGCGAAGCAGGACTTCTGTTTTGTGCTTGTGATACCCAGCTGTGTCCAGAATTGATATAATATCTAGGTTCAGATATGTGAAAACCAAGGTTAGGAAGTGGTGACGGCATAAGACCATGGCGTGTCTGAAGTGCTGGGTGTGCGGCCAGCCTTCTCCTTGTCTGTCTGGACGTCTTGCTTCAGGCTGTGTCAGACAGAGCATGAGTGCCCAGAGCAGCCTATCCAGCTCGGGTACCGTCGAGGCCCGAGCAGGTTGATTCTCATCTGGGTTTTCTGGAGAGACCCACAGGGAAACGTTTTTCATCCGTTGGGCAGACACTGGGCTGGGTGTTGGTTCTGGAGTTCCTAGTCCGGATGGCTTGTTTGCCAGGAGTCTGAGGAAGGAAGTCTGAAAACACAAGCTAGCGTGAGGTTTGGGACCGAGGACACGGCAGGCCCACTCTGCAGAGGCTGAATGGAGATCTCCTGCACTGAAGTCATGTGAACTATGAGACGTGCCCCAGGCTAGAGTTTTTGTCCAGCATGGCCTCTTTTTGAGGGGTGTGGGTGCTTCATGAGGCCAGGGAGGTTTGCCTACGATGGGATTTCTGAACTCCTCCAAACCTCAGGGTTTCCTTCTGCTCGACAGTCGAGTCCTATTGGATGGTTCCAGGAGGCCCCATACGGAAAGACTCGAGAGCAGGTGTCTAAGTATGGATGCCTGGGAACGCCACCTCATATTCCCACTCTTTAGTCAGGACAAGACTGGCTCAATCTGAGGGCTCCTGGGTGAGCTACCCAGAGGGGAGTGTTGAAATGGACTCTCCTGAAGATGAGTCCTACTGTGGCTTGGTGGCCTGGGAGACCTTGGAATGTGGAGGTGGCTCAGGGACTCTGCAGGATTCTCCAAGCTGAGGTGTTTCACACGGCTCCAACAAGGAAGCTTCCCATTTGGTGACGAGAGGAGTTCTGTTCAGTGCCTCAGGAAAGCCCCATATCCTGTTCTTCGAACCAAAGCCTCTGAGGAGTGACAACTGGAAACCAAAGCAAGAGTTGAGATTACGGCCTAAGGGCCTGTCCGGCTCAACCTTCTATCTGTTGACATCTGTGTACATGCCTTCGTGTAGGTAGCTGCTCAGCTGGTGTCCGAATGCCCCTGTGTGTCCAGGGAGGCTCCCAGTAGTGGGATGTCCTCGGGGGCCTTGAGGTTTCTCATATTCTGGAGGTGTGTGGCTTAAGGAATGGACACAGTTTCCCAGGAGACAACAGGCACGGTCCTGTGGTATGGCTCCAGAGGACCCAGCCTAGAGGCTGTGTTTGCCAGGGCTGTGGGGACAGATGTCTGAAAAAGCAAACTTGGCTCAGCTAGGGGCCATGGTAATGGCAGGCCTGATCTCCAGTCCGTGAGGGGAGATCCTCTGGATATCAAAGGAGGGCAAGTGGGAGGCAGTCGCTCAGGCTTTTGTCTCTGGGTGTTGCGTTCACAGTGGGCGTTCAGGGTAGGGGTTGCTTCAGGGGCCGAGGAAGAGCCTTCTACTCGGGGGATTGTCCAAGCTCCCATGTGTTTGGGTTCATTCAGTAGGAAGGGAAGAGTACTGTTTTCTGCCACAGTGGACACCCCAGGAGCAGGAGTCTAGAGCACAGCAGTGGGTTCCCTCAACTGGAACACACACCATCTAGTTAGTCCTGGATGCCTATGGGCAAGGCAAGCCACATATGTGGGCTCTTGGTCCAGTCAGTGAGAGGCGTTACTTGAATAAGGTACTCACGCTGAGGGTCACAATGTGTGTTTGTGCCCAAGGCGGCCCACACGCATGGGTGTGGCCTCATGGGCCATGCCGTTTTCTCCTACACTGAAGGTTTGACTCACTGCCAGCAGCAAGTTTTCTTGCCATGGGGAAGGAGGGGTTCTGACTTGTACATCAGGTTCCCCCCTGTGCGGGGATTGGAGATAAGGTCTAGTTTCCGATGACTGAAAACCCAGGATGGGAATGGATGGTGGCCTAAGGCAGTGGCGTGTCCAAAGTGCTGGGTTTGCAGCCAGCTGTGTCGGTGTCTGCTGGAATGTCTGGGCTCAGGCTATTTGCGACAGAGCATCAGTGTTTAAGGTAGCCTATGCAATTGGGGTGTTGCCGAGGGCCAAGCAGTTTGATCCTCATTTGGCCTTTCTGGGCACACCATAGACAATGTTTTTCTCCTGGGAGGCAGGCAGAGTGCTTCATTGTGGCCCCAGTATTCCCAGTAGGGAGGGTTTGTGGGCCAGGAGTGTGAGGACGGAAGTCTGAAAACACAAGCTAGGGTGAGGATTGGAGCCCAGGGCAGAGCAGGCCCACTCTGCAGAGGCTGAATCAAAAACTCCTACTTCTGAAGTGAGGCTGAGGATCAGACGTTGGCTGAGGCTGGAGTATGTGTCCATTATAGCACCTTCATGAAGCGGGGGCCTCATGAGGCCAAGGAAGTTTTCCCACGCTGAGTTTGGAGGTTGCCCCAAACAAAAAGGTTTCCTTCTGCGGGACATTCGAGTCCTGTTGCATGGCTCCATGACATACCATATAGAAGGACTAGAGAGCAGGGTTCGATGGATGGATCCCTGTACAGCATGCCTCGCATTCCCATTCGCCATTAGCGACAAGATATGTTTGATCTTCTGCCTCTGGGGTACGCTACCCAGGGGGCTGAGTTGAAATGGCCTCTCCTGAGGATGCATCATAATGTGCGTTTGGGTCCATGGAGACCTTGGAATGTGCTGGTTGTTCAGTGGACCTGCAGAACTCTCCTACCTGAAGGGTTTGATACATCCCCAGTTAGAAAGCTCCCCATGTGGAGACGAGAGAGATTTGGTTTGGTGCCTCGGAAAAGCCCCGTGTACTGGTCTACGAAAACAGTCCTCTGAGGACGGACACAAGGAAACCAAAGCTAAGGTTCAGATTAGGGCCTGGGGGCCTGTCCGTTTCAACCTTCTGTCTCTGGGGACACTGTCTGAGAATCTAAGTGGAGATAGTTGCTCCGCTAGTGTCAGAGAGCCCCTCTTAGTCCAAGGTGGCCTACACTATTGATGGCCTCAGGGGCCTTCGAGCTTTTCCCTAAGCTCTAGGGTTTTGGTCAATGGATTGGGCACACTTTCCTTGGAGAGGGCAGGCACAATTTTCGCTGTGGCTCCAGAGGCCCTAGCCTGGATGATGTGTGGGTCCAGGCTGTGGGCACAGAAGTCTGAAAGCACAAACTCAGCTTATGAGTGGCGCCTAGGGTATGGCAGGCCGGATGTACAGCCCGAGAGGGAGCTCCTGGGCCTCTGTAAGAAGGGCGAGTGGGAGGCGTTCCTTCAGGCTTTTGTCTCTGGATGTTGTGCCCGGGATAGCCGTGGATGGGAGGGGTGGCCTCAGGGACTGTGGAGGAGTATCCCTCTCTGGGGATTTGTCCCAGATCCCAAGAGATTGGGGTCATTTTGTGGGAAGGGTGGAGTCGTGTTGTCTGGCTCATGTGTCTCAAAAAGAAAGGGATTCCAGAGCAGAGCCCCAGGTACGGGCGGGGCGACTGGAAAACTCAAACCCTGGTGAGGATTGGGTATATAGGGGCTTGGCAAGCCCCATATGCAGGCTCTTGGTCCAGGCCCTGACAGGCCTTTCTTTGACATGGGGCTCATGCTGAGGGTCACAGTGTGAATTTGTGCCCAAGCAGCACTCAAGTTTGGGCGTGGCATCAGGGGCCATGAAGGTTTCTCCCACCCTGAAGGTGTGACTCCATGCCACGAGCAAGCTTTACAGCATGGCGAAGCAGGACTTCTGTTTTGTGCTTGCGATACCCAGCTGTGTGGAGAATTGATATAATGTCTAGGTTCAGATATCTGAAAACCAAGGTTAGGAAGTGGTGACGGCATAAGACCATGGCGTGTCCGAAGTGCTGGGTGTGCGGCCAGCTGTCTCCTTGTCTGTCTGGACGTCTGGCTTCAGGCTGTGTCAGACAGAGCATGAATGCCCAGAGCAGCCTATCCAGCTCGGTTACCGTCGAGGCCCGAGCAGGTTGATTCTCATCTGGGTTTTCTGGAGAGCCCCACAGGGAAACGTTTTTCTTCCGTTGGACAGACACCGGGCTGGTTTGTGGTTCTGGAGTTCCTAGTCCGGAGGGCTTGTTTGCCAGGAGTCTGAGGAAGGAAGTCTGAAAACACAAGCTAGCATGAGGTTTGGGACGGAGGGCACGGCAGGCCCACTCTGCAGAGGCTGAATGGAGATCTCCTGCACTGAAGTCATGTGAACTATGAGACGTGCCCCAGGCTAGAGTTTTTGTCCAGCATGGCCTCTTCCTGAAGGGTGTGCGTGCTTCATGAGGCCAGGGAGTTTTACCTACGATGGTATTTGTGAACTACTCCAAACCTCAGGGTTTCCTTCTGCACGACAGTCGAGTCCTATTGGATGGTTCCAGGAGGCCCCATACGGAAAGACTCGAGAGCAGGTGTCTAAGCATGAATGCCTGGGAACGCCACCTCATATTCCCACTCTTTAGTCAGGACAAGGCAGGCTCAACTGCGGACTCCTGGGTGAGCTACCCAGAGGGGAGAGTTGAAATGGACTCTCCTGAAGATGAGTCCTACTGTGGCTTGGTGGCCTGGGAAACCTTAGAATGTGGAGGTGGCTCAGGGACTCTGCAGGATTCTCCAACCTGAGGTGCTTGATACGGCTCCAACAAGGAAGCTTCCCATGTGGAGTCCAGAGGAGTTCTGTTCAGTGCCTCAGGAAAGCCCCATATCCTGTTCTTCGAATCAAAGCCTCTGAGGAGTGACACCTGGACACCAAAGCAAGAGTTGAGATTAGGGTCTAAGGACCTGTCCGGCTCAACCTTCAATCTCTGTTGACATCTGTGTGCATGCCTTCGTGGAGGTAGCTGCTCAGCTTGTGTCCGAATGCCCCTGTGTGTCCAGGGAGGCTCCCAGTAGTGGGATGTCCTTGAGGTTTCTCATATTCTGGAGGTGTGTGGCCAAAGGAATGGACACAGTTTCCCAGGAGAGAGCAGGCACGGTCCTGTGGTATGGCTCCAGAGGAAACAGCCTAGAGGCTGTGTTTGCCCGGGCTGTGGGGACAGATGTCTGAAAAAGCAAACTTGGCTCAGCTAGGGGCCAAGATAATGGCAGGCCTTATCTCCAGTCCGTGAGGGGAGATCCTCTGGATATCAAAGTAGGGCAAGTGGGAGGCAGTCGCTCAGGCTTTTTTCTCTGGGTGTTGCGTTCACAGTGGCCGTTCAGGGTAGGGGTTGCTTCAGGGCCCGAGGAAGAGCCTTCCTCTCGGGGGATTGTCCAAACTCCCAAGTGTTTGGGTTCATTCTGTGGGAAGGGAAGAGTACTGTTTTCTGCCACAAGGGACCCCCCAGGAGAGGGACTCTAGAGCACAGCAATGGGTTCCCTCAACTGGAATTCACACCATCTAGTTAGTCCTGGGTGGCTATGGGTATGGCAAGCCACATATGCGGGCTCTTGGTCCAATCATTGAGAGGCGTTACTTGAATAAGGTACTCACACTGAGTGTCACCATGTGTGTTTGTGCCCAAGGCGGCCCTCATGCATGGGCGTGTCCTCATGGGCCATGCCGTTTTCTCCTACACTGAAGGTTTGACTCACTGCCAGCAGCAAGGTTTTTGCCATGGGGAAAGAGGGATTCTGCCTTGTGCATCAGGTTCCCCCTTTTGCAGGGATTGGAGATAAGGTCTAGGTTCCGATACCTGAAAACCCATGTTGGGAATGGATGGTGGCCTAAGACAGTGGCGGGTCCAATGTGCTGGGTGTGCAGCCAGCTGTGTAGGTGTCTGTTGGAAGGTCTGGGCTCAGGCTATTTGCGACAGAGCACCAGTGTTTAAGGTAGCCTAAGAAATTGGGGTGTTGCCGAGGGTCAAACAGTTTGATCCTCATTTTGGGTTTCAGGGCAGCACCATAGACTTTGTTTTTCTCCTGGGAGGCAGGCAGAGTGCTTCATTGTGGCCCCAGAATTCCCAGTAGGGAGGGTTTGTGGGCCAGAAGTGTGAGGACCGAAGTCTGAAAACACAAGCTAGGGTGAGGATTGGAGCCAAGGTCAGAGCAGGCCCACTCTGCAGAGGCTGAATCAAAATCTCCTGCATCTGAAGTCAGGCTGAGGATCAGACCTTGTTGAGGCTGGAGTATGTGTTCATGATGGCACCTTAACGAAGCGGGGGCCTCATGAGGCCAAGGAAGTTTTCCCACGCTGAGTTTGGAGGTTGCCCCAAACCACAAGGTTTCCTTCTGCGGGACATTCGAGTCCTGTTGCATGGCTCCAAGACATACCATACGGAAGGACTGGAGAGCACGGTTCGAAGGATGGATCCTTGTACAGCATTCCTCGCATTCCTATTGGCCATTAGCGACAAGATATGTTTGATCTGCCTCCACTGGGGCATGCTACCCAGGGGGCTGAGTTGAAATGGCCTCTTCTGAGGATGCGTCATAATGTGCGTTTGTGTCCATGGAGCCCTTGGAATGTGCTTGTGGTTCAGTGGCCCTGCGGAACTCTCCTACCTGAAGGGCTTGATACATCCCCAGTAAGAATGCTCCCCATGTGGAGACGAGAGAGGTTTGGTTTGGTGCCTCGGAAAAGCCCCGTGTGTGCTGGGTTAGGAAAACAGTCCTCTGAGGATGGACACATGGAAAGCAAAGCGAAGGTTCAGATTAGGCCCTGGGGCCTGTCCATTTCAACCTTCTGTCTCTGGGGACACTGTCTGAGAGTCTAAGTGGAGATAGTTGCTCCGCTGGTGTCAGCGAGCCCCTCTTAGTCCAGGGTGGCCTACACTATTGATGACCACAGGGGCCTTGGAGCTTTTCCCTAACCTGTAGGGTTGTGGTCAATGGATTGGGCACACTTTCCTTGGTGAGGGCAGGCACAATCTTTCGCTGTGGCTCCAGAGGCCCAGCCTAGAGGATGTGTTGGTCCTTGCTGTGGGCACATAAGTCTGGAAACACAAACTCAGCTTATGACTGGCGCCTAGGGTATGGCAGGCCGGATGTACAGCCCGAGAGGGAGCTGCTGGGCCTCTGAAAAAAGGGCGAGTGGGAGGCGTTCCTTCAGGCTTTTGTCTCTGGATGTTGGACGAGTATCCATCTCTGGGGATTTGTCCCAGCTCCCAAGAGTTTGGGGTCATTTTGTGGGAAGGGTGGAGTCGTGTTGTCTGGCTCATGGGTCTCTCAAAGAAAGGGATTCCAGAGCAGAGCCCCAGGTACGGGCGGGGCGACTGGAAATCTCAAACACTAGTGAGGATTGGGTGCATAGGGGCTTGGCAAACCCCATATGCGGGCTCTTGGTCCAGTCCCTGACAGGCCTTTCTTTGACATGGGGCTCATGCTGAGGGTCATAGTGTGAATTTTTGCCCAAGCAGCACTCAAGTTTGGGCGTGGCATCGGGGGCCATGAAGGTTTCTCCCACCCTGAAGTTGTGACTCCATGCCAAGAGCAAGCTTTACAGCCATGGGGAAGGAGGAGTTCTGTTTTGTACTTGCGATACCCAGCTGTGTGGAGAATTGATATATTGTCTAGGTTCAGATATCTGAAAACCAAGGTTAGGAAGAGGTGACGGCATAAGACCATGGCGTGTCCTAAGTGTTGGGTGTGCGGCCAGCTGTCTTCTTGTCTGTCTGGACTTCTGGCTTAAGGCTGTGTCAGACAGAGCATGAGTGCCCCGAGCAGCCTATCCAGTTCGGGTACCGTCGAGGCCCGAGCAGGTTGATCCTCATCTGGTCTTTCCGGAGAGCCCCACAGGGAAACGTCTTTCTTCCGTTGCGCAGACAGCAGGCTGGGTTGTGGTTGTGGAGTTCCTAGTCCGGAGGTCTTGTTTGCGAGGAGTGTGAGGAAGGAAGTTTGAAAACACAAGCTAGCGTGAGGTTTGGGACCGAGGGCACGGCAGGCCCACTCTGCAGAGGCTGAATCGAGATCTACTGCACTGAGGTCATGTGAACTATGAGACGTGCCTCAGGCTAGAGTTTTTGTCCAGCATGGCCTCTTCCTGAAGGGTGTGGGGGCTTCGTGAGGCCATGGAGGTTTGCCTACGATGGGCCTGTCCGGCTCAACCTTCTATCTCTGTTGATATCTGTGTGCATGCCTTCGTGGAGGTAGCTGCTCAGCTTGTGTCCGAATGCCCCTGTGTGTCCGAATGCTCCCAGTAGTGGGATGTCTTCAGGGGCCTTGAGTTTTATCATATTCTGGAGGTGTGTGGCCAAAGGAATGGACACAGTTTCCCAGGAGAGAGCAGGCACTGTCCTGTGGTATGGCTCCAGAGGAAACATCCTAGAGGCTGTGTTTGCCAGGGCTGTGGGGACAGATGTCTGAAAGGCAAACTTTAATCAGCTAGAGGCCAAGGTAATGGCAGGCCTGATCTCCAGTCCGTGAGGGGAGATCCTCTGGATATCAAAGGAGGGCAAGTGGGAGGCAGTCGCTCAGGCTTTTGTCTCTGGGTGTTGCGTTCACAGTGGCCGTTCAGTGTAGGGGTTGCTTCAGGGGCCGAGGAAGAGCCTTCCTCTCGGGGGATTGTCCAAGCTCCCAAGTGTTTGGGTTCATTCTGTGGGAAGGGAAGAGTACTGTTTTCTGCCACAGGGGACCCCCCAGGAGAGGGTCTCTAGAGCACAGCAGTGGCCTCCCTCAACTGGAATACACACCATCTAGTTAGTCCTGTGTGCCTATGGGCATGGCAAGCCACATATGCGGGCTCTTGGTCCAGTCATTGAGAGGTGTTACTTGAATAAGGTACTCACGCTGAGGGTCACCATGTGTGTTTGTTCCCAAGGCGGCCCTCATGCATGGGCGTGTCCTCATGGGCCATGCCGTTTTTTCCTACACTGAAGGTTTGACTCACTGCCAGCAGCAAGGTTTCTTGCCATGGGGAAGGAGGGGTTCTGACTTGTGCATCAGGTTCCCCCCTCTGCAGGGATTGGAGATAAGGTCTAGGTTCTGATGACTGAAAACCCAGGTTGGGACTGGATGGTGGCCTAAGGCAGTGGCGTGTCCTAGTGCTGGGTGTGCAGCCAGCTGTGTAGGTGTCTGTTGGAAGGTCTGGGCTCAGGCTATTTGCGACAGAGCATCAGTGTTTAAGGTAGCCTATGCAATTGGGGTGTTACCGAGGGCCAAGCAGTTTGATCCTCATTTGGGGTTTCTGGGCAGCACCATAGACAATGTTTTTCTCCTGGGAGGCAGGCAGAGTGCTTCATTGTGGCCCCAGAATTCCCAGGAGGGAGGGATTGTGGGCCAGGAGTGTGAGGATGGAGGTCTGAAAACACAAGCTAGGGTGAGGATTGTAGCCAAGGCCAGAGCAGGCCCACTCTGCAGAGGCTGAAAATAAATCTCCTGCATCTGAAGTCAGGCTGAGGATCAGACGTTGTTGAGGCTGGAGTATGTGTCCATGATGGCACCTTCATGAAGTGGGGGCCTCATGAGGCCAAGGAAGTTTTCCCACGCTGAGTTTGGAGGTTGCCCCAAACCACAAGGTTTCCTTCTGCGGGACATTCGAGTCCTTTTGCATGGCCCCAGGACATACCATACGGAAGGACTGGAGAGCAGAGTTCGAAGGATGGATCCTTGTACAGCATTCCTCGCATTCCAATTGGCCATTAGCGACAAGATATGTTTGATCTGCCTCCACTGGGGCACGCTACCCAGGGGGCTGTGTTGAAATGGCCTCTTCTGAGGATGCGTCATAATGTGCGTTTGGGTCCATGGAGACCTTGGAATGTGCTGGTGGTTCAGTGGCCCTGCGGAACTCTCCTACCTGAAGGGTTTGATAAATCCCCAGTAAGCATGCTCCCCATGTGGAGACGAGAGAAGTTTGGTTTGGTGCCTCCGAAAAGCCCCGTGTGTGCTGGGTTAGGAAAACAGTCCTCTGAGGACGGACACATGGAAAGCAAAGCTAAGGTTCAGATTAGGGCCTGGGGGCCTGTCCATTTCAACCTTCTGTCTCTGGGGACACTGTCTGAGAGTCTAAGTGGAGATAGTTGCTCCGCTGGTGTCAGAGAGCCCCTCTTAGTCCAGGGTGGCCTACATTATTGATGGCCTCAGGGGCCTTGGAGCTTTTCCCTAACCTGTAGGGTTGTGGTCAAAGGATTGGGCACACTTTCCTTGGGGAGGGCAGGCACAATCTTTCGCTGTGGCTCCAGAGGCCTAGCCTGGAGGTTGTGTGGGTCCATGCTGTGGGCACAGAAGTCTGGAAACACAAACTCAGCTTATGACTGGCGCCTAGGGTATGGCAGGCCGGATGTACAGCCCGAGAGGGAGCTCCTGGGCCTCTGAAAGAAGGGCGAGTGGGAGGCGTTCCTTCAGGCTTTTGTCTCTGAATGTTCCGTCCGGGATAGCCGTGGATTGGAGAGGTGGCCTCAGGGTCTGTGGACGATTATCCCTCTCTGGGGATTTGTCCCAGCTCCCAAGAGTATGGGGCCATGTTGTGGAAAGGGTGGAGTCGTGTTGTCTGGCTCATGGTTCTCTCCAAGAAAGGAATTCCAGAGCAGAGCCCCAGGTACGGGCGGGGCGACTGGAAAACTCAAACACTAATGAGTTGTTTGGGGACGTAGGTATGTTAGGCCCAATCTACGAACCATGACAAGAACTCTTCAGGAAATGAAGAAAGTGCGAGTCTGAGGCACTTTCTCAGGCTTTTGTCTCAGGATTTTATATCAACGTTGGCCGTGGAATGTGGGGAGGCCTCATGGGCCATGGACGAATCTTCCTCTCTCTGGATTTGGCCCGGTCCCAATTGTTTTTCGTCAATCTGTGGGATGGGAGGTCTCCTTTCAGGTTTATTACCTCAGGTGTCGAAAAAAAGAGGAATTCCAAAGTAGAGCCCTGGGGAAGAGTGAAGGGACAACCCAAACTATGGTTAAAAATTGGGGCCTAGGGCCATGGCAGGTCCAATATGCTCATTCTTCATCCAGCAACTAAGAGGCCTTATGTGAGTACTGGGCTCAGGCTGAGGGTCAGAGTGTGTGTTTGTGACCAATGTGGCCTGAGAATGGGCGGAGCCTCATGGGCCACACTGGTTTCAACTACACTGGACTTTGGACAACATGCCAATCACAATGTCTCTTGCCATGGGGAAGGTGTTCTATTTCTGCATCATTTCAACCCTGGGCAGTGGTTGGCGATAAGATCTAGGTCATGAAGCCTGAAAAACCGCAGTTGGGAAGAGATGACGACCTAAGGCCATGGCGGGTCTGATATCCTCTGAGTGCGGTCAGCTGCCTGTGTGTTGGTCAGGAGGTTCTGGCTCAGGTTGTGTCAGACAGTGCATTAGTGCCCAGGTTAGACTATATAATTTGGGTACAATCGAATGCCGTGTAGGTTTATCCTCATTTGAGGTGCCTGGGCAGCTCATTAGGCAACATATTTTTTCTAGATTGCAGGCAGAGTGCTGCATTGTGGGTACGGAAATGCCAAACTTGTGCGCTTCTGGGCCAGGAGTGTGAGGACAGATGTCTGAGAAGACAAGCTAGACTTGGGCTTCAGGCCGAGGGCACGGCAGGTACCCCTTGCAGATCTGAACCAATATCTCATGCATCTGAAGTCACGGCGAGGATCAGACGTTGGCTCAGGTTGGAGTTTCTGTGCATGACCGCCCCTTCATGAACGGAGGTGAATCTCAAGGCCATGGAGGTTTTCCCACGTTGGGAGTTGTGAATGCCCCCTTCAAGTATTCCTTCTGCGGGACAATTGAGACCTGTTGGGAAGCTCCAGGACATCACATATGGAATGACTCCAGAGCACCGTTCGAGGATGGATGCGAGGGAAGCCCGCCTCGCATTCCAATTGTCTCCTAGCAACAAAATACTTGAGATCGGATGGCTCTGCTGGAGCAACCGGCTTGGCTGAGTTGAAATGGACTTTCCTGAGGATGGGGCCTAATGTGTGTTTGTGCCCCTGAGGGCCTTGGAATGGGGTGGTGGCACCGGGACCCTGAAGTATTCTCCTAAGCTTTTGACATAGCTCCCATGCAAAAGTTTCCTTGTGGAGACGAGATTTTTTCTGATGGGGTCCTCAGGAAACCCCTTATGCTGGTATTGGAATCCAGGCTTTTGAGTATACATGCCTGTAAAGCAAAGCACTGGATCCGATTATGGCCTAGGGTCCTGTCTGGTTCAATCTTATTCTCTGGATATATCCATCTATGGAATGAGTGGAGGTAGATGCTCACCTGGTGTCAGACCGCCCTTGTTTGTCCCCGGAGACCTACACTATTGGGATGGCCTCGGGGTTGTTGGAGATTTCTCCTAATTTGTACTATTTTGGTAAATGGAATGGGCAAAATTCCCATGGATCGGGTAGGCACAGTCCTAATATGTGGCTCCAGGGGCCCCAGCTTTGAGGGTGTGTGGCCCAGGACTTTGAGGACAGAAGTCTGAAAACACAAACTCAGCTTAGCTTTGGGGACGTAGGTATGGCAGGCCCAATCTACAAACCATGAGAAGAACTCTTCAGGATATGAAGAAAGAGGGAGTCTGAGGCACTTGCTTAGGCTTTTGTCTCAGGATTTTATATCAACGATGGCCGGGGAATGTGGGGAGGCCTCATGGGCCATGGATGAATCTTCCTCTCTGTGGTTAAGCACGATCCCAATTGTTTTTTGTCAATCTGTAAGATTGGAGGTCTCCTTTCAGGTTTGTTACCTCAGGTGTCCCAAGCAAAGAGGAATTCCATATTAGAGCCCTGAGGAAGAGTGAAGGGACAACCTAAAATATGGTTAAAAATTGGGGCAGAGGGGCATGGCAGGCCCAATATGCTGTCTCTTCATCCAGCCACTGAGAGGCCTTACTTGAGGACTGGGCTCTGGCTGAGGGTCACAGTGTGTGTTTGTGACCAATGTGGCCCGCGAACATGGGCGGGGCCTCATGGGCCACACTGGTTTCAACTACACTGGACTGTGGACAACATGCAAATCACAGGTTTCTTGCCATGTGAAAGGTGTTCTGATTTCTGCATCATTTTCAACCCTGGGCAGTGTTTGGAGAGAAGGTCTAGTTTCTGAAGCCTGAAAAACCGCATTTGGGAAGAGATGACCACCTAAGACCATGGTGGGTCTGATATGCTCAGTGTACATTCAGCTGCCTGGGTGTTGGTCAGGAGGTTCTGGCTCAGGTTGTGGCAGACAGTGCATTAGTGCCCAGTTTAGACTATATAATTTGGGTACAGTCGAGTGCCGTGTAGGTTTATCCACTTTGGAGTTTCCTGGGCAGCTCATTAGGCAAGATATGTTTTTTAGAGGGCATGCCGACTGCTGCATTGTGGGTCCGGAATTGCCAAACTTGAGGGCATCTGGGCCTGGAGTGTGAGGACAGAAGTCTGAGAACACAAGCTGGACTTGGGCTTCAGGCCGAGGGCATGGCAGGTACCCCCTGCAGATATGAACCAATATCTCATGCATCTGAAGTCACGGCGAGGATCAGAAGTTGGCTCAGGTTGGAGTTTCTGTGCATGACTGCCCATTCATGAACGGAGCGGTATCTCAAGGCCATGGAGGTTTTCCCACTTTGGGAGTTGTGGGATGCCCCCTTCGTGGATTCCTTCTGCGGGACAATTGAGACATGTTGGGCATCTCCAGGACATCCCATATGGAATGACTCCAGAGCACCGTTGTAGGATGGATGCCAGGAAAGCCCGCCTTGCATTCCAATTGTCTCCTAGCAACAATACAGTCGAGATCGGAGGGCTCTGTGGGAGCAACCGGGTTGGCTGAGTTGAAATGGACTTTCCTGAGGATAGGGCCTAATGTGTGTTTGTGTCCATGAGGGCCTTGGAATGGGGCGGTGGCACCGGGACCCTGAAGTATTCTCCTAAGCTTTTGACATAGCTCCCATGCACCAGTTTCATTGTGGAGACGAGATTTGTTCTGATGGGTGCCTCAGGAAACCCCTTATGCTGGTATTGGTATCAGGCTTTTGAGGAGACATGCCTGTAAACCAAAGCAATTGATCTGATTATGGCCTAGCGTCCTGTCTGGTTAAATCTTCTTCTCTGGGCATATCCATCTATGGAATGAGTTGAGGTAGATCTCCCCTGGTGTCAGACCGCCCTTGTTTGTCCCCGGAGACCTATACTATTGGGATGGCTCGGGGACTAGGGAGAGTTCTCATAATTTGTACAATTTTGGACAATGGAATGGGCAGAATTCCCATGGATTGGGTAGGCAGAGTCCTAATGTGTGGCTTCAGGGGCCCCAACCTGGAGGGTGTGTGGCCCCGGACTTTCAGGACAGAAGTCTGAAAACACAAACTCAGCTTTGGTTTGGGAACGTAGGTATGGCAGGCCCAATCGACACACCATGAGAAGAACTCTTCAGGATATGAAGAAAGAGCGAGTCTGCTGTGCTTGCTCAGGCTTTTGTCTCTGGATTTTGTATCAACGATGACCGTCGAATGTAGGGAGGTTTCAGGGTCATGGACGATTCTTCCTCTCTGTGGTTTTGGCCCGGTCCCAATTGTTTTTCGTCCATCTGTGGTATGGGAGGTCTCCTTTCAGGTTTATTACTTCAGGTGTCCGAACAAAGGAGGAATTCCAAAGCAGAGCCTGGGGAAGAGTGAAGGGACAACCCAAAATATGGTTAAAAATTGGGGCCTAGGGGTATGGCAGGCCCAATATGCTATCTCTTCAACCAGCCACCGAGAGGCCTTACTTGAGGGCTGGGCTCAGGCTGAGCGTCACAGTGTGTGTTTGTTACCAATGTGGCCCGCGAGCATGGGCGGGGCCTCATGGGCCACACTGGTTTCAACTACACTGGACCTTGGACAACATGCCAATCACAAGGTCTCTTGCCATGGGAAAGCTGTTCTGATTTCTGCAACATTTTCAACCCTGGGCAGTGTTTGGAGATAAGGTCTTGGTTCTGAAGCCTGAGAAACCGCAGTTAGGAAGAGATGAAAACCTAAAGCCATGGCGGGTCTGATATGCTCAGTGTGCATTCAGCTGCCAGGGTGTTGGTCAGGAGGTCCTGGCTCAGGTTGTGTCAGACAGTGCATTAGTGCCCAAGTTAGACTATATAATTTGGGTACATTCGAGTGCCGTGTAGGTTTATCCTCATTTGAGGTACCTGGGCAGCTCATTAGGCAAGATATTTTTTCTAGAGGGCAGGCAGAGTGCTGCCTTGTGGGTCCGGAATTGCCAAACTTGAGGGCTTCTGGGCCAGGAGTGTGAGGACAGAAGTCTGAGGACACAAGCTAGACTTGGGCTTCAGGCGGAGGGCACGGCAGGTACCCCCTGCAGATTTGAACCAATATCTCATGCATCTGAAGTCACGGCAAGGATCAGATGTTGTAACAGGTTGGAGTTTCTGTGCATGTCTGCCCCTTCATGAATGGAGCGGAAACTCAAGGCCATGGAGGTTTTCCCACGTTGGGAGTTGTGGAATGCCCCCTTCAAGGATTCCTTCTGCGGGGCAATTGAGACCTGTTGGGCGGCTCCAGGACATCCCATATGGAATGACTCCAGAGCACCGTTGGAGGATGGATCCAGGGAAGCCCGCCTCGCATTCCATTTGTCTCCTAACAACAATACAGTCGAGATAGCATCGCACTGCGGGAGCAACCGGAGTGGCTGAGTTGAAATGGACATTCCTGTGGATGTGGCCTAATGTGTGTTTGTGTCCATGAGGGCCTTGGAATGGGGCGGTGGCACCGGGACCCTGAAGTATTTTCCTAAGCTTTTGACATAGCTCCAATGCACAAGTTTCTTTGTGGAGACGAGATTTGTTCCAATGGGCGCCTCAGGAAACCACTTATGCTGGTATTGGAATCCAGGCTTTTGAGGAACATGCCTGTAAACCAAAGAAATGGATCCGATTATGGCCTAGGGTCCTCTCTGGTTCAATCTTCTTCTATGGGCATATCCGTCTAAGGAATGAGAGGAGGTAGATGCTCCCCTCGTCTCAGACCTCCCTTCTTTGTCCCCGGAGACCTACACTATAGGGATGGCCTTGGGGACTTTGGAGAGTTCTCCTAATATTTACGATTTTTGTAAATGGAATGGCGAGAATTTTCATGGTTTCGGTAGGCACAGTCCTAATGTGTGGCTCCAGGGGCCCCAGCCTGGAGGGTGTGTGGCCCAGGACTTTGAGGACAGAAGTCTGAAAACACAAACTCAGCTTAGGTTTGGGGACGTAGGTATGGCAGGCCCAATCTACAAACCATGAGAAGTACTCTTCAGGATATGAAGAAAGAGCGATTCTGAGGCACTTGCTCAGGCTTTTGTCTCTGGATTTTATATCAACGATGGCCGTGGAATGTGGGGAGGACTCATGGGCCCTGGACGAATCTTCCCCTCTGTGGAATTTGCCCGGTCCCTATTGTTTTTCGTCAATCTGTGGGATGGGAGGTCTACTTTCAGGCTTATTACCTCAGGTGTCTGAACAAAAGAGGAATTCCAAAGCAGAGCCCTGGGGAAGAGTGAAGGGACAACCCAAACTATGGTTAAAAATTGGGGCAGAGGGGCATGGACGCCCAATATGCTACCTCTTCATCCAGCCACTGAGAGGCCTTACATGAGGACTGGGCTCAGACTGAGGGTCACAATGTGTGTTTGTGACCAATGTGGTCCGCGAGCATGGGCGAGGCCTCATGGGCCACACTGGTTTCAACTACACTGGAATTTGGACAACATGCCAATCAGATGGTCACTTGCCATGGGGAAGGTGTTCTGATTTCTGCATCATTTTCAACACTGGGCAGTGGTTGGAGATAAGGTCTAGGTTCTGAAGATTGAAAAACCGCAGTGGGAAGAGATCACGACCTAAGGCCATGGCGGGTCTCATATGCTCAGTGTGAGGACATCTGCCTTGGTGTTGGTCAGGAGGTTCTGGCTCAGGTTGTGACAGACAGTGCATTAGTGCCCAGGTTAGATATATAATTTGGGTACAGTCGAGTGCCGTGTAGGTTTATCCTCATTTGTGGTGCCTGGGAAGCTCATTAGGCAAGATATTTTTTCTAGTGGGCATGCAGAGTGCTGCATTGTGGGTCGGACTTGCCAAACTTGAGGGCTTCTGGGCCAGGAGTGTAAAGATAGAAGTCTGAGAACACAAGCTAGACTTGGGCTTCAGGCCGAGGGCACGGCAGTTACCCCCTGCAGATCGGAAACAATATCTCAAGCATCTGAAGTCACGGCGAGGATAAGACGTTGGCTCAGGTTGGAGTTTCTGTGCATGACGGCCCCTTCATGAACGGAGAGGAATCTCAAGGCCATGGAGGTTTTCCAACTTTGGGAGATGTGGGATGCCCCCTTCAAGGATTCCTTCTGCGGGACAATTGAATCCTGTTAGGCATCTCCAGGACATCCCATTGGAATGACTCCAGAGCATCATTGGAAGATGGATTTCAGGGAAGCACGCCTCACATTCCATTTGTCTCTTAGCACAATACAGTTGAGATTGGATGGCTCTGCGGGAGCAAGCGGGGTGGCTGAGTTGAAATGGACTTTCCTGAGGATGGGGCCTAATGTTTGTTTGTGTCCATTAGGGTCTTGAAATGGGGCGGTGGCACCGGGACCCTGAAGTATTCTCCTAAGCTTCTGACATAGCTCCCATGCACAAGTTTCTTGTGGAGACGAGATTTGTTCTGATGGGTGCCTCAGGAAACCCCTTATGCTGGTACTGGAATCCAGGCTTTTGAGGTGACATGCCTGTAAACCAAAGCAATGGATCCGATTATGGCCTAGGGTCCTGTCTGGTTCAATCTTCTTCTCTGGGTATATCCATCTATGGAATGAGTGGAGGTAGATGCTCACCTGGTGTCAGACCGGCCTTGTTTGTCCACGGAGACCTACACTATTGGGATGGCCTCGGGGACTTTGGAGAGTTCTCCTAATATGTACGATTTTGGACAATGGAATTGGCAGAATTCCCATGGATTGTGTAGGCACAGTCCTAATGTGTGGATCCAGGGGCCCCAGCTGGGAGGGTGTGTGGCCCAGGACTTTGAGACAGAAGTCTGAAATCGCAAACTCAGCTTAGGTTTGGGGACATAGGTATGGCAGGCCCAATCTACAATCCATGAGAAGAACTCTACAGGATATGCAGAAAGAGCGAGTCTGAGGCACTTGCTCAGACTTTTGTCTCTGGATTTTATATCACCGATGGCCGTGGAATGTGGGGAGTCCTCATGGGCCATGGACGAATCTTCCTGTCTGTGGATTGGGCCTGGTCCCAATTGTTTTTCGTCAAGCTGTGGGATGGGAAATCTCCTTTCAGGTTTATTCCCTCAGGTGTCGACAAAAGAGGAATTCCGAAGCAGAACCCTGGGGAAGAGTGAAGGAACAACCCAAACAATGGTTAAATTTTGGGGCCTAGGGGCATGGCAAGCCCAATATGCTGTCTCTTCATCCAGCCACTGAGAAGCCTTACATGAGGAATGGGCTCAGGCTGAGGGTAACAATGTGTGTTTGTGACCAATGTGGCCCGCGAGGATGGTCGGGGCCTCACGGGCCACACTGGTTTCAATTACACTGAACTTGGACAACATGCCAATCACAAGGTCTCTTGCCATGGGGAAGGATTTCTGATTTCTGCATCATTTTCAACCCTGGGCAGTGGTTGGAGATAATGTCTAGATTCTGAAGCCTGAAAACCGCAGTTGGGAAAAGATGACGACCTAAGGCCATGCCAGGTCTGATGAGCTCACTCTGCGGTCAGCTGCCTTTGTGTTGGTCAGGCGGTTCTGGCTCAGGTTGTGTCAGAGAGTGCATTAGTGCTCAGGTTAGACTATATAATTTGGGTACAGTCGAGTGCCTCTTTGTTTTATCCTCATTTGAGGTGCCTCGGCAGCTCATCAGGCAAGATATTTTTTCTAGAGCGCAGGCAGAGTGCTGCATTGTGGGTCCGGAATTGCCAAACATGAGGGCTTCTGGGCCACGAGTGTGAGGACAGAAGTCTGAGAACACAAGCTAGACTTTGGCTTCAGGCCAAGGGCACGGCAGGTACCCCCTGCAGATCTGAACCAACATCTAATGCATCTGAAGTCACAGCGAGAATCAGACGTTGGCTCAGTTTGGAGTTTCTGTGCATGACTGCCCCTTCATTAATGGTGCGGAATCTCAAGGCCATGGAGGTTTTCCCACGTTGGGAGTTGTGGGATGACCCGTTCAACGATTCCTTCTGCGGGACATTTGAGAGCTTTTGGGCTGCTCCAGGATATTCCATATGGAATGACTCCAGAGCACCGTTGGAGGATGGATACCAGGGAAGCCCGCCAAGCATTCCAATTTTCTCCTAGCAACAAGACAGTTGAGATGGGATGTCTCTGCGGGAGCAACCGGGTTGGCTGAGTTGAAATGGACTTTCTTGGGGATAGGAACTAATGTGTGTTTGTGTCCATGAGGGCTTGGAATGGGGTGGTGGCACCGGGAACCTGAAGTATTCTCCTAAGGTTTTGACATAGGTCCCATGAACAAGTTTCCTTGTGGAGATGAGATTTGTTCTGATGGGTGCCTCAGGAAACCCCCTATGCTGTTATTGGAATCCAGGCTATTGAAGACACATGTCTCTAAACCAAAGCAATGGATCCGATTATGGCCTAGGGTCCTGTCTGGTTCAATCTTCTTCTCTGGGGACATCCGTCTATGGTATGAGTGGAGGTAGATGCTCATCTGGTGTCAGACCGCCCTTGTTTGTCCCCGGAGACCTAAACTATTGGGATGGCCTCGGGGACTTTGGAGGTTTCTCCTAATTTGTACGATTTGGGACAATGGAATGGGCAGAATTCCCATGGATTGTGTAGGCACAGTCCTAATGTGTGGCTCCAGGGGCCCCAGCCTGGAGGGTGTGAGGCCCACGACATTGAGGACAGAAGTCCTAAAACACAAACTCAGCTTAGGTTTGGGGACGTAGGTATGGAAGGCCCAATCTACAAACCATGAGAACACTTCAGGATATGAAGAAAGAGCGAGTCTGAGGCTCTTGCTCAGGCTTTGGTCTCTTGATTTTGTGTCAACGATGGCCGTGGAATGTGGGGAGGCCTCATGCGCCATGGACGATTCTTCCTCTCTGTCGATTTGGCCCGGTCACAATTGTTTTTTGTCAATCTGTGGGATGGGAGGTCTCCTTTCAGGTTTGTTACCTCAGGTGTCCCAACCAAAGAGGAATTCCATATTAGAGCCCTAGGTAAGAGTGAAGGGACAACCCAAACTATGGTTAAAAATTGGGGCCTAGGGGCATGGCAGGCCCAATATGCTGTCTCTTCATCCAGCCACTGAGAGGCCTTATTAGTGGACTGGGCTCAGGCTGAGGGTCACAATGTGTGTTTGGGACCAATGTGGCCTACGATCATGGGCGGGGCCTCATGGGCCACACTGGTTTCAACTGCACTGAACTTTGGACAACATGCCAATCACAAGGTCTCTTGCCATGGGGAAGGTGTTCTGATTTCTGCAACATTTTCAACCCGTGGCAGAGGTTGGAAATAAGGTCTAGGTTCTGAAGCCTGAAAACAGCAGTTTGGAAGAGATGACGACCTAAGGCCATGGCGGGCCGATGGGCTCAGTGTACGGTCAGCTGCCTCGGTGTTGGTAGGAGGTTCTGGTTCAAGTTGTGTCAGAGAGTGCAATAGTGCCCAGGTTAGACTATATAATTTTGGTACAGTCGAGTGCCGTGTAGGTTTATCCTCATTTGAGGTGCCTGGGCAGCTCATTAGGCAAGATATTTTTTCTAGAGGGCAGGCAGAGTCTGCATTGTGAGTCCGGAATTGCCAAGCTTGAGGGCTTCAAGGCAAGGAGTGTGAGGACAGAAGACTGAGAACACAAGCTAGACATGGGCTTCAGGCCGAAGTCACGGCAGGAAACCCCTGCAGATCTGAACCAATATCTCATGCATCTGAAGTCACGGCGAGGATCAGACATTGGCTGAGGTTGGAGTTTCTGTGCATGACTGCCCCTTCATGAACGGAGCGGAATTACAAGGCCATGGAGGTTTTCCCAAGTTGGGAGTTGTGGGATGCCCCCTTCAAGGAATCCTTCTGCGGTACATTTGAGACGTGTTGGCAACCCAGGACATCCCATATGGAATGACTCCAGAGCACCGTTCGAGGATGGATGCCAGGGAATCCCGCCTACCATTCCATTGTCTCCTAGGAACAAGACAGTTGAGATGGGATGGCTCTGCGGGAGTAACCGGGGTGGCTGAGTTGAAATGGACTTTCCTGAGGATGGGTCCTAATGTGTATTTGTGTCCATGAGGGCCTTGGAATGGGGCGGTGGCACCGGGACCCTGAAGTATTCTCCTAACCTTTTGACATAGCTCCAATGCACAAGTTTCCTTGTGGAGATGAGATTTTTTCTGATGAGGGCCTCAGGAAACCCCCTATGCTGGTATTGGAATCCAGGGATTTGAGGAGACATGCCTGTAAACCAAAGCTATGGATCTGATTATGGCCTAGGGTCCTGTCTGGTTCAATCTTCTTCTCTGGGGACATCCATCTATGGTATGAGTGGAGGTAGATGCTCAGCTGGTGTCAGACCGCCCTTGTTTGTCCCCAGAGACCTACAGTATTGGGATGGCCTCGGTGACTTTGGAGGTTTCTCCTCATTTGTACGATTTTGGTCAATGGAATGGGCAGAATTCCCATGGATTGGGTAGGCACCGTACTAATGTGTGGCTCCAGGGGCCCCAGCCTGGAGGGTTGTGGCCCAGGACTTTGAACACAGAAGTCTGAAAACACTAACTCAGCCTAGGTTTCAGGACGTAGGTATGGCAGGCCCAATCTACAAACCATGAGAAGAACTCTTCAGGATATAAAGAAAGAGCGAGTCTGAGGCTCTTGCTCAGGCTTTTGTCTCTGGATTTTGTATCAACGATGGCCGTGGAATGTGGGCAGACCTCATGGGCCATGGACGAAATTTCCTCTCTGTGGATTTGGCCCAGTTCCAATTGCTTTTCGTCAATCTGTGGATTGGGAGGTCTCCTTTCAGGTTTATTACCTCAGGTGTCCCAAACAAAGAGAAATTCCAAAGCACAGCCCTGGGGAAGAGTAAAGGGACAACCCAAACTATGTTTAAAAATTGGGGCCTAGGGGCATGGCAGGACCAATATGCTGTCTCTTCATCCAGCCACTGAGAGGCCTTTCTTGAGGACTGGGCTCAGGCTGAGGGTCATAATGTGTGTTTGTGACCAATGTGGCCCGCGAGCATGTGCGGAGCCTCATGGGCCACACTGGTTTCAACTACACTGAACTTTGGACAACATGTCAATCACAAGGTCTCTTGCCATGGGAAAGTTGTTCTGATTTATGCATCATTTTCAACCCTGGGCAGTGTTTGGAGATAAGGTCTTGGTTCTGAAGCCTGAGAAACCGCAGTTAGGAAGAGATGAAAACCTAAAGCCATGGTGGGTCTGATATGCTCAGTGTGCATTCAGCTCCCAGGGTGTTTGGTCAGGAGGTCCTTTCTCAGGTTGTGTCAGACAGTGCGTTAGTGCCCAGGTTAGACAATATAATTTGGGTACAGTCGATTGCTGTGCAGGTTTATCCTCATTTGAGGTGCCTGGGCAGCTCATTAGGCAAGTTATTTTTTCTACAGGGCAGCCAGAGTGCTGCATTGTGGGTCCGGAATTGCCAAACTTGAGGGCTTCTGGGCCAGGACTGTGAGGACAGAAGTCTGAGAACACAAACTAGACTTGGGCTTTAGGCCGAGGGCATGGCAGGTACCCCATGCAGATCTGAACCAATATCTCATGCATCTGAAGTCACGGCGAGGATCAGAAGTTGGCTCAGGTTGGAGTTTCTGTGCATGACTGCCCCTTCATGAACGGAGCGGAATCTCAAGGCCATGGAGGTTTTCCCACGTTGGGAGTTGTGGGATTCCCCCTTCATGGATTCCTTCTGCGGGACAATTGAGACCTATTGGGCACCTCCAGGATATTCCATATGGAATGACACCAGAGCACCGTTGGAGGATGGATGCCAGGGAAGCTCGCCTCGCAATTTAATTGTCTCCTAGAAAAAATACACTTGAGATCGGTTGGCGCTGCGTGAGCAACCGGGGTGGCTGAGTTGAAATGAACTTTCCTGAAGATGGGGCCTAATGTATGTTTGTGTCCATGAGGGCCTTGGAATGGGGCGGTGGCAGCGGGACCCTGAAGTATTCTCCTAAGCTTTTGACATAGCTCCCATGCACAAGTGTCCTTGTGGAGACGAGATTAGTTCTGATGGGTGCCTCAGGAAACCCATTATGCTGGTATTGGAATCCAGGCTTTTGAGGAGACATGCCTGTAAACCAAAGCAATGGCTCTGATTATGGCCTAGGATCCTGTCTGTTCAATCTTCTTCTCTGGGGATATCCATCTATGGAATGAGTGGAGGTAGATGCTCACCTGGTGTCAGTCACCCTTGTTTGTCCCCGGAGACCTATACTATTGGATGGCCTCGGGGACTTTGGAGAGTTCTCATAATTTGTACGATTTTGGACTATGGAATGGGCAGAATTCCCATGGATTGGGTAGGCACAGTCTAATGTGTGGCTCCAGGGGCCCCAGCCTGGAGGGTTTGTGGCCCAGGACTTGGAGGACAGAAGTCAGAAAACACAAACTCAGCTTAGATTTGGGGATGTAGGTATGGCAGGCTCAATCTACAAGCCATGAGAAGAACTCTTCAGAATATGAAGAAATTGCGAATCTGAGGCGCTTGCTCAGGCTTTTATCTCTGGATTTTGTATCAACGATGGCCGTGGAATGTGGGGAGACGGCATGGGCCATGGACGAATCTTCCTCTCTGTGGATTGGCCCGGTCCCGATTGTTTTTCGTCAATCTGTGGGATGGGAGGTCCCCTTTCAGGTTTGTTACCTCAGGTTTCCCATTTAAAGATGAATTCCAAAGCAGAGCCCTGGGGAAGAGTGAAGGGACAACCCAAACTATCGTTAAAATTTGGGGTCTAGGGGCATGGCAGACCCCATATGCTGTCTCTTAATCCAGCCACTGAGAGGCCTTACTTGAGGACTGGGCTCAGGCTGAGGGTCACAATGTGTGTTTGTGACCAATGTGGCCCGGGAGCATGGGCGGGGTCTCATGGGCCACACTGGTTTCAACTACACTGAACTTTGGACAACATGCCAACACAAGGTCTCTTGCCATGCGGAAGGAGTTCTGATTTCTGCATCATTTTCAACCCCGGGCAGTGATTGGAGATAAGGTCTAGGTTCTGAAGCCTGAAAACCGCAGTTGGATAGAGATGATGTCCTAAGGCCAGGGCGGGTCTGATGTGCTCAGTGTGTGGTCAGCTGCCTGGGTTTCATCAGGAGGTTCTGGCTCAGGGTGTTATACAGTGCATTAGTGCCAAGGTTAGACTATATAATTTGGGTACATTCGAGTGCGTGTAGGTTTATCCTCATTTGAGGTGCCTGGGCAGTTCAATAGGCATAATATTTTTTCTAGAGGGCAGGCAGAGTGCTGCATTGTGGGTCCTGAATTGCCAAACTTGAGGGCTTCTGGGCCAGGAGTGTGAGGACAGAAGTCTGAGAACACAAGCTAGACTTGGGCTTCAGGCGGAGGGCACAGCAGGTACCCCCTGCAGATCTGAACCAATATCTCATGCATCTGAAGTCACAGCGAGGATCAGACATTGGCTCAGGTTGGAGTTTCTGTGCATGACTGCCACTTCATGAACGGAGCAGAAACTCAAAGCCATGGAGGTTTTCCCACGTTGGGAGTTGTGGGATGCCCCCTTGGAGGATTCCTTCTGCGGGATTATTGAGACCTGTTGGGAAGCTCCAGGACATAACATATGGAATGACTCCAGAGCACCGTTCGAGGATGGATGCCAGGGAAGCCAGCCTCGCATTGCAATTGTCTCCTATCCACAAGACAGTTGAGATCAGATGGCTCTGCGGGAGCAACCGGGGTGGCTGAGTTTAAATGGACTTTCGTGAAGATGGGGCCTAATGTGTGTTTGTGTCCATGAGGGCCTTGGAATGGGGCGGTGGCATCGGGACCCTGAAGTACTCTCCTAAGCTTTTGACATAGCTCCCATGCACAAGTTTCCTTGTGGATACGGGATTTGTTCTGATGGGTGCCTCAGGAAACCCCTTATGCTGATATTGGAATTCAGGTTTTGAGGAAACATGCCCTAAACCAAAGCAATGGATCCAATTATGGCCTCGGGTCCTGTCTGTTTCAATCTACTTCTCTGGGTATATCCATCTATAGAAAGAGTGGAGGTAGATGCTCACCTGGTGTCTGATGGCCCTCGTTTGTCCCCAGAGACCTACACTATTAGGATGGCCTCAGGGACTTTGGAGAGTTCGCCAAATTTGTACAATTTTGGACAATAGAATGGGCAGAATTCCCATTGATTGGGTAGGCACAGTCCTAACGTTTGGCTCCAGAGGCCCCATCCTGGAGGGTGTGTGGCCCAGGACTTTGAGGACAGAAATCTGAAAACACAAAATCAGCTTAGGTTTGGGGACGTACGTATGGCAGGCCTAATCTACAAACCAGGAGAATAACTCTTCTGGATATGAAGAAAGAGCGAGTCTGAGGCACTGGCTTAGGCTTTTGTCTCTGGATTTTATATCAACGATGGCCGTTGAATGTGGGGAAACCTCATGGGCCATGGACAAGTCTCCTTTCAGTTGATTTGGCCCGGTCCCAATAGTTTTTCGTCAATCTGTGGGACGGGAGGTCTCCTTTCAGGTTTATTACCTCAGGTGTCCGAACAAAAGAGAAATTCCAAAGCAGAGCCTGGGGAAGAGTGAAGTGACAACAGAAACTATGGTTAAAAATTGGGGCCTAGGGGCATGGCAGGCCCCATATGCTGTCTCTTCATCCAGCCACTGAGAGGCCTTACATGAGGACTGGGCTCAGGCTGAAGGTCACAATGTGTGTTTGTGACCAATGTGGCCCTCGAGCTTGGGCGGGGCTTCATGGGCCACACTGGTTTCAAGTACCCTGGCTTTGGTCAACATGCCAATCACAAGGTCTCTTGCCATGGGGAAGGTGTTCTGATTTTTGCATCATTTTCATCACATTGTGACCTTCAGCCTGAGCCCAGTCCTCATGTAAGGCCTCTCAGTGGCTGGATGAAGAGACAGCATATGGGGCCTGCCATGCCCCTAGGCCCCAATTTTTAACCATAGTTTCTGTTGTCACTTCACTCTTCCCCAGGCTCTGCTTTGGAATTTCTCTTTTGTTCGGACACCTGAGGTAATAAACCTGAAAGGAGACCTCCCGTCCCACAGATTGACGAAAAACTATTGGGACCGGGCCAAATCAACTGAAAGGAGACTTGTCCATGGCCCATGAGGTTTCCCCACATTCAACGGCCATCGTTGATATAAAATCCAGAGACAAAAGCCTAAGCCAGTGCCTCAGACTCGCTCTTTCTTCATATCCAGAAGAGTTATTCTCCTGGTTTGTAGATTAGGCCTGCCATACGTACGTCCCCAAACCTAAGCTGATTTTGTGTTTTCAGATTTCTGTCCTCAAAGTCCTGGGCCACACACCCTCCAGGATGGGGCCTCTGGAGCCAAACGTTAGGACTGTGCCTACCCAATCAATGGGAATTCTGCCCATTCTATTGTCCAAAATTGTACAAATTTGGCGAACTCTCCAAAGTCCCTGAGGCCATCCTAATAGTGTAGGTCTCTGGGGACAAACGAGGGCAATCTGACACCAGGTGAGCATCTACCTCCACTCTTTCTATAGATGGATATACCCAGAGAAGTAGATTGAAACAGACAGGACCCGAGGCCATAATTGGATCCATTGCTTTGGTTTAGGGCATGTCTCCTCAAAACCTGAATTCCAATATCAGCATAAGGGGTTTCCTGAGGCACCCATCAGAACAAATCCCGTATCCACAAGGAAACTTGTGCATGGAAGCTATGTCAAAAGCTTAGGAGAGTATTTCAGGGTCCCGATGCCACCGCCCCATTCCAAGGCCCTCATGGACACAAACACACATTAGGCCCCATCTTCACGAAAGTCCATTTAAACTCAGCCACCCCGGTTGCTCCCGCAGAGCCATCTGATCTCAACTGTCTTGTGGATAGGAGACAATTGCAATGCGAGGCTGGCTTCCCTGGCATCCATCCTCGAACGGTGCTCTGGAGTCATTCCATATGTTATGTCCTGGAGCTTCCCAACAGGTCTCAATAATCCCGCAGAAGGAATCCTCCAAGGGGGCATCCCACAACTCCCAACGTGGGAAAACCTCCATGGCTTTGAGTTTCCGCTCCGTTCATGAAGGGGCAGTCATGCACAGAAACTCCAACCTGAGCCAACTTCTGATCCTCGCCGTGACTTCAGATGCTCGAGATATTTGTTCAGATCTGCAGGGGGTACCTGCCGTGCCTTCCGCCTGAAGCCCATGTCTAGCTTGTGTTCTCAGACTTCTGTCCTCACACTCCTGGCCCAGAAGCCCTCAAGTTTGGCAATTCCGGACACACAATGCAGCACTCTGTCTGCCCTCTAGAAAAAAATATCTTGCCTAATGAGCTGCCCAGGCACCTCAAATGAGGATAAACCTACACGACACTCGACTGTACCCAAATTATATAGTCTAACCTGGGCACTAATGCACTGTCTGACACAACCTGAGCCAGAACCTCCTGATTAACACACAGGCAGCTGACCGCACACTGAGTGTATAAGACCCGCCTTGGCCTTATGAGGTCATCTCTTCCCAACTGCGGTTTTTCAGGCTTCAGAACCTAGACCTTACCCCCAACCACTGCCCAGGGTTCAAAATGATGCAGAAATCAGAACTCCTTCTCATGGCAAGTGACCTTGTGATTGGCATATTGTCCAAAGTTCAGTGTAGTTGATCCCAGTGTCGCCCATGTGGTCCCGCCCATGCTCGCGGGCCACATTGGTCACAAACACACACTGTGACCCTCAGCCTGAGCCCAGTCCTCAAGTAAGGCCTCTCAGTGGCTGGATGAAGAGACAGTATATTGGGCCTGCCATGCCCCTAGGCCCCAATTTTTAACCACAGTTTGGGTTGTCCCTTCACTCTTCCCCAGGGCTCTGCTTCGGAATTCCTCTTTTGTTGGGACACCTGAGGTAACAAATCTGAAAGGAGACCTCCCATACCCCAGCTTGACGAAAAACAATTGGGACCGGGCCAAATCCAGAGAGAGGAAGATTCGTCCATGGCCCATGAGGCCTTCCCACATCCACGGCCATCGTTGATACAAAATCCAGAGACAAAGGCCTGAGCAAGCGCCTCAGACTTGCTCTTTCTTCATATCCCGAAGAGTTCTTCTCATGGATTGTAGATTGGGCCTCCCATACCTACATCCCCAAACCTAAGCTGAGTTTGTGTTTTCAGACTTCTGTCCTCAAAGTCCTGGGCCACCCACACTCCAGGCTGGGGCCCCTGAAGCCAAACATTAGGACTGTGCCTACCCAATCCATGGGAATTCTGCCCATTCCATTGTCCAAAATCTTACAAATTATGAGAACCCTCCAAAGTCCCCGAGGCCATCCCAATAGTGTAGTTCTCCCGGGACAAACTAGGGCGGTCTGACAGCAGCTGAACATCTACCACCACTCATACCATAGATGGATGTCCCCAGAGAAGTACATTGAACCAGACAGGACTCTAGGCCATAATCAGATCCATTGCTTAGGTTTACAGGCATGTCTCCTCAAAGCCTGGATTCCAATACCAGCATAGAGGGTTTCCTGAGGCAACCATTAGAACAAATCTCATCTCCACAATGAAACTTGTGCATGGGAGCTATGTCAAAAGCTTAGGAGAATACTTCAGGGTCCCGGTGCCACCACCCCATTCCAAGGTCCTCAGGGACACAAACACACATTAGGCCCCATCTTCAGGAAATTCCATTTCAACTCAGCCACCCTGGTTGCTATCGCAGAGCCATCCGATCTTAACTGTCTTGTTGCTAGGAGACAATTGGAATGCGAGGCGGGCGCCCCTGGCATCCATTCTCGAATAGTGCTCTGGAGTTATTCCATTTGGGATGTCCTAGAGATGCCCAAAAAGTCTCAATTGTAACGCAGAAGGAATCCTTGAAGGGGGCATCCCACAACTCCCAACGTGGGAAAACCTCCATGGCCTTGAGATTCCGCTCCGTTCAGGAAGGGGCAGTCATGCACAGAACCTCCAACCTGAGCCAAAGGCTGATCCTCGCCGTGACTTCAGATGCATGAGATATTGTTTAAGATCTGCAAAGGGTACCTGCCGTACCCTCGGCCTGAAGCCCAAGTCTGGCTTGTGTTCTCAGACTTCTGTCCTCACACTCCTGGCCCAGAAGCCCTCAAGTTTGGCAATTCCGGACACACAATGCAGCACTCTGCCTGCCCTCTAGAAAAAATATCTTGGCTCATGAGATGCCCAGGCACCACAAATGAGGATAAACCTACACGGCACTCGACTGTACCCAAATTATATAGTCTAACCTGGGCACCAATGCACTGTCTGACACAACCTGAGCCCGAACCTCCTGACCAACATTCAGGCAGCTGACCGCACAGTGAGCACATCAGACCCACGATGGCCTTAGGTCGTCATCTCTTCCCAACTGCGGTTTTTCAGGTTTCAGAACCTAGACCTTATCTCCAACCACTGCCCTAGGGTTGAAAATGATGCAGAATCAGAACTCCTTCCCCATGGCTAGAAACCTTCTTATTGGCATGTTGTCCAAAGTTCAGTGTAGTTGAAACCAGTGTGGCCCATGAGGCCCCGCCAATGCTCACTGGCCACATTGGTCACAAACACACATTGTGACCCTCAGCCTGAGCCCATTCCTCAAGTAAGGCCTCTCAGTGGCTGGATGAAGAAACAGCATATTGGGCCTGCCATGCCCCTAGGCCCAAATTTTTAATCATAGTTTGGGTTGTCCCTTCAATCTTCCCCAGGGCTCTGCTTTGAAATTCTTCTTTTGTTGGGAAACCTGAGGTAACAAACCTGAAAGGAGACCTCCCATCCACAGAATGACGAAAAACAATTTGGACCGGGCCAAATCCACAGAGAGGAAGATTCGTCCATGGCGCATGAGGCCTCCACACATACCATGGCCATCGTTGATACAAAATCCAGAGACAAAAGCCTGAGCAAGCACCTCAGATTCGCTCTTCATTTCCTGAAGACTTCTTCTCATGGTTTGTAGATTGGGCCTGCCATACCTACATCCACAAACCTAAGCTGAGTTTGTGTTTTCAGACTTCTGTCCTCAAAGTCCTCGGCCACACACCCTCTAGGCTGGGCCCCATGGAGCCACACATTAGGACTGTGCCTACCCAATCCATGGGAATTCTGCCCATTCCACTGTCCAAATTCTTACAAATTAGGAGAATCCTCCAAAGTCCCCGAGTCCATCCCAATAGTGTAGGTCTCCGGGGACAAACAGGGGCGTCTGACCAGCTGAGCATCTACCTACACTCATACCATAGATGGATATCCCAAGAGAAGAAGATTGAACCAGACAGGAACCTAATCCATAATTTGATCCATTGCTTTGTTTTACAGGAATGTCTCCTCAAAAACCGCAGGTGGGAAGAGATGACGACCTAAGACCATAGCGGGTCTGATGTGCTCAGTGTGCGGTCAGCTGCCTGTGTGTTAATCAGGAGGTTCGGGCTCAGGTTGTGACAGACAGTGCATTAGGGCCCAGGTTAGACTATATAATTTCTGTACAGTAGAGTGCCGTGTAGGTTTATCCTCATTTGAGGTGCCTGGGCAGCTCATTAGGCATGATATTTTTTCTAGAGTGCAGGCAGAGTGCTGCATTGGGGGTCTGAAATTGCCAACATTGAGGGCTTCTGGGCCAGTAGGGTGAGGACAGAAGTCTGAGAACACAACCTAGACTTGGGCTTCAGGCCTTGGGCACGGCAGTTACCCCCTGCATATCTGAACCATTATCTCATGCATCTGAAGTCACAGCGAGGATAAGACGTTGGCTCAGGTTGGAGTTTCTGTGCATGACTGCCCCTTCATGAACGGAGCGGAATCTCAAGGCCATGGAGGTTTTCCCACGTTGGGAGATGTGGGATGCCCCCTACAACGATTCCTTCTGCGGGACATAGAGACCTGTTGGGCAGCTCCAGGACATCCCATATGGAATGACTCCACAGCACCGTTCGAGGATGGATACCAGGGAGACCGCCTCGCATTCCAATTGTCTCCTAGCAACCAGACAGTTGAGATCGGATGGCTCTACGAGAGCAACTGGTTTGGCTGAGTTGAAATGGAATTTCCTGAAGATGGGGCCTAATGTGTGTTTGTGTCCGTGAGGGCCTCGGAAAGGGGCGGTGGCACCAGGACCCTGAATTATTCTGCTAAGCTTTTGACATAGCTCCCATGCACAAGTTTCCTTGTGGAGACGAGATTTGTTCTTTTGGGTGCCTCAGGAAGCACCCATTCTGGTATTGGAATCCAGTTTTTTAGGAGACATGCCTGTAAATCAAAGCAGTGGATCTGATTATGGCCTAGGGTCCTGTCTGGTTCAATCTACTTCTCTGGGGACATCCATCTATGGTTGAGTAGAGGTAGATGCTCAGCTGGTTTCAGACCACCCTTGTTTGTCCCCGGAGACCTACACTATTGGGATGGCCTCGGGGACTTTGGAGGTTTCTCCTAATTTGTACGATTTTGGACAATGGAATGGGCAGAATTCCCATGGATTGGGTAGGCACAGTCCTAATGTGTGGCTCCAAGGGCCCCAGCCTGGAGGATGTGTGGCCCAGCACTTTGAGGACTGAAGTCTGAAAACACAAACTCAGCTTAGGATTGGGGACGTAAAAATGGCAGCCCAATCTACAAACCATGAGAAGAACACCTCGGGATATGAAGAAAGAGCGAGTCTGAGGCGCTTGCTCAGGCTTTTGTCTCTGGATTTTGAATCAACTCAGGCTAGAGTTTTTGTCCATCATGGCCTCTTCCTGAAGGGTGTGGGGGCTTCATGAGGCCAGGGAGGTTTGCCTACGATGGGATTTGTGAACTACTCCAAACCTCAAGGTTTCCTTCTGCACGACAGTCGAGTCCTATTCGATGGTTCCAGGCGGCCCCATACGGAAAGATCGAGAGCAGGTGTCTAAGCATGGATGCCTGGGAACGCCACCTCATATTCCCTCTCTTTAGTCAGGACAAGGCAGGCTCAATCTGTGGGCTCCTGGGTGAGCTACCCAGATGGGAGAGTTGAAATGGAATCTCCGGAAGATGACTCCTCCTGTGGCTTGGTGGCCTGGGAGACCTTGGAATGTGGAGGTGGCTCAGGGACTCTGCAGGATTCTCCAACCTGAGGTGTTTGACACGTCTCCAACAAGGAAGCTTCCCATGTGGAGACGAGAGGAGTTCTGTTCAGTGCCTCAGGAAAGCCCCATATCCTGTTCTTCGAACCAAAGCCTCTGAGGAGTGACACCTGGAAAAGAAAGCAAGAGTTGAGATTAGGGACTAAGGGCCTGTCCGCCTCAACCTTCTATCTCTGTTGATATCTGTGTGCATGCCTTCATGGAGGTAGCGGCTCAGCTTGTGTCTGAATGCCCCTGTGTGTCCAGGGAGGCTCCCAGTAGTGGGATGTCCTCGGGGTCCTTGAGGTTTCTCATATTCTGGAGGTGTGTGGCCAAGGAATGGACACAGTTTCCCAGGAGAGAGCAGGCACGGTCCTGTGGTATGGCTCCAGAGGACCCAGCAGAGAGGCTGTGTTTGCCAGGGCTGTGGGGACAGATGACTGAAAAAGCAAACTTGGCTCAGCTAGGGGCCAAGGTAATGGCAGGCCTGATCTCCAGTCCGTGAGGGGAGATCCTCTGGATATCAAAGCAGGGCAATTGGAAGGCAGTCGCTCAGGCTTTTCTCTCTGGGTGTTGCGTTCACAGTGGTCGTTCAGGGTAGGGGTTGCTTCAGGGGCCGTGGAAGAGCCTTCCTCTCGGTTGATTGTCCAAGCTCCCAAGTGTATGGGTTTATTCTGTGGGTAGGGAAGAGTACTGTTTTCTGCCACAGGGGACCCACCAGGAGAGGGACTCTAGAGCACAGCAGTGGGTTCCCTCAACTGGAATACACACCATCTAGTTAGTCCTGGGTGCCTATGGGCATGGCAAGCCACATATGCGGGCTCTGGTCCAGTCACTGAGAGGGGTTACTTGAATAAGGTACTCACGCTGAGGGTCACCATGTGTGTTTGTGCCCAAGGCGGCCCTCACGCATGGGCGTGGCCTCATGGGCCATGCCGTTTTCTCCTACCCTAGGTTTGACACTCTGCCAGCAGCAAGGTTTCTTGCCATGGGGAAGGAGGGGTTCTGACTTGTGCATCAGGTTACCCCCTGTACAGGGATTGGAGATAAGGTCTAGGTTCCGATGACTGAAAAAACATGTTGGGAATGGATGGTGGCCTAAAGCAGTGGCGGGTCCAATGTGCTGGGTGTGCAGCCAGCTGTGTCGGTGTCTGTTGGAAGGTCTGGGCTAAGGCTATTTGCGACAGAGCATCAGTGTTTAAAGTACCTATGCAATTGTGGTGTTGCCGAGGGCCAAGCAGTTTGATCCATGTTTGGGTTCTCTGGGCAGCACCATAGACAATGTTTTTCTCCTGGGAGGCAGGCAGAGTGCTTCATTGTGGCCCCAGAATTCCCAGTTGGGAGGGTTTGTGGTACAGAAGTGTGAGAACGGAAGTCTGAATACACAAGCTAGGGTTAGGATTGGAGCCAAGGGCAGAGCAGGCCCTCTCTGCAGAGGCTGAATCGAATCTCATGCATATGAAGTCAGGCTGAGGATCACACGTTGGCAGAGGCTGGAGTATGTTCCATGATGGCACCTTCATGAAGCGGGGGCCTCATGAGGCCAAGGAAGTTTTCCCACACTGAGTTTGGAGGTTGCCCCAAACAAAAAGGTTTCCTTCTATGGGACATACGAGTCCTGTTGCATGGCTCCAGGACATACCATACGGAAGGAATGGCGAGCAGGGTTCGAAGGATGGATCCCTGTATAGCATGCCTCGCATCCATATGGCCAGTAACGACAAGATATGTTTGATCTGCTGCCTTTGGGGCATGCTACCCAGGGGGCTGAGTTGAAATGTCATCTCCCGAGGATGCGTCATAATGTGTGTTTTGGTATGTGGAGACCTTGGAATGTGATGGTTTTTCAGTGGCCCTGCGGAATTCACCTACCTGAAGGGTTTGAGACATCCCCAGTAAGAAAGCTCCCCATGTGGAGACGAGAGAGGTTTGGTTTGGTGCCTCAGAAAAGCCCCGTGTGCTGGTCTACGAAAACAGTCCTCTGAGGACGGACACATGGAAACCAAAGCTAAGGTTCAGATTAGGAACTAGGGGCCTGTCCATTTCAACCTTCTGTCTCTGGGGACATTGTCTGAGAGTCTAAGTGGAGATAGTTGCTCCGCTGGTGTCAGAGAGCCCCTCTTAGTCCAGGGTGGCCTACACTATTGATGGCCTCAGGGGCCTTGGAGCTTTTCCCTAACCTGTAGGGTTGTTGTCAATGGATTGGGCACACTTTCCTTGGAGAGGGCAGGCACAATCTTTTGCTGTGGCTCCAGAGACCCTAGCCTGGATGATGTGCGGGTCCAGGCTGTGGGCACAAAAGTCTGAAAACACAAACTCAGCTTATGAGTGGCGCCTAGGTTATGGCAGGCCAGATGTAGCGCCCGAGAGGGAGCTCCTGGGCCTCTGAAACAAGGGCGAGTGGGAGGCGTTCCTTCAGGCTTTTGTCTCTGGATGTTGTGTCCGGGATAGCCGTGGATTGGAGGGGTGGCCTCAGGGACTGTGGACGAGTATCCCTCTCTCGGGATTTTGTCCAGCTTCCAAGAGTGTGGAGCCATTTTGTGGGAAGGGTAGAGTCGTGTTGTCTGGCTCATGGGTCTCTCCAAGAAAGGGCTTCCAGAGCAGAGCCACAGGTACGGTCAGGGTGACTGGAAAACTCAAACACTGGTGAGGATTGTGTGCATAGGGGCTTGGCAAGCCCCATATGGGGGCTCTTGGTCCAGGCCCTGACAGGCCTTTCTTTGACATGGGGCTCATGCTGAGGGTCACAGTGTGAATTTGTGCCCAAGATGCACTCAAGATTGGGCGTGGCATCAGGGGCCATGAAGGTTTCTCCCACCCTGAAGGTGTGACTCCATGCCAAGAGCAAGCTTTACAGCCATGGGGAAGGAGGAGTTCTGTTTTGTGCGTGCGATACCAAGCTGTGTGGAGAATTAATATAATGTCTAGGTTCAGATATCTGAAAACCAAGGTTAAGAAGAGGTGACGGCATAAGACCATGGCGTGTCCGAAGTGCTGGGTGTGCTGCCTGCTGTCTCCTTGCCTGTCTGGACGTCTGGCTTCAGGCTGTGTCAGACAGAGCATGAGTGCCCAGAGCAGTCTATCCAGTTCGGGAACCGTCGAGGCCCGAGCAGGTTGATCCTCATCTGGGTTTTCTGGAAAGCCCCCCAGGGAAACGTTTCTCTTCCGTTGGGCAGACACGGGGCTGGGTTGTCGTTCTGGAGTTCCTAGTCCGGAGGGCTTGTTTGCCAGGAGTGTGAGGAAGGAAGTCTGAAAACACAAACTAGCGTGAGGTTTGGGCCCGAGGCACAGCAGGCCCACTCTGCAGAGGCTGAATCGAGATCTCCTGCACTGAGGTCATGTCAACTATGAGACGTGCCTCAGGCTAGAGTTTTTGTCCCGCATGGCCTCTTCCTGAAGGGTGTGGGGGCTTCATGAGGCCAGGGAGACTTGCCTACGATGGGATTTGTGAACTACTACAAACCTCAAGGTTTCCTTCTGCACGACAGTCGAGTCCTAATGGATGGTTCCAGGAGGCCCCATACGGAAAGACTCGAGAGCAGGTGTCTAAGCATGGATGCCTGGGAACGCCACCTCTTATTCCTTCTCTTTAGTCAGGACAAGGCAGGCTCAGTCTGCAGGCTCCTGGGTGAGCTACCCAGAGGGGAGAGTTGAAATAGACTCTCCTAAAGATGAGTCCTCCTGAGTCTTGGTGGCCTGGGAGACCTTGGAATGTTGAGGTGGCTCAGGGTCTCTGCAGGATTCTCCAACCTGAGGTGTTTGACACGGCTCCAACAACGAAGCTTCCCATGTGGAGACGAGAGGAGTTCTGTTCAGTGCCTCAGGCAAGCCCCATATCCTGTTCTTCGAACCAAAGCCTCTGAGGAGTGACACCTGGAAACCAAAGCAAGAGTTGAGATTAGGGCCTAAGGCCCTGTCCGGCTCAACCGTCTATCTCTGTTGACATCTGTGTGCATGCCTTTGTGGAGGTAGCTGCTCAGCTTGTGTCCGAATGCCCCTGTGTGTCCAGGGAGGCTCCCAGTTGTGGGATGTCCTCGGGGGCCTTGAGGTTTCTCATATTCTGGAAAATTCCCAGTAGGGAGGGTTTGTGGGCCAGGAGTGTGAGGAAGGAAGTCTGAAAACACAAGCTAGGATGAAGATTGGAGCCAAGGGCAGAGCAGGCCCACTCTGCAGAGGCTGAAACAAAATCTCCTGCATCTGAAGTCAGGCTGAGGATCAGACTTTGGCTGAGGCTGGAGTATGTGTCCATGATGGCACCTTCATGAAGCGGGGGCCTCATGAGGCCAAGGAAGTTTTCCCACGCTGAGTTTGGAGGTTGCCCCAAACAAAAAGGTTTCCTTCTGCGGGACATTGGAGTCCTGTTGTATGGCTCCAGGACATACCATTCGGAAGGACTGGAGAGCAGGGTTCAAAGGATGGATCCCTGTACAGCATGCCTCGCATTCCCATTGGCCATTTGCGCCAAGATATGTTTCATTTGCTGCCTCTGGGGCACGCTACCCAGGGGCTGAGTTGAAATGGCCTCTCCTGAGGATGCGTCAAAATGTGCGTTTGGGTCCATGGAGACCTTGGAATGTGCTGGTTGTTCAGGGGCCCTACGGAACTCTCCTACCTTAAGGGTTTGATACATCCCCAGTAAGAAAGCTCCCCATGTGGAGACGAGAGAGGTTTGGTTTGGTGCCTCAGAAAAGCCCCGGGTGCTGGTCTACGAAAACAGTCCTCTGAGGACGGACACATGGAAACCAAAGCTAAGGTTCAGATTAGGGCCTGGGGGCCTGTCCATTTCAACCTTCTGTCTCTGGGGACACTGTCTGAGAGTCTAAGTGGAGATAGTTGCTCCGCTGGTGTCAGAGAGCCCCTCTTAGTCCAGGGTGGCCTACATTATTGATGACCTCAAGGGCCTTGGAGCTTTTCCCTAACGTGTAGGGTTGTGGTCAATGGATTGGGCACACTTTCCTTGGAGAGGGCAGGCACAATCTTTCGCTGCGGCTCCAGAGGCACTAGCCTGGAGGATGTGCGGGTCCAGGCTGTGGGCACAGATGTGTGAAAACACAAACTCAGCTTGAGTGGCGCGTAGGTTATGGCAGGCCAGATGTAGCGCCCGAGAGGGAGCTCCTGGGCCTCTGAAACAAGGGCGAGTGGGAGGCGTTCCTTCAGGCTTTTGTCTCTGGATGTTGTGTCCGGGATAGCCGTGGATTGGAGGGGTGGCCTCAGGGACTGTGGACGAGTATCCCTCTATGGGGATTTGTCCCAGCTCCCAAGAGTGTCGGGCCATTTTGTGGGAAGGGTGGAGTCGTGTTGTCTGGCTCATGTGCCTCTCCAAGGAAGGGAATCCAGAGCAGAGCCCCAGGTAAGGGCAGGGCGACTGGAAAACTCAAACACTGGTGAGGATTGTGTGCATAGGGGCTTGGCAAGCCCCATATGCGGGCTCTTGGTGCAGGCCCTAACAGGCCTGTCTTTGACATGGGGCTCATGCTGAGGGTCACAGTGTAAATTTGTGCCCAAGCAGCACTCAAGTTTGGGCGTGGCATCAGGGGCCATGAAGGTTTCTCCCACCCTGAAGGTGTGACTCCATGCCAAGAGCAAGCTTTACAGCCATGGGGAAGGAGGAGTTCTGTTTTTTGCGTGCGATACGAAGCTGTGTGGAGAATTGATATAATGTCTAGGTTCAGATATCTGAAAACCAAGGTTAGGAAGAGGTGACGGCATAAGACCATGGCTTGTCCGAAGTGCTGGGTGTGCTGCCTGCTGTCTCCTTGTCTGTCTGGACGTCTGGCTTCAGGCTGTGTCAGACAGAGCATGAGTGCCCAGAGCAGTCTATCCAGTTCGGGTACCGTCGAGGCCCGAGCAGGTTGATCCACATCTGGGTTTTCTGGAAAGCCCCCCAGGGAAATGTTTCTCTTCCGTTGGGCAGACACGGGGCTGGGTTGTCGTTCTGGAGTTCCTAGTCCGGAGGGCTTGTTTGCCAGGAGTGTGAGGAAGGAAGTCTGAAAACACAAACTAGCGTGAGGTTTGGGCCCGAGGCACGGCAGGCCCACTCTCCAGAGGCTGAATCGAGATCTCCTGCACTGAGGTCATGTCAACTATGAGACGTGCCTCAGGCTAGAGTTTTTGTCCCGCATGGCCTCTTCCTGAAGGGTGTGGGGGCTTCATGAGGCCAGGGAGGCTTGCCTACGATGGGATTTGTGAACTACTCCAAACCTCAAGGTTTCCTTCTGCACGACAGTCGAGTCCTAATGGATGGTTCCAGGAGGCCCCATACGGAAAGACTCGAGAGCAGGTTTCTAAGCATGGATGCCTGGGAACGCCACCTCTTATTCCTTCTCTTTAGTCAGGACAAGGCAGGCTCAATCTGCAGGCTTCTGGGTGAGCTACCCAGAGGGGAGAGTTGAAATGGACTCTCCTGAAGATGAGTCCTCCTGTGGCTTGGTGGCCTGGGAGACCTTGGAATGTGGAGGTGGCTCAGGGTCTCTGCACAATGCTCCAACCTGAGGTGTTTGACACGGCTCCAACAAGGAAGCTTCCCATGTGGAGACGAGAGGAGTTCTGTTCAGTGCCTCAGGCAAGCCCCATAACCTTTTCTTCGAACCAAAGCCTTTGAGGAGTGACACCTGGAAACCAAACAAGAGTTGAGATTAGGGCCTAAGGGCCTGTCCGGCTCAACCGTCTATCTCTGTTGACATCTGTGTGCATGCCTTTGTGGAGGTAGCTGCTCAGCTTGTGTCCGAATGCCCCTGTGTGTCCAGGGAGGCTCCCATTAGTGGGATGTCCTCGGGGGCCTTGAGGTTTCTCATATTCTGGAAAATTCCCAGTAGGGAGGGTTTGTGGGCCAGGAGTGTGAGGACGGAAGTCTGAAAACACAAGCTAGGGTGAGGATTGGAGCCAAGGGCAGAGCAGGCCCACTCTGCAGAGGCTGAAACAAAATCTCCTGCATCTGAAGTCAGGCTGAGGATCAGACGTTGGCTAAAGCTGGAGTATGTGTCCATGATGGCACCTTCATGAAGCGGGGGCCTCATGAGGCCAAGAAAGTTTTCCCACGCTGAGTTTGGAGGTTGCCCCAAACAAAAATGTTTCCTTCTGTGGGACAATCGAGTCCTGTTGCATGGCTCCAGGAAATCCCATACGGAAGGACTGGAGAGCAGGGTTCGAAGGATGGATCCCTGTACAGCATGCCTCGCATTCCCATTGGCCATTTGCGCCAAGATATATTTGAGTTCCTGCCTCTGGGGCACGCTACCCAGGGGCCTGAGTTGAAATGGCCTCTCCTGAGGATGGGTCATAATGTGCGTTTGGGTCCATGGAGACCTTGAAAAGTGCTGGTTGTTCAGGGGCCGTACGGAACTCTCCTACCTTAAGGGTTTGATACATCCCCAGTAAGAAAGCTCCCCAGTGGAGACGAGAGAGGTTTGGTTTGGTGCCTCAGAAAAGCCCCGTGTGCTGGTCTACGAAAACAGTCCTCTGAGGACGGACACATGGAAACCAGAGCTAAGGTTCAGATTAGGGCCTGGGGGCCTGTCCATTTCAACCTTCTGTCTCTGGGGACACTGTCTGAGAGTCTAAGTGGAGATAGTTGCTCCGCTGGTGTCAAGGAGCCCCTCTTAGTCCAGGGTGGCCTACACTATTGATGGCCTCAGGGGCCTTGGAGCTTTTCCCTAACCTGTAGGGTTGTTGTCAATGAATTGGGCACACTTTCCTTGGAGAGGGCAGGCACAATCTTTCGCTGTGGCTCCAGAGGCCCTAGCCTGGAGGATGTGCGGTCCACGCTGTGGGCACAGAAGTCTGAAAACACAAAATCAGCTTATGAGTGGCACCTAGGGAACGGACCAACGGATGTACAGCCCGAGAGGGAGCTCCTGGGCCTCTGAAACAAGGGCGAGTGGGAAGCGTTCCTTCAGGCTTTTGTCTCTGGAAGTTGTGTCCGGATTAGCCGTGGATTGGAGGGGTGGCCTCAGGGACTGTGGACGAGTATCCCTTTCTGGGGATTTGTCCCAGCTCCCAAGAGTGTGGGGCCATTTTGTGGGAAGGGTGGAATCGTGTTGTCTGGCTCATGTGCCTCTCCAAGAAAGGGACCCCAGAGCAGAGCCCCAGGTAAGGGCAGGGCGACTGGAAAACTCAAACACTGGTGAGGATTGGATGCATAAAGGCTTGGCAAGCCCCATATGCGGGCTCTTGGTCCAGGCCCTGACAGGCCTGTCTTTGACATGGGGCTCATGCTGAGGGTCACAGTGTAAATTTGTGCCCAAGATGCACTCAAGTTTGGGCGTGGCATCAGGGGCCATGAAGGTTTCTCCCACCCTGAAGGTGTGACTCCATGCCAAGAGCAAGCTTTACAGCCATGGGGAAGGAGGAGTTCTGTTTTGTGCTTGCGATACCCAGCTGTGTGGAGAATTGATATAATGTCTAGGTTCAGATATCTGAAAACCAAGGTTAGGAAGAGGTGACGGCATAAGACCATGGCGTGTCCGAAGTGCTGGGTGTGCGGCCAGCTGTCTCCTTGTCTGTCTGGACGTCTGGCTTCAGGCTGTGTCAGACAGAGCATGAGTGCCCAGAGCAGCCTATCCAGTTCGGGTACCGTCGAGGCCCGAGCAGGTTGATCCTCATCTGGGTTTTCTGGAGAGCCCCCCAGGGAAACGATTCTCTACCGTTGAGCAGACACTGGGCTGGGTTGTCGTTCTGGAGTTCCTAGTCCGGAGGGCTTGTTTGCCAGGAGTGTGAGGAAGGAAGTTGAAAACACAAGCTAGCATGAGGTTTGAGCCCGAGGGCACAGCAGGCCCACTCTGCAGAGGCTGAATCGAGATCTCCTGCACTGAGGTCATGTCAACTATGAGACGTGCCTCAGGCTAGAGTTTTTGTCCCGCATGGCCTCTTCCTGAAGGGTGTGGGGGCTTCATGAGGCCAGGGAGGTTTGGCTACGATGGGATTTGTGAACTACTCCAAACCTCAAGGTTTCCTTCTGCATGACAGTCGAGTCCTATTGGATGGTTCCAGGGGCCCCATACGGAAAGACTCGAGAGCAGGTGTCTAAGCATGGATGCCTGGAAACGACAACTCTTATTCCCTCTCTTTAGTCAGGAAATGCAGGCTCAATCTGCGTGCTCCTGGGTGAGTTACCCAGAGGGGAGAGTTGAAATGGACTCTCATGAAGATGAGTTCTCCTGTGACTTTGTGGCCTGGGAGACCTTGGAATGTGGAGGTGGCTCAGGGTCTCTGCAGGATTCTCCAACCTGAGGTGTTTGACACGGCTCCAACAAGGAAGCTTCCCATGTGGAGACGAGAGGAGTTCTGTTCTGTGCCTCAAGCAAGCCCCATATCCTGTTCTTCGAACCAAAGCCTCTGAGGAGTGACACCTGGATACCAAAGCAAGAGTTGAGATTAGGGCCTAAGGGTCTGTCCGGCTCAACCGTCTATCTCTGTTGACATCTGTGTGCATGCCTTCGTGGAGGTAGCTGCTCAGCTTGTGTCCGAATGCCCCTGTGTGTCCAGGGAGGCTCCCAGTAGTGGGATGTCCTCGGGGGCCTTGAGGTTTCTCATATTCTGGAGAATTCCCAGTAGGGAGGGTTTGTGGGCCAGGAGTGTGAGGAAGGAAGTCTGAAAACACAAGCTAGGATGAAGATTGGAGCCAAGGGCAGAGCAGGCCCACTCTGCAGAGGCTGAAACAAAATCTCCTGCATCTGAAGTCAGGCTGAGGATCAGACGTTGGCTGAGGCTGTAGTATGTGTCCATGATGGCACCTTCATGAAGCGGGGGCCTCATGAGGCCAAGGAAGTTTTCCCACGCTGAGTTTGGAGGTTGCCCCAAACAAAAAGGTTTCCTTCTGCGGGACATTCGAGTCCTGTTGCATGGCTCCAGGACATACCATACGGAAGGACTGGAGAGCAGGGTTCGAAGGATGGATCCCTGTACAGCATGCCTCGCATTCCCATTGGCCATTTGCGCCAAAATATGTTTGATTTGCTGCCTCTGGGGCACGCTACCCAGCGGCTGAGTTGAAATGGCCTCTCCTGAGGATGCGTCATAATGTGCGTTTGGGTCCATGGAGACCTTGGAATGTGCTGGTTGTTCAGGGGCCCTACGGAACTCTCCTACCTTAAGGGTTTGATACATCCCCAGTAAGAAAGCTCCCCATGTGGAGACGAGAGAGGTTTGGTTTGGTGCCTCAGAAAAGCCCCGTGTGCTGGTCTCCGAAAACAGTCCTCTGAGGACAGACACATGGAAACCAAAGCTAAGGTTCAGATTAGGGCCTGGGGGCCTGTCCATTTCAACCTTCTGTCTCTGGAGACACTGTCTGAGAGTCTATGTGGAGATAGGTGCTCCGCTGGTGCCAGAGAGCACCTCTTAGTCCAGGGTGGCCTACACTATTGATGGCCTCAGGGGCCTTGGAGCTTTTCCCTAACATGTAGGGTTGTGGTCAATGGATTGGGCACACTTTCCTTGGAGAGGGCAGGCACAATCTTTCGCTGCAGCTCCAGTAGCCCTAGGCTGGAGGATGTGCGGGTCCAGGCTGTGGGCACAGAATTGTGAAAACACAAACTCAGCTTATGAGTGGCGCCTAGGGTATGGCCGGCCAGAAGTAACGCCCGAGAGGGAGCTCCTGGGCCTCTGAAACAAGGGCGAGTGGGAGGCGTTCCTTCAGGCTTTTGTCTCTGGATGTTGTTTCCGGGATAGCCGTGGATTGGAGGGTGGCTTCAGGGACTGTGGACGAGTATCCCTCTCTGGGGATTTGTCCCAGCTCCCAAGAGTGTGGGGCCATTTTGTGGGAAGGGTGGAGTCGTGTTGTCTGGCTCATGTGCCTCTCCAAGAAAGGGACTCCAGAGCAGATCCCCAGGTAAGGGCAGCGCGACTGGAAAACTCAAACACTGGTGAGGATTGGGTGCATAGGGGCTTGGCAAGCCCCATATGCGGGCTCTTGGTCCAGGCCCTGACAGGCCTTTCTTTGACATGGGGCTCATGCTGAGGGTCACAGTGTAAATTTGTGCCCAAGCAGCACTCAAGTTTGGGCGTGGCATCAGGGGCCATGAAGGTTTCTCCCACCCTGAAGGTGTGACTCCATGCCAAGAGCAAGCTTTACAGCCATGGGGAAGGAGGAGTTCTGTTTTGGGCATGCGATATCCAGCTGTGTGGAGAATTGATATAATGTCTAGGTTCAGATATCTGAAAACCAAGGATAGGAAGAGGTGACGGCATAAGACCATGGCGTGTCCGAAGTGCTGGGTGTGCGGCCAGCTGTCTCCTTGTCTGTCTGGACGTCTGGCTTCAGGCTGTGTCAGACAGAGCATGAGTGCCCAGAGCAGCCTATCCAGTTCGGGTACCGTCGAGGCCCGAGCAGGTTGATCCTCATCTGGGATTTCTGGAGAGCCCTCCAGGGAAACGTTTCTCTTCCCTTGGGCAGACACTGGGCTGGGTTGTCGTTCTGGAGTTCCTAGACCTGAGGGCTTGTTTGCCAGTAGTGTGAGGAAGGAAGTCTGAAAACACAAGCTAGCATGAGGTTTGGGCCCGAGGGCACGGCAGGCCCACTCTGCAGAGGCTGAATCGATATCTCCTGCACTGAGGTCATGTCAACTATGAGACATGCCTCAGGCTAGATTTTTTGTCCCGCATGGCCTCTTCCTGATGGGTGTGGGGGCTTCATGATGCCAGGGAGGTTTGCCTACGATGGGATTTGTGAACTACTCCAAACCTCAAGGTTTCCTTCTGCACGACAGTCGAGTCCTATTGGATGGTTCCAGGAGGCCCCATACGGAAAGACTCGAGAGCAGGTATCTAAGCATGGATGCCTGGGAACGCCACCTCTTATTCCTTCTCTTTAGTCAGGACAAGGCAGGATCAATCTGCAGGCTCCTGGGTGAGCGACCCAGAGGGGAGAGTTGAAATGGACTCTCCTGAAGATGAGTCCTCCTGTGGCTTGTTGGCCTGGGAGACCTTGGAATGTGGAGGTGGCTCAGGGTCTCTGCAGGATTCTCCAACCTGAGGTGTTTTACACGGCTCCAACAAGGAAGCTTCCCATGTGGAGACGAGAGGAGTTCTGTTCTGTGCCTCAGGCAAGCCCCATATCCTGTTCTTCGAACCAAAGCCTCTGAGGAGTGACAACTGGAAACCAAAGCAAGAGTTGAGATTAGGGCCTAAGGGCCTGTCCGGCTCAACTGTCTATCTCTGTTGACATCTGTGTGCATGCCTTTGTGGAGGTAGCTGCTCAGCTTGTGTCCGAATGCCCCTGTGTGTCCAGGGAGGCTCCCAGTAGTGGGATGTCCTCGGGGGCCTTGAGGTTTCTCATATTCTGGAGAATTCCCAGTAGGGAGTGTTTGTGGGCCAGGAGTGTGAGGACGGAAGTCTGAAAACACAAGCTAGGATGAAGATTGGAGCCAAGGGCAGAGCAGGCCCACTCTGCAGAGGCTGAAACCAAATCTCCTGCATCTGAAGTCAGGCTGAGGATCAGACGTTGGCTGAGGCTGGAGTATGTGTCCATGATGGCACCTTCATGAAGCGGGGGCCTCATGAGGCCAAGGATGTTTTCCCACGCTGAGTTTGGGGGTTGCCCCAAACCACAAAGTTTCCTTCTGCGGGACATTCGAGTCCTGTTGCATGGATCCCGGACATACCATTCGGAAGGACTGGAGAGCAGGGTTCGAAGGATGGATCCCTGTACAGCATGCCTCGCATTCCCATTGGCCATTTGCGCCAAAATATGTTTGATTTTCTGCCTCTGGCGCACGCTACCCAGGAGCCTGAGTTGAAATTGCCTCTCCTGAGGATGCGTCATAATGTGCGTTTGGGTCCATGGAGACCTTGGAATGTGCTGGTTGTTCAGGGGCCCTACGGAACTCTCCTACCTTAAGGGTTTGATACATCCCCAGTAAGAAAGCTCCCCATGTGGAGAAGAGAGAGGTTTGGTTTGGTGCCTCAGAAAAGCCCCGTGTGCTGTTCTACGAAAACAGTCCTCTGAGGACGGACACATGGAAACCAGAGCTAAGGTTCAGATTAGGGCCTGGGGGCCTGTCCATTTCAACCTTCTTTCTCTGGGGACACTGTCTGAGAGTCTAAGTGGAGATAGTTGAACCGCTGGTGTCAGAGAGCCCCACTTAGTCCAGGGTGGCCTACACTATTGATGGCCTCAGGGGCCTTGGAGCTTTTCCCAAACCTGTAGGGTTGTTGTCAATAAATTGGGCACACTTTCCTTGGAGTGGGCAGGCACAATCTTTCGCTGTGGCTCCAGAGGCCCTAGCCTGGAGGATGTGCGGTCCAGGCTGTGGGCACAGAAGTCTGAAAACACAAACTCAGCTTATGAGTGGCGCCTAGGGTACGGACCGACCGATGTACAGCCCGAGAGGGAGCTCCTGGGCCTCTGAAACAAGGGCGAGTGGGAAGCGTTCCTTCAGTCTTTTGTCTCTGGATGTTGTGTCCGGGATAGCCGTGGATTGGAGCGGTGGCCTCAGGTACTGTGGACGAGTATCCCTCTCTGGGGATTTGTCCCAGCTCCCAAGAGTTTGGGGTGATTTTGTGGGAAGGGTGGAGTCGTGTTGTCTGGCTCATGGGTCTCTCCAAGAAAGGGATTCCAGAGCAGAGCTCCAGGTACGGGCGGGGCGACTGGAAAATACAAACCATGGTGAGGATTGGGTGCATAGGGGCTTGGCAAGCCCCATATGTGGGCTCTTGGTTCAGGACCTGACAGGCCTTTCTTTGACATGGGGCTCATGCTGAGGGTCACAGTGTGAATTTGTGTCCAAGCAGCGCTCAAGTTTGGGCGTGGCATCAGGGGCCATGAAGGTTTCTCCCACCCTGAAGGTGTGACTCCATGCCAAGAGCAAGCTTTACAGCCATGGGGAAGGAGGAGTTCTGTTTTGTGCGTGCGATACCCAGCTGTGTGGAGAATTGATATAATGTCTAGGTTCAGATATCTGAAAACCAAGGTTAGGAAGAGGTGACGGCATAAGACCATGGCGTGTCCGAAGTGCTGGGTGTGCGGCCAGCTGTCTCCTTGTCTGTCTGGACGTCTGGCTTCAGGCTGTGTCAGACAGAGCATGAGTGCCCAGAGCAGGCTATCCAGTTTGGGTACCGTCGAGGCCCGAGCAGGTTGATCCTCATCTGGGTTTTCTGGAGAGCCCCCCAGGGTAACGTTTCTCTTCCGTTGGGCAGACACTGGGCTGGGTTGTCGTTCTGGAGTTGCTAGTCCGGAGGGCTTGTTTGCCAGGAGTGTGAGGAAGGAAGTCTGAAAACACAAGCTAGCGTGAGGTTTGGGCCCGAGGGCACGGCAGGCCCACTCTGCAGAGGCTGAATCGAGATCTCCTGCACTGAGGTCATGTCAACTATGAGACGTGCCTCAGGCTAGAGTTTTTGTCCCGCATGGCCTCTTCCTGAAGGGTGTGGGGGCTTCATGAGGCCAGGGAGGCTTGCCTACGATGGGATTTTTGAACTACTCCAAACCTCAAGGTTTCCTTCAGCACGACAGTCGAGTCCTATTGGATGGTTCTAGGAGGCCCCATACGGAAAGACTCGAGAGCAGGTGTCTAAGCATGGATGCCTGGGAACGCCACCTCTTATTCCCTCTCTTTAATCAGGAAATGCAGGCTCAATCTGCGGGCTCCTGGGTGAGTTACCCAGAGGGGAGAGTTGAAATGGACTCTCCTGAAGATGAGTCCTCCTGTGGCTTGGTGGCCTGGGAGACCTTGGAATGTGGAGGTGCTCAGGGTCTCTGCAGGTTTCTCCAACCTGAGGTGTTTGACACGGCTCCAACAAGGAAGGTTCCCTTGTGGAGACGAGAGGAGTTCTGTTCTGTGCCTCACGCAAGCCCCATATCCTGTTCTTCGAACCAAAGCCTCTGAGGAGTGACACCTGGAAACCAAAGCAAGAGTTGAGATTAGGGCCTAAGGGCCTGTCCGGCTCAACCGTCTATCTCTGTTGACATCTGTGTGCATACCTTCGTGGAGGTAGCTGCTCAGGTTGTGTCCGAATGCCCCTGTGTGTCCAGGGAGGCTCCCAGTATTGGGATGTCCTCGGGGGCCTTGAGGTTTCTCATATTCTGGAGAATTCCCAGTAGAGAGGGTTTGTGGGCCAGGAGTGTGAGGACAGAAGTCTGAAAACACAAGCTACGATGAAGATTGGAGCCAAGGGCAGAGCAGGCCCACTCTGCAGAGGCTGAAACAAAATCTCCTGCATCTGAAGTCAGGCTGAGGATCAGACGTTGGCTGAGGCTGGAGTATGTGTTCATGTTGGCACGTTCATGAAGCGGGGGCCTCATGAGGCCAAGGAAGTTTTCCCACGCTGAGTTTGGAGGTTGCCCCAAACCACAAGGTTTCCTTCTGTGGGACATTCGAGTCCTGTTGCATGGCTCCAGGACATACCATACGGAAGGACTGGAGAGCAGGGTTCGAAGGATGGATCCCTGTACAGCATGCCTCGCATTCTCATTGGCCATTTGCGCCAATATATGTTTGATTTGCTGCCTCTGGGGCACGCTACCCAGGGGGCTGAGTTGAAATGGCCTCTCCTGAGGATGCGTCATAATGTTCGTTTGGGTCCATGGAGACCTTGGAATGTGCTGGTTGTTCAGGGGCCATACGGAACTCTCCTACCTTAAGGGTTTGATACATCCCCAGTAAGAAAGCTCCCCATGTGGAGACGAGAGAGGTTTGGTTTGGTGCCTCAGAAAAGCCCCGTGTGCTGGTCTATGAAAACAGTCCTCTGAGGACGGACACATGGAAACCAAAGCTAAGGTTCAGATTAGGGCCTGGGGGCCTGTCCATTTCAACCTTCTGTCTCTGGGGACACTGTCTGAGAGTCTAAGTGGAGATAGTTGCTCCGCTGGTGTCAGAGAGCCCCTCTTAGTCCATGGTGGCCTACACTATTGATGGCCTCAGGGGCCTTGGAGCTTTTCCCTACCTGTAGGGTTGTGGTCAATGGATTGGGCAAACTTTCCTTGGGAGGGCAGGCACAATCTTTCGCTTTGGCTCCAGAGGCCCTAGCCTGGAGGATGTGCGGGTCCTGGCTGTGGGCACAGTAGTGTGAAAACACAAACTCAGCTTATGAGTGGCGCCTAGGGTATGGCAGGCCAGATGTAGCGCCCGAGAGGGAGCTCCTGGGCCTCTGAAACAAGGGCGAGTGGGAAGCGATCCTTCAGGCTTTTGTCTCTGGATGTTGTGTCCGGGATAGCCGTGGATTGGAGGGGTGGCCTCAGGGACTGTGGACGAGTATCCCTCTCTGGGGATTTGTCCCAGCTCCCAAGAGTGTGGGGCCATTTTGTGGGAAGGGTGGAGTCGTGTTGTCTGGCTCATGTGCCTCTCCAAGAAAGGGACTCCAGAGCAGAGCCCCAGGTAAGGGCAGGGCGACTGGAAAACTCAAACACTGGTGAGGATTGTGTGCATAGGGGCTTGGCAAGCCCCATATGCGGGCTCTTGGTGCAGGCCCTGACAGACCTGTCTTTGACATGGTGCTCATGCTGAGGGTCACAGTGTAAATTTGTGCCCAAGATGCACTCACGTTTGGGCGTGGCATCAGGGGCCATGAAGGTTTCTCCCACCCTGAGTGTGACTCCATGCCAAGAGCAAGCTTTACAGCCATGGGGAAGGAGGAGTCTGTTTTGTGCGTGCGATACCCAGCTGTGTGGAGAATTGATATAATGTCTAGGTTTAGATATCTGAAAACCAAGGTTAGGAAGAGGTGACGGCATAAGACCATGGCGTGTCCGAAGTGCAGGGTGTGCGGCCAGCTGTCTCCTTGTCTGTCTGGACGTCTGGCTTCAGGCTGTGTCAGACAGAGCATGAGTGCCCAGAGCAGCCTATCCAGTTCGGTACCGTCGAGGCCCGAGCAGGTTGATCCTCATCTGGGATTTCTGGAGAGCCCCCCAGGGAAACGTTTCTCTTCCGTTTGGCAGACACTGGGCTGGGTTGTCCTTCTGGAGTTCCTAGTCCGGAGGGCTTGTTTGCGAGGAGTGTGAGGAAGGAAGTCTGAAAACACAAGTTAGGGTGAGGTTTGGGCCCGAGGGCACGGCAGGCCCACTCTGCAGAGGCTGAATCGAGATCTCCTGCACTGAGGTTATGTCAACTATGAGACGTGCCTCAGGCTAGAGTTTTTGTCCCGCATGGCCTCTTCCTGATGGGTGTGGGGGCTTGATGAGGCCAGTGAGGTTTGCCTACGATGGGATTTGTGAACTACTCCAAACCTCAAGGTTTCCTTCTGCACGACAGTCGAGTCCTATTGGATGGTTCCAGGAGGCCCCATACGGAAAGACTCGAGAGCAGGTGTCTAAGCATGGATGCCTGGGAACGCCACCTCTTATTCCCTCTCTTTAGTCAGGAAATGCAGGCTCAATCTGCGGGCTCCTGGGTGAGTTACCCAGAGGGGAGAGTTGAAATGGACTCTCCTGAAGATGAGTCCTCCTGTGGCTTGGTGGCCTGGGAGACCTTGGAATGTGGAGGTGGCTTAGGGTCTCTGCAGGTTTCTCCAACCTGAGGTGTTTGACACGGCTCCAACAAGGAAGGTTCCCTTGTGGAGACGAGAGGAGTTCTGTTCTGTGCCTCACGCAAGCCCCATATCCTGTTCTTCGAACCAAGCCTCTGAGGAGTGACACCTGGAAACCAAAGCAAGAGTTGAGATTAGGGCCTAAGGGCCTGTCCGGCTCAACCGTCTATCTCTGTTGACATCTGTGTGCATGCCTTCGTGGAGGTAGCTGCTCAGCTTGTGTCCGAATGCCCCTGTGTGTCCAGGGAGGCTCCCAGTATTGGGATGTCCTCGGGGGCCTTGAGGTTTCTCATATTCTGGAGAATTCCCAGTAGGGAGGGTTTGTGGGCCAGGAGTGTGAGGACGGAAGTCTGAAAACACAAGCTAGGGTGAGAATTGTAGCCAAGGCCAGAGCAGGCCCACTCTGCAGAGGCTGAAACAAAATCTCCTGCATCTGAAGTCAGGCTGAGGATCAGACGTTGGCTGAGGCTGGAGTATGTTTTCATGATGGCACTTTCATGAAGTGGGGGCCTCATGAGGCCAAGGAAGTTTTCCCACGCTGAGTTTGGAGGTTGCCCCAAACCACAAGGTTTCCTTCTGCGGGACATTCGAGTCCTGTTAAATGGCTCCAGGACATACCATACGGAAGGACTGGAGAGCAGGGTTCGAAGGATGGATCCCTGTACAGCATGCCTCGCATTCTCATTGGCCATTTGCGCCAATATATGTTTGATTTGCTGCCTCTGGGGCACGCTACCCAGGGGGCTGAGTTGAAATGGCCTCTCCTGAGGATGCGTCATAATGTTCGTTTGGATCCATGGAGACCTTGGAATGTGCTGGTTGTTCAGGGGCCCTACGGAACTCTCCTACCTTAAGGGTTTGATACATCCCCAGTAAGAAAGCTCCCCATGTGGAGACGAGAGAGGTTTGGTTTGGTGCCTCAGAAAAGCCCCGTGTGCTGGTCTACGAAAACAGTCCTCTGAGGACGGACACATGGAAACCAAAACTAAGGTTCAGATTAGGGCCTGGGGGCCTGTCCATTTCAACCTTCTGTCTCTGGGGACACTGTCTGAGAGTCTAAGTGGAGATAGTTGCTCCGCTGGTGTCAGAGAGCCCCTCTTAGTCCATGGTGGCCTACACTATTGAAGGCCTCAGGGGCCTTGGAGCTTTTCCCTAACCTGTAGGGTTGTGGTCAATGGATTGGGCACACTTTCCTTGGAGAGGGCAGGCACAATCTTTCGCTTTGGCTCCAGAGGCCCTAGCCTGGAGGATGTGCGGGTCCAGGCTGTGGGCACAGAAGTGTGAAAACACAAACTCAGCTTATGAGTGGCGCCTAGGGTATGGCAGGCCAGATGTACCGCCCGAGAGGGAGCTCCTGGGAATCTGAAACAAGGGCGAGTGGGAGGCGATCATTCAGGCTTTTGTCTCTAGATGTTGTGTCCGGGATAGCCGTGGATTGGAGGGGTGGCCTCAGGGAATGTGGACGAGTATCCCTCTCTGGGGATTTGTCCCAGCTCCCAAGAGTGTGGGGCCATTTTGTGGGAAGGGTGGAGTCGTGTTGTCTGGCTCATGTGCCTCTCCAAGAAAGGGACTCCAGAGCAGAGCCCCAGGTAAGGGCAGGGCGACTGGAAAACTCAAACACTGGTGAGGATTGTGTGCATAGGGACTTGGCAAGCCCCATATGCGGGCTCTTGGTGCAGGCCCTGACAGGCCTGTCTTTGACATGGGGCTCATGCTGAGGGTCACAGTGTAAATTTGTGCCCAAGATGCACTCACGTTTGGGCGTGGCATCAGGGGCCATGAAGGTTTCTCCCACCCTGAGTGTGACTCCATGCCAAGAGCAAGCTTTACAGCCATGGGGAAGGAGGAGTCTGTTTTGTGCGTGCGATACCCAGCTGTGTGGAGAATTGATATAATGTCTAGGTTCAGATATCTGAAAACAAAGGTTAGGAAGAGGTGACGGCATAAGACCATGGCGTGTCCGAAGTGCTGGGTGTGCGGCCAGCTGTCTCCTTGTCTGTCTGGACGTCTGTCTTCAGGCTGTGTCAGACAGAGCATGAGTGCCCAGAGCTGCCTATCCAGTTCGGGTACCATCGAGGCCCGAGCAGGTTGATCCTCATCTGGGTTTTCTGGAGAGCCCCCCAGGGAAACGTTTCTCTTCAGTTTGGCAGACACTGGGCTGGGTTGTCCTTCTGGAGTTCCTAGTCCGGAGGGCTTGTTTGCGAGGAGTGTGAGGAAGGAAGTCTGAAAACACAAGCTAGCGTAAGGTTTGGGCCCGAGGGCACGGCAGGCCGACTCTGCAGAGGCTGAATCGAGATCTCCTGCACTGAGGTTATGTCAACTATGAGACGTGCCTCAGGCTAGAGTTTTTGTCCCGCATGGCCTTTTCCTGATGGGTGTGGGGGCTTCATGAGGCCAGTGAGGTTTGCCTACGATGGGATTTGTGAACTACTCCAAACCTCAAGGTTTCCTTCTGCACGACAGTCAAGTCCTATTGGATGGTTCCAGGAGGCCCCATACGGAAAGACTCTAGAGCAGGTGTCTAAGCATGGATGCCTGGGAACGCCACCTCTTATTCCCTCTCTTTAGTCAGGAAATGCAGGCTCAATCTGCGGGCTCCTGGGTGAGTTACCCAGAGGGGAGAGTTGAAATGGACTCTCCTGAAGATGAGTCCTCCTGTGGCTTGGTGGCCTGGGAGACCTTGGAATGTGGAGGTGGCTCAGGGTCTCTGCAGGTATCCCAACCTGAGGTGTTTGACACGGCTCCAACAAGGAAGGTTCCCTTGTGGAGACGAGAGGAGTTCTGTTCTGTGCCTCACTCAAGCCCCATATCCTGTTCTTCGAACCAAAGCCTCTGAGGAGTGACACCTGGAAACCAAAGCAAGAGTTGAGATTAGGGCCTAAGGGCCTGTCCGGCTCAACCGTCTATCTCTGTTGACATCTGTGTGCATGCCTTCGTTGAGGTAGCTGCTCAGGTTGTGTCCGAATGCCCCTGTGTGTCCAGGGAGGCACCCAGTAGTGGGATGTCCTCGCGGGCCTTGAGGTTTCTCATATTCTGGAGAATTCCCAGTAGGGAGGGTTTGTGGGCCAGGAGTGTGAGGACGGAAGACTTAAAACACAAGCTAGGATGAAGATTGGAGCCAAGGCCAGAGCAGGCCCACTCTGCAGAGGCTGAAACAAAATCTCCTGCATCTGAAGTCAGGCTGAGGATCAGATGTTGGCTGAGGCTGGAGTATGTGTCCATGATGGCACCTTCATGAAGCGGGGGCCTCATGAGGCCAAGGAAGTTTTCCCACGCTGAGTTTGGAGGTTGCCCCAAAGCACAAGGTTTCCTTCTGCGGGACATTCGAGTCCTGTTGCATGGCTCCAGGACATACCATACGGAAGGACTGGAGAGCAGGGTTCGAAGGATGGATCCCTGTACAGCATGCCTAGCATTCCCATTGGCCATTTGCGCCAAGATATGTTTGATTTGCTGCCTCTGTCGCACGCTACCCAGGAAGCTGAGTTGAAATGGCCTTTCCTGAGGATGCAGCAAAATGTGCGTTTGGGTCCATGGAGACCTTGGAATGTGCTGGTAGTTCAGGGAACCTACGGAACTCTCCTACCTTAAGGGTTTGATACATCCCCAGTAAGAAAGCTCCCCATGTGGAGACGAGAGAGGTTTGGTTTGGTGCCTCAGAAAAGCCCCGTGTGCTGGTCTACGAAAACAGTCCTCTGAGGACGGACACATGGAAACCAAAGCTAAGGTTCAGATTAGGGCCTGGGGGCCTGTCCATTTCAACCTTCTGTCTCTGGGGACACTGTCTGAGAGTCTAAGTGGAGATAGTTGCTCCGCTGGTGTCAGAGAGCCCCTCTTAGTCCATGGTGGCCTACACTATTGATGGCCTCAGGGGCCTTGGAGCTTTTCCCTAACCTTTAGGGTTGTGGTCAATGGATTGGGCACACTTTCCTTGGTGAGGGCAGGCACAATCTTTTGCTGTGGCTCCAGAGGCCCTAGCCTGGAGGATGTGCGGGTCCAGGCTGTGGGCACAGAAGTCTGAAAACACAAACTCAGCTTATGAGTGGCGCCTAGGGTATGGCAGGCCAGATGTAGCGCCCGAGAGGGAGCTCCTGGGCCTCTAAAAAAAGGGCGAGTGGGAAACGTTCCTTCAGGCTTTTGTCTCTGGATGTTGTGTCCGGGATAGCCGTGGATTGGAGGGGTGGCCTCAGGGACTGTGGACGAGTATCCCTCTCTGGGGATTTGTCTTAGCTCCCAAGAGTGTGGGGCCATTTTGTGGGAAGTGTGGAGTCGTGTTGTCTGGCTCATGTGCCTCTCCAAGAAAGGGACTCCAGAGCAGAGCCCCAGGTAAGGGCAGGACGACTGGAAAACTCAAACACTGGTGAGGATTGTGTGCATAGAGGCTTGGCAAGCCCCATATGCGGGCTTTTGGTGCAGGCCCTGAGAGGCCTGTCTTTGACATGGGGCTCATGCTGAGGGTCACAGTGTAAATTTGTGCCCAAGCAGTACTCAAGTTTGGGCGTGGCATCAGGGGCCATGAAGGTTTCTCCCACCCTGAAGGTGTGACTCCATGCCAAGAGCAAGCTTTACAGCCATGGGGAAGGAGGAGTTCTGTTTTTTGCGTGCGATACGAAGCTGTGTGGAGAATTGATATAATGTCTAAGTTCAGATATCTGAAAACCAAGGTTAGGAAGAGGTGACGGCATGAGACCATGGCGTGTCCGAAGTGCTGGGTGTGCGGCCAGCTGTCTCCTTGTCTGTCTGGACGTCTGGCTTCAGGCTGTGTCAGACAGAGCATGAGTGCCCAGAGCAGCCTATTCAGTTCGGGTACCGTCAAGGCCCGAGCAGGTGGATCCTCAACTGGGTTTTCTGGAGAGCCCCCCAGGGAAACGTTTCTCTTCCGTTGGGCAGACACGGGGCTGGGTTGTCGTTCTGGAGTTCCTAGTCCGGAGGGCTTGTTTGCCAGGAGTGTGAGGAAGGAAGTCTGAAAACACAAGCTAGCGTGATGTTTGGGCCCGAGGGCACGGCAGGCACACTCTGCAGAGGCTGAATCGAGATCTCCTGCACTGAGGTCATGTCAACTATGAGACGTGCCTCAGGCTAGAGTTTTTGTCCCGCATGGCCTCTTCCTGAAGGGTGTGGGGGCTTCATGAGGCCAGGGAGGTTTGCCTACGATGGGATTTGTGAACTACTCCAAACCTCAAGGTTTCCTTCTGCACGACAGTCGAGTCCTATTGGATGGTTCCAGGAGGCCCCATACGGAAAGACTCGAGAGCAGGTGTCTAAGCATGGATGCCTGGGAACGCCACCTCTTATTCCCTCTCTTTAGTCAGGAAATGCAGGCTCAATCTGCGGGCTCCTGGGTGAGTTACCCAGAGGGGAGAGTTGAAATGGACTCTCCTGAAGATGAGTCCTCCTGTGGCTTGGTGGCCTGGGAGACCTTGGAATGTGGAGGTGGCTCAGGGTCTCTACAGGATTCTCCAACCTGAGGTGTTTGACACGGCTCCAACAAGGAAGCTTCCCATGTGGAGACGAGAGGAGTTCTGTTCTGTGCCTCAGGCAAGCCCCATATCCTGTTCTTCGAACCAAAGCCTCTGAGGAGTGACAACTGGAAACCAAAGCAAGAGTTGAGATTAGGGCCTAAGGGCCTGTCCGGCTCAACCGTCTATCTCTGTTGACATCTGTGTGCATGCCTTCGTGGAGGTAGCTGCTCAGGTTGTGTCCGAATGCCCCTGTGTGTCCAGGGAGGCTCCCAGTATTGGGATGTCCTCGGGGGCCTTGAGGTTTCTCATATTCTGGAGAATTCCCAGTAGGGAGGGTTTGTGGGCCAGGAGTGTGAGGACGGAAGTCTGAAAACACAAGCTAGGGTGAGAATTGTAGCCAAGGCCAGAGCAGGCCCACTCTGCAGAGGCTGAAACAAAATCTCCTGCATCTGAAGTCAGGCTGAGGATCAGACGTTGGCTGAGGCTGGAGTATGTTTTCATGATGGCACTTTCATGAAGCGGGGGCCTCATGAGGCCAAGGAAGTTTTCCCACGCTGAGTTTGGAGGTTGCCCCAAACCACAAGGTTTCCTTCTGCGGGACATTCGAGTCCTGTTAAATGGCTCCAGGACATACCATACGGAAGGACTGGAGAGCAGGGTTCGAAGGATAGATCCCTGTACAGCATGCCTCGCATTCTCATTGGCCATTTGCGCCAATATATGTTTGATTTGCTGCCTCTGGGGCACGCTACCCAGGGGGCTGAGTTGAAATGGCCTCTCCTGAGGATGCGTCATAATGTTCGTTTGGATCCATGGAGACCTTGGAATGTGCTGGTTGTTCAGGGGCCCTACGGAACTCTCCTACCTTAAGGGTTTGATACATCCCCAGTAAGAAAGCTCCCCATGTGGAGACGAGAGAGGTTTGGTTTGGTGCCTCAGAAAAGCCCCGTGTGCTGGTCTACGAAAACAGTCCTCTGAGGACGGACACATGGAAACCAAAACTAAGGTTCAGATTAGGGCCTGGGGGCCTGTCCATTTCAACCTTCTGTCTCTGGGGACACTGTCTGAGAGTCTAAGTGGAGATAGTTGCTCCGCTGGTGTCAGAGAGCCCCTCTTAGTCCATGGTGGCCTACACTATTGAAGGCCTCAGGGGCCTTGGAGCTTTTCCCTAACCTGTAGGGTTGTGGTCAATGGATTGGGCACACTTTCCTTGGAGAGGGCAGGCACAATCTTTCGCTTTGGCTCCAGAGGCCCTAGCCTGGAGGATGTGCGGGTCCAGGCTGTGGGCACAGAAGTGTGAAAACACAAACTCAGCTTATGAGTGGCGCCTAGGGTATGGCAGGCCAGATGTACCGCCCGAGAGGGAGCTCCTGGGAATCTGAAACAAGGGCGAGTGGGAGGCGATCATTCAGGCTTTTGTCTCTAGATGTTGTGTCCGGGATAGCCGTGGATTGGAGGGGTGGCCTCAGGGAATGTGGACGAGTATCCCTCTCTGGGGATTTGTCCCAGCTCCCAAGAGTGTGGGGCCATTTTGTGGGAAGGGTGGAGTCGTGTTGTCTGGCTCATGTGCCTCTCCAAGAAAGGGACTCCAGAGCAGAGCCCCAGGTAAGGGCAGGGCGACTGGAAAACTCAAACACTGGTGAGGATTGTGTGCATAGGGACTTGGCAAGCCCCATATGCGGGCTCTTGGTGCAGGCCCTGACAGGCCTGTCTTTGACATGGGGCTCATGCTGAGGGTCACAGTGTAAATTTGTGCCCAAGATGCACTCACGTTTGGGCGTGGCATCAGGGGCCATGAAGGTTTCTCCCACCCTGAGTGTGACTCCATGCCAAGAGCAAGCTTTACAGCCATGGGGAAGGAGGAGTCTGTTTTGTGCGTGCGATACCCAGCTGTGTGGAGAATTGATATAATGTCTAGGTTCAGATATCTGAAAACAAAGGTTAGGAAGAGGTGACGGCATAAGACCATGGCGTGTCCGAAGTGCTGGGTGTGCGGCCAGCTGTCTCCTTGTCTGTCTGGACGTCTGTCTTCAGGCTGTGTCAGACAGAGCATGAGTGCCCAGAGCTGCCTATCCAGTTCGGGTACCGTCGAGGCCCGAGCAGGTTGATCCTCATCTGGGTTTTCTGGAGAGCCCCCCAGGGAAACGTTTCTCTTCAGTTTGGCAGACACTGGGCTGGGTTGTCCTTCTGGAGTTCCTAGTCCGGAGGGCTTGTTTGCGAGGAGTGTGAGGAAGGAAGTCTGAAAACACAAGCTAGCGTAAGGTTTGGGCCCGAGGGCACGGCAGGCCGACTCTGCAGAGGCTGAATCGAGATCTCCTGCACTGAGGTTATGTCAACTATGAGACGTGCCTCAGGCTAGAGTTTTTGTCCCGCATGGCCTTTTCCTGATGGGTGTGGGGGCTTCATGAGGCCAGTGAGGTTTGCCTACGATGGGATTTGTGAACTACTCCAAACCTCAAGGTTTCCTTCTGCACGACAGTCAAGTCCTATTGGATGGTTCCAGGAGGCCCCATACGGAAAGACTCTAGAGCAGGTGTCTAAGCATGGATGCCTGGGAACGCCACCTCTTATTCCCTCTCTTTAGTCAGGAAATGCAGGCTCAATCTGCGGGCTCCTGGGTGAGTTACCCAGAGGGGAGAGTTGAAATGGACTCTCCTGAAGATGAGTCCTCCTGTGGCTTGGTGGCCTGGGAGACCTTGGAATGTGGAGGTGGCTCAGGGTCTCTGCAGGTATCCCAACCTGAGGTGTTTGACACGGCTCCAACAAGGAAGGTTCCCTTGTGGAGACGAGAGGAGTTCTGTTCTGTGCCTCACTCAAGCCCCATATCCTGTTCTTCGAACCAAAGCCTCTGAGGAGTGACACCTGGAAACCAAAGCAAGAGTTGAGATTAGGGCCTAAGGGCCTGTCCGGCTCAACCGTCTATCTCTGTTGACATCTGTGTGCATGCCTTCGTTGAGGTAGCTGCTCAGGTTGTGTCCGAATGCCCCTGTGTGTCCAGGGAGGCACCCAGTAGTGGGATGTCCTCGCGGGCCTTGAGGTTTCTCATATTCTGGAGAATTCCCAGTAGGGAGGGTTTGTGGGCCAGGAGTGTGAGGACGGAAGACTTAAAACACAAGCTAGGATGAAGATTGGAGCCAAGGCCAGAGCAGGCCCACTCTGCAGAGGCTGAAACAAAATCTCCTGCATCTGAAGTCAGGCTGAGGATCAGATGTTGGCTGAGGCTGGAGTATGTGTCCATGATGGCACCTTCATGAAGCGGGGGCCTCATGAGGCCAAGGAAGTTTTCCCACGCTGAGTTTGGAGGTTGCCCCAAAGCACAAGGTTTCCTTCTGCGGGACATTCGAGTCCTGTTGCATGGCTCCAGGACATACCATACGGAAGGACTGGAGAGCAGGGTTCGAAGGATGGATCCCTGTACAGCATGCCTAGCATTCCCATTGGCCATTTGCGCCAAGATATGTTTGATTTGCTGCCTCTGTCGCACGCTACCCAGGAAGCTGAGTTGAAATGGCCTTTCCTGAGGATGCAGCAAAATGTGCGTTTGGGTCCATGGAGACCTTGGAATGTGCTGGTAGTTCAGGGAACCTACGGAACTCTCCTACCTTAAGGGTTTGATACATCCCCAGTAAGAAAGCTCCCCATGTGGAGACGAGAGAGGTTTGGTTTGGTGCCTCAGAAAAGCCCCGTGTGCTGGTCTACGAAAACAGTCCTCTGAGGACGGACACATGGAAACCAAAGCTAAGGTTCAGATTAGGGCCTGGGGGCCTGTCCATTTCAACCTTCTGTCTCTGGGGACACTGTCTGAGAGTCTAAGTGGAGATAGTTGCTCCGCTGGTGTCAGAGAGCCCCTCTTAGTCCATGGTGGCCTACACTATTGATGGCCTCAGGGGCCTTGGAGCTTTTCCCTAACCTTTAGGGTTGTGGTCAATGGATTGGGCACACTTTCCTTGGTGAGGGCAGGCACAATCTTTTGCTGTGGCTCCAGAGGCCCTAGCCTGGAGGATGTGCGGGTCCAGGCTGTGGGCACAGAAGTCTGAAAACACAAACTCAGCTTATGAGTGGCGCCTAGGGTATGGCAGGCCAGATGTAGCGCCCGAGAGGGAGCTCCTGGGCCTCTAAAAAAAGGGCGAGTGGGAAACGTTCCTTCAGGCTTTTGTCTCTGGATGTTGTGTCCGGGATAGCCGTGGATTGGAGGGGTGGCCTCAGGGACTGTGGACGAGTATCCCTCTCTGGGGATTTGTCTTAGCTCCCAAGAGTGTGGGGCCATTTTGTGGGAAGTGTGGAGTCGTGTTGTCTGGCTCATGTGCCTCTCCAAGAAAGGGACTCCAGAGCAGAGCCCCAGGTAAGGGCAGGACGACTGGAAAACTCAAACACTGGTGAGGATTGTGTGCATAGAGGCTTGGCAAGCCCCATATGCGGGCTTTTGGTGCAGGCCCTGAGAGGCCTGTCTTTGACATGGGGCTCATGCTGAGGGTCACAGTGTAAATTTGTGCCCAAGCAGTACTCAAGTTTGGGCGTGGCATCAGGGGCCATGAAGGTTTCTCCCACCCTGAAGGTGTGACTCCATGCCAAGAGCAAGCTTTACAGCCATGGGGAAGGAGGAGTTCTGTTTTTTGCGTGCGATACGAAGCTGTGTGGAGAATTGATATAATGTCTAAGTTCAGATATCTGAAAACCAAGGTTAGGAAGAGGTGACGGCATGAGACCATGGCGTGTCCGAAGTGCTGGGTGTGCGGCCAGCTGTCTCCTTGTCTGTCTGGACGTCTGGCTTCAGGCTGTGTCAGACAGAGCATGAGTGCCCAGAGCAGCCTATTCAGTTCGGGTACCGTCAAGGCCCGAGCAGGTGGATCCTCAACTGGGTTTTCTGGAGAGCCCCCCAGGGAAACGTTTCTCTTCCGTTGGGCAGACACGGGGCTGGGTTGTCGTTCTGGAGTTCCTAGTCCGGAGGGCTTGTTTGCCAGGAGTGTGAGGAAGGAAGTCTGAAAACACAAGCTAGCGTGATGTTTGGGCCCGAGGGCACGGCAGGCACACTCTGCAGAGGCTGAATCGAGATCTCCTGCACTGAGGTCATGTCAACTATGAGACGTGCCTCAGGCTAGAGTTTTTGTCCCGCATGGCCTCTTCCTGAAGGGTGTGGGGGCTTCATGAGGCCAGGGAGGTTTGCCTACGATGGGATTTGTGAACTACTCCAAACCTCAAGGTTTCCTTCTGCACGACAGTCGAGTCCTATTGGATGGTTCCAGGAGGCCCCATACGGAAAGACTCGAGAGCAGGTGTCTAAGCATGGATGCCTGGGAACGCCACCTCTTATTCCCTCTCTTTAGTCAGGAAATGCAGGCTCAATCTGCGGGCTCCTGGGTGAGTTACCCAGAGGGGAGAGTTGAAATGGACTCTCCTGAAGATGAGTCCTCCTGTGGCTTGGTGGCCTGGGAGACCTTGGAATGTGGAGGTGGCTCAGGGTCTCTACAGGATTCTCCAACCTGAGGTGTTTGACACGGCTCCAACAAGGAAGCTTCCCATGTGGAGACGAGAGGAGTTCTGTTCTGTGCCTCAGGCAAGCCCCATATCCTGTTCTTCGAACCAAAGCCTCTGAGGAGTGACAACTGGAAACCAAAGCAAGAGTTGAGATTAGGGCCTAAGGGCCTGTCCGGCTCAACCGTCTATCTCTGTTGACATCTGTGTGCATGCCTTCGTGGAGGTAGCTGCTCAGGTTGTGTCCGAATGCCCCTGTGTGTCCAGGGAGGCTCCCAGTAGTGGGATGTCCTCGGGGGCCTTGAGGTTTCTCATATTCTGGAGAATTCCCAATAGGGAGGGTTTGTGGGCCAGGAGTGTGAGGACGGAAGACTTAAAACACAAGCTAGGATGAAGATTGGAGCCAAGGGCAGAGCAGGCCCACTCTGCAGAGGCTGAAACAAAATCTCCTGCATCTGAAGTCAGGCTGAGGATCAGACTTTGGCTGAGGCTGGAGTATGTGTCCATGATGGTACCTCATGAAGCGGGTGCCTCATGAGGCCAAGGAAGTTTCCCACGCTGAGTTGGATGTTGCCCCAAATAAAAAGGTTTCCTTCTACGGGACATTCGAGTCCTGTTGCATGGCTCCAGGACATACCATACGGAAGGACTGGAGAGCAGGGTTCGAAGGATGGATCCCTGTACAGCATGCCTCGCATTCCCATTGGCCATTTGCGCCAAGAGATATTTGATATGCTGCCTCTGGCGCACGCTACCCAGGGGGCTGAGTTGAAATGGCCTCTCCTGAGGATGCGTCATAATGTGCGTTTGCGTCCATGAAGACCTTGGAATGTGCTGGTTGTTCAGGGGCCCTACGGAACTCTCCTACCTTAAGGGTTTGATAAATCCCCAGTAAGAAAGCTCCCCATGTGGAGACGAGAGAGGTTTGGTTTGGTGCCTCAGAAAAGCCCCGTGTGCTGGTCTACGAAAACAGTCCTCTGAGGACGGACACATGGAAACCAAAGCTAAGGTTCCGATTAGTGCCTGGGGGCCTGTCCATTTCAACCTTCTGTCTCTGGGGACACTGTCTGAGAGTCTAAGTGGAGATAGTTGCTCCGCTGGTGTCAGAGAGCCCCTCTTAGTCCAGGGTGGCCTACACTATTGATGGCCTCAGGGGCCTTGGAGCTTTTCCCTAACCTGTAGGGTTGTTGTCAATAAATTGGGCACACTTTCCTTGGAGAGGGCAGGCACAATCTTTCGCTGTGGCTCCAGAGGCCCTAGCCTGGAGGATGTGCGGTCCAGGCTGTGGGCACAGAAGTCTGAAAACACAAACTCAGCTTATGAGTGGCGCCTAGGGTACGGACCGACGGATGTACAGCCCGAGAGGGAGCTCCTGGGCCTCTGAAACAAGGGCGAGTGGGAAGCGTTCCTTCAGTCTTTTGTCTCTGGATGTTGTGTCCGGGATAGCCGTGGATTGGAGGGGTGGCCTCAGGGACTGTGGACGAGTATCCCTCTCTGGGGATTTGTCTCAGCTCCCAAGAGTGTGGGGCCATTTTGTGGGAAGGGTGGAGTCGTGTTGTCTGGCTCATGTGCCTCTCCAAGAAAGGGACTCCAGAGCAGAGCCCCAGGTAAAAGCTGGGCGACTGGAAAATCTCAAACACTGGTGAGGATTGGGTGCATAAAGGCTTGGCAAGCCCCATATGCGGGCTCTTGGTCCAGGCCCTGAGAGGCCTGTTTTTGACATGGGGCTCATGCTGAGGGTCACAGTGTAAATTTGTGCCCAAGGAGCACTCAAGTTTGGGCGTGGCATCAGGGACCATGAATGTTTCTCCCACCCTGAAGGTGTGACTCCATGCCAAGAGCAAGCTTTACAGCCATGGGGAAAGAGGAGTTCTGTTTTGTGCGTGCGATACCCAGCTGTGTGGAGAATTGATATAATGTCTAGGTTCAGATATCTGAAAACCAAGGTTAGGAAGAGGTGACGGCATAAGACCATGGCGTGTCCGAAGTGCTGGGTGTGCGGCCAGCTGTCTCCTTGTCTGTCTGGACGTCTGGCTTCAGGCTGTGTCAGACAGAGCATGAGTGCCCAGAGCAGGCTATCCAGTTCGTTTACCGTCGAGGCCCGAGCAGGTTGATCCTCATCTGGGTTTTCTGGAGAGCCCCCCAGGGAAACGTTTCTCTTCCGTTGGGCTGACACGGGACTGGGTTGTCGTTCTGGAGTTCCTAGTCCGGAGGGCTTGTTTGCCAGGAGTGTGAGGAAGGAAGTCTGAAAACACAAGCTAGCGTGAGGTTTGGGCCCGAGGGCACGGCAGGCACACTCTGCAGAGGCTGAATCGAGATCTCCTGCACTGAGGTCATGTCAACTATGAGACGTGCCTCAGGCTAGAGTTTTTGTCCCGCATGGCCTCTTCCTGAAGGGTGTGGGGGCTTCATGAGGCCAGGGAGGCTTGCCTACGATGGGATTTGTGAACTACTCCAAACCTCAAGGTTTCCTTCTGCACGACAGTCGAGTCCTATTGGATGGTTCCAGGAGGCCCCATACGGAAAGACTCTAGAGCAGGTGTCTAAGCATGGATGCCTGGGAACCCCACCTCTTATTCCCTCTCTTTAGTCAGGAAATGCAGGCTCAATCTGCGGGCTCCTGGGTGAGTTACCCAGAGGGGAGAGTTGAAATGGACTCTCCTGAAGATGAGTCCTCCTGTGGCTTGGTGGCCTGGGAGACCTTGGAATGTGGAGGTGGCTCAGGGTCTCTGCAGGATTCTCCAACCTGAGGTGTTTGACACGGCTCCAACAAGGAAGCTTCCCATGTGGAGACGAGAGGAGTTCTGTTCTGTGCCTCAGGCAAGCCCCATATCCTGTTCTTCGAACCAAAGCCTCTGAGGAGTGACAACTGGAAACCAAAGCAAGAGTTGAGATTAGGGCCTAAGGGCCTGTCCGGCTCAACCGTCTATCTCTGTTGACATCTGTGTGCATGCCTTCGTGGAGGTAGCTGCTCAGGTTGTGTCCGAATGCCCCTGTGTGTCCAGGGAGGCTCCCAGTAGTGGGATGTCCTCGGGGGCCTTGAGGTTTCTCATATTCTTGAGAATTCCCAATAGGGAGGGTTTGTGGGCCAGGAGTGTGAGGACAGAAGTCTTAAAACACAAGCTAGGATGAAGATTGGAGCCAAGGGCAGAGCAGGCCCACTCTGCAGAGGCTGAAACAAAATCTCCTGCATCTGAAGTCAGGCTGAGGATCAGACTTTGGCTGAGGCTGGAGTATGTGTCCATGATGGCATCTCATGAAGCGGGTGCCTCATGAGGCCAAGGAAGTTTCCCACGCTGAGTTGGATGTTGCCCCAAATAAAAAGGTTTCCTTCTACGGGACATTCGAGTCCTGTTGCATGGCTCCAGGACATACCATACGGAAGGACTGGAGAGCAGGGTTCGAAGGATGGATCCCTGTACAGCATGCCTCGCATTCCCATTGGCCATTTGCGCCAAGAGATGTTTGATATGCTGCCTCTGGCGCACGCTACCCAGGGGGCTGAGTTGAAATGGCCTCTCCTGAGGATGCGTCATAATGTGCGTTTGGGTCCATGGAGATCTTGGAATGTGCTGGTTGTTCAGGGGCCCTACGGAACTCTCCTACCTTAAGGGTTTGATACATCCCCAGTAAGAAAGCTCCCCATGTGGAGACGTGAGAGGTTTGGTTTGGTGCCTCAGAAAAGCCCCGTGTGCTGGTCTACGAAAACAGTCCTCTGAGGACGGACACATGGAAACCAAAGCTAAGGTTCAGATTAGGGCCTGGGGGCCTGTCCATTTCAACCTTCTTTCTCTGGGGACACTGTCTGAGAGTCTAAGTGGAGATAGTTGCTCCGCTGGTGTCAGAGAGCCCATCTTAGTCCAGGGTGGCCTACACTATTGATGGCCTCAGGGGCCTTGGAGCTTTTCCCTAGCCTGTAGGGTTGTTGTCAATAAATTGGGCACACTTTCCTTGGAGAGGGCAGGCACAATCATTCGCTGTGGCTCCAGAGGCCCTAGCCTGGAGGATGTGCGGTCCTGGCTGTGGGCACAGAAGTCTGAAAACACAAACTCAGCTTATGAGTGGCGCCTAGGGTACGGACCGACGGATGTACAGCCCGAGAGGGAGCTCCTGGGCCTCTGAAACAAGGGCGAGTGGGAAGCGTTCCTTCAGTCTTTTGTCTCTGGATGTTGTGTCCGGGATAGCCGTGGATTGGAGGGGTGGCCTCAGGGACTGTGGACGAGTATCCCTCTCTGGGGATTTGTCTCAGCTCCCAAGAGTGTGGGGCCATTTTGTGGGAAGGGTGGAGTCGTGTTGTCTGGCTCATGTGCCTCTCCAAGAAAGGGACTCCAGAGCAGAGCCCCAGGTAAAAGCTGGGCGACTGGAAAATCTCAAACACTGGTGAGGATTGGGTGCATAAAGGCTTGGCAAGCCCCATATGCGGGCTCTTGGTCCAGGCCCTGAGAGGCCTGTTTTTGACATGGGGCTCATGCTGAGGGTCACAGTGTAAATTTGTGCCCAAGGAGCACTCAAGTTTGGGCGTGGCATCAGGGACCATGAATGTTTCTCCCACCCTGAAGGTGTGACTCCATGCCAAGAGCAAGCTTTACAGCCATGGGGAAAGAGGAGTTCTGTTTTGTGCGTGCGATACCCAGCTGTGTGGAGAATTGATATAATGTCTAGGTTCAGATATCTGAAAACCAAGGTTAGGAAGAGGTGACGGCATAAGACCATGGCGTGTCCGAAGTGCTGGGTGTGCGGCCAGCTGTCTCCTTGTCTGTCTGGACGTCTGGCTTCAGGCTGTGTCAGACAGAGCATGAGTGCCCAGAGCAGGCTATCCAGTTCGTTTACCGTCGAGGCCCGAGCAGGTTGATCCTCATCTGGGTTTTCTGGAGAGCCCCCCAGGGAAACGTTTCTCTTCCGTTGGGCAGACACTGGGCTGGGTTGTCGTTCTGGAGTTCCTAGTCCGGAGGGCTTGTTTGCCAGGAGTGTGAGGAAGGAAGTCTGAAAACACAAGCTAGCGTGAGGTTTGGGCCCGAGGGCACGGCAGGCACACTCTGCAGAGGCTGAATCGAGATCTCCTGCACTGAGGTCATGTCAACTATGAGACGTGCCTCAGGCTAGAGTTTTTGTCCCGCATGGCCTCTTCCTGAAGGGTGTGGGGGCTTCATGAGGCCAGGGAGGCTTGCCTACGATGGGATTTGTGAACTACTCCAAACCTCAAGGTTTCCTTCTGCACGACAGTCGAGTCCTATTGGATGGTTCCAGGAGGCCCCATACGGAAAGACTCTAGAGCAGGTGTCTAAGCATGGATGCCTGGGAACGCCACCTCTTATTCCCTCTCTTTAGTCAGGAAATGCAGGCTCAATCTGCGGGCTCCTGGGTGAGTTACCCAGAGGGGAGAGTTGAAATGGACTCTCCTGAAGATGAGTCCTCCTGTGGCTTGGTGGCCTGGGAGACCTTGGAATGTGGAGGTGGCTCAGGGTCTCTGCAGGATTCTCCAACCTGAGGTGTTTGACACGGCTCCAACAAGGAAGCTTCCCATGTGGAGACGAGAGGAGTTCTGTTCTGTGCCTCAGGCAAGCCCCATATCCTGTTCTTCGAACCAAAGCCTCTGAGGAGTGACAACTGGAAACCAAAGCAAGAGTTGAGATTAGGGCCTAAGGGCCTGTCCGGCTCAACCGTCTATCTCTGTTGACATCTGTGTGCATGCCTTCGTGGAGGTAGCTGCTCAGCTTGTGTCCGAATGCCCCTGTGTGTCCAGGGAGGCTCCCAGTAGTGGGATGTCCTCGGGGGCCTTGAGGTTTCTCATATTCTGGAGAATTCCCAATAGGGAGGGTTTGTGGGCCAGGAGTGTGAGGACAGAAGTCTTAAAACACAAGCTAGGATGAAGATTGGAGCCAAGGGCAGAGCAGGCCCACTCTGCAGAGGCTGAAACAAAATCTCCTGCATCTGAAGTCAGGCTGAGGATCAGACTTTGGCTGAGGCTGGAGTATGTGTCCATGATGGCATCTCATGAAGCGGGTGCCTCATGAGGCCAAGGAAGTTTCCCACGCTGAGTTGGATGTTGCCCCAAATAAAAAGGTTTCCTTCTACGGGACATTCGAGTCCTGTTGCATGGCTCCAGGACATACCATACAGAAGGACTGGAGAGCAGGGTTCGAAGGATGGATCCCTGTACAGCATGCCTCGCATTCCCATTGGCCATTTGCGCCAAGAGATGTTTGATATGCTGCCTCTGGCGCACGCTACCCAGGGGGCTGAGTTGAAATGGCCTCTCCTGAGGATGCGTCATAATTTGCGTTTGGGTCCATGGAGATCTTGGAATGTGCTGGTTGTTCAGGGGCCCTACGGAACTCTCCTACCTTAAGGGTTTGATACATCCCCAGTAAGAAAGCTCCCCATGTGGAGACGTGAGAGGTTTGGTTTGGTGCCTCAGAAAAGCCCCGTGTGCTGGTCTACGAAAACAGTCCTCTGAGGACGGACACATGGAAACCAAAGCTAAGGTTCAGATTAGGGCCTGGGGGCCTGTCCATTTCAACCTTCTTTCTCTGGGGACACTGTCTGAGAGTCTAAGTGGAGATAGTTGCTCCGCTGGTGTCAGAGAGCCCATCTTAGTCCAGGGTGGCCTACACTATTGATGGCCTCAGGGGCCTTGGAGCTTTTCCCTAGCCTGTAGGGTTGTTGTCAATAAATTGGGCACACTTTCCTTGGAGAGGGCAGGCACAATCATTCGCTGTGGCTCCAGAGGCCCTAGCCTGGAGGATGTGCGGTCCAGGCTGTGGGCACAGAAGTCTGAAAACACAAACTCAGCTTATGAGTGGCGCCTAGGGTACGGACCGACGGATGTACAGCCCGAGAGGGAGCTCCTGGGCCTCTGAAACAAGGGCGAGTGGGAAGCGTTCCTTCAGTCTTTTGTCTCTGGATGTTGTGTCCGGGATAGCCGTGGATTGGAGGGGTGGCCTCAGGGACTGTGGACGAGTATCCCTCTCTGGGGATTTGTCTCAGCTCCCAAGAGTGTGGGGCCATTTTGTGGGAAGGGTGGAGTCGTGTTGTCTGGCTCATGTGCCTCTCCAAGAAAGGTACTCCAGAGCAGAGCCCCAGGTAAAAGCTGGGCGACTGGAAAATCTCAAACACTGGTGAGGATTGGGTGCATAAAGGCTTTGCAAGCCCCATATGCGGGCTCTTGGTCCAGGCCCTGAGAGGCCTGTTTTTGACATGGGGCTCATGCTGAGGGTCACAGTGTAAATTTGTGCCCAAGCAGCACTCAAGTTTGGGCGTGGCATCAGGGACCATGAATGTTTCTCCCACCCTGAAGGTGTGACTCCATGCCAAGAGCAAGCTTTACAGCCATGGGGAAGGAGGAGTTCTGTTTTGTGCGTGCGATACCCAGCTGTGTGGAGAGTTGATATAATGTCTAGGTTCAGATATCTGAAAACCAAGGTTAGGAAGAGGTGACGGCATAAGACCATGGCGTGTCCGAAGTGCTGGGTGTGCGGCCAGCTGTCTCCTTGTCTGTCTGGACGTCTGGCTTCAGGCTGTGTCAGACAGAGCATGAGTGCCCAGAGCAGGCTATCCAGTTCGGGTACCGTCGAGGCCCGAGCAGGTTTATCCTCATCTGGGTTTTCTGGAGAGCACCCCAGGGAAACGTTTCTCTTCCGTTGGGCAGACACTGGGCTGGGTTGTCGTTCTGGAGATCCTAGTCCGGAGGGCTTGTTTCCCAGGAGTGTGAGGAAGGAAGTCTGAAAACACAAGCTAGCATAAGGTTTGGGCCCGAGGGCACGGCAGGCCCACTCTGCAGAGGCTGAATCGAGATCTCCTGCACTGAGGTCATGTCAACTATGAGACGTGCCTCAGGCTAGAGTTTTTGTCCCGCATGGCCTCTTCCTGAAGGGTGTGGGGGCTTCATGAGGCCAGGGAGGCTTGCCTACGATGGGATTTGTGAACTACTCCAAACCTCAAGGTTTCCTTCAGCACGACAGTCGAGTCCTATTGGATGGTTCCAGGAGGCCCCATACGGAAAGACTCGAGAGCAGGTGTCTAAGCATGGATGCCTGGGAACGCCACCTCTTATTCCCTCTCTTTAGTCAGGAAATGCAGGCTCAATCTGCGGGCTCCTGGGTGAGTTACCCAGAGGGGAGAGTTGAAATGGACTCTCCTGAAGATGAGTCCTCCTGTGGCTTGGTGGCCTGGGAGAACTTGAAATGTGGAGGTGCTCAGGGTCTCTGCAGGTTTCTCCAACCTGAGGTGTTTGACACGGCTCCAACAAGGAAGGTTCCCTTGTGGAGACGAGAGGAGTTCTGTTCTGTGCCTCACGCAAGCCCCATATCCTGTTCTTCGAACCAAGCCTCTGAGGAGTGACACCTGGAAACCAAAGCAAGAGTTGAGATTAGGGCCTAAGGGCCTGTCCGGCTCAACCGTCTATCTCTGTTGACATCTGTGTGCATGCCTTCGTGGAGGTAGCTGCTCAGGTTGTGTCCGAATGCCCCTGTGTGTCCAGGGAGGCTCCCAGTAGTGGCATGTCCTCGGGGGCCTTGAGGATTCTCATATTCTGGAGAATTCCCAGTAGGGAGGGTTTGTGGGCCAGGAGTGTGAGGACGGAAGTCTGAAAACACAAGCTAGGGTGAGGATTGTAGCCAAGGCCAGAGCAGGCCCACTCTGCAGAGGCTGAAACAAAATCTCCTGCATCTGAAGTCAGGCTGAGGATTAGACGTTGGCTGAGGCTGGAGTATGTGTCCATGATGTCACCTTCATGAAGTGGGGGCCTCATGAGGCCAAGGAAGTTTTCCCACGCTGAGTTTGGTGGTTGCCCCAAACAAAAAGGTTTCCTTCTGTGGGACAATCGAGTCCTGTTGCATGGCTCCAGGACATACCATACAAAAGGACTGGAGAGCAGGGTTCGAAGGATGGATCCCTGTACAGCATGCCTCGCATTCCCATTGGCCATTTGCGCCAAGATATGTTTGACTTGCTGCCTCTGGGGCACGCTACCCAGGGGCCTGAGTTGAAATGGCCTCTCCTGAGGATGCGTCATAATGTGCGTTTGCGTCCTTGGAGACCTTGGAATGTGCTGGTTGTTCAGGGGCCCTACGGAACTCTCCTACCGTAAGGGTTTGATACATCCCCAGTAAGAAAGCTCCCCATGTGGAGACGAGAGAGGTTTGGTTTGGTGCCTCAGAAAAGCCCCGTGTGCTGGTCTACGAAAACAGTCCTCTGAGGACGGACACATGGAAACCAAAGCTAAGGTTCAGATTAGGGCCTGGGGGCCTGTCCATTTCAACCTTCTGTCTCTGGGGACACTGTCTGAGAGTCTAAGTGGAGATAGTTGCTCCGCTGGTGTCAGAGAGCCCCTCTTAGTCCATGGTGGCGTACACTATTGATGGCCTCAGGGGCCTTGGAGCTTTTCCCTAACCTTTAGGGTTGTGCTCAATGGATTGGGCACACTTTCCTTGGAGAGGGCAGGCACAATCTTTCGCTGTGGCTCCAGAGGCCCTAGCCTGGAGGATGTGCGGGTCCAGGCTGTGGGCACAGAAGTGTGAAAACACAAACTCAGCTTATGAGTGGCGCCTAGGGTATGGCAGGCCAGATGTACCGCCCGAGACGGAGCTCCTGGGCCTCTGAAACAAGGGCGAGTGGGAGGCGATCCTTCAGGCTTTTGTCTCTGGATGTTGTATCCGGGATAGCCGTGGATTGATGGGGTGGCCTCAGGGACTGTGGACGAGTATCCCTCTCTGGGGATTGTCCCAGCTCCCAAGAGTGTGGGGCCATTTTGTGGGAAGGGTGGAGTCGTGTTGTCTGGCTCATGTGCCTCTCCAAGAAAGGGACTCCAGAGCAGAGCCCCAGGTAAGGGCAGGGCGACTGGAAAACTCAAACACTGGTGAGGATTGTGTGCATAGGGGCTTGGCAAGCCCCATATGCGGGCTCTTGGTGCAGGCCCTGACAGGCCTGTCTTTGACATGGGGCTCATGCTGAGGGTCACAGTGTAAATTTGTGCCCAAGATGCACTCAAGTTTGGGCGTGGCATCAGGGGCCATGAAGGTTTCTCCCAACCTGAGTGTGACTCCATGCCAAGAGCAAGGTTTACAGCCATGGGGAAGGAGGAGTTCTGTTTTGTGCCTGCGATACCCAGCTGTGTGGAGAATTGATATAATGTCTAGGTTCAGATATCTGAAAACCAAGGTTAGGAAGAGGTGACGGCATAAGACCATGGCGTGTCCGAAGTGCTGGGTGTGCGGCCAGCTGTCTCATTGTCTGTCTGGACATCTGGCTTCAGGCTGTGTCAGACAGAGCATGAGTGTCCAGAGCTGCCTATCCAGTTCGGGTACCGTCAAGGCCCGAGCAGGTTGATCCTCAACTGGGTTTTCTGGAGAGCATCCCAGGGAAACGTTTCTCTTCCGTTTGGCAGACACTGGGCTGGGTTGTTTCTGGAGAGCCTAGTCCGGAGGGCTTTGTGCGAGGAGTGTGAGGAAGGAAGTCTGAAAACACAAGCTAGCGTAAGGTTTGGGACCGAGGGCACGGCAGGCCCACTCTGCAGAGGCTGAATCGAGATCTCCTGCACTGAGGTCATGTCAACTATGAGACGTGCCTCAGGCTAGAGTTTTTGTCCCGCATGGCCTCTTCCTGAAGGGTGTGGGGGCTTCATGAGGCCAGGGAGGCTTGCCTACGATGGGATTTGTGAACTACTCCAAACCTCAAGGTTTCCTTCAGCACGACAGTCGAGTCCTATTGGATGGTTCCAGGAGGCCCCATACGGAAAGACTCGAGAGCAGGTGTCTAAGCATGGATGCCTGGGAACGCCACCTCTTATTCCCTCTCTTTAGTCAGGAAATGCAGGCTCAATCTGCGGGCTCCTGGGTGAGTTACCCAGAGGGGAGAGTTGAAATGGACTCTCCTGAAGATGAGTCCTCCTGTGGCTTGGTGGCCTGGGAGAACTTGAAATGTGGAGGTGCTCAGGGTCTCTGCAGGTTTCTCCAACCTGAGGTGTTTGACACGGCTCCAACAAGGAAGGTTCCCTTGTGGAGACGAGAGGAGTTCTGTTCTGTGCCTCACGCAAGCCCCATATCCTGTTCTTCGAACCAAGCCTCTGAGGAGTGACACCTGGAAACCAAAGCAAGAGTTGAGATTAGGGCCTAAGGGCCTGTCCGGCTCAACCGTCTATCTCTGTTGACATCTGTGTGCATGCCTTCGTGGAGGTAGCTGCTCAGGTTGTGTCCGAATGCCCCTGTGTGTCCAGGGAGGCTCCCAGTAGTGGCATGTCCTCGGGGGCCTTGAGGATTCTCATATTCTGGAGAATTCCCAGTAGGGAGGGTTTGTGGGCCAGGAGTGTGAGGACGAAAGTCTGAAAACACAAGCTAGGGTGAGGATTGTAGCCAAGGCCAGAGCAGGCCCACTCTGCAGAGGCTGAAACAAAATCTCCTGCATCTGAAGTCAGGCTGAGGATTAGACGTTGGCTGAGGCTGGAGTATGTGTCCATGATGTCACCTTCATGAAGTGGGGGCCTCATGAGGCCAAGGAAGTTTTCCCACGCTGAGTTTGGTGGTTGCCCCAAACAAAAAGGTTTCCTTCTGTGGGACAATCGAGTCCTGTTGCATGGCTCCAGGACATACCATACAAAAGGACTGGAGAGCAGGGTTCGAAGGATGGATCCCTGTACAGCATGCCTCGCATTCCCATTGGCCATTTGCGCCAAGATATGTTTGACTTGCTGCCTCTGGGGCACGCTACCCAGGGGCCTGAGTTGAAATGGCCTCTCCTGAGGATGCGTCATAATGTGCGTTTGCGTCCTTGGAGACCTTGGAATGTGCTGGTTGTTCAGGGGCCCTACGGAACTCTCCTACCGTAAGGGTTTGATACATCCCCAGTAAGAAAGCTCCCCATGTGGAGACGAGAGAGGTTTGGTTTGGTGCCTCAGAAAAGCCCCGTGTGCTGGTCTACGAAAACAGTCCTCTGAGGACGGACACATGGAAACCAAAGCTAAGGTTCAGATTAGGGCCTGGGGGCCTGTCCATTTCAACCTTCTGTCTCTGGGGACACTGTCTGAGAGTCTAAGTGGAGATAGTTGCTCCGCTGGTGTCAGAGAGCCCCTCTTAGTCCATGGTGGCGTACACTATTGATGGCCTCAGGGGCCTTGGAGCTTTTCCCTAACCTTTAGGGTTGTGCTCAATGGATTGGGCACACTTTCCTTGGAGAGGGCAGGCACAATCTTTCGCTGTGGCTCCAGAGGCCCTAGCCTGGAGGATGTGCGGGTCCAGGCTGTGGGCACAGAAGTGTGAAAACACAAACTCAGCTTATGAGTGGCGCCTAGGGTATGGCAGGCCAGATGTACCGCCCGAGACGGAGCTCCTGGGCCTCTGAAACAAGGGCGAGTGGGAGGCGATCCTTCAGGCTTTTGTCTCTGGATGTTGTATCCGGGATAGCCGTGGATTGATGGGGTGGCCTCAGGGACTGTGGACGAGTATCCCTCTCTGGGGATTGTCCCAGCTCCCAAGAGTGTGGGGCCATTTTGTGGGAAGGGTGGAGTCGTGTTGTCTGGCTCATGTGCCTCTCCAAGAAAGGGACTCCAGAGCAGAGCCCCAGGTAAGGGCAGGGCGACTGGAAAACTCAAACACTGGTGAGGATTGTGTGCATAGGGGCTTGGCAAGCCCCATATGCGGGCTCTTGGTGCAGGCCCTGACAGGCCTGTCTTTGACATGGGGCTCATGCTGAGGGTCACAGTGTAAATTTGTGCCCAAGATGCACTCAAGTTTGGGCGTGGCATCAGGGGCCATGAAGGTTTCTCCCAACCTGAGTGTGACTCCATGCCAAGAGCAAGGTTTACAGCCATGGGGAAGGAGGAGTTCTGTTTTGTGCCTGCGATACCCAGCTGTGTGGAGAATTGATATAATGTCTAGGTTCAGATATCTGAAAACCAAGGTTAGGAAGAGGTGACGGCATGAGACCATGGCGTGTCCGAAGTGCTGGGTGTGCGGCCAGCTGTCTCATTGTCTGTCTGGACATCTGGCTTCAGGCTGTGTCAGACAGAGCATGAGTGCCCAGAGCTGCCTATCCAGTTCGGGTACCGTCGAGGCCCGAGCAGGTTGATCCTCAACTGGGTTTTCTGGAGAGCATCCCAGGGAAACGTTTCTCTTCCGTTTGGCAGACACTGGGCTGGGTTGTCGTTCTGGAGAGCCTAGTCCGGAGGGCTTTGTGCGAGGAGTGTGAGGAAGGAAGTCTGAAAACACAAGCTAGCGTAAGGTTTGGGACCGAGGGCACGGCAGGCCCACTCTGCAGAGGCTGAATCGAGATCTCCTGCACTGAGGTCATGTCAACTATGAGACGTGCCTCAGGCTAGAGTTTTTGTCCCGCATGGCCTTTTCCTGATGGGTGTGGGGGCTTCATGAGGCCAGTGAGGTTTGCCTACGATGGGATTTGTGAACTACTCCAAACCTCAAGGTTTCCTTCTGCACGACAGTCGAGTCCTATTGGATGGTTCCAGGAGGCCCCATACGGAAAGACTCGAGAGCAGGTGTCTAAGCATGGATGCCTGGGAACGCCACCTCTTATTCCCTCTCTTTAGTCAGGAAATGCAGGCTCAATCTGCGGGCTCCTGGGTGAGTTACCCAGAGGGGAGAGTTGAAATGGACTCTCCTGAAGATGAGTCCTCCTGTGGCTTGGTGGCCTGGGAGACCTTGGAATGTGGAGGTTGCTCAGGGTCTCTACAGGATTCTCCAACCTGAGGTGTTTGACTCGGCTCCAACAAGGAAGCTTCCCATGTGGAGACGAGAGGAGTTCTGTTCTGTGCCTGGGGCAAGCCCCATATCCTGTTCTTCGAACCAAAGCCTCTGAGGAGTGACACCTGGAAACCAAAGCAAGAGTTGAGATTAGGGCCTAAGGGCCTGCCCGGCTCAACCGTCTATCTCTGTTGACATCGTGTGAATGCCTTCGTGGAGGTAGCTGCTCAGCTTGTGTCCGAATGCCCCTGTGTGTCCAGGGAGGCTCCCAGTATTGGGATGTCCTCGGGGGCCTTGAGGTTTCTCATATTCTGGAGAATTCCCAGTAGGGAGGGTTTGTGGGCCAGGAGTGTGAGGACGGAAGTCTTAAAACACAAGCTAGGATGAAGATTGGAGCCAAGGGCAGAGCAGGCCCACTCTGCAGAGGCTGAAACAAAATATCCTGCATCTGAAGTCAGGCTGAGGATCAGACGTTGGCTGAGTTTGGAGTATGTGTCCATTATGGCACCTTCATGAAGCGGGGGCCTCATGAGGCCAAGGAAGTTTTCCCACGCTGAGTTTGGAGGTTGCCCCTAACAAAAAGGTTTCCTTCTGCGGGACATTCGAGTCCTGTTGCATGGCTCCAGGACATACCATATGGAAGGACTGGAGAGCAGGGTTCGAAGGATGGATCCCTGTACAGCATGCCTCGCATTCCCATTGGCCATTTGCGCCAAGATATGTTTGATTTGCTGCCTCTTCGGCACGCTACCCAGGGGGCTGAGTTGAAATGGCCTCTCCTGAGGATGCGTCATAATGTTCGTTTGGGTCCATGGAGACCTTGGAATGTGCTGGTTGTTCAGGGGCCCTACGGAACTCTCCAACCTTAAGGGTTTGATACATCCCCAGTAAGAAAGCTCCCCATGTGGAGACGAGAGAGGTTTTGTTTGGTGCCTCAGAAAAGCCCCGTGTGCTGGTCTACGAAAACAGACCTCTGAGGACGGACACATGGAAACCAAAGCTAAGGTTCAGATTAGGGCCTGAGGGCCTGTCCATTTCAACCTTCTGTCTCTGGGGACACTGTCTGAGAGTCTAAGTGGAGATAGTTGTTCCGCTGGTGTCAGAGAGCCCCTCTTAGTCCATGGTGGCCTACACTATTGATGGCCTCAGGGGCCTTGGAGCTTTTCCCTAACCTGTAGGGTTGTGGTCAATGGATTGGGCACACTTTCCTTGGTGAGGGCAGGCACAATCTTTTGCTGTGGCTCCAGAGGCCCTAGCCTGGAGGATGTGCGGGGCCAGGCTGTGGGCACAGAAGTCTGAAAACACAAACTCAGCTTATGAGTGGCGCCTAGGGTATGGCAGGCCAGATGTAGCGCCCGAGAGGGAGCTCCTTGTCCTCTAAAAAAAGGCGAGTGGGAAACGTTCCTTCAGGCTTTTGTCTCTGGATGTTGTGTCCGGGATAGCCGTGGATTGGAGGGGTGGCCTCAGGGATTGTGGACGAGTATCCCTCTCTGGGGATTTGTCTTAGCTCCCAAGAGTGTGGGGCCATTTTGTGGGAAGGGTGGAGTCGTGTTGTCTGGCTCATGTGCCTCTCCAAGAAAGGGACTCCAGAGCAGAGCCCCAGGTAAGGGCAGGACGACTGGAAAACTCAAACACTGGTGAGGATTGGGTGCATAAAGGCTTGGCAAGCCCCATATGCGGGTTCTTGGTGCAGGCCCTGACAGGCCTGTCTTTGACATGGGGCTCATGCTGAGGGTCACAGTGTAAATTTGTGCCCAAGATGCACTCAAGTTTGTGCGTGGCATCAGGGGCCATGAAGGTTTCTCCCACCCTGAAGGTGTGACTCCATGCCAAGAGCAAGCTTTACAGCCATGGGGAAGGAGGAGTTCTGTTTTGTGCGTGCGATACCCAGCTGTGTGGAGAATTGATATAATGTCTAGGTTCAGATATCTGAAAACCAAGGTTAGGAAGAGGTGACGGCATAAGACCATGGCGTGTCCGAAGTGCTGGGTGTGCGGCCAGCTGTCTCCTTGTCTGTCTGGACGTCTGGATTCAGGCTGTGTCAGACAGAGCATGAGTGCCCAGAGCAGCCTATCCAGTTCGGGTACCGTCGAGGCCCGAGCAGGTTGATCCTCAACTGGGTTTTCTGGAGAGCCCTCCAGGGAAACGTTTCTCTTCCGTTGGGCAGACACTGGGCTGGGTTGTCGTTCTGGAGTTCCTAGTCCGGTGGGCTTGTTTGCCAGGAGTGTGAGGAAGGAAGTCTGAAAACACAAGCTAGCGTAAGGTTTGGGCCCGAGGGCACGGCAGGCCCACTCTGCAGAGGCTGAATCGAGATCTCCTGCACTGAGGTCATGTCAACTATGAGACGTGCCTCAGGCTAGAGTTTTTGTCCCGCATGGCCTCTTCCTGAAGGGTGTGGGGGCTTCATTAGGCCAGGGAGGCTTGCCTACGATGGGATTTGTGAACTACTCCAAACCTCAAGGTTTCCTTCTGCACGACAGTCGAGTCCTATTGGATGGTTCCAGGAGGCCCCATACGGAAAGACTCGAGAGCAGGTGTCTAAGCATGGATGCCTGGGAACGCCACCTCTTATTCCCTCTCTTTAGTCAGGAAATGCAGGCTCAATCTGCGGGCTCCTGGGTGAGTTACCCAGAGGGGAGAGTTGAAATGGACTCTCCTGAAGATGAGTTCTCCTGTGGCTTGGTGGCCTGGGAGACCTTGGAATGTGGAGGTGGCTCAGGGTCTCTGCAGGATTCTCCAACCTGAGGTGTTTGACATGGCTCCAACAAGGAAGCTTCCCCTGTGGAGATGAGAGGAGTTCTGTTCTGTGCCTCAGGCCAGCCCCATATCCTGTTCTTCGAACCAAAGCCTCTGAGGAGTGACACCTGGAAACCAAAGCAAGAGTTGAGATTAGGGCCTAAGGGCCTGTCCGGCTCAACCGTCTATCTCTGTTGACATCTGTGTGCATGCCTTCGTGGAGGTAGCTGCTCAGCTTGTGTCCGAATGCCCCTGTGTGTTCAGGGAGGCTCCCAGTAGTGGGATGTCCTCGGGGGCCTTGAGGTTTCTCATATTCTGGAGAATTCCCAGTAGGGAGTGTTTGTGGGCCAGGAGTGTGAGGACGGAAGTCTGAAAACACAAGCGAGGGTGAGGATTGGAGCCAAGGGCAGAGCAGGCCCACTCTGCAGAGGCTGAAACAAAATCTCCTGCATCTGAAGTCAGGCGGAGGATCAGACGTTGGCTGAAGCTGGAGTATGTGTCCATGATGGCACCTTCATGAAGCGGGGGCCTTATGGGGCCAAGTAAGTTTTCCCACGCTAAGTTTGGAGGTTGCCCCAAACAAAAAGGTTTCCTTCTGTGGGACAATCGAGTCTTGTAGCATGGCTCCAGGACATATCTTACGGAAGGACTGGAGAGCAGGGTTCGAAGGATGGATCCCTGTACAGCATGCCTCGCATTCCCATTTGCCATTTGCACCAATATGTTTGACTTGCTGCCTCTGGGGCACGCTACTCAGGGGCCTGAGTTGAAATGGCCTCTCCTGAGGATGCGTCATAATGTGCGTTTGTGTCCATGAAGACCTTGGAATGTGCTGGTTGTTCAGGGGCCCTACGGAACTCTCCTACCTTAAGGGTTTGATACATCCCCAGTAAGAATGCTCCCCATGTGGAGACGAGAGAGGTTTGGTTTGGTGCCTCAGAAAAGCCCCATGTTCTGGTCTACGAAAACAGTCCTCTGAGGACGGACACATGGAAACCAAAGCTAAGGTTCAGATTAGGGCCTGGGGGCCTGTCCATTTCAACCTTCTGTCTCTGGGGACACTGTCTGAGAGTCTAAGTGGAGATAGTTGCTCCGCTGGTGTCAGAGAGCCCCTCTTAGTCCAGGGTGGCCTACACTATTGATGGCCTCAGGGGCCTTGGAGCTTTTCCCTAACCTGTAGGATTGTTGTCAATAAATTGGGCACACATTCCTTGGAGAGGGCAGGCACAATCTTTCGCTGTGGCTCCAGAGGCCCTAGCCTGGAGGATGTGCGGTCCAGGCTGTGGGCACAGAAGTCTGAAAACACAAACTCAGCTTATGAGTGGCGCCTAGGTTACGGACCGACGGATGTACAGCCCGAGAGGGAGTTCCTGGGCATCTGAAACAAGGGCGAGTGGGAAGCGTTCCTTCAGTCTTTTGTCTCTGGATGTTGTGTCCGGGATAGCCGTGGATTGGAGGGGTGGCCTCAGGGACTGTGGACGAGTATCCCTCTCTGGGGATTTGTCCCAGCTCCCAAGAGTGTGGGGCCTCTTGTGGGAAGGGTGGAGTCGTGTTGTCTGGCTCATGTGCCTCTCCAAGAAAGGGACTCCAGAGCAGAGCCCCAGGTAAGGGCTGGGCGACTGGAAAACTCAAACACTGGTGAGGATTGGGTGCATAAAGGCTTGGCAAGCCCCATATGCGGGCTCTTGGTGCAGGCACTGACAGGCCTTTCTTTGACTTGGGGCTCATGCTGAGGGTCACAGTGTAAATTTGTTCCCAAGATGCACTCAAGTTTGGGCGTGGCATCAGGGGCCATGAAGGTTTCTCACACCCTGAAGGTGTGACTCCATGCCAAGAGCAAGCTTTACAGCCATGGGGAAGGAGGAGTTCTGTTTTGTGCGTGCGATACCCAGCTGTGTGGAGAATTGATATAATGTCTAGGTTCAGATATCTGAAAACCAAGGTTAGGAAGAGGTGACGGCATAAGACCATGGCGTGTCCGAAGTGCTGGGTGTGCGGCCAGCTGTCTCCTTGTCTGTCTGGACGTCTGGCTTCAGGCTGTGTCAGGCAGAGCATGAGTGCCAAGAGCAGCCTATCCAGTTCGGGTACCGTCGAGGCCCGAGCAGGTTGATCCTCATCTGGGTTCTCTGGAGAGCCCCCCAGGGAAACGTTTCTCTTCCGTTGGGCAGATACTGGGCTGGGTTGTCGTTCTGGAGTTCCTAGTCGCAGGGCTTGTTTGCCAGGAGTGTGAGAAAGGAAGTCTGAAAACACAAGCTAGCGTGAGGTTTGGGCCCGAGGGCACGGCAGGCACACTCTGCAGAGGCTGAATCGAGATCTCCTGCACTGAGGTCATGTCAACTATGAGACGTCCCTCAGGCTAGAGTTTTTGTCCCGCATGGCCTCTTCCTGAAGGGTGTGGGGGCTTCATGAGGCCAGGGAGGTTTGCCTACGATGGGATTTGTGAACTACTCCAAACCTCAAGGTTTCCTTCTGCACGACAGTCGAGTCCTATTGGATGGTTCCAGGAGGCCCCATACGGAAAGACTCGAGAGCAGGTGTCTAAGCATGGATGCCTGGGAACGCCACCTCTTATTCCCTCTCTTTAGTCAGGAAATGCAGGCTCAATTTGCGGGCTCCTGGGTGAGTTACCCAGAGGGGAGAGTTGAAATGGACTCTCCTGAAGATGAGTCCTCCTGTGGCTTGGTGGCCTGGGAGACCTTGGAATGTGGAGGTGGCTCAGGGTCTCTGCAGGATTCTCCAACCTGAGGTGTTTGACAAGGCTCCAACAAGGAAGCTTCCCATGTGGAGACGAGAGGAGTTCTGTTCTGTGCCTCAGGCAAGCCCCATATCCTGTTCTTCGAACCAAAGCCTCTGAGGAGTGACAACTGGAAACCAAAGCAAGAGTTGAGATTAGGGCCTAAGGGCCTGTCCGGCTCAACCGTCTATCTCTGTTGACATCTGTGTGCATGCCTTCGTGGAGGTAGCTGCTCAGCTTGTGTCCGAATGCCCCTGTGTGACCAGGGAGGCTCCCAGTAGTGGGATGTCCTCGGGGGCCTTGAGGTTTCTCATATTCTGGAGAATTCCCAATAGGGAGGGTTTGTGGGCCAGGAGTGTGAGGACGGAAGTCTGAAAACACAAGCTAGGATGAAGATTGGAGCCAAGGGCAGAGCAGGCCCACTCTGCAGAGGCTGAAACAAAATATCCTGCATCTGAAGTCAGGCTGAGGATCAGACTTTGGCTGAGGCAGGAGTATGTGTCCATGTTGGCACCTCATGAAGCGGGTGCCTCATGAGGCCAAGGAAGTTTCCCACGCTGAGTTTGGAGGTTGCCCCAAACAAAAAGGTTTCCTTCTGTGGGACAATCGAGTCCTGTTGCATGGCTCCAGGACATACCTTACGGAAGGACTGGAGAGCAGGGTTCGAAGGATGGATCCCTGTACAGCATGCCTCGCATTCCCATTGGCCATTTGCGCCAAGATATGTTTGACTTGCTGCCTCTGGGGCACGCTACCCAGGGGGCTGAGTTGAAATGGCCTCTCCTGAGGATGCGTCATAATGTGCGTTTGCGTCCATGAAGACCTTGGAATGTGCTGGTTGTTCAGGGGCCCTATGGAACTCTCCTACCTTAAGGGTTAGATACATCCCCAGTAAGAATGCTCCCCATGTGGAGACGAGAGAGGTTTTGTTTGGTGCCTCAGAAAAGCCCCGTGTGCTGGTCTACGAAAACAGTCCTTTGAGGACGGACACATGGAAACCAAAGCTAAGGTTCAGATTAGGGCCTGGGGGCCTGTCCATTTCAACCTTCTGTCTCTGGGGACACTGTCTGAGAGTCTAAGTGGAGATAGTTGCTCCGCTGGTGTCAGAGAGCCCCTCTTAGTCCAGGGTGGCCTACACTATTGATGGCCTCAGGGGCCTTGGAGCTTTTCCCTAACCTGTAGGGTTGTGTTCAATGGATTGGGCACACTTTCCTTGGAGAGGCTAGGCACAATCTTTCGCTGTGGCTCCAGAGACCCTGGCCTGGAGGATATGAGGGTCCAGGCTGTGGGCACCGAAGTCTGAAAACACAAACTCAGCTTATGAGTGCGCCTAGGGTATGGCAGGCTGGATGTACCGCCCGAGAGGGAGATCCTGGGCCTCTGAAAGAAGGTCGAGAGGGAGGCGTTCCTTCAGTCTTTTGTCTCTGGATGTTGTGTCCGGGATAGCCGTGGGTTGGAGGGGTGGCCTCAGGGACTGTGGACGAGTATTCTTCTCTGGGGATTTGTCCCACCTCCCAAGAGTGTGGGGCCATTTTGCGGGAAGAGTGGAGTCGTGTTGTCTGGCTCATGTGTCTCTCCAAGAAAGGCACTCCAGAGCAGAGCCCCAGGTACGGGCAGGGAGACTGGAAAACTCAAACACTGGTGAGGATTGGGTGCATAGGGGCTTGGCAAGCCCAATATGCGCACTCTTGGTCCAAGCCCTGACAGGCCTTTCTTTGACATGGGGCTCATGCTGAGGGTCACAGTGTAAATTTGTGCCCAAGATGCACTCAAGTTTTGACGTGGCATCAGGGGCCATGAAGGTTTCTCCCACCCTGAAGGTGTGACTCCATGCCAAGAGCAAGCTTTACAGCCATGGGGAAGGAGGAGTCTGTTTTGTGCGTGCGATACCCAGCTGTATGGAGAATTGATATAATGTCTAGGTACAGATATCTGAAAAACCAAGGTTAGGAAGAGGTGACGGCATAAGACCATGGCGTGTCCGAAGTGCTGGGTGTGCGGCCAGCTGTCTCCTTGTCTGTCTGGACGTCTGGTTTCAGGCTGTGTCAGACAGAGCATGAGTGCCCAGAGCAGCCTATCCAGTTCGGGTACCGTCGAGGTCCGAGCTTGTTGATCCTCATCTGGGTTTTCTGGAGAGCCCCCATGAAAACGTTTCTCTTCCATTGGGCAGACACTGGGCTGGGTTGTCTTTCTCGAGTTCCTAGACTGGAGGGCTTGTTTGCCAGGGAGTGTGAGGAAGGAAGTCTGAAAACACAAACTAGCATGAGGTTTGGGCCCGAGTGCACGGCAGGCCCACTCTGCAGAGGCTGAATCGAGATCTCCTGCACTGAGGTCATGTCAACTATGAGACGTGCCTCAGGCTAGAGTTTTTGTCCCGCATGGCCTCTTCCTGAAGGTTGTGGGGGCTTCATGAGGCCAGGGAGGTTTGCCTACGATGGGATTTGTGAACTACTCCAAACCTCAAGGTTTCTTTCTGCACGACAGTCGAGTCCTATTGGATGGTTCCAGGAGGCCCCATAAGGAAAGACTCGAGAGCAGGTGTCTAAGCATGGATGCCTGGGAAAGCCACCTCTTATTCTCTCTCTTTAGTCAGGAAATGCAGGCTCAATCTGCGGGCTCCTGGGTGAGCTACCCAGAGGGGAGAGTTGAAATGGACTCTCCTGAAGATGAGTCCTCCTGTGGCTTGGTGGCCTGGGAGTCCTTGGAATGTGGAGGTGGCTCAGGGACACTGCAGGATTCTACAACCTGAGGTGTTTGACACGGCTCCAACAAGGAAGCTTCCCATGTGGAAACGAGGGGAGTTCTGTTCAGTGCCTCAGGAAAGCCCCGTATCCTGTTCTTCGAACCAAAGCCTCTTCGGTATGACACCTGGAAACCAAAGCAAGAGTTGAGATTAGGGCCTAAGGGCCTGTCCGGCTCAACCGTCTATCTCTGTTGACATCTGTGTGCATGCCTTCGACGAGGAAGCTGCTCAGCTTGTGTCCGAATGCCCCTGTGTGTCCAGGGAGGCTCCCAGTAGTGGGATGTCCTCGGGGGCCTTGAGGTTTCTCATATTCTGGATAATTCCCAGTAGGGAGGGTTTGTGGGCCAGGAGTGTGAGGACGGAAGTCTGAAAACACAAGCTAGGGTGAGGATTGGAGCCAAGGGCAGAGCAGGCCCACTCTGCAGAGGCTGAAACAAAATCTCCTGCATCTGAAGTCAGGCTGAGGATCAGACGTTGGCTGAGGCTGGAGTATGTGTCCATGATGGCACCTTCATGAAGCGGGGGCCTCATGAGGCCAAGGAAGTTTTCCCACGCTGAGTTTGGAGGTTGCCCCAAACAAAAAGGTATCCTTCTGCGGGACAAACGAGTCCTGTTGCATGGCTCCAGGACATACCATATGGAAGGACTGGAGAGCAGGGTTCGAAGGATGGATCCCTGTACAGCATGCCTCGCATTCCCATTGGCCATTTGCGCCAAGATATGTTTGATATGCTGCCTCTGGGGCACGCTACCCAGGGGGCTGAGTTGAAATGGCCTATCCTGAGGATGCATCATAATGTGCGTTTGGGTCCATGGAGACCTTGGAATGTGCTGGTTGTTCAAGGGGCCCTACGGAACTCTCCTACCTTAAGGGTTTGATACATCCCCAGTAAGAAAGCTCCCCATGTGGAGACGAGAGAGGTTTGCTTTGGTGCCTCAGAAAAGCCCCGTGTGCTGGTCTACAAAAACAGTCCTCTGAGGACGGACACATGGAAACCAAACCTAAGGTTCAGATTAGGGCCTGGGGGCCTATCCATTTCAACCTTATCTCTGGGGACACTGTCTGAGAGTCTAAGTGGAGATAGTTGCTCCTCTGATGTCAGAGATCCCCTCTTAGTCCATGGTGGCCTACACTATTGATGGCCTCAGGGTCCTTGGAGCTTTTCCCTAACCTGTAGGGTTGTGGTGAATGGATTGGGCACACTTTCCTTGGCGAGGGCAGGCACAATCTTTCGCTGTGGCTCCAGAGACCCTAGCCTGGAGGATGTGCGGGTCCAGGCTGTGGGCACAGAAGTCTGAAAACACAAACTCAGCTTATGAATGGCGCCTAGGGTATGGCAGGCTGGATGTACCGCCCGAGAAGGAGCACCTGGGCCTCTGAAAGAAGGTCGAGAGGGAGGCGTTCCTTCAGTCTTTTGTCTCTGGAAGTTGTGTCTGGGAAAGCCATGGGTGGAGGGGTGGCCTCAGGGACTGTGGACGAGTATCACTCTCTGGGGATTTGTCCCAGCTCCCAAGAGTGTTGGGCCATTTTGCGGGAAGAGTGGAGTCGTGTTGTCTGGCTCATGTGTCTCTCCAAGAAAGGGATTCCATGGCAGAGCCCCAGGAACGGCAGGGCAACTGGAAAACCCAAACACTGGTGACGATTGGGTGCATAGGGGCTTGGCAAGCCCCATATGCGGGCTCTTGGTCCAGGCCCTGACAGGCCTTTCTTTGACATGGGGCTCATGCTGAGGGTCACAGTGTAAATTTTTGCCCAAGATGCACTCAAGTTTTGACGTGGCATCAGGGGCCATGAAGGTTTCTCCCACCCTGAAGGTGTGACTCCATGCCAAGAGAAAGCTTTACAGCCATGTGGAAGGAGGAGTTCTGTTTTGTGCGTGCAATACCCAGCTGTGTGGAGAATTGATATAATGTCTAGGTTCAGATATCTGAAAACCAAGGTTAGGAAGAGGTGACGGCATAAGACCATGGCGAGTCCGAAGTGCTGGGTGTGCGGCCAGCTGTCTCCTTGTCTGTCTGGACGTCTGGCTTCAGGCTGTGTCAGACAGAGCATGAGTGCCCAGAGCAGACTATCCAGTTCGGGTACCGTCGAGGCCCGAGCAGGTTGATCCTCATCTGGGTTTTCTGGAGAGCCCCCCAGGGAAACGTTTTTCTTCTGTTGGGCAGACACTGGGCTGGGTTGTCGTTCTGGAGTTCCTAGTCCGGAGGGCTTGTTTGCCAGGAGTGTGAGGAAGGAGGTCTGAAAACACAAGCTAGTGTGAGGTTTGGGCCCGAGGGCACGGCAGGCCGACTCTGCAGAGGCTGAATCGTGATCTCCTGCACTAAGGTCATGTCAACTATGAGACGTGCCTCAGGCTAGAGTTTTTGTCCCGCTTGGCCTCTTCGTGAAGGGTGTGGGGGCTTCATGAGGCCAGGGAGGTTTGCCTACGATGGGATTTGTGAACTACTCCAAACCTCAAGGTTTTCTTCTGCCGACAGTCGAGTCCTATTGGATGGTTCCAGGAGGCCCCATACGGAAAGACTCGAGAGCAGGTGTCTAAGCATGGATGCCTGGGAACGCCACCTCTTATTGCCTCTCTTTAGTCAGGACAAGGCAGGCTCAATCTGCGGGCTCCTGGGTGAGTTACCCAGAGGGGAGAGTTGAAATGGACTCTCCTGAAGATGAGTCCTCCTGTGGCTTGGTGGCCTGGGAGACCTTGGAATGTGGAGGTGGCTCAGGGACTCTGAAGGATTCTCCAACCTGAGGTGTTTGACACGTCTCCAACAAGGAAGCTTCCCATGTGGAGACGAGAGGAGTTCTGTTCAGTGCCTCAGGAAAGCCCCATATCCTGTTCTTCGAACCAAAGCCTCTGAAGAGTGACACCTGGAAACCAAAGCATGAGTTGAGATTAGGGCCTAAGGGCCTGTCCGGCTCAACTGTCTATCTCTGTTGACATCTGTGTGCATGCCTTCGTGGAGGTAGCTGCTCAGCTTGTGTTCAAATGCCCCTGTGTGTCCAGGGAGTCTCCCAGTAGTGGGATGTCCTCGGGGGCCTTGAGGTTTCTCATATTCTGGAGAATTCCCAGTAGGGAGGGTTTGTGGGCCAGGAGTGTGAGGACGGAAGTCTGAAAACACAAGCTAGGGTGATGATTGGAGCCAAGGGCAGAGCAGGCCCACTCTGCAGAGGCTGAAACAAAATCTCCTGCATCTGAAGTCAGGCTGAGGATCAGACGTTGGCTGAGGCTGGAGTATGTGTCCATGATGGCACCTTCATGAAGCGGGGGCCTCATGAGGCCAAGGAATTTTTCCCAAGCTGAGTTTGGAGGTTGCCCCAAACAAAAAGGTTTCCTTCTGCAGGACATTCGAGTCCTGTTGCTTGGCTCCAGGACATACCATACGAAAGGACTGGAGAGCAGGGTTCGAAGGATGGATCCCTGTACAGCATTCCTCGCATTCCCATTGCCCCTTGCGCCAAGATATGTTTTTTTTGCTGCATCTGGGGCACGCTTTCCAGAGGGCTGAGTTGAAATGGCCTCTCCTGAGGATGCGTCATAATGTGCGTTTGGGTTCATGGAGACCTTGGGATGTGCTGGTTGTTCAGGGGCCCTACGGAACTCTCCTACCTTAAGGGTTTGATACATCCCCAGTAAGAAAGCTCCCCATGTGGAGACGAGAGAGGTTTGGTTTGGTGCCTCAGAAAAGCCCCGTGTGCTGGTCTACGAAAACTGTCCTCTGAGGACGGACACATGGAAACCAAAGCTAAGGTTCAGATTAGGGCCTGGGGGCCTGTCCATTTCAACCTTCTGTCTCTGGGGACACTGTCTGAGAGTATAAGTGGAGATAGTTGCTCCGCTGGTGTCAGAGAGCCCCTCTTAGTCCATGGTGGCCTACACTATTGATGGCCTCAGGGCCTTGGAGCTTTTCCCTAACCTGTAGGGTTGTGGTCAATGGATTGGGCACACTTGCCTTGGAGAGGGCAGGCACAATCTTTGCTGTGGCTCCAGAGGCCCTAGCCTGGAGGATGTGCGGGTCCTGGCTGTGGGCACAGAAGTGTGAAAACACAAACTGAGCTTATGAGTGGCGCCTAGGGTATGGGAGGCCGGATGTACCGCCCGAGAGGGAGAACCTGGGCCTCTGAAACAAGGGCGAGTGGGAGGCGTTCCTTCAGGCTTTTGTCTCTGGTTGTTGTGTCCAGGATAGCCGTGGATTGGAGGGGTGGCCTTAGGGACTGTGGACGAGTATTCCTCTCTGGGGATTTGTCCCAGCTCCCAAGAGTATTGGGTTATTTTGTGGGAAGGGTGGAGTCGTGTTGTCTGGCTCATGTGTCTCTCCAAGAAAGGGATTCCAGAGCAGAGCCCCAGGAACGGCAGGGCAACTGGAAAACTCAAACACTGGTAAGGATTGGGTGCATAGAGTCTTGGCAAGCCCCATATGCGGGCTCTTGGTCCAGGCCCTGACAGGCCTTTCTTTGACATGGGGCTCATGCTGAGGGTCACTGTGTAAATTTGTGCCCAAGATGCACTCAAGTTTGGGCGTGGCATCAGGGTCCATGAAGGTTTCTCCCACCCTGAAGGTGTGACTCCATGCCAAGAGAAAGCTTTACAGCCATGGGGAAGGAGGAGTTCTGTTTTGTGCGTGCGATACCCAGCTGTGTGGAGAATTGATATAATATCTAGGTTCAGATATCTGAAAACCAAGGTTAGGAAGAGGTGACGGCATAAGACCATGGCGTGTCCGAAGTGCTGGGTGTGCGGCCAGCTGTCTCCTTGTCTGTCTGGACGTCTGGCTTCAGGCTGTGTCAGACAGAGCATGAGTGGCCAGAGCAGCCTATCCAGTTCGGGTACCGTCGAGGCCCGAGCAGGTTGATCCTCATCTGGGTTTTCTGGAGAGCCCCCCAGGGAAACGTTTTTCTTCTGTTGGGCAGACACTGGGCTGGGTTGTCGTTCTGGAGTTCCTAGTCCGGAGGGCTTGTTTGCCAGGAGTGTGATGAAGGAAGTCTGAAAACACAAGCTAGTGTGAGGTTTGGGCCCGAGGGTACGGCAGGCCCACTCTGCAGAGGCTGAATCGAGATCTCCTGCACTGAGGGCATGTCAACTATGAGACGTGCCTAAGGCTAGAGTTTTTGTCCCGCTTGGCCTCTTCCTGAAGGGTGTGGGGGCTTCATGAGGCCAGGGAGGTTTGCTTACGATGGGATTTATGAACTTCTCCAAACCTCAAGGTTTCCTTCTGCACGACAGTCGAGTCCTATTGGATGGTTCCAGGAGGCCCCATACGGAAAGACTCGAGAGCAGGTGTCTAAGTATGGATGCCTGGGAACGCCACCTCTTATTCCTTCTCTTCAGTCAGGACAACACAGGCACAATCTGGGGGCTCCTGGGTGAGCTACCCAGAGGGGAGAGTTGAAATGGACTGTCCTGAAGATGAGTCCTCCTGTGGCTTGGTGGCTTGGGAGACCTTGGAATGTGGAGGTGGCTCAGGGACACTGCAGGATTCTCCAACCTGAGGTGTTTGGCACGCAACCAACAAGGAATCTTCCCATGTGGAGACGAGAGGAGTTCTGTTCAGTGCCTCAGGAAAGCCCCGTATCCTGTTCTTCAAACCAAAGCCTCTGAGGAGTGACACCTGGAAACCAAAGCAAGAGTTGAGATTAGGGCCTAAGGGCCTGTCCGGCTCAACCGTCTATCTCTGTTGACATCTGTTGCATGCCTTCGAAGAGGTAGCTGCTCAGCTTGTGTCCGAATGCCCCTGTGTGTCCAGGGAGGCTCCCAGTAGTGGGATGTCCTCGGGGGCCTTGAGGTTTCTCATATTCTGGAGAATTCCCAGTAGGGAGGGTTGTGGGCCAGGAGTGTGAGGACGGAAGTCTGAAAACACAAGCTAGGATGTGCGGCCAGCAGTCTCCTTGTCTGTCTGGACGTCTGGCTTCAGGCTGTGTCAGACAGAGCATGAGTGCTCAGAGCAGCCTATCCAGTTCGGGTACCGTCGAGGCCCGATCAGGGTGATCCTCATCTGGGTTTTCTAGAGAGCCCCCATGGAAACGTTTCTCTTCCGTTGGGCAGACACTGGGCTGGGTTGTGGTTCTGGAGTTCCTAGGCCGGAGGGCTTGTTTGCCAGGAGTGTGAGGAAGGAAGTCTGAAAACACAAGCTAGCGTGAGGTTTGGGCCCGAGGGCAAGGCAGGCCCACTCTGCAGAGGCTGAATCGAGATCTCCTGCACTGAGGTCATGTCAACTATGAGACGTGCCTCAGGCTAGAGTTTTTGTCCCGCTTGATCTCTTCCTGAAGGGTGTGGGGGCTTCATGAGGCCAGGGAGGTTTGCTTACAATGGGATTTATGAACTTCTCCAAACCTCAAGGTTTCCTTCTGCACGACAGTTGAGTCCTATTGGATGGTTCCTGGAGGCCCCATACAGAAAGACTTGAGAGCAGGTGTCTAATAATGGATGCCTGGGAAGGCCACCTCTTATTCCTTCTCTTCAGTCAGGACAAGGCAGGCTCAATCTGGGGCTCCTGGGTGAGCTACCCAGAGGGGAGAGTTGAAATGGACTCTCCTGAAGATGAGTCCTCCTGTGGCTTGGTGGCCTGGGAGACCTTGGAATGTGGAGGTGGCTCAGGGACACTGCAGGATTCTACAACCTGAGGTGTTTGACACGGCTCAAACAAGGAAGCTTCCCATGTGGTGACGAGAGGAGTTCTGTTCAGTGCCTCAGGAAAGCCCCATATCCTGTTCTTCGAACCAAAGCCTCTGAGGATTGTCACCTGGAAATCAAAGCAAGAGTTGAGATTAGGGCCTAAGGGCCTGTCCGGCTCAACCGTCTATCCTGTTGACATCTGTGTGCATGCCTTCGTGGAGGTAGCTGCTCAGCTTGTGTCTGAATGCCCCTGTGTGTCCAGGGAAGCTCCCACTAGTGGGATGTCCTCGGGGGCCTTGAGGTTTCTCATATTCTGGAGAATTCCCAGTAGGGAGGGTTTGTGGGCCAGGAGTGTGAGGACGGAAGTCTGAAAACACAAGCTAGGGTGAGGATTGGAGCCAAGGGCAGAGCAGGCCCACTCTGCAGAGGCTGAAACAAAATCTCCTGCATCTGAAGTCAGGCTGAGGATCAGACGTTGGCTGAGCCTGGAGTATGTGTCCATGATGGCACCTTCATGAAGCGGGGGCCTCATGAGGCCAAGGAAGTTTTCCCACGCTGAGTTTGGAGGTTGCCCCAAACAAAAAGGTTTCATTCTGCGGGACATTCGAGTCCTGTTGCATGGCTCCAGGAAATACCATACGGAAGGACTGGAGAGCAGGGTTCGAAGGATGGATCTCTGTACAGCATGCCTCGCATTCCCATTGCCCCTTGCGCCAAGATATGTTTGATATGCTGTCTCTGGGGCACGCTACCCAGGGGGCTGAGTTGAAATGGCCTCTCCTGAGGATGCGTCATAATGTGCGTTTGGGTCCATGGAGACCTTGGAATGTGCTGGTTGTTCAGGGGCCCTACGGAACTCTCCTACCTTAAGGGTTTGTTACATCCCCAGTAAGAAAGCTCCCCATGTGGAGACGAGAGAGGTTTGGTTTGGTGCCTCAGAAAAGCCCCGTGTGGTGGTCTACGAAAACAGTCCTCTGAGGACGGACACATGGAAACCAAAGCTAAGGTTCAGATTAGGGCCTGGGGGCCTGTCCATTTCAACCTTATCTCTGGGGACACTGTCTGAGAGTCTAAGTTGAGATAGTTGCTCCGCTGGTGTCAGAGAGCCCATCTTAGTCCATGGTGGCCTACACTATTGATGGCCTCAGGGGCCTTGGAGCTTTTCCCTAACCTGTAGGGTTGTGGTCAATGGATTGGGCACACTTTCCTTGGAGAGGGCAGGCACAATCTTTGCTGTGGCTCCAGAGACCGTAGCCTGGAGGATGTGCGGGTCAAGGCTGTGGGCACAGTAGTCTGAAAACACAAATTCAGCTTATGAGTGGCGCCTAGGGTACGGCAGGCTGGATGTACCGCCCGAGAGGGAGATCCTGCGCCTCTGAAATGAGGGCGAGTGGGAGGCGTTCCTTCAGTCTTTTGTCTCTGGATGTTGTGGCTGGGATAGCCGTGGATTGGAGGGGTGGCCTCAGGGACTGTGGACGTGTATCCCTCTCTGGAGATGTGTCCCAGCTCCCAAGAGTGTGGGGCCATTTTGTGGGAAGAGTGGAGTCGTGTTGTCTGGCTCATGTGTCTCTCCAAGAAAGGGATTCCATGGCAGAGCCCCAGGTACGGGCAGGGCGACTGGAAAACTCAAACACTGGTGAGGATTGGGTGCATAGGGGCTTGGCAAGCCCCATATGCGGGCTCTTGGTCCAGGCCCTGACAGGCCTTTCTTTGACATGGGGCTCATGCTGAGGGTCACAGTGTGAATTTGTTCCCAATCAGCACTCAAGTTTGGGCGTGGCATCAGGGGCCATGAAGGTTTCTCCCACGCTGAAGGTGTGACCCCATGCCAAGAGCAAGCTTGACAGCCATGGGGAAGGAGGAGTTCTGTTTTGTGCTTGCGATACCCAGCTGTGTGGAGAATTGATATAATATCTAGGTTCAGATATCTGAAAACCAAGGTTAGGAAGAGGTGACGGCATAAGACCATGGCGTGTCCGAAGTGCTGGGTGTGCGGCCAGCTGTCTCCTTGTCTGTCTGGACGTCTGTCTTCAGGCGGTGTCAGACAGAGCATGAGTGCCCAGAGCAGCCTATCCAGGTCAGGTACCGTCGATGCCCGAGCAGGTTGATCCTCATCTGGGTTTTCTGGAGAGCCCCACAGGGAAACGTTTTTCTTCTGTTGGGCAGACACTGGGCTGGGTTGTCGTTCTGGAGTTCCTAGTCCGGAGGGCTTTTTTGCCAGGAGTGTGAGGGAGGAAGTCTGAAAACACAAGCTAGCGTTAGGTTTGGGCCTTAGGGCTCGGCAGGCCCACTCTGCAGAGGGTGAATCGAGATCTCCTGCACTGAGGTCATGTCAACTATGAGACGTGCCTCAGGCTAGAGTTTTTGTCCCGCATGGCCTCTTCCTGAAGTGTGTGGGGGCTTCATGAGGCCAGTGCGGTTTGCCTACGATGGGATTTGTGAACTACTCCAAACCTCAAGGTTTCCTGCTGCACGACAGTCGAGTCCTATTGGATGGTTCCAGGAGGCCCCATACGGAAAGACTCGAGAGCAGGTGTCTAAGCATGGATGCCTGGGAACGCCACCTCTTATTGCCTCTCTTTAGTCAGGACAAGGCAGGCTCAATCTGCGGGCTCCTGGGTGAGCTACCCAGAGGGGAGAGTTGAAATGGACTCTCCTGAAGATGAGTCCTCCTGTGGCTTGGTGGCCTGGGAGACTTTGGAATGTGGAAGTGGCTCAGGGTCTCTGCAGGATTCTCCAACCTGAGGTGTTTGACACGGCTCCAACAAGGAAGCTTCCCATGTGGTGACGAGAGGAGTTCTGTTCAGTGCCTCAGGAAAGCCCCATATCCTGTTTTTCGAACAAAAGCCTCTGAGGAGTGACACCTGGAAATCAAAGCAAGAGTTGAGATTAGGGCCTAAGGGCCTGTCCGGCTCAACCGTCTATCTCTGTTGACATCTGTGTGCATGCCTTCGTGGAGGTAGCTGCTCAGCTTGTGTCCGAATGCCCCTGTGTGTCCAGGGAGGCTCCCAGTGGTGGGATGTCCTCGGGGGCCTTGAGGTTTCTCATATTCTGGAGAATTCCCAGTAGGGAGGGTTTGTGGGCCAGGAGTGTGAGGACCGAAGTCTGAAAACACAAGCTAGGATGAAGATTGGAGCCTAGGGCAGAGCAGGCCCACTCTGCAGAGGCTGAAACAAAATCTCCTGCTTCTGAAGTCAGGCTGAGGATCAGACGTTGGCTGAGGCTGGAGTATGTGTCCATGATGGCACCTTCATGAAGCGGGGTCCTCATGAGGACAAGGAATTTTTCCCACGCTGAGTTTGGAGGTTGCCCCAAAAAAGGTTTCCTTCTGCGGGACATTCGAGTCCTGTTGCATGGCTACAGGACATACCATACGGAAGCACTGGAGAGCAGTGTTCGAAGGATGGATCCCTGTACAGCATGCCTCGCATTCCCATTGGCCATTTGCGCCAAGATATGTTTGATCTGCTGCCTCTAGGACACGCTACCCAGGGGGCTGAGTTGAAATGGCCTCTCCTGAGGATGCGTCATAATGTGCGTTTGGGTCCATGGAGACCTTGGAATGTGCTGGTTGTTCAGTGGCCCTGCGGAACTCTCCTACCTTAAGGGTTTGATACATCCCTAGTAATAAAGCTCCCCATGTGGAGACGAGAGAGGTTTGGTTTGAGCCTCAGAAAAGCCCCGTGTGCTGGTCTACAAAAACAGTCCTCTGAGGACGGACACATGGAAATCAAAGCTAAGGTTCAGATTAGGGCCTGGGGGCCTGTCCATTTCAACCTTCTGTCTCTGGGGACACTGTCTGAGAGTCTAAGTGGAGATAGTTGCTCCACTGTTGTCAGAGAGCCCCTCTAGTCCAGGGTGGCCTACACTATTGATGGCCTCAGGGGCCTTGGAGCTTTTCCCTAACCTGTAGGTTTATGGTCAATGGATTGGGCACACTTTCCTTGGAGAGGGCAGGCACAATCTTTCGCTGTGGCTCAGAGTCCCTATCCTGGAGATTGTGTGGGTCCAGGCTGTGGGCACAGAAGTCTGAAAACACAAACTGAGCTTATGAGTGGCGCCTAGGGTATGGCAGGCTGGATATATAGCCTGAGAGGGAGCTCCTGGGCCTCGGAAACAAGGGCGAGTGGGAGGCGTTACTTTAGGATTTTGTCTCCGGATGTTGTGTCCGGGATAGCCGTGGATTGGCCTCAGGGACTGTGGACGAGTATCCCTCTCTGGGGATTAGTCCCAGCTCCCTAGAATTTGGGGCCATTTTGTGGAAAGGGTGGAGTCGTGTTGTCTGGCTCATGTGTCTCTCCAAGAAAGGGATTCCAAAGCAGAGCCCTAGGTACGGGTGGGGCGACTGGAAAAAGCAAACACTGGTGAGGGGTTTGAGGACGTAGGTATGGCAGGCTCAATCTACAAACCATGAGAAGAACTCTTCAGGATATGAAGAAATAGCGAGTCTGAGGCACTAGCTCAGGCTGTTGTCTCAGGATTTTATATCAACGATGGCTGTGGAATGTGGGGAGGCCTCATGGGCCTTGGACGAATCTTCCTCTCTGTGGATTTGGCCCGGTCCCAATTGTTTTTCGTCAATCCGTGGGATGGGAGGTCTCCTTTCAGGTTTATTACCTCAGGTGTCCGAACAAAAGAGGAATTCCAAAGCAGAGCCCTGGGGAAGAGTGAAGGGACAACCCAAACTATGGTTAAAAATTGGGGCGTAGGACCATGGCAGGACCAATATGCTCTCTCTTCATACAGCCACTAAGAGGTTTATGTGAGTACTGGGCACAGGCTGAGGGTCACAGTGTGTGTTTGTGACCAATGTGGCCCGCGAGCATCGGCGGAGCTTCATGGGCCACACTGGTTTCAACTACACTAGACTTTGGACAACATGCCAATCACAATGTCTCTTGCCATGGGGAAGGAGTTCTATTTCTGCATCATTTTCAACCCTGGGCAGTGGTTGGAGATAAGGTCTAGGTTCTGAACCCTGAAAAACCGCAGTTGAAAAGAGATGACAACCTAAGGCCATGGCAAGTCTGATATGCTCAGTGTGCGGTCAGCTGTCTGGGTGTTGGTCAGGAGGTTCTGGCTCAGGTTGTGTCAGACAGTGCATTAGTGCCCAGGTTAGACTATATAATTTGGGTACAGTCGAGTGCCGTGTAGGTTGATCCTCATTTGAGGTGCTTGGGCAGCTCATTAGGCAAGATATTATTTCTAGATGGCAGGCAGAGTGCTGCATTGTGGGTCCGGAAATGCCAAACTTGAGCGCTTCTGGGCCAGGAGTGTGAGGACAGAATCTGAGAACACAAGCTAGACTTGGGCTTCAGGCCGAGGGCACGGCAGATACCCCATGAAGATCTGAACCAATATCTCAAGCATCTGAAGTCACGGCGAGGATCAGACGTTGGCTCAGGTTGGAGTTTCTGTGCATGACTGCCCCTTCATAAACGGAGGTGAATCTCAAGGCCATGCAGGTTTTCCCACGTTGGGAGTTGTGAATGCCCCCTTCAAGGATTCCTTCTGAGGGACAATTGAGACCTGTTGCGAAGCTCCAGGACATCACATATGGAATGACTCCAGAGCACCGTTCGAGGATGGATGCCAGGGAAGCCCGCCTCGCATTCCAATTGTCTCATAGCAACAAATAGTTGTGATAGGATGGCTCTGCAGGAGCAACCGGGTTGGCTGAGTTGAAATGGACTTTCCTGAGGATGGGGCCTAATGTGTGCTTGTGTTGCTGAGGGCCTTGGAATGCGGTGGTGGCACCGGGACCCTGAAGTATTCTTCTAAGCTTTTGACATAGCTCCCAAGCAAAAGTTTCCTTGTGGAGACGAGATTTTTTCTGATGGGTGTCTCAGGAAACCCCTTATGCTGGTATTGGAATCCAGGCTTTGAGTATACATGCCTGTAAAGCAAAGCACTGGGTCCGATTATGGCCTAGGTTCATGTCTCGTTCAATCTTCTTCTCTGGGGATATCCATCTATGGAATGAGTGGAGGTAGATCTCCCCTGGTGTCAGACCGCCCTTGTTTGTCCCCGGAGACCTATACTATTGGGATGGCCTCGGGGACTTGGGAGAGTTCTCATAATTTGTACAATTTTGGACAATGAAATGGGCAGAATTCCCATGGATTGGGTAGGCAGAGTCCTAATGTGTGGCACCAGGGGCCCCAGCCTGGAGGGTGTGTGGCTCAGGACTTTGAGGACAGAAGTCTGAAAACACAAACTCAGCTTAGGTTTGGGAACGTAGGTATGGCAGGCCCAATCTACACACCATGAGAAGAACTCTTCAGGATATGAAGAAAGAGCGAGTCTGATGCTCTTGCTCTGGCTTTTGTCTATGGATTTTGTATCAACGATGACCGTCGAATGTGGGGAGGTTTCAGGGCCATGGATGAATCTTACTCTCTGTGATTTTGGCCCTGTCCCAATTGTTTTTCGTCTATCTGTGGGATGGGAGGTCTTCTTTCAGGTTTATTACTTCAGGTGTCCGAACAAAGGAGGAATTCCGAATCAGAGCCTGGGGAAGAGTGAAGGGACAACCCAAAATATGGTTAAAAATTGGGGCCTAGGGGCATGGCAGGCCCAATATGCTGTCTCTTCATCCAGCCACCGAGAGGCCTTACTTGAGGGCTGGGCTCACGCTGAGGGTCACAGTGTGTGTTTGTTACCAATGTGGCCCGTGAGCATGGGTGGGGCCTCATGGTCCACACTGGTTTCAACTACACCGGAACTTGGACAACATGCCAATCACAAGGTCTCTTGCCATGGGAAAGGTGTTCTGATTTCTGCTTCATTTTCAACCCTGGGCAGTGTTTGGAGATAAGGTCTTGGTTCTGAAGCCTGAGAAACCGCAGTTAGGAAGAGATGAAAACCTAAGGCCATGGCGGGTCTGATATGCTCAGTGTGCATTCAGCTGCCAGGGTGTTGGTCAGGAATTTCTGGCTCAGGTTGTGTCAGACAGTGCATTAGTGCCCAGGATAGACTATATAATTTGGGTACAGTCGAGTGCCGTGTAGGTTGATCCTCATTTGAGGTGCTTGGGCAGCTCATTAGGCAAGATATTTTTTCTAGAGGGCAGGCAGAGTGCTGCCTTGTGGGTCCGGAATTGCCAAACTTGAGGGCTTCTGGGCCAGAAGTGTGAGGACAGAAGTCTGAGAACACAAGCTAGACTTGGGCTTCAGCCCGAGGGCACGGCGGGTACCCCCTGCAGATCTGAACCAATATCTCATGCATCTGAAGTCACGGCGAGGATCAGAGGTTTGCTCAGGTTGGAGTTGCTGTGCATGACTGCCCCTTCATGAACGGAGCAGAAACTCAAGGCCATGGAGGTTTTCCACGTTGGGAGTTGTGGGATGCCCCCTTCAAGTATTCCTTCTGCGGGGCAATTGAGACCTGTTGGGCGGCTCCAGGACATCCCATATGGAATGACTCCAGAGCACCGTTGGAGGATGGATCCAGGGAAGCCCACCTCGCATTCCATTTGTCTCCTAACAACAATACAGTCGAGATCGCATCGCACTGCGGGAGCAACCGGAGTGGCTGAGTTGAAATGGACATTCCTGAGGATGGGGCCTAATGTGTGTTTGTGTCCATGAGGGCCTTGGAATGGGGCAGTGGCACCGGGACCCTGAAGTATTCTCCTAAGCTTTTGACATAGCTCCCATGCACAAGTTTCCTTGTGGAGACGAGATTTGTTCTAATGGGTGCCTCAGGAAACCCCTTATGCTGGTGTTTGAATCCAGCCTTTTGAGGAACATGCCTGTAAACCAAAGCAATGGATCCGATTATGGCCTAGGGTCCTGTCTGGTTCAATCTTCTTCTCCTGGCATATCCGCCTATGGAATAAGAGGAGGTAGATGCTCCCCTCGTGTCATACCTCCCTTGTTTGTCCCCGGAGACCTACACTATCGGGATGGCCTCAGGGACTTTGGAGAGTTCTCCTACTATGTACGATTTTGGACAATGGAATGGGCAGAATTCCCATGGATTGGGTAGGCACAGTCCTAATGTGTGGATCCAGGGGCCCCAGCCTGGAGGGTGTGTGGCCCAGGACTTTGAGGACGAAGTCTGAAAACACAAACTCAGCTTATGTTTGGGAACGAAGGTATGGCAGGCCCAATCTACAAACCATGAGAATAACTCTTCAGGATATGCAGAAAGAGCGAGTCTGAGGCACTTGCTCAGACTTCTGTCTCTGGATTTTTTATCACCGATGTCCGTGGAATGTGTGGAGTCCTCATGGACCATGGACGAATCTTTCTGTCTGTGGATTTGGCCCGGTCCCAATTGTTTTTCGTCAATCTGTGGGATGGGAGGTCTCCTTTCAGGTTTATTACCTCAGGTGTCGAACAAAAGAGCAATTCTGAAGCAGAGCCCTGGGGAAGATTGAAGAGATTACCCAAACAATGGTAAAATATTGGGCGCTAGGGGCATGGCAGGCCCAATATGCTGTCTCTTCATCCAGCCACCGAGAGGCCTTACTTGAGGACTGGGCTCAGGCTGAGGGTAACAATGTGTGTTTTTGACCAATGTGGCCCGCGAGCATTGGCGGGGCCTCATGGGCCACACTGGTTTCAACTACACTGAACTTTGGACAACATGACAATCACAAGGTCTCTTGCCATGGGGAAGGATTTCTGATTTCTGCATCATTTTCAACCCTGGGCAGTGGTTGGAGATAATGTCTAGATTCTGAAGCCTGAAAACCGCAGTTGGGAAAAGATGACGACCCAAGGATATGCCAGGTCTGATGAGCTCACTGTGCGGTCAGCTGCCTTTGTGTTGGTCAGGCGGTTCTGGCTCAGGTTGTGTCAGAGAGTGCATTAGTGCTCAGGTTAGACTATATAATTTGGGTACAGTCGAGTGCCTCTTAGTTTTATCCTCATTTGAGGTGCCTGGGCAGCTGATCAGGCAAGATTTTTTTCAAGAGCGCAGGTGAGTGCTGCATTGTGGGTCCGGAATTGCCAAACTCCAGGGCTTCTGGGCCAGGAGTGTGAGGACAGAAGTATGAGAACACAAGCTAGACTTGGGCTTCATGCCGAGGGCACGACAGGTACCCCCTGCAGATCTGAACCAACATGTAATGCATCTGAAGTCACAGCGAGAATCAGTCGTTGGCTCAGGTTGGAGTTTCTGTGCATGACGGCCCCTTCATGAACGGAGCAAAATCTCAAAGCCATGAAGGTTTTCCCACGTTGGAAGTGGTGGAATGCCCCGTTCAACGATTCCTTCTGCGGGACTATTGAGACCTGTTTGGCTGCTCCAGGATATTCCATATGGAATGAATCCAGAGCACCGTTGGAGGATGGATTCCAGGGAAGCCCGCCAAGCATTCCAATGTTCTCCTAGCAACAAGACAGTTGAGATCGGATGACTCTGCGGGAGCAACCGGGTTGGCTGAGTTGAAATGGACTTTCTTGGGGATAGGAACTAATGTGTGTTTGTGTCCATGAGGGCTTGGAATGGGGCGGTGGCACCGGGAAACTGAAGTATTCTCCTAAGCTTTTGACATAGGTCCCATGCACAAGTTTCCTTGTGGAGACGAGATTTGTTCTGATGGGTGCCTCAGGAAACCCCCTACGCTGGTATTGGAATCCAGGCTTTTGAGGACACATGCCTGTAAACCAAAGCAATGGGTCCAATTATGGCCTAGGGTCCTGTCTGGTTCATTCTTCTTCTCTGGGGACATCCATCTATGGTATGAGTGGAGGTAGATGCTCAGCTGGTGTCAGACCGCCCTTGTTTGTCCCCGGAGACCTACACTATTAGGATGGCCTCGGGGACTTTGGAGGTTTCTCCTAATTTGTACGATTTGGGACAATGGAATGGGCAGAATTCCCATGGATTGTGTAGGCACAGTCCTAATGTGTGGCTCCAGGGGCCCCAGCCTGGAGGGTGTGCGGCCCAGGACTTTGAGGACAGAAGTCTGAAAACACAAACTCAGCTTAGGTTTGGGGACGTAGGTATGGCAGGCCCAATCTACAAATCATGAGAAGAACTCTTCAGGATATAAAGAAAGAGCGAGTCTGAGGCGCTTGGTCAGGCTTTGGTCTCTGGATTTTGTGTCAACAATGGCCGTGGAATGTGGGGAGGCCTCATGCGCCATGGACGATTCTTCCTCTCTGTCGATTTGGCCCGGTCATATTGTTTTTAGTCAATCTGTGGGATCGGAGGTCTCCTTTCAGGTTTGTTACCTCAGGTGTCCCAAGCAAAGAGGAATTCCATATTAGAGCCCTGGGGAAGAGTGAAGGGACCGCCCAAACTATGGTTAAAAATTGGGGCCTAGGGGCATGGCAGGCCCAATATGCTGTCTCTTCATCCAGCCACTGAGAGGCCTTATTAGTGTACTGGGCTCAGGCTGAGGGTCAATGTGTGTTTGGGACCAATGTGGCCCACGAGCATGGGTGGCGCCTCATGGGCCACACTGGTTTCAACTGCACTGAACTTTGGACAACATGCCAATCACAAGGTCTCTTGCCATGGGGAAGGTGTTCTGATTTCTGCATCATTTTCAACCCGTGGCAGAGTTTGGAAATAAAGTCTAGGTTCTGAAGCCTGAAAACCGCAGTTCGGAAGAGATGACGACCTAAGGCTATGGCAGGCCTGATGGGCTCAGTTTACGGTCAGCGGGCTGGGTGTTGTTCAGGATTTCTGGCTCAAGTTGTGTCAGAGAGTGCAATAGTGCCCAGGTTAGACTATATAATTTGGGTACAGTCGAGTGCCGTGTAGGTTTATCCTCATTTGTGGTGCCTGGGCAGCTCATTAGGCAAGATATTTTTTCTAGAGCGCAGGCAGAGTGCTGCATTGTGAGTCCGGAATTGCCAAACTAGAGGGCTTCTGGGCAGGAGTGTGAGGACAGAAGTCTGAGAACACAAGCTAGACATGGGCTTCAGGCCGAGGCACGGCGGGTACCCCGTGCAGATCTGAACCAATATCTCATGCATCTGAAGTCACGGCGAGGATCAGACTTTGGCTCAGGTTGGATTTTCTGTGCATGACTGCCCCTTCATGAACGGAGTGGAATCTCAAGGGCATGGAGGTTTTCCCACGTTGGGAGTTGTGGGATAGCCCTTCAAGGAATCCTTCTGCGGTACAATTGAGACCTGCTGGGCAGCCCATGACATCCCATATGGAATTATTCCAGAGAACCGTTCGAGGATGGATGCCAGGGAAGCCCGCCTCCCATTCCATTGTCTCCTAGGAACAAGACAGTTGAGATGAAATGGCTCTGCGGGAGCAACCGGGGTGGCTGGGTTGAAATGGACTTTACTGAGGATGGGGCCTAAAGTGTGTTTGTGTCCATGAGGGTCTTGGAATGGGGCGGTGGCACCAGGACACTGAAGTATTCTCCTAAACTTTTGACATATATCCCATGCACAAGTTTCCTTGTGTAGATGAGATTTGTTCTGATGGGAGCCTCAGGAAACCCCTTATGCTGGTATTGGAATCCAGGCCTTTGAGGAGACATGCCTGTAAACCAAAGTAATGGATCCGATTATGGCCTAGGGTCTTGTCTGGTTCAATCTTCTTCTCTGGGGACTTCCATCTATGGTATGAGTGGAGGAATATGCTCAGCGGGTGTCAGACCGCCCCTGTTTGTCCCCGGAGACCTACACTATTGGGATGGTCGGTGACTTTGGAGGTTTCTCCTAATTTGTACGATTTTGGTCAATGGAATGGGCAGAATTCCCATGGATTGGGTAGGCACAGTCCTAATGTGTGGCTCCCGGGGCCCCAGCCTGGAGCGTGTGTGGCCCAGGACTTTGAGGACAGAAGTCTGAAAACACAAACTCAGCTTCGGTTTGTGGACGTATGTATGGCAGGCCCAATCTACAAACCATGAGAAGAACTCTTCAGGATATGAAGAAAGAGCGAGTCTGAAGTGCTTGCTCAGGCTTTTGTCTCTGGATTTTGTATCAACAATGGCCGTGGAATGTGGGGAGAACTCAAGGGCCATGGAAAAATATTCCTCTCTGTGGATTTGGCCCGGTCCCAATTGTTTTTCGTCCATCTGTGGAATGGGAGGTCTCCTTTCAGGTTTTTTACCTCAGGTGTCCCAACCAAAGAGAAATTCCAAAGCACAGCCCTGGGGAAGAGTGAAGGGTCAACCCAAACTATGGATAAAAATTGGGGCCTTGGGGCATGGCAGGGCCAATACGCTGTCTATTCATCCAGCCACTGAGAGGCCTTATTTAAAGACTGGGCTCCGGCAGAGGGTCAAAATGTGTGTTTGGGACCAATGTGGCCCACGAGCTTGGGCGGGGCCTCATGGGCCACACTGGTTTCAACTGCACTGAACTTTGGACAACATGCCAATCACAAGGTCTCTTGCGATGAGGAAGGTGTTCTGACTTCTGCATCATTTTCAACCCGTGGCAGAGGTTGGAAATAAGGTCTAGGTTCTGAAGCCCGAAAACAGCAGTTGGGAAGAGATGACGACCTAAGGCCATGGCGGGCCAATGGCCTCAGTGTATGGTCAGCTGCCAGGGTGTTGGTAGGAGGTTCTGGCTCAACTTGTGTCAGAGAGTGCATTAGTGCCCAGGTTAGACTATAAAATTTGGGTACAGTCGAGTGCCGTGTAGGTTTATCCTCACTTGAGGTCCTGGGCAATTCATGGGGCAAGATATTTTTTCTAGAGGGCAGACAGAGTGCTGCATTGTGGGTCCGGAAATGCCAAACTTGAGGCCTTCTGGGCCAGGAATGTGAGGACAGAAGACTGAGAACACAAGCTGCACTTGAGCTTCAGGACTTTGAGGACAGAAGTCTGAAAACACAAACTCAGCTTAGGTTTGAGGACGTAGGTATGGCAGGCCCAATCTAAAAAGCCATGAGAAGAAATCTTCAGGATATGAAGATAGAGCGAGTCAGAGGCGCTTGCTCAGGCTTTTGTCTCTGGATTTTGTATCAACGATGGCCGTGGAATGTGGGGAGGCCTCATGGGCCATGGACGAATCTTCCTCCCTGTGGATTTGGCCCGATCCCAATTGTTTTTCGTCAAACTGTGGGATGGGAGGTCTCCTTTCAGGTTTGTTACCTCAGGTGTCCCAACAAAAGAGGAATTCCAAAGCAGAACCCAGGGAAGAGTGAAGGGACAACCCAAACTATGGTTAAATTTGGGGCCGAGGGGCATGGCAAACCCAATCTGCTGTCTAGACATCCAGCTTCTGAGAGGCCTTACTTGAGGACTGGGCTAGGGCTGAGTGTCACAATGTGTGTTTGTGACGAATGTGTCCCGCGAGCATGGGCGGGGTCCCATGGGCCACACTGGTTTCAACTACACTGAACTTTGGACAACATGCCAATCACAAGGTCCTTTGCCATGGGGACGGAGTTCTGATTTCTGAATCATTTTCAACCCTGGGCAGTGGTTGGAGATAAGGTCTAGGTTCTGAAGACTGAAAACCGCAGTTGTGAAGAGATGACGTCCTAAGGCCATGGCGGGTCTGATGTGCTCAGTGTGTGGTCAGCTTCCCGGGTGTTGGTCAGGAGGTTCGGGCTCTGGTGGTATCAGACAGTGCATTAGTGTTCAGGTTAGACTATATAATTTGGGTACAGTCGTGTGCCTTGTAGGTATATCTTCATTTGAGGTGCCTAGGCAGCTCATTAGGCAAGATATTTTTTCTAGAGGGTAGGCAGAGTGCTGCATTGTGGGTCCGGAATTGCCAAACGTGGGGTCTTCTGGGCCAGGAGTGTGAGGACAGAAGTCTGAGAACACAAGATGGACTTGGGCTTCAGGCCGAGGGCATGGCAGGTACCCCCTGCAGATCTGATCCAATATCTCATGCATCTGAAGTCACGGCAAGGATCTGACGTTGGCTCAGGTTGGAGTTTCTGTGCATGCTGCCCCTTTATGAACGGAGCGGAAACTCAAGGCCATGGAGGTTTTACCACGTGCGAGTTGTTGGATGGCCCCTTCAAGAATTCCTTCTGCGGGACAATAGAGACCTGTTGGGCAGCTCCAGGATATCCCATATGCAATGACTCCAGAACACCATTCGAGGTTGGATGCCAGTGAATCCCGCCTCGCATTCCAATTGTCTCCTAGCAACAAGACAGTTGAGATCGGATGGCTCTGCGGGAGCAACCGGGGTGGCTGAGTTTTAATGGACTTTCCTGAGGATGAGGCCTAATGTGTGTTTGTGACCATGAGGGCCTTGCAATGGGGCGGTGGCACCGGAACCATGAAGTATTCTCCTAAGCTTTTGACATAGCTCCCATGCTCAAGTTTCCTTGTTGAGACGAGATTTATTCTGATGGGTGCCTCAGGAAACCCCCTATGCTGGTATTGGAATCCAGGCTTTTGAGGAGACATGCCTGTAAACCAAAGCAATGGATCCGATTATGGCCTACGGTCCTGTCTGGTTCAATCTTCTTCTCGGGTTCATCCATCTATGGTATGAGTGGAGGTAGATGCTCAGCTGCTGTCAGACCGTCCTTGTTTGTCCCAGGAGACCTACACTATTGGGATGGCCTCAGGGACTTTGGAGGTTTCTCCTAATATGTACGATTTTGGACAATGGATTGGGCAGAATTCCCATGGATTGGGTAGGCAGAGTCCTAATGTGTGGCACCAGGGGCCCCAGCCTGGAGGGTGTGTGGCTCAGGACTTTGAGGACAGAAGTCTGAAAACACAAACTCAGCTTAGGTTTGGGAACGTAGGTATGGCAGGCCCAAACTAAAAAACCATGAGAAGAACTATTCAGGATATTAAGAAAGAGCGAGTCAGAGGCGCTTGCTCAGGCTTTTTTCTCTGGATTTGGTATAAATGATGGCCGTGGAAAGTGCGAAGGCCTCATAGGCCATGGACGAATCTTCCTTTCTTTGGATTTGGTACGGTCCCAATTCTTTTTCATCAATCTCTGGGATGGAGGTCTCCTTTCAGGTTTGTTACCTAAGGTGTCCCAACCAAAGAGGAATTCCAAAGCAGAGCCCTGGGGAAGAGTGAAGGGACAACCCAAACTATAGTTAAAAATTGTGCCTAGGGGCATGGCAGGCCCAATATGCTGTCTGTTAAGCCAGGCACTGAGAGGCCTTACTTGAGGACTGGGCTCAGTCTGAGAGTCACAAAGTGTGTTTGTCACCAATGTGGCCTGCGAGCATGGCTGGAGCCTCATGGGTCACACTGGTTTCAACTACACTGAACTTTGGACAACATGCCAATCACAAGGTCTCTTGCATGGGGAAGGAGTTCTTATTTCTGCATCATTTTCAAACCTGGGCAGTGTTTGGAGATAAGGTGGAGGTTCTGAAGCCTGAAAACCGCAGTTGGGAAGAGATGACGACCTAAGGCCATGGCTGGTCTGATGTGCTCAGTGTGCGGTCAGCTTCCTGGGTATTGGTCAGGAGGTTCGGGCTCAGGTTGTGTCAGACAGTGCATTAGTGCCCAGGTTAGACTATATAATTTGGGTACAGTCGAGTGCCGTGTAGTTTTATCCTCATTTGAGGTACTGGGCAGCTCATTAGGCAAGGTATTCTTTCTAGAGGGCAGGCAGAGTGCTGCATTGTGGGTCCGGAATTGCCAAACTTGAGGCCTCTGGGCCAGGAGTGTGAGGACAGAAGTCTGAGAACACAAGCTAGACTTGGGCTTCAGGCCGAGGGCACGGCAGGTACCCCCTGCAGATCTGAACCAATACCTCATGCATCTGAAGCCACGGCGAGGATCAGAAGTTGGCTCAGTTTGGAGTTTCTGTGCATGACTGCCCCTTCATGAACGGAGCGGAATCTCAAGGCCATGGAGGTTTTCCCACGTTGGGAGTTGTGAATGCCTCCTTCAAGGATTCCTTCTGCGGGACAATGGAGACCTGTTGGGCAACTCCAGGACATCCCATATGGAATGACTCCAGAGCACCGTTCGAGGATGGATGCCAGGGAAGCCTGCCTCGCATCCCAATTGTCTCCTAGCAACAACACAGTTGAGATCGGATGGCTCTGCGGGAGACACCGGGGTGGCTGAGTTGAAATGGACTTTCCTGAAGATGGGGCCTAATGTGTGTTTGTGTCCATGAGGGCCTTGGAATGGGGCGGTGGCACCGGGACCCTGAAGTATTCTCCTACGTTTTTGCATAGCTCCCATGCACAAGTTTCCTTGTGGAGATGAGATTTATTCTGATGGGTTCCTCAGGAAACCCCCTATGCTGGTATTGAAATCCATGGTTTTGAGAGACATGCCTGTAAACCAAAGCAATGGATCCGATTATGGCCTAGGCTCCTGTCTGGTTTAATATTCTTCTCTGGGGACATCCATCTATGGTATGAGTGGAGGTAGATGCTCAGCTGGTGTCAGACCACCATTGTTTGTCCCCAGAGACCTACACTAATGGGATGGCCTCGGGGACTTTGGAGGGTTCTCCTAATTTGTACGATTTGGGACAATGGAATGGGCAGAATTCCCATGGATTGGGTAGGCACAGTCCTAATGTGTGGCTCCAGGGGCCCCAGCCAGGAGGGCGTTTTGCCCAGGACTTTGAGGACAGAAGTCTGAAAACACAAACTCAGCTTAGGTTTGAGGACGTAGGTATGGCAGGCCCAATCTAAAAAGCCATGAGAAGAAATCTTCAGGATATGAAGATAGAGCGAGTCAGAGGCGCTTGCTCAGGCTTTTGTCTCTGGATTTTGTATCAACGATGGCCGTGGAATGTGGAGAGGCCTCATGGGCCATGGACGAATCTTCCTCCCTTGGATTTGGCCCGATCCCAATTGTTTTTCGTCAAGCTGGGGTATGGGAGGTCTCCTTTCAGGTTTGTTACCTCAGGTGTCCCAACAAAAGAGGAATTCCAAAGCAGAACCCAGGGAAGAGTGAAGGGACAACCCAAACTATGGTTAAATTTGGGGCCTAGGGGCATGGCAAGCCCAATCTGCTGTCTAGACATCCAGCTTCTGAGAGGCCTTACTTGAGGACTGGGCTAGGGCTGAGTGTCACAATGTGTTTTTGTGACGAATGTGTCCCGCGAGCATGGGCGGGGTCCATGGGCCACACTGGTTTCAACTACACTGAACTTTGGACAACATGCCAATCACAAGGTCTCTTGCCATGGGGACAGAGTTCTGATTTCTGAATCATTTTCAACCCAGGGCAGTGGTTGGAGATAAGGTCTAGGTTCTGTAGACTGAAAACCGCAGTTGGGAAGAGATGACGTCCTAAGGCCATGGCGGGTCTGATGTGCGCAGTGTGTGGTCAGCTGCCCGGGTGTTGGTCAGGAGTTTCGGGCTCTGGTGGTATAAGACAGTGCATTAGTGTTCAGGTTAGACTATATAATTTGGGTACAGTCGTGTGCCTTGTAGGTTTATCCTGATTTGAGGTGCCTAGGCAGCTCATTAGGCAAGATATTTTTTCTAGAGGGCAGGCAGAGTGATGCATTGTGGGTCCGGAATTGCCAAACGTGGGGCCTTCTGGGCCAGGCGTGTGAGGACAGAAGTCTGAGAACACAAGATGGACTTGGGCTTCAGGCCGAGGGCATGGCAGGTACCCCCTGCAGATCTGATCCAATATCTCATGCATCTGAAGTCACGGCGAGGATCAGACGTTGGCTCAGGTTGGAGTTTCTGTGCATGCTGCCCCTTCATGAACGGAGCGGAAACTCAAGGACATGGAGATTTAACCACGTGGGAGTTGTTGGATGGCCCCTTCAAGGATTCCTTCTGCGGGACAATAGAGACCTGTTGGGCAGCTCCAGGATATCCCATATGCAATGACTCCAGAACACCGTTCGAGGTTGGATGCCAGGGAATCCCGCCTCGCATTCCAATTGTCTCCTAGTAACAAGACAGTTGAGATCGGATGGCTCTGCGGGAGCAACCGGGGTGGCCTAGTTTTAATGGACTTTCCTGAGGATGAGGCCTAATGTGAGTTTGTGTCCATGAGGCCTTGCAATGGGTCGGTGGCCCTGGGACCATGAAGTATTCTCCTAAGCTTTTGACATATCTCCCATGCTCAAGTTTCCTTGGGGAGACGAGATGTATTCTGATGGGTGCCTCAGGAAACCCCCTATGCTGGTATTGCAATCCAGGCTTTTGAGGAGACATGCCTGTAAACCAAAGCAATGGATCCGATTATGGCCTACGGTCCTGACTAGTTCAATCTTCTTCTCTCGGGATATCCATCTATGGAATGAGTGGAGGTAGATGCTCCCCTGGTTTCAGACCGCCCTTGTTTGTCCCCGGAGATTTACACTATTGGGATGGCCTCGGGGACTTTGGAGAGTTCTCCTAATTTGTACTATTTTGGACAATGGAGTGGGCAGAATTCCCATGGATTGGGTTGGCACAGTCCTAATGTGTCGCTCCAGGGGCCCCAGCCTGGAGGGTGTGTGGCACAGGACTTTGAGGACAGAAGTCTGAAAACACAAACTCAGCTTAGGTTTGGGGACGTATGTATGGCAGGCCCAATCTAAAAACCATGAGAAGAATTCTTCAGGATATGAAGAAAGAGCGAGTCTGAGGCACTTGTTCAGGCTTTTGTCCCTGGAATTTGTATCAAGGATGCCCGTGGAATGTGGAGAGGTCTCATGGGCCATTGACGAAACTTCCTCTCTGTGGATTTGGCCCGGTCCCAATTGTTTTTCGTCAATTGTAAGATGGGAGGTCTCCTTTCAGGTTTTTTACCTCAGGTGTCCCAACCAAAGATGAATTCCAAAGCAGAGCCCTGGGGAAGAGTAAAGGGTCAACCGAATCTATGGTTAAAAATTGGGGCCTGGGGGCATGGCCGGCCCAATATGCTGTCTCTTCATCCAGCCACTGAGAGGCCTTACTTGAGTACTGGGCTCAGGCTGAGGGTCACAATTTGTGTTTGTGACCAATGTGGCTGGCCCGCGAGCATGTCCTGGGCCTCATGGGCCACACTGGTTTCAACTACACTGGACTTTGAACAACATGCCAATCACAAGGCTTCTTGCCATGGGGAAAGTGTTCTGATATCTGCATCATTTTCAACCCTGGGCAGTGTTTGGAGATAAGGTCTACGTTCTGAAGCCTGAAAATCGCAGTTGGGAAGAGATGACAACCTAAGGCCTTGGCGGGTCTGGGTGTTGTTCAGCTGCCTTGGTGTTGGTTGAGGTTCTGGCTCAGGTTGTGTCAGACAGTGCATTAGTGCCCAGGTTAGACTATATAATTTGGGTACAGTCGAGTGCCGTGTAGTGTTTTCCTCATTTGAGGTGCCTGGGCTGCTCATTAGGCAAGGTATTCTTTCTAGAGGGCAGGCAGAGTGCTGCATTGTGTGTCCGGAATTGCCAAACTTGAGGGCTTCTTGGCCAGGAGTGTGAGGACAGAAGTCTGAGAACACAAGCTAGACTTGGGCTTCAGGCCGAGGGCACGGCAGGTACCCCCTGCAGATCTGAACCAATATCTCATGCGTCTGAAGTCATGGCGAGGATCAGACGTTGGCTCAGTTTGGAGTTTCTGTGCATGACTGCCCCTTCATGAAGGTCTAGGTTCTGAAGACTGAAAACCGCAGTTGGGTAGAGATGACGTCCTAATGTGTGGCTCCAGGGGCCCCAGCCTGGAGGGAGTGTGGCCCAGGACTTTGAGGACAGAAGTCTGAAAACACAAACTCAGCTTAGGTTTGGGGACGTATGTATGGCAGGCCCAATCTAAAAACCATGAGAAGAATTCTTCAGGATATGAAGAAAGAGCGAGTCTGAGGCACTTGTTCAGGCTTTTGTCCCTGGAATTTGTATCAACGATGGCCGTGGAATGTGGAGAGGTCTCATGGGCCATGGACGAAAATTCCTCTCTGTTTATTTGGCCCAGTCCCAATTGTTTTTCATCAATTGTAAGATGGGAGGTCGCCTTTCAGGATTTTTACCTCAGGTGTCCCAACCAAAGATGAATTCCAAAGCAGAGCCCTGGGGAAGAGTAAAGGGACAACCCAAACTATGGTTAAAAATTGGGGCCTGGGGGCATGGCCGGCCCAATATGCTGTCTCTTCATCCAGCCACTGAGAGGCCTTACTTGAGTACTGGGCTCAGGCTGAGGGTCACAATTTGTGTTTGTGACCAATGTGGCCCGTGAGCATGGCCTGGGCCTCATGGGCCACACTGGTTTCAACTACACTGGACTTTGTACGACATGCCAATCACAAGGTCTCTTGCCATGGGGAAGGTGTTCTGATTTCTGCGTCATTTTCAACCCTGGGCAGTGTTTGGAGATAAGGTCTAGGTTCTGAAGCCTGAAAAAAACAGATGGGAAGGGATGACGACCTAAGGCCATGGCAGGTCAGATATGCTCAGTGTGCGATCAGCTGCCTGGGTGTTGGTCAGGACGTTCTGGCTCAGGTGTAATCAGACAGTGCATTAGTGTTCAGGTTAGACTATATAATTTGGGTACAGTCTAGTGCCGTGTAGGTTTATTCTCACTTGAGGTCCTGGGCAGTTCATGGGGCAAGTTATTTTTTCTAGAGGGCAGGCAGAGTGCTGCATTGTGGGTCCGAAATTGCCAAACTTGAGGGCTTCTGGGCAAGGAGTGTGAGGACAGAAGACTGAGAACACAAGCTAGACTTGAGCTTCAGGCCGAGGACACGGCAGGTACCTCCTGCAGATCTGAACCAATATCTCATGCATCTGAAATCACGGTGAAGATCAGACTTTGGCTCAGTTTGGAGTTTCTGTGCATGACTGCCCCTTCATGAATGAAGCGGAAACTCAAGGCCATGCAGGTTTTCCCACGTTGGGAGTTGTGGGATGCCCCCTTCAAGGATTCCTTCTGCGGGACAATAGAGACCTGTTGGGCAGCTCCAGGACATCCCATGTGGAATGACTCAAGAGCACTGTTCGAGGATGGATGCCAGGGAAGCCCGCCTCGCATTCCAATTTTCCTAGCAACAAGACATGTGAGATCGGATGACTCTGCGGGAGCAACCGGGGTGGCTGAGTTGAAATGGACTTTCCTTAGGATGGGGCCTAATGTGTGTTTGTGTCCATGAGGGCCTTGGAATGGGGCAGTAGCACCGGGACCCTGAAGAATTCTCCTAAGCTTTTGACATAGCTCTCATGCACAACTTTCCTTGTGGAGACGAGATTTGTTCCTCTTGGTGCCTCAGGAAACCCACTATGCTCATATTGGAATCAGGCTTTTGAGGAGACATGCCTGTAAACAAAATCAATGGATCCAATTACGGCCTAGGGCCTGTCTGGTTCAAGCTTTTAGTCTGGGGACATCCATCTATGGTATGAGTGGACGTAGATGCTCAGCTGGTGTCAGATTGCCCTTGTTTGTCCCGGGAGACCTGCACTATAGGGTGGGCCTCAGGAATATGGAGGGTTCTCCTAATTTGTACGATTTTGGACAATGGGGTGGGCAGAATTCCCATTGATTGGTTAGGAACAGTCCTAATGAGTGCCTTCAGGCGCCCCAGCCTGGAGGGTGTGTGGCCCAGGACTTTGAGGACAGACGTCTGAAAACACAAACTCAGCTTAGGTTTGGGGACGTAAATATGGCAGGCCCAATTTAAAAACCATGAGAAGAACTCTTCAGGATATGAAGAAAGAGCAAGTCTGAAACGCTTGCTCAGGATTTGGTCTCTGGATTTTGTGTCAACGATGGCCGTTGAATGTGGGGAGGCCTCATGGGCCATATACCAATCTTCCTCTCTGTGGATATGGCCCGGTCCCAATTGTTTTTAGTCAAGCTGTGGGATAGGAGGTCTCCTTTCAGGTTTGATACCTCAGGTGTCCCAACAAAAGAGGATTCCAAAGCAGAGCCCTGGGGAAGAGTGAAGGGACAAGCCAATCTATCGTTAAAAATTGGGGCCTAGTGGCATGGCAGGCGCAATATGCTGTCTAGAAATCCAGCTTCTGAGAGGCCTTACTTGAGGACTGCGCTAGGGCTGATGGTCACAATGTGTGTTTGTGATCAATGTGGCCCGGGAGCATGGGTGGGGCCTCATGGGCCACACTGGTTTCAACTACACTGAAATTTGGACAAGATGCCAATCACAAGGTCTCTTGCCATGGGGAAGGTGTTCTGATTTCTGCATCATTTTCAACCCTGGGCAGTGGTTGGAGATAAGGTCTAGGTTCTGAAGCCTGAAAATCGCAGTTGGGAAGAGATGACAACCTAAGGCTTTGGCGGGTCTGATGTGCTCACTGTTCGGTCAGCTGCCTGGGTGTTGTTCAGGAGGCTCGGGCTCAGGGTGTGTCAGACAGTGCATTAGTGCCCAGGTTAGACTATATAATTTGCGTACAGTCGAGTGCCGTGTAGTTTTTACCTCATTTGAGGTGCCTGGGCTGCTCATTAGGCAAGGTATTCTTTCTAGAGGGCAGGCAGAGTGCTGCATTGTGGGTCCGGAATTGCCAAACTTGAGGGCTTCTGGACCAGGAGTGTGAGGACAGAAGTCTGAGAACACAAGCTAGACTTGGGCTTCAGGCCGAGGGCACGGCAGGTACCCCCTGCAGATCTGAACCAATATCTCATGCATCTGAAGTCACGGCGAGGATCAGAAGTTGGCTCAGTTTGGAGTTTCTGTGCATGACTGCCCCTTCATGAACGGAGCGGAATCTCAAGGCCATGGAGGTTTTCCCACGTTGGGAGTTGTGGGATGCCCCCTTCAAGGATTCTTTTTGCGGTACAATGGAGACCTGTAGGGCAGCTCCAGGTGAACCCATATTGAATGACTCCAGAGCACCGTTCGAGTTTGGATGCCAGGGAAGCCTGCCTCGCATTCCAATTGTCTCCTAGCAACAACACAGTTGAGATCGGATGGCTCTGCGGGAGCAACCGTGGTGGCTAAGTTGAAATGGACTTTCCTGAAGATGGGGCCTAATGTGTGTTTGTGTCCATGAGGGCCTTGGAATGGGGCGGTGGCACCGGGACCCTGAAGTATTCTCCTACGTTTTTGGCATAGCTCCCATGCACAAGTTTCCTTGTGGAGACGAGATTTATTCTGATGGGTTCCTCAGGAAACGCCCTATGCTGGTATTGGAATCCATGGTTTTGAGGAGACATGCCTGTAAACCAAAGCAATGGATCCGATTATGGCCTAGGCTCCTGTCTGGTTTAATCTTCTCTGGGGACATCCATCCATGGTATGAGTGGAGGTAGATCCTCAGCTGGCGTCAGACCGTCATTGTTTGTCCCCAGAGACCTACACTAATGGGATGGCCTCGGGGACTTTGGAGGGTTCTCCTAATTTGTACGACTTTGGACAATGGAATGAGCAGAATTCCCATGGATTGGGTAGGCACAGTCCTAATGTGTGGCTCCAGGGGCCCCAGCCAGGAGGGCGTTTTGCCCAGGACTTTGAGGACAGAAGTCTGAAAACACAAACTCAGCTTAGGTTTGAGGACGTAGGTATGGCAGGCCCAATCTAAAAAGCCATGAGAAGAAATCTTCAGGATATGAAGATAGAGCGAGTCAGAGGCGCTTGCTCAGGCTTTTGTCTCTGGATTTTGTAACAACGATGGCCGTGGAATGTGGGGAGGCCTCATGGGACATGGACGAATCTTCCTCCCTGTGGATTTGGCCCGATCCCAATTGTTTTTCGTCAAACTGTGGGATGGGAGTTCTCCTTTCAGGTTTGTTACCTCAGGTGTCCCAACAAAAGAGGAATTCCAAAGCAGAACCCAGGGAAGAGTGAAGGGACAACCCAAACTATGGTTAAATTTGGGGCCTAGGGGCATGGCAAGCCCAATCTGCTGTCTAGACATCCAGCTTCTGAGAGGCCTTACTTGAGGACTGGGCTAGGGCTGAGTGTCACAATGTGTGTTTGTGACGAATGTGTCCCGCGAGCATGGGCAGGGTCCCATGGGCCACACTGGTTTCAACTACACTGAACTTTGGACAACATGCCAATCACAAGGTCTCTTGCCATGGGGACGGAGTTCTGATTTCTGAATCATTTTCAACCCTGGGCAGTGGTTGGAGATAAGGTCTAGGTTCTGAAGACTGAAAACCGCAGTTTGGGAAGAGATGACGTCCTAAGGCCATGGCGGGTCTGATGTGCTCAGTGTGTGGTTAGCTGCCCGGGTGTTGGTCAGGAGGTTCGGGCTCTGGTGGTATCAGACAGTGCATTAGTGTTCAGGTAGACTATATAATTTGGGTACAGTCGTGTGCCTTGTAGGTTTATCCTCATTTGAAGTGCCTAGGCAGCTCATTAGGCAAGATATTTTTTCTAGAGGGCAGGCAGAGTGCTGCATTGTGGGTCCGGAATTGCCAAACTTGGGGTCTTCTGGACCAGGAGTGAGAGGACAGAAGTCTGAGAACACAAGATGGACTTGGGCTTCAGGCCGAGGGCATGGCAGGTACCCCCTGCAGATCTGATCCAATATCTCATGCATCTGAAGTCACGGCGAGGATCAGACGTTGGCTCAGGTTGGAGTTTCTGTGCATGCTGCCCATTCATGAACGGAGCGGAAACTCAAGGCCATGGAGGTTTTCCCACGTGGGAGTTGTTGGATGGCCCCTTCAAGGATTCCTTCTGCGGGACAATAGAGACCTGTTGGGCAGCTCCAGGATATCCCATATGCAGTGACTCCAGAACACCGTTCGAGGTTGGATGCCCGGGAATCCCGCCTCGCATTCCAATTGTCTCCTAGCAACAAGACAGTTGAGATCGGATGGCTCTGAGGGAGCAACAGGGGTGGCTGAGTTTTAATGGACTTTCCTGAGGATGAGGCCTAATGTGTGTTTGTGTCCATGAGGGCCTTGCAATGGGGCGGTGGCACTGGGACCATGAAGTATTCTCCTAAGCTTTTGACATAGCTCCCATGCTCAAGTTTCCTTGTGGAGACGAGATTTATTCTGATGGTGCCTCAGGAAAACTCCTATGCTGGTATTGCAATCCAGGCTTTTGAGGAGACATGCCTGTAAACCAAAGCAATGGATCCAATTATGGCCTACGGTCCTGTCTAGTTCAATCTTCTTCTCTCGGGATATCCATCTATGGAATGAGTGGAGGTAGATGCTCCCCTGGTTTCAGACCGCCCTTGTTTGTCCCCAGGGACTTACTCTATTGGGATGGCCTCGGTACTTTGGAGAGTTCTCCTAATTTGTACGATTTTGGACAATGGAGTGGGCATAATTCCCATGGATTGGGTAGGCACACTCCTAATGTGTGGCTCCAGGGGCCCCAGCCTGGAGGGAGTGTGGCCCAGGACTTTGAGGACAGAAGTCTGAAAACACAAACTCAGCCTAGGTTTGGGGACGTATGTATGGCAGGCCCAATCTAAAAACCATGAGAAGAATTCTTCAGGATATGAAGAAAGAGCGAGTCTGAGGCACTTGTTCAGGCTTTTGTCCCTGGAATTTGTATCAACGATGGCCGTGGATGTGGAGAGGTCTCATGGGCCATGGACGAAACTTCCTCTCTGTTTATTTGGCCCAGTCCCAATTGTTTTTCGTCAATTGTAAGATGGGAGGTCTCCTTTCAGGTTTTTTACCTCAGGTGTCCCAACCAAAGATGAAATCCAAAGCAGAGCCCTGGTGAAGAGTAAAGGGTCAACCGAAACTATGGTTAAAATTTGGGGCCTGGGGGCATGGTTGGCCCAATATGCTGTCTCTTCATCCAGCCACTGAGAGGCGTTACTTGAGTACTGGGCTAAGGCTGAGGGTCACAATTTGTGTTTGTGACCAATGTGGCCCGCGAGCATGTCCTGGGCCTCATGGGCCACACTGGTTTCAACTACACTGGACTTTGTACAACATGCCAATCACAAGGTCTCTTGCCATGGGGAAGGTGTTCTGATTTCTGCATCATTTTCAACCCTGGGCAGTGGTTGGAGACAACGTCTAGGTTCTGAAGCCGGAAAACCACAGATGGGAAGGGATGACGACCTAAGGCCATGGCGGGTCTGATATGCTCAGTGTGCGATCAGCTGCCTGGGTGTTGGTCAGGACGTTCTGGCTCAGGTGTAATCAGACAGTGCATTAGTGTTCAGGTTAGACTATATAATTTGGGTACAGTCGAGTGCCGTGTAGGTTTATCCTCACTTGAGGTCCTGGGCAGTTCATGGGGCAAGTTATTTTTTCTAGAGGGCAGGCAGATTGCTGCATTGTGGGTCCGAAATTGCCAAACTTGAGGGCTTCTGGGCAAGGAGTGTGAGGACAGAAAACTGAGAACACAAGCTAGACTTGAGCTTCAGGCCGAGGACACGGCAGGTACCCCCTGCAGATCTGAACCAATATCTCATGCATCTGAAATCACGGCGAAGATCAGACTTTGGCTCAGTTTGGAGTTTCTGTGCATGACTGCCCCTTCATGAATGAAGCGGAACTCAAGGCCATGCAGGTTTTCCCACGTTGGGAGTTGTGGGATGCCCCCTTCAAGGATTTCTTCTGCAGGACAATAGAGACCTGTTGGGCAGCTCCAGGACATCCCATGTGGAATGACTCAAGAGCACTGTTCGAGGATGGATGCCAGGGAAGCCCGCCTCGCATTCCAATTTTCCTAGCAACAAGACATGTGAGATCGGATGACTCTGCGGGAGCAACCGGGGTGGCTGAGTTGAAATGGACTTTCCTGAGGATGGGGCCCTATGTGTGTTTGTGTCCATGAGGGCCTTGGAATGGGGCGGTAGCACCGGGACCCTGAAGTATTCTCCTAAGTTTTTGACATAGCTCCCATGCACAAGTTTCTTTCTGCAGACGAGATTTGTTCTGATGGGTGCCTCAGGAAACCCCCTATGCTGGAATTGGAATCCAGGCTTTTGAGGGGACATGCCTGTAAACCAAACAATGGATCCGAATATGGCCTAGGGTCCTGTCTGGTTCCATCTTCTTCTGTGGGGACATCCATCTATGGTATGAGTGGTGGTAGACGGTCTCCTGGTGTCAGACTGCCCTTGTTTGACCCGGGAGAACTACACTATTCTGATGGCCTCGGGGTCTTTGATGGGTTCTCCTAACTTGTACGATTTTAGACAATGGAATGGGCAAAATTCCCATGGATTGGGTAGGCACAGTCCTAAAGTGTGGCTCCAGGGGCCCCAGCATGGAGGGTGTGTGGACCAGGACTTTGAGGACAGAAGTCTGAAAACACAAACTCAGCTTAGGTTTTGAGACGTAGGTATGGCAGGCCCAATGTACACACCATGAGAAGAACTTTCAGGATATGAAGAAAGAGAGAGTCTGAGGCCATTGCTCAGGCTTTTGTCTCTGGATTTCGTATCAACGATGGCCGTGGAATGTGCGGCGGCCTCATGGGCCATGGACGAATCTTCCTCTCTTTTTATTGTCCCAGTCCCAATTGTTTTTCGTCAATCTGTGGGAATGGATGTCTCCTTTCAGGTTTGTTACCTCAGGTGTCCCCACCATAGAGGAATTCCAAAGCAGAACCCTGGGGAAGAGTGAAGGGACAACCCAAACTATGGTTAAAAATTGGGGCCTAGGGGCATGGCAGGCCCTATATGCTGTCTCTTCATCCAGCCACTGAGAGGCCTTACTTGAGGACTGGGCTCAGGCTGAGGGTCACAATGTGTGTTTTTGACCAATGTGGCCCGAGAGCGTGGGCGAACCTCATGGGCCACACTGGTTTCAACTACACTGAACTTTGGACAACATGCCAAACACAAGGTTTCTAGCCATGGGGAAGGAGTTCTGATTTCTGCATCAGTTTCAACCCTGGGCAGTGGTTGGAGATAAGGTCTAGGTTCTGAAGCCTTAAAACCGCTGTTGGGAAGAGATGACGACCTAAGGCAATGGCGGGTCGGACCTGCTCAGTGTGCGGTCAGCTGCCTGTGTGTTGGTCAGCAGTTTCGGGCTCAGGTTTTGTCAGACAGTGCATTCGTGCCCAGGTTAGACAATATAATTTGGGTACAGTCGAGTGCCGTGTAGGTTGATTCTCATTTGTGGTGCCTGGGCAGCTCATTAGGCAATATATTCTTTTTGGAGGGCAGGCAGAGTGCTGCATTTTGGGTCCGGAATTGACAAACTTGAGGGCTTCTTGGCCAGGAGTGTGAGGACAGAAGTCTGAGAACACAAGCTAGACTTGGGCTTCAGGCCGAGGGCACGGCAGGTACCCCCTGCAGATCTGAACAAATATCTCAAGCATCTGAAGTCACGGCGAGGATCAGACGTTGGTCAGTTTGGAGTTTCTGTGCATGACTGCCCCTTCATGAACGGAGCAGAGACTCAAGGCCATGGAGGTTTTCCCACATTGGGAGTTGTGGGATGCCCCCTTCAAGGATTCCTTGTGCGGGACAATTGAGACCTGTTGGGCAGCTCCAGGACATCACATATGGAATGACTCCAGAGCACTGTTAGAGGATGCATGCCCGGAAGCCCGCCTCACATTCCAATTGTCTCCTATCAACAAGACAGTTGAGATCTGATGGCTCTGCTGGGGTGGCTGAGTTGAAATGGACTTTCCTGAGTATGGGGCCTAATGAGTGTTTATGTCCATGGGGGCCTTGGAATGGGGTGGAGGCACCGTGACCCTGAAGTATTCTCCTAAGCTTATGACATGGCTGCCTTGCACAAGTTTCCTTCTGAAGACCAGATTTGTTCTGATGGTTGCCTCAGGGAATACCCTATGCTGGTATTGGAATCCAGGCATTTGATGAGACATGCCTGTAAACCAAAGCAATGGATCCGAATATGGCCTAGAGTCCTGTCTGGTTCAATCTTCTTCTCTGGGTTCATCCATCTATGGTATGAGTGGAAGTGGATGCTTAGCTGGTGTCAGACCGCCCTTGTTTGTCCCGGGAGTCCTACACTATTGGGATGGCCTCGGGGACTCTGGAGGGTTCTCCTAAATTGTACTTTTTTGGACAATGGAATGGGCAGAATTCCCATGCATGGGGTAGGCACAGTCCTAATGTGTGGCTCCAGGGGCCCCAGCCTGGAGGGTGTGGGGCCCAGGACTTTGAGGGAGGAAGTCTGAAAACACAAACTCAGCTTAGGTTTAGGGACATAGGTATGGCAGGCCCAATCTACAAACCAAGAGAAGAACTCTTCAGGATATAAAGAATGAGCGAGTCTGATGCGCTTGCTCAGGCTTTTGTCTCTGGATTTTGTATCACGATGGCCGTGGAATGTGGGGAGGCCTCATGGGCCATGGACGAATCTTCCTCTCTGTGGATTTGGCCCAGTCCCAATTGTTTTTCGTCAATCTGTGGGAATGGATGTCTCCTTTCAGGTTTGTTACCTCAGGTGTCTCAACCAGAGGAATTCGAAAGCAGAGCCCTGGGGAAGAGTGAAGGGACAACCCAAACTATGGTTAAAAATTGGGGCCTAGGTGCATGGAAGGCCCAATATGCTGTCTCTTCATCCAGCCACTGAGAGGCCTTACTTGAAGACTGGGCTCAAGCTGAGGGACACAATGTGTGTTTTTCACCAATGTGGCCCGAGAGCGTGGGCGAGACCTCATGGGCCACACTGGTTTCAACTACACTGAACTTTGGACAACATGTCAATCACAAGGTTTCTAGCCATGGGGAAGGAGTTCTGATTTCTGCATCATTTTAAACCTTGGGCTGTAGTTGGAGATAAGGTCTAGGTTCCGAAGCTGAACCGCAGTTGGGAAGAGATGACGACCTAATGCCTTGGCGGGTCATATGCGCTCAGTGTGCGGTCAGCTGCCTGGGTGTTGGTCAGCAGTTTCGGGCTCAGGTTGTGTCAGACAGTGCATTAGTGCCCAGGTTAGACTATATAATTTGGGTACAGTCGAGTGCCGTGTAGGTTTATCCTCATTTGAGGTGCCTGGGCAGCTCATTAGGCAAGATATTTTTTCTAGAGGGCAGGCAGAGTGCTGCATTGTGGGTCCAGAACTGCCAAACTTGAGGGCTTCTGGGCCAAGGGTGTGAGGACAGAAGTCTGAGAACACAAGCTAGACTTGGGCTTCAGGACGAGGGCATGGCAGGTACCCCTTGCAGATCTGAACCAATATCTCAAGCATCTGAAGTTACGGCGAGGATCAGACGTTGGCTCAGGTTGGAGTTTCTGTGCATGACTTCCCCTTCATGAACGGAGCGGAGTATCAAGGCCATGGAGGTTTTCCCACGTTGGGAGTTGTGGGATGCCCCCTTCAAGGATTCCTTGTGCGGGACAATTGAGACCTGTTGGGGAGCTCCAGGTCATCCCATATGGAATGACTCCAGAGCACCGTTCGAGGATGGATGCCAGGGAAGCCCGCCTCGCATTCCAATTGTCTCCTAGCAACAAGACAGTTGAGATCTGATGGCTCTGCTGGGTGGCTGAGTTGAAATGGACTTTCCTGAGGATGGGGCCTAATGGGTGTTTGTGTCCATGGGGACGTTGAAATGGGGCAGTGGCACGGGGACCCTGAAGTATTCTCCTAAGGTTTTGACATAGCTCCCATGCACAAGTTTCCTTGTGGAGACGAGATTTGTTCTGATGGGTGCCTCAGGAAACCCCCTATGCTGGAATTGGAATCCAGGCTTTTGAGGAGACATGCCTGTAAACCAAAGCAATGGATCCGAATATGGCCTAGGGTCCTGTCTGGTTCCATCTTCTTCTCTGGGGACATCCATCTATGGTATGAGTGGAGGTAGACGGTCAGCTGGTGTCAGACTGCCCTTGTTTGACCCGGGAGACCTTTACTATTGGGATGGCCTCGGGGATTTTGGAGGGTTCTCCTAATTTGTACGATTTTAGACAATGGAATGGGCAGAATTCCCATGGATGGGGTAGGCACAATCCTAATGTGTGGCTCTTGGGGTCCCAGCCTGGAGGATGTTTGGCCCTGGACTTTGAGGACAGAAGTCTAAAACACAAACTCAGCTTAGGTTTGGGGACGTAGGTATGGCAGGCCCAATCTACACACCATGAGAAGAACTTTCAGGATTTGAAGAAAGAGCGAGTCTGAGGCGCCTGCTCAGGCTTTTGTCTCTATATTTTGTATCAACGATGGTCGTGAAATGTGGGGAGGCCTCATGGGCCATGGACGAATCTTCCTCTCTGTGGATTTGGCCCTGTCCCAATTGTTTTTCGTCAATCTGTGGAATGGGAGGTCTCCTTTCAGGTGTGTTACCTCAGGTGTCCCAACCAAAGAGGAATTCAAAAGCAGAGCCCTGGGGAATAGTGAAGGGACAACCTAAACTATGGTTAAAAATTGGGGCGTAGGGGCATGGCAGGCCCAATATGCTGTCTCTTCATCCAGCCACTGAGAGGCCTTACTTGAGGACTGGGCTCAGGCTGAGGTTCACAATGTGTATTTTTGACCAATGTGGCCCGAGAGCGTGGGCGAGACCTCATGGGCCACAATGGTTTCAACTACACTGAACCTTGGACAACATGCCAATCACATGGTTTCTAGCCATGGGGAAGGAGTTTTGATTTCTGCATCATTTTCAACCCTGGGCAGTGGTTGGAGATAAGGTCTATGTTCTGAAGCCTGAAAACCGCAGTTGTGGAGAGATGACGACCTAAGGCCTTGGCGGATCGTATGCGCTCAGTGTGCGGTCAGCTGCCTGGTTGTTGGTCAGGAGGTTCGGGCTCAGGTTGTGTCAGACAGTGCATAAGTGCCCAGGTTAGACTATATTATTTGGGTATAGTCGAGTGCCGTGTAGGTTGATCCTCTATTGAGGTGCCTGGGCAGGTCATTAGGGAACATATTCTTTCTAGAGGGCTGTCAGAGTGCTGCATTGTGTGTCCGGAATAGCCAAACTTGAGGGCTTCTGGGCCAGGAGTGTGAGGACAGAAGTCTGAGAACACAAGCTGGACTTCGGCTCAGGCCGAGGGCACGGCAGGTACCTCTTGCAGATCTGAACCAATATCTCAAGCATCTGAAGTCACGGCGAGGATCAGACGTTGGCTCAGGTTGTAGTTTCTGTGCATGACTTCCCCTTCATGAACGGAGCGGAGTATCAAGGCCATGGAGGTTTTCCCACGTTGGGAGTTGTGGGATGCCCCCTTCAAGGATTCCTTGTGCGGGACAATTGAGACCTGTTGGGGAGCTCCAGGTCATCCCATATGGAATGACTCTAGAGCACCGTTCGAGGATGGATGCCAGGGAAGCCCGCCTCACATTCCAATTGTCTCCTAGCAACAAGACAGTTGAGATCTGATGGCTCTGCTGGGTGGCTGAGTTGAAATTGACTTTCCTGAGGATGGGGCCTAATGGGTGTTTGTGTCCATGGGGACGTTGAAATGGGGCAGTGGCACGGGGACCCTGAAGTATTCTCCAAAGGTTTTGACATAGCTCCCATGCACAAGTTTCCTTGTGGAGACGAGATTTGTTCTGATGGGTGCCTCAGGAAACCCCCTATGCTGGAATTGGAATCCAGGCTTTTGAGGAGACATGCCTGTAAACCAAAGCAATGGATCCGAATATGGCCTAGGGTCCTGTCTGGTTCCATCTTCTTCTCTGGGGACATCCATCTATGGTATGAGTGGAGGTAGACGGTCAGCTGGTGTCAGACCGCCCTTGTTTGTCCCGGGAGACCTACACTATTGGGATGGTCTCGCGGACTTTGGAGGGTTCTCCTAATTTGTACGATTTTGGACAATGGAATGGGCAGAATTCCCATGGATTAAGTAGACAGCGTCCTAATGTGTGGCTCCAGGGGCCCCATCCTGGAGGGTGTGGGGCCCAGGACATTGAGGGAGGAAGTCTGAAAACACAAACTGAGCTTAGGTTTGGGGACATAGTTATGGCAGTCCCAATCTACAAACCATGAGAAGAACTCTTCAGGATATAAAGAATGAGCGAGTCTGATGCACTTGCTCAGGCTTTTGTCTCTGGATTTTGTATCAACGATGGCTGTGGAATGTCGGGGAGGCCTCATGAGCCATGGACGAATCTTCCTCTCTGTGGATATGGCCCAGTCCCAATTGTTTTTCGTCAATCTGTTGGAATAGATGTCTCCTTTCAGGTTTGTTACCTCAGGTGTCCCAACCAAAGAGGAATTCCAAAGAGGAGCCCTGGGGAAGAGTGAAGGGACAACCCAAACTATGGTTAAAAATGGGGGCCTAGGGGCATGGCAGGCCCAATATGCTGTCTCTTAATCCAGCCACTGAGAGGCCTTACTTGAGGACTGGGCTCAGGCTGAGGGTCACAATGTGTTTTTTTGACCAATGTGGCCCAAGAGCGTGGGCGAGACCTCATGGGCCACACTGGTTTAAACTTCACTGAACTTTGGACAACATGCCAATCACAAGGTTTCTAGCCATGGGGAAGGAGTTCTGATTTCTGCATCATTTTAAACCCTGGGCTGTGGTTGGAGATAAGGTCTAGTTTCTGAAGCCTGAAAACCGCAGTTGGGAAGAGATGACGACCTAATGCCTTGGCGGGTCATATGCGCTCAGTGTGCGGTCAGCTGCCTGGGTGTTGGTCAGCAGTTTCGGGCTCAGGTTGTGTCAGACAGTGCATTAGTGCCCAGGTTAGACTATACAATTTGGGTACAGTCGAGTGCCGTTTAGGTTTATCCTCATTTGAGGTGCCTGGGCAGCTCATTAGGCAAGATATTTTTTTTAGAGGGCAGGCAGAGTGCTGCATTGTGGGTCCAGAATTGCCAAACTTGAGGGCTTCTGGGCCAGGAGTGTGAGGACAGAAGTCTGAGAACACCACTAGACTTGGGTTTCAGGCCGAGGGCATGGCAGGTACCCCCTGCAGATCTGAACCAGTATCTCAAGCATCTGAAGTCACGGCGAGGATCAGACGTTGGCTCAGGTTGGAGTTTCTGTGCATGACTTCCCATTCATGAATGGAGCGGAGTCTCAAGGCCATGGAGGTTTTCCCACGTTGGGAGTTGTGGGATGCCCCCTTCAAGGATGCATTCTGCGGGACAATTGAGAACTGTTGCGCAGCTCCAGGACATCCCATATGGAATGACTCCAGAGCACCGTTCGAGGATGGATGCCAGGGAAGCCCGCCTCGCATTCCAATTGTCTCCTAGCAACAAGACAGTTGAGATCTGATGGCTCTGCTGGGGTGGCTGAGTTGAAATGGACTTTACTGAGGATGGGGCCTAATGGGTGTTTGTGTCCATGGAGGCCTTTAAATGGGGCGGTGGCACCGGGACCCTGAAGTATTCTCCTAAGCTTTTGACATAGCTCCCATGCTCAAGTTTCCTTGAGATGAGATTTGTTCTGATGGGTTCCTCAGGAAACCCCCAATGCTGGTATTGGAATCCAGGCTTTTGAGGAGACATGCCTGTAAACCAAAGCAATGGATCCGATTATGGCCTAGGGTTTTGTCTGGTTCAATCTTCTTCTCTGGGTTCATCTTCTATGATACGAGTGGAGGTGGATGCTCAGCTGGTGTCAGACAGCCCATGTTTGTCCCGGGACCTACACTTTTGGGATAGCCTCGGGGAGTTTGGTGGGTTTTCCTAATTTGTACGATTTCGGACAATGGAATGGGCAGAATTCCCATGCATGGCGTAGGCACAGTCCTAATGTGTGGCTCAAGGGGCCCAAGCTTGGAGTTGTGTGGCCCAGGACTTTGAGTACAGAAGTACGAATAAACAAACTAAGCTTAGGTTTGGGGATGTAGGTATGGCATGCTCAGTCTACAAACCATGAGTTGAACACTTCAGGATATAATGAAAGAGCGAGTCTGAAGCGCTTGCTCAGGCTTGTCTCTGAATTTCGTATCAACGATGGCCGTGGAATGTGGGGAGGCCCCATGGGCCATGGACGAATCTTCCTCTCTGTGGATTAGGCCTGGTCCCAATTGTTTTTCGTCAAGCTGTGGGATGGGAGGTCTCCTTTCAGGTTTGTTACCTCAGGTGTCCAAACCAAAGAGGAATTCGAAAACAGAGCCCTGGGGAAGATTGAAGGGACAACCCAACCTATGGTTAAAAATTGGGGCCTATGGGCATGGCAGGCACAATATGCTGTCTCTTCATCCAGCCACTGAGGGGCCTTACTTGAAGAATGGGCTCAGGCTGAGGGTCACAATGTGTGTTTGTGACCAATGTGGCCCACGAGCATGGGCGGGGCCTCATGGACCACACTGGTTTCAACTACACTGAACTTTGGACAACATGCCAATCACAAGGATTCTTGCCATGGGGAAGGAGTTCTGATTTCCGCATCATTTCAACACTGGGCAGTGGTTGGAGATAAGGTTAGGTTCTGAAACCTGAAAACCGCAGTTGGGAAGAGATGACGACTTAAGGCCATGGCGATCTGATGTGCTCAGTGTGCAGTCAGCTCCCTGGGTGTTGGTCAGGAGGGTCGGGCTCAGGTTGTGTCAGACAGTGCATTAGTTCCCAGGTTAGACTATATAATTTGGGTAGAGTCGAGTGCCGTTAGGTTAATCCTCATTTGAGGTGCCTGGGCATCTCATTAGGCAAGCTATTATTTTTAGAGGGCAGGCCGAGTGCTGCATTGTGGTTCCAGAATTGCCAAACTTGAGGGTTTCTGGGCCAGGAGTGTGAGGACAGAAGTTTGAGAACACAAGCTAGACTTGGGCTTCAGGCCAAGGGCACGGCAGTTACCCCCTACACATCTGAACCAATATCTCAAGCATCTGAAGTCACGGAGAGGATCAGACGTTGGCTCAGGTTGGAGTTTCTGTGCATGACTACCCCTTCATGAATGAAGCGGAGTCTAAGGCCATGGAGGTTTTCCCACGTTGGGAGATGTGGGATGCCCCCTTGAAGGATTCCTTGTGCGGGACAATTGAGACCTGTTGGGCAGCTCCAGGACATCCCCTATGGAATGACTCCAGAGCATCGTTCGAGGATGGAAGCCAGGGAGCCTGCCTCACATTCCAATTGATTCCTAGCAACAAGAGAGTTGAGATCTGATGGCTCTGCGGGAGCAACCAGGGTGGTTGAGTTGAAATGGACTTTCCTGAGGATGGGGCCTAGTTTGTGTTTGTTTCCATGAGGACCTTGGAACGGGTCGTGAGCCTGGAGATTGTGTGGGTCCAGGCTGTGGGCACAGAAGTCTAAAAACACAAAATCAGCTTATGGGTGGCGCCTAGGGTATGGGAGGCCGGATGTACAGCCCGAGAGGGAGCTCCTGGTCCTCAGAAACAAGAGCGAGTGGGAGGCGTTCCTTCAGGCTTTTGTCTCTGGATGTTGTGTCCGGGATAGCCGTGGATTGGAGGGGTGGCCTCAGGGACTGTGGACGAGTATGCCTCTCTGGGTATTTGTCCCAGCTCCCAAGATTTTGGGGTCATTTTATGGGAAGGGTGCAGTCGTGTTGTCTGGCTCATGTGTCTCTCCAAGAAAGGGATTCCAGAGCAGAGCCCCAGGTACGGGCGGGGCGACTGGAAAACTCAAACCCTGGTGAGGATTGGGTGCATAGGGGCTTGGCAAGCCCCATCTGCGGGCTCTTGGTCCAGGCCCTGACAGGCCTTTCTTTGACATGGGGCTCATGCTGAGGGTCACAGTGTGAATTTGTGCCCAAGCAGCACTCATTTTGGGTGTGGCATCAGGGGCCATGAAGGTTTCTCCTACCCTGAAGGTGTGACTCCATGCCAAGAGCAAGCTTGACAGATATGGGGAAGGAGGAGTTCTTTTTGGTGCTTGCGATACCCAGCTGTGTGGAGAATTGATATAATGTCTAGGTTCAGATATATGAAAACCAAGGTCAGGAAGACGTGACGGCATAAGACCATGGCGTTTCCAAAGTGCTGGGTGTGCGGCCAGCTGTCTCCTTGTCTTTTTGGACGTCTGGCTTCAGGCTGTGTCAGACAGAGCATGAGTGCCCAAAGCAGCCTATCCATTTCGGGTACCGTCGAGGCCCGAGCAGGTTAATCCTCATCTGGGTTTTCTGTAGAGCTCCACAGGGAAAAGTTTTTCTTCCGTTGGGCAGACACTGGGCTGGGTTGTGGTTCTGGAGTTCCTAGTGCGGAGGGCTTGTTTGCCAGGAGTGTGAGGAAGGAAGACTGAAAACACAAGCTAGCGTAAGTTTTGGGACCGAGGGCACGGCAGGCCCACTCTGCAGAGGATGAATCGAGATCTCCTGCACTGAGGTCATGTCAACTATGAGACGTGCCTCAGGCTAGAGTTTTTGTCCAGCATGGCCTCTTCCTGAAGGGTGTGGGGGCTTCATGAGGCCAGGGAGGTTTGCCTACGATGGGATTTGTGAACTACTCCAAACCTCAAGGTTTCCTTCTGCACGACAGTCGAGTCCTATTGGATGGTTCCAGGAGGCCCCATACGGAAAGACTTGAGAGCAGGTGTCTAAGCATGGATGCCTGGGAACGCCACCTCATATTCCCACTCTTTAGTCAGGACAAGTCAGGCTCAATCTGCGGGCTCCTGGGTGAGCTACCCAGAGGGGAGAGTTGAAATGGACTCTCCTGAAGATGAGTCCTACTGTGGCTTGGTGGTCTGGGAGACCTTGGAATGTGGAGGTGGCTCAGGGACTCTGCAGGATTCTCCAACCTGAGGTTTTTGACATGGCTCCAACAAGGAAGCTTCCCATGTGGAGACGAGAGGAGTTCTGTTCAGTGCCTCAGGAAAGCCCCATATCCTGTTTTTCGAACCAAAGCCTCTGAGGAGTGACAACTGGAAACCAAAGCAAGAGTTGAGATTAGGGCCTAAGGGCCTGTCCTGCTCAACCTTCTATCTCTGTGGACATCTGTGTGCATGCCTTCGTGGAGGTAGTTGCTCAGCTTGTGTCCGAATGCCCCTGTGTGTCCAGGGAGGCTCCCAGTAGTGGGATGACCTAGGGGCCTTGAGGTTTCTCATATTCTGGAGGTTTGTGGCCAAAGGAATGGACAGAGTTTCCCAGGAGAGAGCATGCACGGTCCCCTGGTATGGCTCCAGAGGACCCAGCCTAGAGGCTGTGTTTGCCAGGGCTGTGGGGACAGATGTCTGAAAAAGCAAACTTGGCTCAGCTAGGGGCCAAGGTAATGGCAGGCCTAATCTCCAGTCCATGAGGGGAGATCCTCTGGATAACACAGGAGGGCAAGTGGGAGGCAGTCGCTCAGGCTTTTGTCTCTGGGTGTTGCGTTCACAGTGGCCTTCAGGGTAGGTGTTGCCTCAGGGGCTGAGGAAGAGCCTTCCTCTCGGGGATTTTCCAAGCTCCCAAGTGTTTGGGTTCATTCTGTGGGAAGGGAAGAGTACTGTTTTCTGCCACAGGGGACTCCCCAGGAGAGGGACTCTAGAGCACAGCAGTCAGTTTCCTCAACTGGAATACACACCATTTAGTTAGTTCTGGGTGCCTAGGGGCATGGCAAGCCCCATATGCGGGCTCTTGGTACAGTCACTGCGAGGCGTTACTTGAATAAGTTACTCACGCTGAGGGTCTCAATATGTGTTTGTGCCCAAGGCGGACCTCACGCATGGGTGTGGACTCATGGGCCATGCCGTTTTCTCCTACACTGAAGGTTTGAGTCACTGCCAGCAGCAAGGTTTCTTGCCATGGGGAAGGAAGGGTTCTGACTTGTGCATCCGGTTACCCCTGTGCAGGGATTGGAGATAAGGTCTAGGTTCCGATGACTGAAAACCCAGGTTGGGAATGGATGGTGGCCTAAGGCAGTGGCGGGTCCAATGTGCTGGGTGTGCAGCCAGCTGTGTCGGTGTCTGTTGGAAGGTCTGGGCTCAGGCTATTTGCGACAGAGCATCAGTGTTTAAGGAAGCCTATGCAATTGGGATGTTGACGAGGTCCAAGCTGTTTGATCCTCATTTGGCGTTTCTGGGCAGCACCATAGACAATGTTTTTCTCCTGGGAGGCAGGCAGAGTGCTTCATTGTGGCCCCAGAATTCCCAGTAGGGAGGGTTTGTGGTCCAGTAGTGTGAGGACGGAAGTCTGAAAACACAAGCTAGGGTGAGGATTGGAGCCAAGGGCAGAGCAGGCCCACTCTGCAGAGGCTGAATCAAAATCTCCTGCATCTGATGTCAGGCTGAAGATCAGACGTTGGCTGAGGCTGGAGTATGTGTCCATGTTGGCACTTTCATGAAGCGGGGGCCTCATGAGGCCAAGGAAGTTTTCCCACGCTGAGTTTGGAGGTTGCCCCAAACCATAAGGTTTCCTTCTGCGGGACATTCGAGTCCTGTTGCATGGCTCCAGGACATACCATACGGAAGGACTGGAGAGTAGGGTTTGAAGGATGGATCCCTGTACAGCATGCCTCGCATTCCAATTGGCCATTAGCGATAAGATATGTTTGATCTGGGGCCTCTGGAACACGCGACCCAGGGGGCTGAGTTGAAATGGCCTCTCCTGAGGATGCGTCATAATGTGCGTTTGGGTCCATGGAGACCTTGGAATGTGCTGGTTGTTCAGTGGCCCTGCGGAACTCTCCTACCTGAAGGGTCTGATACATCCCCAGTAAGAAAGCTCCCCATGTGGAGACGAGAGAGGTTTGGTTTGGTGACTCGGAAAAGCCCCGTGTGCTGGTCTACGAAAACAGTCCTCTGAGGACGGACACATGGAAACCAAAGCTAAGGTTCATATAAGAGCCTGGGGGCCTGTACATTTCAACCTTCTATCTCTGGGGACACTGTCTGAGAGTCTAAGTGGAGATAGTTGCTCCGCTGGTGTCAGGGAGCCCCTCTTAGTCCAGGGTGGCCTAAACTATTGATGGCCTCAGGGGACTTGGAGCTTTTCCCTAACCTCTAAGGTTGTGTCAATGGATTGGGCACAATTTCCTTGGAGAGGGCTGGCACAATCTTTCGCTGTGGCTCCAGAGGCCCTAGCCTGGAGGTTGTGTGGGTCCAGGCTGTGGGCACAGAAGTCTGAAAACTCAAACTCAGCTTATGAGTGGCGCCTAGGGTATGGCAGGCCGGATGTACAGCCCGAGAGGGAGCTCCTGGGCCTCTGAAACAAGGGCGAGTGGGAGGCGTTCCTTCAGGCTTTTGTCTCTGGATGTTGTGTTCAGGATAGCCGTGGATTGTATGGGTGGCCTCAGGGACTGTGGACGAGTATCCCTCTCTGGGGATTTGTCCCAGCTCCCAAGATTTTGGGGTCATTTTATGGGAAGGGTGGAGTAGTGTTGTCTGGCTCATGTGTCTCTCCAAGAAAGGGATTCCAGAGCAGAGCCCCAGGTACGGGCGGGGCGACTGGAAAACTCAAACCCTGGTGAGGATTGGGTGCATAGGGGCTTGGCAAGCCCCATCTGCGGGCTCTTGGTCCAGGCCCTGACAGGCCTTTCTTTGACATGGGGCTCATGCTGAGGGTCACAGTGTGAATTTGTGCCCAAGCAGCACTCAAGTTTGGTCATGGCATCAGGAGCCATGAAGGTTTCTCCCACCCTGAAGGTGTGACTCCATGCCAAGAGCAAGCTTGACAGCCATGGGGAAGGAGGAGTTCTGTTTTGTGCTTGCGATACCCAGCTGTGTGGAGAATTGATATAATGTCTAGGTTCAGATATCTTAAAACGAAGGTTAGGAAGAGGTGACGGCATAAGACCATGGCGTGTCCGACGTTCTGGGTGTGCGGCCAGCTGTCTCCTTCTCTGTCTGGACGTCTGGCTTCAGGCTGTGTCAGATAGAGCATGGGTGCCCAGAGCAGCCTATCCAGTTCAGGTTCCGTCGAGGCCCGAGCAGGTTGATCCTCATCTGGGTTTTCTGGAGAGCCCCACAGGGAAACGTTTTTCTTCCGTTGGGCAGACACTGGGCTGGGTTGTGGTTCTGGAGTTCCTAGTCCGGAGGGCTTGTTTGCCAGGAGTGTGAGGAAGGAAGTCTGAAAACACAAGCTAGCATAAAGTTTGGGACCGAGGGCACGGCAGGCCTACTCTGCAGAGGCTGAATCGAGATCTCCTGCACTGAGGTCATGTCAACTATGAGACGTGCCTCAGGCTAGAGTTTTTGTCCAGCATGGCCTCTTCCTGAAGGGTGTGGGGGCTTCATGAGGCCAGAAAGTTTTGCCTACGATGGGATTTGTGAACTGCTCCAAAACTGAAGGTTACCTTCTGCACGACAGTCGAGTCCTATTGGATGGTTCCAGGAGGCCACATACGGAAAGACTCGAGAGCAGGTGTCTAAGCATGGATGCCTGGGAACGCCACCTCATATTCCCACTCTTTAGTCAGGAAAAGGCAGGCTCAATCTGCGGTCTCCTGGGTGAGCTACTCAGAGGGGAGAGTTGAAATGGACTCTCCTGATGATGAGTCCTACTGTGGCTTGTTGGCCTGGGAGACCTTGGAATGTGGAGGTTGCTCAGGGACACTGCAGGATTCTCCAACCTGAGGTGTTTGACAAGGCTCCAACAAGAAGCTTCCCATGTGGAGACGAGAGGAGTTCTGTTCAGTGCCTCAGGAAAGCCCCATATCCTGTTCTTCGAACCAAAACCTCTGAGGAGATTCACCTGGAAACCAAAGCGATTGTTGAGGTTAGGGCCTAAGGGCCTTTCCGACTCAAATATCTATCTCTGTTGACATCTGTGTGCATGCCTTCGTAGAGGTAGCTGCTCCGCTTGTGTCCGAAAGCCCCTGTGTGTCCAGGGAGGCTCCCAGTAGTGGGATGTCCTCGGGGGCCTTGAGGGTTCTCATATTCTGGAGGTGTGTGGCCAAATGAATGGACACAGTTTCCCAGTAGAGAGCAGGAACGGTCCTGTGGTATGGCTCTAGAGGGCCCAGCCTAAATGCTGTGTTTTCCATGGCGGTGGGGACAGATGTCTGAAAAAGCAAACATGGCTCAGCTAGGGGCCAAGGTAATGACAGGCCTGATCTCCATTCCGTGAGGGGAGATCCTCTGGATATCAAAGGAGGGGAATGCGAGGCAGTCGTTCAGGCTTTTGTCTCTGGGTGTTGCGTTCAGAGTGGCCGGTCAGTGTAGGGGTTCCCTAAGGGGGCGAGGAAGAGCCTTCCTCACGGGGGATTGTCCAAGCTCCCAAGTGTTTGGGTTCCTGGTGTGGGAAGGAAAGAGTACTGTTTTCTGCCACATGGGACCCCCCAGGAGAGGGATTCTTGGGCACAGCAGTGGGTTCCCTCAACTGGAATACACACCATCTTGTTAGTCCTGTGTGCCTACGGGCATGGCAAGCCACATATCAGGGCTCTTGGTCTAGTCACTGAGAGGCGTTACTTGAATAAGGTACCCACGCTGTGGGTCACAAATTGTGTTTGTGCCCAAGGCGGCCCTCACGCATGGGCGTGGCCTCATGGGCAATGCCGTTTTCTCCTACACTGAAAGTTTGACTCACTGCCAGCAGCAAGGTTTCCTGCCATGGGTAAGGAGGAATTGTGATTTCTGCATCACACTCACGCCTGGGCAGTGATTGGAGATAAGGTCTCAGTTCTGAAGTCTGAAAACTGAGATAGGGAAGAGATGATGACCTAAGGCCATGGCGGTTCCTATGTGCTCAGTGTGTGGTCAGCCTTCTGGGTGTTGGTGAGGAGGTCCGGCCTCTGGTTGTGTCCGACAGTGCATTAGTGCCCAGGTTAGACTACATAATTTGGTTAATGTCGAGTGCTGTGTAGGTTTATCCTCATTTAAGGTGCCTGGGCAGCTCATGAGGCAATAATTTTTTTTCTAGAAGTCAGGCAGAGTGTTGCATTGTGGGGCCGGAATTGCCAAACTTGAGGGCTTCGGGACCAGGAGTGAGAGGACGGAAGTATTAGAAGACAAGCTATACTTGGGTTTCAGGGCGAGGTCACGGTAGGTACCCCCTGCAGATCTGAACCAATATCTCATGCATCTGAAGTCAGGGCGAGGATCAGACGTTGCCTCAGGTTGGAGTTTCCGTGCATGAAGGCCGCTTCATGAAGGGAGCAGAATCTCGAGGCCATTGAGGTTTTCCCACGTTGGGAGTTGTGGGATGCCCCCTTCAAGGATTCCTTCTTCCGGACAATTGAGACCTGTTGGACAGCTCCAGGACATCCCATATGGAATGACTCCAGAGCACCGTTCAAGAATGGATGCCTGGGAGCCCGCCTCGCATTCCAATTTTCTCCTAGGAACAAGACAGTTTAGATCTGATGGCTCTGCGGGAGCAATCTGGGTGGCTGAATTGAAATGGACTTGCCTGAGGATGCGTTCTAATGTGTTTTTGTGTCCATGAGGGCCTTGGAATGGGGCGGTGGCACCGGGACCCTGAAGTACTCTCTTAAGCTTTTGACATAGCTCCCATGCACAGGTTTCCTTGTGGAGACAAGATGAGTTCTGATGGTTGCCTCAGAAAAATCCCCATGCTCGTATTGAATTCAGGCTTTTGAGGAGACATGCCTTAAACGAAGGCAAGGGATCCTATTATGGCCTAGGGTCCTGTCTGGTTCAATCTTCTTCTCTGGGGACATCCGTCTATGGTATGAGTGGAGGTAGATTATCAGCTAGTTTCAGAGAGCCCTTGTTTGTTCCGGTCGACCTACACTATTGGGATGGCCTCAGGGACTTTAGAGGTTTCTCCTAAATGTACGATTTTGGACCATGGAATGGGCAGAATTCCCATGGATTGGTAGGCACAGTCCTAATGTGTGGCTCCAGGGGCCCCAGCCTGGAGAGTGTGTGGCCCAGGACTTTGAAGACAGAAGTCTGAAAACACAAACTCAGCTTAGGTTTGGGGATGTAGGTATGGCAGGCCTGATCGACAAACCATGAGAAGAACTCTTCAGGATATGAAGAAAGTGCGAGTCTGAGGCGCTTGCTCAGGCTTTTGTCTCTGGATTTTGTATCAGCGATGGACGTGGAATGTCGGGGAGGCCTCATGGGCCATGGACGAATCTTCCTCTCTTAGGATTTGGCCCGATTTCCAATTGCTTTTCGTCAATCTGTGGGATGGGATGACTCATTTCAGTTTTGTTACCTCAGGTGTCCCACCAAAAGAGGAATTCCAAAGCAAAGCCGTGGGGAAGACTGAAGGGACAACCCGAACTATGGTTAAAAATTGGGGCCTAGGGGCATGGCAAGCCCAATATGCTATCTCTTCATCCAGCCACTGAGTGGCCTTATTTGAGGACTGGGCTCAGCCTGAGGGTCACAATGTTTGTTTGTGACCAATGTGGCCCGCGAGCATGGGCGGGGCCTCATGGGCCACACTGGTTTCAACGACACTGAACGTTGGACAACATGCCAACCACAAGGTTTCTTGCCATGGGGAAGGAGTTCTGATTTCTGCATCGCCTTCAACTTGGGCAGTGATTGGAGATAAGGTCTAGGTTCTGAAACCTGGAAACCAGGTTGGGAAGAGATGACGACCTAAGGCCATGGTGGCTCGATGTGCTTAGTGTGCGGCCAGCTGTCTGGGAGGGGCCAGGGGTCCAGGCTCAGGCTGTGTCAGAAAGGGCATTAGTGCCCTGGTCAGCCTATGTATTTGGGGTACAGCCAAGTTCGGTGCAGTTTGATCCTCATTTGGGGTTACTGGTTAGCCCCAGAGGACAATGTTTTTTATCTGGAGGGCAGGCAGAGTGCTGCATTGTAGTTCTGGATTGCCAAACTGGAGGGCTTGTGGGCCAGTAGTCTGACGACAAAAGTCTGAGAACACAAGCTAGGCTTAGGTTTCTGGGTGAGGCCATGACAGGCACAATCTACAGACATGAATTGAGATATCGTGCATCTGAAGTCAGGGCGAGGATCAGAGGATCGCTCAGGTTGTAGTTTCTGTCCCTGAAGGCCCCTTCATGAATGGGGGGGATCACGAGGCCATGGGTGTTTTCCCACGATGGGAGTTGTGAGAAGCTCCAAACTGCAGAGAGTCTTCTGCAGGACAATTGAGACCTGTTGTTTGGCTCCAGGCCAATGATTCTGAGCAGGGTTCTAAGGATGGCTGGCTGGGAGGCCACCTCGCATTCCAATTGTCTCCTAGCAACAAGACAGGTTAGATCTCCTGGATCTGTGGGGAGTAACCGAGGACGCTGCATTGAAATGGACACCCCTGGGCATGGGTCCTAATGTGCTTTTGTGTCTAAGGAGACCTTGGAATGAAGCGGTGGCACTGGGGCCCTAAAGGGTTCTCCTAAACAGAGGCTTTGACACAGCTCCAACGTGCAAGTTTCCCATGTGTAGATGAGATGATTTCTGTTGGGTGAGTCAAGAAACAGCTATATGCTGCTTTTGAAATCCAGGCCTCTGAGGAGAGATGCCTGGAAACCAAAGCAATGGATCTGATTAGTGCCTAGGGGCCTGTTCTTTCCTTTTTACCTCTGGGCACATCTGTCTATGGGTCTGAGTGCAGGTAGGTGCTCTGAAGGGCTCAGATTGCCCCTGTTTTTCCTGGGAAGCCAACACTATTGAGATGGATCAGGGACTTTGGAGGTTTATCCTATTAGAAGGGTTGTGGCCATTGGAATGGGCACACACAGTTCCCTTGGAGAGGGCAAGTACAGTCCTCAGGTTTGGCTCCAGGGACCTTAGCCTGTAGGTTGTGTAGGCCAGGGCTGTTTGGACAGTTGTCTGAAAACACAAATTCGGCTTATGTTTAGGGTCATAGGTATGGCAGGACTGATCTACAGACCATGAGGAGAACTTTTCGGGATTTGAAAGAAGGGCGAGTGTGAGGCTCCTGCTCAAGTTTTTGTCTCTGGATATCATGTCACTCATGGTCGTGGAATTTCTGGGTGACTTCATGGGAAATGGACGAGTCTTACTCTCTGGTGGTTTGGCCCCATCCAAAGAGTTTGGGGTCATTCTGTGGGCTGGAAGAAGTCCGTTTTTTTTTTTGTCGTTGTTGTTGTTGTTGATGTTTTCTTTTTTAACCTCAGGTGTCCACCAAATGAGGGATTCCAGAGTAGAGCCCTGGGGAGGGGCGACTGGACAATCAGAAATCTGGTTAAAAATTGGGGCGTAGGGACATGTCAAGCCCATTATGACATCTAATGGTCCAGCCAAGGAGAGGACTTACTAGAGGACAGGACTCATGCTGCGGGTCACAATGCGTGTGTATGCCCTCGTCGAACTCAAGAATGGGCGGGGCCTCAGGGTGAATGCTGGTTTCTCCTACACTGAACGTTGGACAACGTGCCAACCACAAGGGTTCTTGCCATGGGTAAGGAGGAGTTCTGATTTCTGCATCACACTCACCCCTGGGCACTGATTGGAGATAAGGTCTCGGTTCTGAAGCCTGAAAACTGAGGTAGGGAAGAGATGATGACCTAAGGCCATGGCGGGTTTTATGTGCTCCGTGTGCGGTCAGCTTTCTGGGTGTTGGTCAGGAGGTCCGGGGTCAGGATGTGTTTGACAGTGCATTAGTGCCCAGGTTAGACTATATAATTTGGGTAAAGTCGAGTGCTGTGTAGGTTTACCCTCATTTAAGGTGCCTGGGCAGCTCATGAGGCAATAATTTTTTTCTCTAGAGGGCAGGCAGAGTGCTGCATTGTGGGTCCGGAATTGCCAAACTTGAGGGCTTTGGGGCCAGGAGTGTGAGGATGGAAGTCTGAGAAGACAAGCTAGACTTGGGTTTCAGGGCGAGGGCACGGCAGGTACCCCCTGCAGATCTGAACCAATATCTCATGCATCTGAAGTCAGGGCGAGGATCAGACGTTGGCTCAGGTGGGAGTTTCTGAGCATGACGGCCGCTTCATGAAGGGAGCGGAATCTCGAGACCATTGAGGTTTTCCCACGTTGGGAGTTGTGGGATGCCCCCTTCCAGGATTCCTTCTTCCGGACAATTGAGACCTGTTGGACAGCTCCAGGACATCCCCTATGGAATGACTCCAGAGCACCGTTCGCGTATGGATGCCTGGGAAGCCCGCCTCGCATTCCAATTGTCTCCTAGCAACAAGACAGTTTAGATCTGATGGCTCTGCGGGAGCAACCTCGGTGGCTGAGTTGAAATGGACTTTCCTGAGGATGTGTCCTAATGTGTTTTTGTGTCCATGAGGGCCTTGGAATGGGGCGGTGGCACCGGCAACCTGAAGTACTTTCCTAAGCTTTGGACATGGCTCCCATGCACAGGTTTACTTGTGGAGACGAGATGAGTTCTGATGGGTGCCTCAGGAAAACCCCTATGCTCGTATTGGAATCAGGCTTTTGTGGACACATGCCTGTAACCCATAGCAATGGATCCTATCATGGCCTAGGGTCCTGTCTGGTTCAATCTTCTTCTCTAGGGACATCCATCTATGGTATGAGTGGAGGTCGATTATCAGCTGGTGTCAGACACCCCTTGTTTGTTCCGGGTGACCCACACTATTGGGATGGCCTAAGGGTCGTTGGAGGTTTCTCCTAATTTGTACGATTTTGGACAATGGAATGGGCAGAATTCCCATGGATTGGTAAGCACAGTCCTAATGTGTGGCTCCAGGGGCCCAGCCTGGAGGGTGTGTGGCCCAAGACTTTGAGGACAGAAGTCTGAAAACACAAACTCAGCTTAGGTTTGGGGACGTAGGTATGGCAGGCCCGATCTACAAACCATGAGAAGAACTCTACAGGATATGAAGAAAGTGCGAGTCTGTGGCGATTGCTCAGGCTTTTGTCTCTGGATTTTGTATCAGTGATGGCCGTGGAATGTCGGGGAGGCCTCATGGGCCATGGACGAATCTTCCTCTCTGAGGATTTGGCCCGATTCACAATTGCTTTTCGTCAATCTGTGGGATGGGAGGACTCATTTCAGTTTTGTTACCTCAGGTGTCCCACCAAAAGAGGAATTCCAAAGCCAAGCCGTGGGGAAGACTGAAGGGACAACCCGAACTATGGTTAAAAATTGGGGCCTAGGGGCATGGCAAGCCCAATATGCTATCTCTTCATCCAGCCACTGAGTGGCCTTACTTGAGGACTGGGCTCAGCCTGAGGGTCACAATGTGTGTTTGTGACCAATGTGGCCCGCGAGCATGGGCGGGGCCTCATGGGCCACACTGGTTTCAACGACACTGAACGTTGGACAACATGCCAACCACAAGGTTTCTTGCCATGGGGAAGGAGTTCTGATTTCTGCATCACCTTCAACATGGACAGTGATTGGAGATAAGGTCTAGGTTCTGAAACCTGAAAACCGAGGTTGGGAAGAGATGACGACCTAAGGCCATGGCGGCTCGATGTGCTCAGTGTGCGGCCAGCTGTCTGGGAGGGGCCAGGGGGTCCAGGCTCAGGCTGTGTCAGAAAGGGCATTAGTGCCCTGGTCAGCCTATGTATTTGGGGTACAGCCAAGGTCGGTGCAGGTTGATCCTCATTTGGGGTTACTGGGTAGCCCCAGAGGACAATGTTTTTTATCTGGAGGGCAGGCAGAGTGCTGCATTGTAGTTCTGGATTGCCAAACTGGAGGCCTTGTGGGCCAGTAGTCTGACGACAAAAGTCTGAGAGCACAAGCTAGGCTGAGGTTTCTGGGTGAGGCCATGGCAGGCACAATCTACAGACCTGAATCGAGATCTCGTGCATCTGAAGTCAGGGCGAGGATCAGACGATCGCTCAGGTTGGAGTTTCTGTCCCTGATGGCCCCTTCATGAATGGGGGGGCATCACGAGGCCATGGGGGTTTTCCCATGATGGGAGTTGTGAGAAGCTCCAAACTGCAGAGAGTCTTCGGCAGGACAATTGAGACCTGTTGTTTGGCTCCAGGCCAATGATTCTGAGCAGGGTTCTAAGGATGGATGGCTGGGTAGCCCACCTCGCATTCCAATTGTCTCCTAGCAACAAAACAGTTTAGATCTCCTGGATCTGTGGGGAGCTACCGAGGATGCTGAGTTGAAATGCACACCCCTGGGGATGGGTCCGAATGTGCTTTTGTGTCTATGGAGACCTTGGAATGAAGCGGTGGCACTGGGGCCCTAAAGGGTTCTCCTAAACAGAGGCTTTGACACAGCTCCAACGTGCAAGTTTCCCATGTGTAGATGAGATGTTTTCTGATGGGTGAAACAAGAAACAGCTATATGCTGCTTTTGAAATCCAGGCCTCTGAGGAGAGATGCCTGGAAACCAAAGCAATGGATCTGATTAGTGCCTAGGGGCCTGTTCTTTCCTTTTTACCTCTGAGGACATCTGTCTATGGGTCTGAGTGCAGGTAGGGGCTCATTTGGGCTCAGATTGACCCTGTTTTTCCTGGGAAGCTACCACTATTGAGGTATATCAGGGACTTTGGAGATTTATCCTATTAGAAGGGTTGTGGCCATTGGAATGGGCACACACAATTCCCTTGGAGAGGGCAAGTACAGTCCTCAGGTTTGGCTCCAGGGGCCTGAGCCTGTAGGTTGTGTCGTCCAGCCCTTTTTGGACAGTTGTCTGAAAACACAAACTCGGCTTATGTTTCAGGTCATAGGTATGGCAGGACTGATCTACAGACCATGAGGAGAACTTTTCGGGATTTGAAAGAAGGGCGAGTGTGAGGCTCCTGCTCAAGTTTTTGTCTCGGGATATCGTGTCACTCATGGTCGTGGAATTTCTGGGTGACTTCATGGGAAATGGACGAGTCTTACTCTCTGGTGGTTTGGCCCCGTCCAAAGAGTTTGGGTTCATTCTGTGGGCTGGAAGAAGTCCGTTTTATTTTGTTGTTGTTGTTGTTGTTTTCTTTTTTAACCTCAGGTGTCCCACCAAATGAGTGATTTCAGAGTAGAGCCCTAGGAGGGGCGACTGGACAATCAGAAATCTGGTTAAAAATTGGGGCCTAGGGACATGTCAAGCCCATTATGACATCTAATGGTCCAGCCACTGAGAGGACTTACTAGAGGACAGGACTCATGCTGAGGGTCACAATGCGTGTGTATGCCCTCGTCACACTCAAGAATGGGCGGGGCCTCAGGGTTTCTCCTACACTGATCGTTGGACAACGTGCCAACCACAAGGGTTCTTGCCATGGGTAAGGAGGAGTTCTGATTTCTGCATCAGACTTACCCCTGGGCAGTGATTGGAGATAAGGTCTCGGTTCTGAAGCCTGAAAACTGAGGTAGGGAAGAGATGATGACCTAAGGCCATGGCGGGTTTTATGTGCTCAGTGTGCGGTCAGCTTTCTGGGTGTTGGTCAGGAGGTCCGGGCTCAGGATGTGTTCGACAGTGCATTCGTGCCCAGATTAGACTATATAATTTGGGTAAAGTCAAGTGCTGTGTAGGTTTACCCTCATTTAAGGTGCCTGGGCAGCTCATGAGGCAATAATTTTTTTCTCTAGAGGGCAGGCAGAGTGCTGCATTGTGGGTCCGGAATTGCCAAACTTGAGGGCTTTGGGGCCAGGAGTGTGAGAATGGAAGTCTGAGAAGACAAGCTAGACTTGGGTTTCAGGGCGAGGGCACGGCAGGTACCCCCTGCAGATCTGAACCAATATCTCATGCATCTGAAGTCAGGGCGAGGATCAGACATTGGCTCAAGTGGGAGTTTCTAAGCATGACGGCCGCTTCATGAAGGGAGCGGAATCTCGAGACCATTGAGGTTTTCCCACGTTGGGAGTTGTGGGATGCCCCCTTCCAGGATTCCTTCTTCCGGACAATTGAGACCTGTTGGACAGCTCCAGGACATCCCATATGGAATGACTCCAGAGCACCGTTCGCGGATGGATGCCTGGGAAGCCCGCCTCGCATTCCAATTGTCTCCTAGCAACAAGACAGTTTAGATCTGATGGCTCTGCGGGAGCAACCTCGGTGGCTGAGTTGAAATGGACTTTCCTGAGGATGTGTCCTAATGTGTTTTTGTGTCCATGAGGGCCTTGGAATGGGGCGGTGGCACCGGCAACCTGAAGTACTTTCCTAAGCTTTGGACATGGCTCCCATGCACAGGTTTCCTTGTGGAGACGAGATGAGTTCTGATGGGTGCCTCAGGAAAACCCCTATGCTCGTATTGGAATCAGGCTTTTGAGGACACATGCCTGTAACCCATAGCAATGGATCCTATTATGGCCTAGGGTCCTCTCTGGTTCAATCTTCTTCTCTGGGGACATCCATCTATGGTATGAGTGGAGGTCGATTATCAGCTGGTGTCAGACACCCCTTGTTTGTTCCGGGTGACCCACACTATTGGGATGGCCTAAGGGTCGTTGGAGGTTTCTCCTAATTTGTACGATTTTGGACCATGGAATGGGCAGAATTGCCATGGATTGGTAGGCACAGTCCTAATGTGTGGCTCCAGGGGCCCAGCATGGAGGGTGTGTGGCCCAAGACTTTGAGGACAGAAGTCTGAAAACACAAACTCAGCTTAGGTTTGGAGACGTAGGTATGGCAGGCCCGATCTACAAACCATGAGAAGAACTCTACAGGATATGAAGAAAGTGCGAGTCTGTGGCGATTGCTCAGGCTTTTGTCTCTGGATTTTGTATCAGTGATGGCCGTGGAATGTCGGGGAGGCCTCATGGGCCATGGACGAATCTTCCTCTCTGAGGATTTGGCCCGATTCCCAATTGCTTTTCGTCAATCTGTGGGATGGGAGGACTCATTTCAGTTTTGTTACCTCAGGTGTCCCACCAAAAGAGGAATTCCAAAGCCAAGCCGTGGGGAAGACTGAAGGGACAACCCGAACTATGGTTAAAAATTGGGGCCTAGGGGCATGGCAAGCCCAATATGCTATCTCTTCATCCAGCCACTGAGTGGCCTTACTTGAGGACTGGGCTCAGCCTGAGGGTCACAATGTGTGTTTGTGACCAATGTGGCCTGCGAGCATGGGCGGGGCCTCATGGGCCACACTGGTTTCAACGACACTGAACGTTGGACAACATGCCAACCACAAGGTTTCTTGCCATGGGGAAGGAGTTCTGATTTCTGCATCACCTTCAACATGGACAGTGATTGGAGATAAGGTCTAGGTTCTGAAACCTGAAAACCGAGGTTGGGAAGAGATGACGACCTAAGGCCATGGCGGCTCGATGTGCTCAGTGCGCGGCCAGCTGTCTGGGAGGGGCCAGGGGGTCCAGGCTCAGGCTGTGTCAGAAAGGGCATTAGTGCCCTGGTCAGCCTATGTATTTGGGGTACAGCCAAGGTCGGTGCAGGTTGATCCTCATTTGGGGTTACTGGGTAGCCCCAGAGGACAATGTTTTTTATCTGGAGGGCAGGCAGAGTGCTGCATTGTAGTTCTGGATTGCCAAACTGGAGGCCTTGTGGGCCAGTAGTCTGACGACAAAAGTCTGAGAACACAAGCTAGCCTTAGGTTTCTGGGTGAGGCCATGGCAGGCACAATCTACAGACCTGAATCGAGATCTCGTGCATCTGAAGTCAGGGCGAGGATCAGACGATCGCTCAGGTTGGAGTTTCTGTCCCTGATGGCCCCTTCATGAATGGGGGGGCATCACGAGGCCATGGGGGTTTTCCCATGATGGGAGTTGTGAGAAGCTCCAAACTGCAGAGAGTCTTCGGCAGGACAATTGAGACCTGTTGTTTGGCTCCAGGCCAATGATTCTGAGCAGGGTTCTAAGGATGGATGGCTGGGTAGCGCACCTCGCATTCCAATTGTCTCCTAGCAACAAGACAGTTTAGATCTCCTGGATCTGTGGGGAGCTACCGAGGATGCTGAGTTGAAATGCACACCCCTGGGTATGGGTCCGAATGTGCTTTTGTGTCTATGGAGACCTTGGAATGAAGCGGTGGCACTGGGGCCCTAAAGGGTTCTCCTAAACAGAGGCTTTGACACAGCTCCAACGTGCAAGTTTCCCATGTGTAGATGAGATGTTTTCTGATGGGTGAAACAAGAAACAGCTATATGCTGCTTTTGAAATCCAGGCCTCTGAGGAGAGATGCCTGGAAACCAAAGCAATGGATCTGATTAGTGCCTAGGGGCCTGTTCTTTCCTTTTTACCTCTGAGGACATCTTTCTATGGGTCTGAGTGCAGGTAGGGGCTCATTTGGGCTCAGATTGCCCCTGTTTTTCCTGGGAAGCTACAACTATTGAGATATATCAGGGACTTTGGAGGTTTATCCTATTAGAAGGGTTGTGGCCATTGGAATGGGCACACACAATTCCCTTGGAGAGGGCAAGTACAGTCCTCAGGTTTGGCTCCAGGGGCCTGAGCCTGTAGGTTGTGTCGTCCAGCCCTTTTTGGACAGTTGTCTGAAAACACAAACTCGGCTTATGTTTCAGGTCATGGGTATGGCAGGACTGATCTACAGACCATGAGGAGAACTTTTCGGGATTTGAAAGAAGGGCGAGTGTGAGGCTCCTGCTCAAGTTTTTGTCTCGGGATATCGTGTCACTCATGGTCGTGGAATTTCTGGGTGATTTCATGGGAAATGGACGAGTCTTACTCTCTGGTGGTTTGGCCCCGTCCAAAGAGTTTGGGTTCATTCTGTGGGCTGGAAGAAGTCCGTTTATTTTGTTGTTGTTGTTGTTGTTGTTGTTGTTGTTGTTGTTGTTTTCTTTTTTAACCTCAGGTGTCCCACCAAATGAGGGATTTCAGAGTAGAGCCTAGGAGGGGCGACTGGACAATCAGAAATCTGGTTAAAAATTGGGGCCTAGGTACATGTCAAGCCCATTATGACATCTTATGGTCCAGCCACTGAGAGGACTTACTAGAGGACAGGACTCATGCTGAGGGTCACAATGCGTGTGTATGCCCTCGTCGCACTCAAGAATGGGTGGGGCCTCAGGGTTTCTCCTACACTGATCGTTGGACAACGTGCCAACCACAAGGGTTCTAGCCATGGGTAAGGAGGAGTTCTGATTTCTGCATCAGACTCACCCCTGGGCAGTGATTGGAGATAAGGTCTCGGTTCTGAAGTCTGAAAACTGAGGTAGGGAAGAGATGATGACCTAAGGCCATGGCAGGTTTTATGTGCTCAGTGTGCGGTCAGCTTTCTGGGTGTTGGTCAGGAGGTCCGGGCTCAGGATGTGTTCGACAGTGCATTAGTGCCCAGGTTAGACTATATAATTTCGGTAAAGTCGAGTGCTGTGTAGGTTTACCCTCATTGAAGGTGCCTGGGCAGCTCAAGAGGCAATAATTTTTTTTTCTAGAGGGCAGGCAGATTGCTGCATTGTGGGTCCGGAATTGCCAAACTTGAGGGCTTTGGGGCCAGGAGTGTGAGGATGGAAGTCTGAGAAGACAAGCTAGACTTGGGTTTCAGGGCGAGGGCACGGCAGGTACCCCCTGCAGCTCTGATCCAAAATGTCATGCATCTGAAGTCAGGGCGAGGATCAGACGTTGGCTCAGGTGGGAGTTTCTGAGCATGACGGCCGCTTCATGAAGGGAGCGGAATCTCGAGACCATTGAGGTTTTCCCACGTTGGGAGTTGTGGGATGCCCCCTTCCAGGATTCCTTCTTCCGGACAATTGAGACCTGTTGGACAGCTCCAGGACATCCCCTATGGAATGACTCCAGAGCACCGTTCGCGGATGGATGCCTGGGAAGCCCGCCTCGCATTCCAATTGTCTCCTAGCAACAAGACAGTTTAGATCTGATGGCTCTGCGGGAGCAACCTCGGTGGCTGAGTTGAAATGGACTTTCCTGAGGATGTGTCCTAATGTGTTTTTGTGTCCATGAGGGCCGTGGAATGGGGCGGTGGCACCGGCAACCTGAAGTACTTTCCTAAGCTTTGGACATGGCTCCCATGCACAGGTTTACTTGTGGAGACAAGATGAGTTCTGATGGTTGCCTCAGGAAAACCCCTATGCTCGTATTGGAATCAGGCTTTTGAGGACACATGCCTGTAACCCATAGCAATGGATCCTATTATGGCCTAGGGTCCTGTCTGGTTCAAGCTTCTTCTCTGGGGACATCCATCTATGGTATGAGTGGAGGTCGATTATCAGCTGGTGTCAGACACCCCTTGTTTGTTCCGGGTGACCCACACTATTGGGATGGCCTAAGGGTCGTTGGAGGTTTCTCCTAATTTGTACGATTTTGGACCATGGAATGGGCAGAATTGCCATGGATTGGTAGGCACAGTCCTAATGTGTGGCTCCAGGGGCCCAGCCTGGAGGGTGTGTGGCCCAAGACTTTGAGGACAGAAGTCTGAAAACTCAAACTCAGCTTAGGTTTGGGGACGTAGGTATGGCAGGCCCGATCTACAAACCATGAGAAGAACTCTACAGGATATGAAGAAAGTGCGAGTCTGTGGCGATTGCTCAGGCTTTTGTCTCTGGATTTTGTATCAGTGATGGCCGTGGAATGTCGGGGAGGCCTCATGGGCAATGGACGAATCTTCCTCTCTGAGGATTTGGCCCGATTCCCAATTGCTTTTCGTCAATCTGTGGGATGGGAGGACTCATTTCAGTTTTGTTACCTCAGGTGTCCCACCAAAAGAGGAATTACAAAGCCAAGCCGTGGGGAAGACTGAAGGGACAACCCAAACTATGGTTAAAAATTGGGGCCTAGGGGCATGGCAAGCCCAATATGCTATCTCTTCATCCAGCCACTGAGTGGCCTTACTTGAGGACTGGGCTCAGCCTGAGGGTCACAATGTGTGTTTGTGACCAATGTGGCCCGCGAGCATGGGCGGGGCCTCATGGGCCACACTGGTTTCAACGACACTGAACGTTGGACAACATGCCAACCACAAGGTTTCTTGCCATGGGGAAGGAGTTCTGATTTCTGCATCACCTTCAACATGGACAGTGATTGGAGATAAGGTCTAGGTTCTGAAACCTGAAAACCGAGGTTGGGAAGAGATGACGACCTAAGGCCATGGCGGCTCGATGTGCTCAGTGTGCGGCCAGCTGTCTGGGAGGGGCCAGGGGGTCCAGGCTCAGGCTGTGTCAGAAAGGGCATTAGTGCCCTGGTCAGCCTATGTATTTGGGGTACAGCCAAGGTCGGTGCAGGTTGATCCTCTTTTGGGGTTACTGGGTAGCCCCAGAGGACAATGTTTTTTATCTGGAGGGCAGGCAGAGTGCTGCATTGTAGTTCTGGATTGCCAAACTGGAGGCCTTGAGGGCCAGTAGTCTGACGACAAAAGTCTGAGAACACAAGCTAGGCTTAGGTTTCTGGGTGAGGCCATGGCAGGCACAATCTACAGACCTGAATTGAGATCTCGTGCATCTGAAGTCAGGGCGAGGATCAGACGATCGCTCAGGTTGGAGTTTCTGTCCCTGATGGCCCCTTCATGAATGGGGGGGCATCACGATGCCATGGGGGTTTTCCCATGATGGGAGTTGTGAGAAGCTCCAAACTGCAGAGAGTCTTCGGCAGGACAATTGAGACCTGTTTTTTGGCTCCAGGCCAATGATTCTGAGGAGGGTTCTAAGGATTGATGGCTGGGTAGCCCACCTCGCATTCCAATTGTCTCCTAGCAACAAGACAGTTTAGATCTCCTGGATCTGTGGGGAGCTACCGAGGATGCTGATTTGAAATGCACACCCCTGGGGATGGGTCCAAATGTGCTTTTGTGTCTATGGAGACCTTGGAATGAAGCGGTGTCACTGGGGCCCTAAAGGGTTCTCCTAAACAGAGGCTTTGACACAGCTCCAACGTGCAAGTTTCCCATGTGTAGATGAGATGTTTTCTGATGGGTGAAACAAGAAACAGGTATATGCTGCTTTTGAAATCCAGGCCTCTGAGGAGAGATCCCTGGAAACCAAAGCAATGGATCTGATTAGTGCCTAGGGGCCTGTTCTTTCCTTTTTACCTCTGAGGACATCTGTCTATGGGTCTGAGTGCAGGTAGGGGCTCATTTGGGCTCAGATTGCCCCTGTTTTTCCTGGGAAGCTACCACTATTGAGATATATCAGGGACTTTGGAGGTTTATCCTATTAGAAGGGTTGTGGCCATTGGAATGGGCACACACAATTCCCTTGGAGAGGGCAAGTACAGTCCTCAGGTTTGGCTCCAGGGGCCTGAGCCTGTAGGTTGTGTCGTCCAGCCCTTTTTGGACAGTTGTCTGAAAACACAAACTCGGCTTATGTTTCAGGTCATAGGTATGGCAGGACTGATCTACAGACCATGAGGAGAACTTTTCGGGATTTGAAAGAAGGGCGAGTGTGAGGCTCCTGCTCAAGTTTTTGTCTCGGGATATTGTGTCACTCATGGTCGTGGAATTTCTGGGTGACTTCATGGGAAATGGACGAGTCATACTCTCTGGTGGTTTGGCCCCGTCCAAAGAGTTTGGGTTCATTCTGTGGGCTGGAAGAAGTCCGTTTTATTTTGTTGTTGTTGTTGTTGTTGTTTTCTTTTTTAACCTCAGGTGTCCCACCAAATGAGGGATTTCAGAGTAGAGCCCTAGGAGGGGCGACTGGACAATCAGAAATCTGGTTAAAAATTGGGGCCTAGGGACATGTCAAGCCCATTATGACATCTAATGGTCCAGCCACTGAGAGGACATACTAGAGGACAGGACTCATCCTGAGGGTCACTATGCGTGTGTATGCCCTCGTCGCACTCAAGAATGGGCGGGTCCTCAGGGTTTCTCCTACACTGATCGTTGGACAACGTGCCAACCACAAGGGTTCTTGCCATGGGTAAGGAGGAGTTCTGATTTCTGCATCAGACTCACCCCTGGGCAGTGATTGGAGATAAGGTCTCGGTTCTGAAGCCTGAAAACTGAGGTAGGGAAGAGATGATGACCTAAGGCCATGGCGGGTTTTATGTGCTCAGTGTGCGGTCAGCTTTCTGGGTGTTGGTCAGGAGGTCCGGGCTCAGGATGTGTTCGACAGTGCATTAGTGCCCAGGTTAGACTATATAATTTGGGTAAAGTCGAGTGCTGTGTAGGTTTACCCTCATTTAAGGTGCCTGGGCAGCTCATGAGGCAATAATTTTTTTCTCTAGAGGGCAGGCAGAGTGCCTCATTGTGGGTCCGGAATTGCCAAACTTGAGGGCTTTGGGGCCAGGAGTGTGAGGATGGAAGTCTGAGAAGACAAGCTAGACTTGGGTTTCAGGGCGAGGGCACGGCAGGTACCCCCTGCAGATCTGAACCAATATCTCATGCATCTGAAGTCAGGGCGAGGATCAGACGTTGGCTCAGGTGGGAGTTTCTGAGCATGACGGCCGCTTCATGAAGGGAGCGGAATCTCGAGACCATTGAGGTTTTCCCACGTTGGGAGTTGTGGGATGCCCCCTTCCAGGATTCCTTCTTCCGGACAATTGAGACCTGTTGGAAAGCTCCAGGACATCCCATATGGAATGACTCCAGAGCACCGTTCGCGGATGGATGCCTGGGAAGCCCGCCTCGCATTCCAATTGTCTCCTAGGAACAAGACAGTTTAGATCTGATGGCTTTGCGGGAGCAACCTCGGTGGCTGAGTTGAAATGGACTTTCCTGAGGATGTGTCCTAATGTGTTTTTGTGTCCATGAGGGCCTTCGAATGGGGCGGTGGCACTGGCAACCTGAAGTACTTTCCTAAGCTTTGGACATGGCTCCCATGCACAGGTTTCCTTGTGGAGACGAGATGAGTTCTGATGGGTGTCTCAGGAAAACCCCTATGCTCGTATTGGAATCAGGCTTTTGAGGACACATGCCTGTAACCCATAGCAATGGATCCTATTATGGCCTAGGGTCCTTCCTGTCTGGTTCAATCTTCTTCTCTGGGGACATCCATCTATGGTATGAGTGGAGGTCGATTATCAGCTGGTGTCAGACACCCCTTGTTTGTTCCGGATGACCCACACTATTGGGATGGCCTAAGGGTCGTTGGAGGTTTCTCCTTTTGTACGATTTTGGACCATGGAATGGGCAGAATTGCCATGGATTGGTAGGCACAGTCCTAATGTGTGGCTCCAGGGGCCCAGCCTGGAGGGTGTGTGGCCCAAGACTTTGAGGACAGAAGTCTGAAAACACAAACTCAGCTTAGGTTTGGGGACGTAGGTATGGCAGGCCCGATCTACAAACCATGAGAAGAACTCTACAGGATATGAAGAAAGTGCGAGTCTGTGGTGATTGCTCAGGCTTTTGTCTCTGGATTTTGTATCAGTGATGGCCGTGGAATGTCGGGGAGGCCTCATGGGCCATGGACGAATCTTCCTCTCTGAGGATTTGGCCCGATTCCCAATTGCTTTTCGTCAATCTGTGGGATGGGAGGACTCATTTCAGTTTTGTTACCTCAGGTGTCCCACCAAAAGAGGAATTCCAAAGCAAAGCCGTGGGGAAGACTGAAGGGACAATCCGAACTATGGTTAAAAATTGGGGCCTAGGGGCATGGCAAGCCCAATATGCTATCTCTTCATCCAGCCACTGAGTGGCCTTACTTGAGGACTGGGCTCAGCCTGAGGGTCACAATGTGTGTTTGTGACCAATGTGGCCCGCGAGCATGGGCGGGGCCTCATGGGCCACACTGGTTTCAACGACACTGAACGTTGGACAACATGCCAACCACAAGGTTTCTTGCCATGGGGAAGGAGTTCTGATTTCTGCATCACCTTCAACATGGACAGTGATTGGAGATAAGGTCTAGGTTCTGAAACCTGAAAACCGAGGTTGGGAAGAGATGACGACCTAAGGCCATGGCGGCTCGATGTGCTCAGTGTGCGGCCAGCTGTCTGGGAGGGGCCAGGGGGTCCAGGCTCAGGCTGTGTCAGAAAGGGCATTAGTGCCCTGGTCAGCCTATGTATTTGGGGTACAGCCAAGGTCGGTGCAGGTTGATCCTCATTTGGGGTTACTGGGTAGCCCCAGAGGACAATGTTTTTTATCTGGAGGGCAGGCAGAGTGCTGCATTGTAGTTCTGGATTGCCAAAGTGGAGGCCTTGTGGGCCAGTAGTCTGACGACAAAAGTCTGAGAACACAAGCTAGGCTTAGGTTTCTGGGTGAGGCCATGGCAGGCACAATCTACAGACCTGAATCGATATCTCGTGCATCTGAAGTCAGGGCGAGGATCAGACGATCACTCAGGTTGGAGTTTCTGTCCCTGATGGCCCCTTCATGAATGGGGGGGCATCACGAGGCCATGGGGGTTTTCCCATGATGGGAGTTGTGAGAAGCTCCAAACTGCAGAGAGTCTTCGGCAGGACAATTGAGACCTGTTGTTTGGCTCCAGGCCAATGATTCTGAGCAGGGTTCTAAGGATGGATGGCTGGGTAGCCCACCTCGCATTCCAATTGTCTCCTAGCAACAAGACAGTTTAGATCTCCTGGATCTGTGGGGAGCTACCGAGGATCTGAGTTGAAATGCACACCCCTGGGGATGGTCCAAATGTGCTTTTGTGTCTATGGAGACCTTGGAATGAAGCGGTGGCACTGGGGCCCTAAAGGGTTCTCCTAAACAGAGGCTTTGACACAGCTCCAACGTGCAAGTTTCCCATGTGTAGATGAGATGTTTTCTGATGGGTGAAACAAGAAACAGCTATATGCTGCTTTTGAAATCCAGGCCTCTGAGGAGAGATGCCTGGAAACCAAAGCAATGGATCTGATTAGTGCCTAGGGGCCTGTTCTTTCCTTTTTACCTCTGAGGACATCTGTCTATGGGTCTGAGTGCAGGTAGGGGCTCATTTGGGCTCAGATTGCCCCTGTTTTTCCTGGGAAGCTACCACTATTGAGATATATCAGGGACTTTGGAGGTTTATCCTATTAGAAGGGTTGTGGCCATTGGAATGGGCACACACAATTCCCTTGGAGAGGGCAAGTACAGTCCTCAGGTTTGGCTCCAGGGGCCTGAGCCTGTAGGTTGTGTCGTCCAACCCTTTTTGGACAGTTGTCTGAAAACACAAACTCGGCTTATGTTTCAGGTCATAGGTATGGCAGGACTGATCTACAGACCATGAGGAGAACTTTTCGGGATTTGAAAGAAGGGCGAGTGTGAGGCTCCTGCTCAAGTTTTTGTCTCGGGATATCGTGTCACTCATGGTCGTGGAATTTCTGGGTGACTTCATGGGAAATGGACGAGTCATACTCTCTGGTGGTTTGGCCCCGTCCAAAGAGTTTGGGTTCATTCTGTGGGCTGGAAGAAGTCCGTTTTATTTTGTTGTTGTTGTTGTTGTTGTTTTCTTTTTTAACCTCAGGTGTCCCACCAAATGAGGGATTTCAGAGTAGAGCCCTAGGAGGGGCGACTGGACAATCAGAAATCTGGTTAAAAATTGGGGCCTAGGGACATGTCAAGCCCATTATGACATCTAATGGTCCAGCCACTGAGAGGACATACTAGAGGACAGGACTCATCCTGAGGGTCACTATGCGTGTGTATGTCCTCGTCGCACTCAAGAATGGGCGGGTCCTCAGGGTTTCTCCTACACTGATCGTTGGACAACGTGCCAACCACAAGGGTTCTTGCCATGGGTAAGGAGGAGTTCTGATTTCTGCATCAGACTCACCCCTGGGCAGTGATTGGAGATAAGGTCTCGGTTCTGAAGTCTGAAAACTGAGGTAGGGAAGAGAAGATGACCTAAGGCCATGGCGGGTTTCATGTGCTCAGTGTGCGGTCAGTTTTCTGGGTGTTGGTCAGGAGGTCCGGGCTCAGGATGTGTTCGACAGTGCATTAGTGCCCAGGTTAGACTATATAATTTGGGTAAAGTCGAGTGCTGTGTAGGTTTACCCTCATTTAAGGTGCCTGGGCAGCTCATGAGGCAATAATTTTTTTCTCTAGAGGGCAGGCAGAGTGCCTCATTGTGGGTCCGGAATTGCCAAACTTGAGGGCTTTGGGGCCAGGAGTGTGAGGATGGAAGTCTGAGAAGACAAGCTAGACTTGGGTTTCAGGGCGAGGGCACGGCAGGTACCCCCTGCAGATCTGAACCAATATCTCATGCATCTGAAGTCAGGGCGAGGATCAGACGTTGGCTCAGGTGGGAGTTTCTGAGCATGACGGCCGCTTCATGAAGGGAGTGGAATCTCGAGACCATTGAGGTTTTCCCACGTTGGGAGTTGTGGGATGCCCCCTTCCAGGATTCCTTCTTCCGGACAATTGAGACCTGTTGGAAAGCTCCAGGACATCCCATATGGAATGACTCCAGAGCACCGTTCGCGGATGGATGCCTGGGAAGCCCGCCTCGCATTCCAATTGTCTCCTAGCAACAAGACAGTTTAGATCTGATGGCTCTGCGGGAGCAACCTCGGTGGCTGAGTTGAAATGGACTTTCCTGAGGATGTGTCCTAATGTGTTTTTGTGTCCATGAGGGCCGTGGAATGGGGCGGTGGCACTGGCAACCTGAAGTACTTTCCTAAGCTTTGGACATGGCTCCCATGCACAGGTTTCCTTGTGGAGACGAGATGAGTTCTGATGGGTGTCTCAGGAAAACCCCTATGCTCGTATTGGAATCAGGCTTTTGAGGACACATGCCTGTAACCCATAGCAATGGATCCTATTATGGCCTAGGGTCCTTCCTGTCTGGTTCAATCTTCTTCTCTGGGGACATCCATCTATGGTATGAGTGGAGGTCGATTATCAGCTGGTGTCAGACACCCCTTGTTTGTTCCGGGTGACCCACACTATTGGGATGGCCTAAGGGTCGTTGGAGGTTTCTCCTAATTTGTACGATTTTGGACCATGGAATGGGCAGAATTCCCATGGATTGGTAGGCACAGTCCTAATGTGTGGCTCCAGGGGCCCAGCCTGGAGGGTGTGTGGCCCAAGACTTTGAGGACAGAAGTCTGAAAACACAAACTCAGCTTAGGTTTGGGGACGTAGGTATGGCAGGCCCGATCTACAAACCATGAGAAGAACTCTACAGGATATGAAGAAAGTGCGAGTCTGTGGCGATTGCTCAGGCTTTTGTCTCTGGATTTTGTATCAGTGATGGCCGTGGAATGTCGGGGAGGCCTCATGGGCCATGGACGAATCTTCCTCTCTGAGGATTTGGCCCGATTCCCAATTGCTTTTCGTCAATCTGTGGGATGGGAGGACTCATTTCAGTTTTGTTACCTCAGGTGTCCCACCAAAAGAGGAATTCCAAAGCAAAGCCGTGGGGAAGACTGAAGGGACAATCCGAACTATGGTTAAAAATTGGGGCCTAGGGGCATGGCAAGCCCAATATGCTATCTCTTCATCCAGCCACTGAGTGGCCTTACTTGAGGACTGGGCTCAGCCTGAGGGTCACAATGTGTGTTTGTGACCAATGTGGCCCGCGAGCATGGGCGGGGCCTCATGGGCCACACTGGTTTCAACGACACTGAACGTTGGACAACATGCCAACCACAAGGTTTCTTGCCATGGGGAAGGAGTTCTGATTTCTGCATCACCTTCAACATGGACAGTGATTGGAGATAAGGTCTAGGTTCTGAAACCTGAAAACCGAGGTTGGGAAGAGATGACGACCTAAGGCCATGGCGGCTCGATGTGCTCAGTGTGCGGCCAGCTGTCTGGGAGGGGCCAGGGGGTCCAGGCTCAGGCTGTGTCAGAAAGGGCATTAGTGCCCTGGTCAGCCTATGTATTTGGGGTACAGCCAAGGTCGGTGCAGGTTGATCCTCATTTGGGGTTACTGGGTAGCCCCAGAGGACAATGTTTTTTATCTGGAGGGCAGGCAGAGTGCTGCATTGTAGTTCTGGATTGCCAAACTGGAGGCCTTGTGGGCCAGTAGTCTGACGACAAAAGTCTGAGAACACAAGCTAGGCTTAGGTTTCTGGGTGAGGCCATGGCAGGCACAATCTACAGACCTGAATCGATATCTCGTGCATCTGAAGTCAGGGCGAGGATCAGACGATCACTCAGGTTGGAGTTTCTGTCCCTGATGGCCCCTTCATGAATGGGGGGGCATCACGAGGCCATGGGGGTTTTCCCATGATGGGAGTTGTGAGAAGCTCCAAACTGCAGAGAGTCTTCGGCAGGACAATTGAGACCTGTTGTTTGGCTCCAGGCCAATGATTCTGAGCAGGGTTCTAAGGATGGATGGCTGGGTAGCCCACCTCGCATTCCAATTGTCTCCTAGCAACAAGACAGTTTAGATCTCCTGGATCTGTGGGGAGCTACCGAGGATCTGAGTTGAAATGCACACCCCTGGGGATGGTCCAAATGTGCTTTTGTGTCTATGGAGACCTTGGAATGAAGCGGTGGCACTGGGGCCCTAAAGGGTTCTCCTAAACAGAGGCTTTGACACAGCTCCAACGTGCAAGTTTCCCATGTGTAGATGAGATGTTTTCTGATGGGTGAAACAAGAAACAGCTATATGCTGCTTTTGAAATCCAGGCCTCTGAGGAGAGATGCCTGGAAACCAAAGCAATGGATCTGATTAGTGCCTAGGGGCCTGTTCTTTCCTTTTTACCTCTGAGGACATCTGTCTATGGGTCTGAGTGCAGGTAGGGGCTCATTTGGGCTCAGATTGCCCCTGTTTTTCCTGGGAAGCTACCACTATTGAGATATATCAGGGACTTTGGAGGTTTATCCTATTAGAAGGGTTGTGGCCATTGGAATGGGCACACACAATTCCCTTGGAGAGGGCAAGTACAGTCCTCAGGTTTGGCTCCAGGGGCCTGAGCCTGTAGGTTGTGTCGTCCAACCCTTTTTGGACAGTTGTCTGAAAACACAAACTCGGCTTATGTTTCAGGTCATAGGTATGGCAGGACTGATCTACAGACCATGAGGAGAACTATTCGGGATTTGAAAGAAGGGCGAGTGTGAGGCTCCTGCTCAAGTTTTTGTCTCGGGATATCGTGTCACTCATGGTCGTGGAATTTCTGGGTGACTTCATGGGAAATGGACGAGTCATACTCTCTGGTGGTTTGGCCCCGTCCAAAGAGTTTGGGTTCATTCTGTGGGCTGGAAGAAGTCCGTTTTATTTTGTTGTTGTTGTTGTTGTTGTTTTCTTTTTTAACCTCAGGTGTCCCACCAAATGAGGGATTTCAGAGTAGAGCCCTAGGAGGGGCGACTGGACAATCAGAAATCTGGTTAAAAATTGGGGCCTAGGGACATGTCAAGCCCATTATGACATCTAATGGTCCAGCCACTGAGAGGACATACTAGAGGACAGGACTCATCCTGAGGGTCACTATGCGTGTGTATGTCCTCGTCGCACTCAAGAATGGGCGGGTCCTCAGGGTTTCTCCTACACTGATCGTTGGACAACGTGCCAACCACAAGGGTTCTTGCCATGGGTAAGGAGGAGTTCTGATTTCTGCATCAGACTCACCCCTGGGCAGTGATTGGAGATAAGGTCTCGGTTCTGAAGTCTGAAAACTGAGGTAGGGAAGAGAAGATGACCTAAGGCCATGGCGGGTTTCATGTGCTCAGTGTGCGGTCAGCTTTCTGGGTGTTGGTCAGGAGGTCCGGGCTCAGGATGTGTTCGACAGTGCATTAGTGCCCAGGTTAGACTATATAATTTGGGTAAAGTCGAGTGCTGTGTAGGTTTACCCTCATTTAAGGTGCCTGGGCAGCTCATGAGGCAATAATTTTTTTCTCTAGAGGGCAGGCAGAGTGCCTCATTGTGGGTCCGGAATTGCCAAACTTGAGGGCTTTGGGGCCAGGAGTGTGAGGATGGAAGTCTGAGAAGACAAGCTAGACTTGGGTTTCAGGGCGAGGGCACGGCAGGTACCCCCTGCAGATCTGAACCAATATCTCATGCATCTGAAGTCAGGGCGAGGATCAGACGTTGGCTCAGGTGGGAGTTTCTGAGCATGACGGCCGCTTCATGAAGGGAGCGGAATCTCGAGACCATTGAGGTTTTCCCACGTTGGGAGTTGTGGGATGCCCCCTTCCAGGATTCCTTCTTCCGGACAATTGAGACCTGTTGGAAAGCTCCAGGACATCCCATATGGAATGACTCCAGAGCACCGTTCGCGGATGGATGCCTGGGAAGCCCGCCTCGCATTCCAATTGTCTCCTAGCAACAAGACAGTTTAGATCTGATGGCTCTGCGGGAGCAACCTCGGTGGCTGAGTTGAAATGGACTTTCCTGAGGATGTGTCCTAATGTGTTTTTGTGTCCATGAGGGCCGTGGAATGGGGCGGTGGCACTGGCAACCTGAAGTACTTTCCTAAGCTTTGGACATGGCTCCCATGCACAGGTTTCCTTGTGGAGACGAGATGAGTTCTGATGGGTGTCTCAGGAAAACCCCTATGCTCGTATTGGAATCAGGCTTTTGAGGACACATGCCTGTAACCCATAGCAATGGATCCTATTATGGCCTAGGGTCCTTCCTGTCTGGTTCAATCTTCTTCTCTGGAGACATCCATCTATGGTATGAGTGGAGGTCGATTATCAGCTGGTGTCAGACACCCCTTGTTTGTTCCGGGTGACCCACACTATTGGGATGGCCTAAGGGTCGTTGGAGGTTTCTCCTAATTTGTACGATTTTGGACCATGGAATGGGCAGAATTCCCATGGATTGGTAGGCACAGTCCTAATGTGTGGCTCCAGGGGCCCAGCCTGGAGGGTGTGTGGCCCAAGACTTTGAGGACAGAAGTCTGAAAACACAAACTCAGCTTAGGTTTGGGGACGTAGGTATGGCAGGCCCGATCTACAAACCATGAGAAGAACTCTACAGGATATGAAGAAAGTGCGAGTCTGTGGCGATTGCTCAGGCTTTTGTCTCTGGATTTTGTATCAGTGATGGCCGTGGAATGTCGGGGAGGCCTCATGGGCCATGGACGAATCTTCCTCTCTGAGGATTTGGCCCGATTCCCAATTGCTTTTCGTCAATCTGTGGGATGGGAGGACTCATTTCAGTTTTGTTACCTCAGGTGTCCCACCAAAAGAGGAATTCCAAAGCAAAGCCGTGGGGAAGACTGAAGGGACAATCCGAACTATGGTTAAAAATTGGGGCCTAGGGGCATGGCAAGCCCAATATGCTATCTCTTCATCCAGCCACTGAGTGGCCTTACTTGAGGACTGGGCTCAGCCTGAGGGTCACAATGTGTGTTTGTGACCAATGTGGCCCGCGAGCATGGGCGGGGCCTCATGGGCCACACTGGTTTCAACGATACTGAACGTTGGACAACATGCCAACCACAAGGTTTCTTGCCATGGGGAAGGAGTTCTGATTTCTGCATCACCTTCAACATGGACAGTGATTGGAGATAAGGTCTAGGTTCTGAAACCTGAAAACCGAGGTTGGGAAGAGATGACGACCTAAGGCCATGGCGGCTCGATGTGCTCAGTGTGCGGCCAGCTGTCTGGGAGGGGCCAGGGGGTCCAGGCTCAGGCTGTGTCAGAAAGGGCATTAGTGCCCTGGTCAGCCTATGTATTTGGGGTACAGCCAAAGTCGGTGCAGGTTGATCCTCATTTGGGGTTACTGGGTAGCCCCAGAGGACAATGTTTTTTATCTGGAGGGCAGGCAGAGTGCTGCATTGTAGTTCTGGATTGCCAAACTGGAGGCCTTGTGGGCCAGTAGTCTGACGACAAAAGTCTGAGAACACAAGCTAGGCTTAGGTTTCTGGGTGAGGCCATGGCAGGCACAATCTACAGACCTGAATCGATATCTCGTGCATCTGAAGTCAGGGCGAGGATCAGACGATCACTCAGGTTGGAGTTTCTGTCCCTGATGGCCCCTTCATGAATGGGGGGGCATCACGAGGCCATGGGGGTTTTCCCATGATGGGAGTTGTGAGAAGCTCCAAACTGCAGAGAGTCTTCGGCAGGACAATTGAGACCTGTTGTTTGGCTCCAGGCCAATGATTCTGAGCAGGGTTCTAAGGATGGATGGCTGGGTAGCCCACCTCGCATTCCAATTGTCTCCTAGCAACAAGACAGTTTAGATCTCCTGGATCTGTGGGGAGCTACCGAGGATCTGAGTTGAAATGCACACCCCTGGGGATGGTCCAAATGTGCTTTTGTGTCTATGGAGACCTTGGAATGAAGCGGTGGCACTGGGGCCCTAAAGGGTTCTCCTAAACAGAGGCTTTGACACAGCTCCAACGTGCAAGTTTCCCATGTGTAGATGAGATGTTTTCTGATGGGTGAAACAAGAAACAGCTATATGCTGCTTTTGAAATCCAGGCCTCTGAGGAGAGATGCCTGGAAACCAAAGCAATGGATCTGATTAGTGCCTAGGGGCCTGTTCTTTCCTTTTTACCTCTGAGGACATCTGTCTATGGGTCTGAGTGCAGGTAGGGGCTCATTTGGGCTCAGATTGCCCCTGTTTTTCCTGGGAAGCTACCACTATTGAGATATATCAGGGACTTTGGAGGTTTATCCTATTAGAAGGGTTGTGGCCATTGGAATGGGCACACACAATTCCCTTGGAGAGGGCAAGTACAGTCCTCAGGTTTGGCTCCAGGGGCCTGAGCCTGTAGGTTGTGTCGTCCAACCCTTTTTGGACAGTTGTCTGAAAACACAAACTCGGCTTATGTTTCAGGTCATAGGTATGGCAGGACTGATCTACAGACCATGAGGAGAACTTTTCGGGATTTGAAAGAAGGGCGAGTGTGAGGCTCCTGCTCAAGTTTTTGTCTCGGGATATCGTGTCACTCATGGTCGTGGAATTTCTGGGTGACTTCATGGGAAATGGACGAGTCATACTCTCTGGTGGTTTGGCCCCGTCCAAAGAGTTTGGGTTCATTCTGTGGGCTGGAAGAAGTCCGTTTTATTTTGTTGTTGTTGTTGTTGTTGTTTTCTTTTTTAACCTCAGGTGTCCCACCAAATGAGGGATTTCAGAGTAGAGCCCTAGGAGGGGCGACTGGACAATCAGAAATCTGGTTAAAAATTGGGGCCTAGGGACATGTCAAGCCCATTATGACATCTAATGGTCCAGCCACTGAGAGGACATACTAGAGGACAGGACTCATCCTGAGGGTCACTATGCGTGTGTATGCCCTCGTCGCACTCAAGAATGGGCGGGTCCTCAGGGTTTCTCCTACACTGATCGTTGGACAACGTGCCAACCACAAGGGTTCTTGCCATGGGTAAGGAGGAGTTCTGATTTCTGCATCAGACTCACCCCTGGGCAGTGATTGGAGATAAGGTCTCGGTTCTGAAGTCTGAAAACTGAGGTAGGGAAGAGAAGATGACCTAAGGCCATGGCGGGTTTCATGTGCTCAGTGTGCGGTCAGCTTTCTGGGTGTTGGTCAGGAGGTCCGGGCTCAGGATGTGTTCGACAGTGCATTAGTGCCCAGGTTAGACTATATAATTTGGGTAAAGTCGAGTGCTGTGTAGGTTTACCCTCATTTAAGGTGCCTGGGCAGCTCATGAGGCAATAATTTTTTTCTCTAGAGGGCAGGCAGAGTGCCTCATTGTGGGTCCGGAATTGCCAAACTTGAGGGCTTTGGGGCCAGGAGTGTGAGGATGGAAGTCTGAGAAGACAAGCTAGACTTGGGTTTCAGGGCGAGGGCACGGCAGGTACCCCCTGCAGATCTGAACCAATATCTCATGCATCTGAAGTCAGGGCGAGGATCAGACGTTGGCTCAGGTGGGAGTTTCTGAGCATGACGGCCGCTTCATGAAGGGAGCGGAATCTCGAGACCATTGAGGTTTTCCCACGTTGGGAGTTGTGGGATGCCCCCTTCCAGGATTCCTTCTTCCGGACAATTGAGACCTGTTGGAAAGCTCCAGGACATCCCATATGGAATGACTCCAGAGCACCGTTCGCGGATGGATGCCTGGGAAGCCCGCCTCGCATTCCAATTGTCTCCTAGCAACAAGACAGTTTAGATCTGATGGCTCTGCGGGAGCAACCTCGGTGGCTGAGTTGAAATGGACTTTCCTGAGGATGTGTCCTAATGTGTTTTTGTGTCCATGAGGGCCGTGGAATGGGGCGGTGGCACTGGCAACCTGAAGTACTTTCCTAAGCTTTGGACATGGCTCCCATGCACAGGTTTCCTTGTGGAGACGAGATGAGTTCTGATGGGTGTCTCAGGAAAACCCCTATGCTCGTATTGGAATCAGGCTTTTGAGGACACATGCCTGTAACCCATAGCAATGGATCCTATTATGGCCTAGGGTCCTTCCTGTCTGGTTCAATCTTCTTCTCTGGGGACATCCATCTATGGTATGAGTGGAGGTCGATTATCAGCTGGTGTCAGACACCCCTTGTTTGTTCCGGGTGACCCACACTATTGGGATGGCCTAAGGGTCGTTGGAGGTTTCTCCTAATTTGTACGATTTTGGACCATGGAATGGGCAGAATTCCCATGGATTGGTAGGCACAGTCCTAATGTGTGGCTCCAGGGGCCCAGCCTGGAGGGTGTGTGGCCCAAGACTTTGAGGACAGAAGTCTGAAAACACAAACTCAGCTTAGGTTTGGGGACGTAGGTATGGCAGGCCCGATCTACAAACCATGAGAAGAACTCTACAGGATATGAAGAAAGTGCGAGTCTGTGGCGATTGCTCAGGCTTTTGTCTCTGGATTTTGTATCAGTGATGGCCGTGGAATGTCGGGGAGGCCTCATGGGCCATGGACGAATCTTCCTCTCTGAGGATTTGGCCCGATTCCCAATTGCTTTTCGTCAATCTGTGGGATGGGAGGACTCATTTCAGTTTTGTTACCTCAGGTGTCCCACCAAAAGAGGAATTCCAAAGCCAAGCCGTGGGGAAGACTGAAGGGACAATCCGAACTATGGTTAAAAATTGGGGCCTAGGGGCATGGCAAGCCCAATATGCTATCTCTTCATCCAGCCACTGAGTGGCCTTACTTGAGGACTGGGCTCAGCCGGAGGGTCACAATGTGTGTTTGTGACCAATGTGGCCCGCGAGCATGGGCGGGGCCTCATGGGCCACACTGGTTTCAACGATACTGAACGTTGGACAACATGCCAACCACAAGGTTTCTTGCCATGGGGAAGGAGTTCTGATTTCTGCATCACCTTCAACATGGACAGTGATTGGAGATAAGGTCTAGGTTCTGAAACCTGAAAACCGAGGTTGGGAAGAGATGACGACCTAAGGCCATGGCGGCTCGATGTGCTCAGTGTGCGGCCAGCTGTCTGGGAGGGGCCAGGGGGTCCAGGCTCAGGCTGTGTCAGAAAGGGCATTAGTGCCCTGGTCAGCCTATGTATTTGGGGTACAGCCAAGGTCGGTGCAGGTTGATCCTCATTTGGGGTTACTGGGTAGCCCCAGAGGACAATGTTTTTTATCTGGAGGGCAGGCAGAGTGCTGCATTGTAGTTCTGGATTGCCAAACTGGAGGCCTTGTGGGCCAGTAGTCTGACGACAAAAGTCTGAGAACACAAGCTAGGCTTAGGTTTCTGGGTGAGGCCATGGCAGGCACAATCTACAGACCTGAATCGATATCTCGTGCATCTGAAGTCAGGGCGAGGATCAGACGATCACTCAGGTTGGAGTTTCTGTCCCTGATGGCCCCTTCATGAATGGGGGGGCATCACGAGGCCATGGGGGTTTTCCCATGATGGGAGTTGTGAGAAGCTCCAAACTGCAGAGAGTCTTCGGCAGGACAATTGAGACCTGTTGTTTGGCTCCAGGCCAATGATTCTGAGCAGGGTTCTAAGGATGGATGGCTGGGTAGCCCACCTCGCATTCCAATTGTCTCCTAGCAACAAGACAGTTTAGATCTCCTGGATCTGTGGGGAGCTACCGAGGATCTGAGTTGAAATGCACACCCCTGGGGATGGTCCAAATGTGCTTTTGTGTCTATGGAGACCTTGGAATGAAGCGGTGGCACTGGGGCCCTAAAGGGTTCTCCTAAACAGAGGCTTTGACACAGCTCCAACGTGCAAGTTTCCCATGTGTAGATGAGATGTTTTCTGATGGGTGAAACAAGAAACAGCTATATGCTGCTTTTGAAATCCAGGCCTCTGAGGAGAGATGCCTGGAAACCAAAGCAATGGATCTGATTAGTGCCTAAGGGCCTGTTCTTTCCTTTTTACCTCTGAGGACATCTGTCTATGGGTCTGAGTGCAGGTAGGGGCTCATTTGGGCTCAGATTGCCCCTGTTTTTCCTGGGAAGCTACCACTATTGAGATATATCAGGGACTTTGGAGGTTTATCCTATTAGAAGGGTTGTGGCCATTGGAATGGGCACACACAATTCCCTTGGAGAGGGCAAGTACAGTCCTCCAGTTTGGCTCCAGGGGCCTGAGCCTGTAGGTTGTGTCGTCCAACCCTTTTTGGACAGTTGTCTGAAAACACAAACTCGGCTTATGTTTCAGGTCATAGGTATGGCAGGACTGATCTACAGACCATGAGGAGAACTTTTCGGGATTTGAAAGAAGGGCGAGTGTGAGGCTCCTGCTCAAGTTTTTGTCTCGGGATATCGTGTCACTCATGGTCGTGGAATTTCTGGGTGACTTCATGGGAAATGGACGAGTCATACTCTCTGGTGGTTTGGCCCCGTCCAAAGAGTTTGGGTTCATTCTGTGGGCTGGAAGAAGTCCGTTTTATTTTGTTGTTGTTGTTGTTGTTGTTTTCTTTTTTAACCTCAGGTGTCCCACCAAATGAGGGATTTCAGAGTAGAGCCCTAGGAGGGGCGACTGGACAATCAGAAATCTGGTTAAAAATTGGGGCCTAGGGACATGTCAAGCCCATTATGACATCTAATGGTCCAGCCACTGAGAGGACATACTAGAGGACAGGACTCATCCTGAGGGTCACTATGCGTGTGTATGCCCTCGTCGCACTCAAGAATGGGCGGGTCCTCAGGGTTTCTCCTACACTGATCGTTGGACAACGTGCCAACCACAAGGGTTCTTGCCATGGGTAAGGAGGAGTTCTGATTTCTGCATCAGACTCACCCCTGGGCAGTGATTGGAGATAAGGTCTCGGTTCTGAAGTCTGAAAACTGAGGAGGGAAGAGAAGATGACCTAAGGCCATGGCGGGTTTTATGTGCTCAGTGTGCGGTCAGCTTTCTGGGTGTTGGTCAGGAGGTCCGGGCTCAGGATGTGTTCGACAGTGCATTAGTGCCCAGGTTAGACTATATAATTTGGGTAAAGTCGAGTGCTGTGTAGGTTTACCCTCATTTAAGGTGCCTGGGCAGCTCATGAGGCAATCATTTTTTTCTCTAGAGGGCAGGCAGAGTGCTGCATTGTGGGTCAGGAATTGCCAAACTTGAGGGCTTTGGGGCCAGGAGTGTGAGGATGGAAGTCTGAGAAGACAAGCTAGACTTGGGTTTCAGGGCGAGGGCACGGCAGGTACCCCCTGCAGATCTGAACCAATATCTCATGCATCTGAAGTCAGGGCGAGGATCAGACGTTGGCTCAGGTGGGAGTTTCTGAGCATGACGGCCGCTTCATGAAGGGAGCGGAATCTCGAGACCATTGAGGTTTTCCCACGTTGGGAGTTGTGGGATGCCCCCTTCCAGGATTCCTTCTTCCGGACAATTGAGACCTGTTGGAAAGCTCCAGGACATCCCATATGGAATGACTCCAGAGCACCGTTCGCGGATGGATGCCTGGGAAGCCCGCCTCGCATTCCAATTGTCTCCTAGCAACAAGACAGTTTAGATCTGATGGCTCTGCGGGAGCAACCTCGGTGGCTGAGTTGAAATGGACTTTCCTGAGGATGTGTCCTAATGTGTTTTTGTGTCCATAAGGGCCTTGGAATGGGGCGGTGGCACTGGCAACCTGAAGTACTTTCCTAAGCTTTGGACATGGCTCCCATGCACAGGTTTCCTTGTGGAGACGAGATGAGTTCTGATGGGTGTCTCAGGAAAACCCCTATGCTCGTATTGGAATCAGGCTTTTGAGGACACATGCCTGTAACCCATAGCAATGGATCCTATTATGGCCTAGGGTCCTTCCTGTCTGGTTCAATCTTCTTCTCTGGGGACATCCATCTATGGTATGAGTGGAGGTCGATTATCAGCTGGTGTCAGACACCCCTTGTTTGTTCCGGGTGACCCACACTATTGGGATGGCCTAAGGGTCGTTGGAGGTTTCTCCTAATTTGTACGATTTTGGACCATGGAATGGGCAGAATTCCCATGGATTGGTAGGCACAGTCCTAATGTGTGGCTCCAGGGGCCCAGCCTGGAGGGTGTGTGGCCCAAGACTTTGAGGACAGAAGTCTGAAAACACAAACTCAGCTTAGGTTTGGGGACGTAGGTATGGCAGGCCCGATCTACAAACCATGAGAAGTTCTCTACAGGATATGAAGAAAGTGCGAGTCTGTGGCGATTGCTCAGGCTTTTGTCTCTGGATTTTGTATCAGTGATGGCCGTGGAATGTCGGGGAGGCCTCATGGGCCATGGACGAATCTTCCTCTCTGAGGATTTGGCCCGATTCCCAATTGCTTTTCGTCAATCTGTGGGATGGGAGGACTCATTTCAGTTTTGTTACCTCAGGTGTCCCACCAAAAGAGGAATTCCAAAGCAAAGCCGTGGGGAAGACTGAAGGGACAATCCGAACTATGGTTAAAAATTGGGGCCTAGGGGCATGGCAAGCCCAATATGCTATCTCTTCATCCAGCCACTGAGTGGCCTTACTTGAGGACTGGGCTCAGCCGGAGGGTCACAATGTGTGTTTGTGACCAATGTGGCCCGCGAGCATGGGCGGGGCCTCATGGGCCACACTGGTTTCAACGATACTGAACGTTGGACAACATGCCAACCACAAGGTTTCTTGCCATGGGGAAGGAGTTCTGATTTCTGCATCACCTTCAACATGGACAGTGATTGGAGATAAGGTCTAGGTTCTGAAACCTGAAAACCGAGGTTGGGAAGAGATGACGACCTAAGGCCATGGCGGCTCGATGTGCTCAGTGTGCGGCCAGCTGTCTGGGAGGGGCCAGGGGGTCCAGGCTCAGGCTGTGTCAGAAAGGGCATTAGTGCCCTGGTCAGCCTATGTATTTGGGGTACAGCCAAGGTCGGTGCAGGTTGATCCTCATTTGGGGTTACTGGGTAGCCCCAGAGGACAATGTTTTTTATCTGGAGGGCAGGCAGAGTGCTGCATTGTAGTTCTGGATTGCCAAACTGGAGGCCTTGTGGGCCAGTAGTCTGACGACAAAAGTCTGAGAACACAAGCTAGGCTTAGGTTTCTGGGTGAGGCCATGGCAGGCACAATCTACAGACCTGAATCGATATCTCGTGCATCTGAAGTCAGGGCGAGGATCAGACGATCACTCAGGTTGGAGTTTCTGTCCCTGATGGCCCCTTCATGAATGGGGGGGCATCACGAGGCCATGGGGGTTTTCCCATGATGGGAGTTGTGAGAAGCTCCAAACTGCAGAGAGTCTTCGGCAGGACAATTGAGACCTGTTGTTTGGCTCCAGGCCAATGATTCTGAGCAGGGTTCTAAGGATGGATGGCTGGGTAGCCCACCTCGCATTCCAATTGTCTCCTAGCAACAAGACAGTTTAGATCTCCTGGATCTGTGGGGAGCTACCGAGGATCTGAGTTGAAATGCACACCCCTGGGGATGGTCCAAATGTGCTTTTGTGTCTATGGAGACCTTGGAATGAAGCGGTGGCACTGGGGCCCTAAAGGGTTCTCCTAAACAGAGGCTTTGACACAGCTCCAACGTGCAAGTTTCCCATGTGTAGATGAGATGTTTTCTGATGGGTGAAAGAAGAAACAGCTATATGCTGCTTTTGAAATCCAGGCCTCTGAGGAGAGATGCCTGGAAACCAAAGCAATGGATCTGATTAGTGCCTAGGGGCCTGTTCTTTCCTTTTTACCTCTGAGGACATCTGTCTATGGGTCTGAGTGCAGGTAGGGGCTCATTTGGGCTCAGATTGCCCCTGTTTTTCCTGGGAAGCTACCACTATAGAGATATATCAGGGACTTTGGAGGTTTATCCTATTAGAAGGGTTGTGGCCATTGGAATGGGCACACACAATTCCCTTGGAGAGGGCAAGTACAGTCCTCAGGTTTGGCTCCAGGGGCCTGAGCCTGTAGGTTGTGTCGTCCAGCCCTTTTTGGACAGTTGTCTGAAAACACAAACTCGGCTTATGTTTCAGGTCATAGGTATGGCAGGACTGATCTACAGACCATGAGGAGAACTTTTCGGGATTTGAAAGAAGGGCGAGTGTGAGGCTCCTGCTCAAGTTTTTGTCTCGGGATATCGTGTCACTCATGGTCGTGGAATTTCTGGGTGACTTCATGGGAAATGGACGAGTCATACTCTCGGGTGGTTTGGCCCCGTCCAAAGAGTTTGGGTTCATTCTGTGGGCTGGAAGAAGTCCGTTTTATTTTGTTGTTGTTGTTGTTGTTGTTGTTGTTTTCTTTTTTACCTCAGGTGTCCCACCAAATGAGGGATTTCAGAGTAGAGCCCTAGGAGGGGCGACTGGACAATCAGAAATCTGGTTAAAAATTGGGGCCTAGGGACATGTCAAGCCCATTATGATATCTAATGGTCCAGCCACTGAGAGGACTTACTAGAGGACAGGACTCATGCTGAGGGTCACAATGCGTGTGTATGCCCTCGTCGCACTCAAGAATGGGCGGGGCCTCAGGGTTTCTCCTACACTGATCGTTGGACAACGTGCCAACCACAAGGGTTCTTGCCATGGGTAAGGAGGAGTTCTGATTTCTGCATCAGACTCACCCCTGGGCAGTGATTGGAGATAAGGTCTCGGTTCTGAAGCCTGAAAACTGAGGTAGGGAAGAGATGATGACCTAAGGCCATGGCGGGTTTTATGTGCTCAGTGTGCGGTCAGCTTTCTGGGTGTTGGTCAGGAGGTCCGGGCTCAGGATGTGTTCGACAGTGCATTAGTGCCCAGGTTAGACTATATAATTTGGGTAAAGTCGAGTGCTGTGTAGGTTTACCCTCATTTAAGGTGCCTGGGCAGCTCATGAGGCAATCATTTTTTTCTCAAGAGGGCAGGCAGAGTGCTGCATTGTGGGTCCGGAATTGCCAAACTTGAGGGCTTTGGGGCCAGGAGTGTGAGGATGGAAGTCTGAGAAGACAAGCTAGACTTGGGTTTCAGGGCGAGGGCACGGCAGGTACCCCCTGCAGATCTGAACCAATATCTCATGCATCTGAAGTCAGGGCGAGGATCAGACGTTGGCTCAGGTGGGAGTTTCTGAGCATGACGGCCGCTTCATGAAGGGAGCGGAATCTCGAGACCATTGAGGTTTTCCCACGTTGGGAGTTGTGGGATGCCCCCTTCCAGGATTCCTTCTTCCGGACTTTTGAGAACTGTTGGACAGCTCCAGGACATCCCATATGGAATGACTCCAGAGCACCGTTCGCGGATGGATGCCTGGGAAGCCCGCCTCGCATTCCAATTGTCTCCTAGCAACAAGACAGTTTAGATCTGATGGCTCGGCGGGAGCAACCTCGGTGGCTGAGTTGAAATGGACTTTCCTGAGGATGTGTCCTAATGTGTTTTTGTGTCCATGAGGGCCTTGGAATGGGGCGGTGGCACCGGCAACCTGAAGTACTTTCCTAAGCTTTGGACATGGCTCCCATGCACAGGTTTACTTGTGGAGACGAGATGAGTTCTGATGGGTGCCTCAGGAAAACCCCTATGCTCGTATTGGAATCAGGCTTTTGAGGACACATGCCTGTAACCCATAGCAATGGATCCTATAATGGCCTAGGGTCCTGTCTGCTTCAATCTTCTTCTCTGGGGACATCCATCTATGGTATGAGTGGAGGTCGATTATCAGCTGGTGTCAGACACCCCTTGTTTGTTCCGGGTGACCCACACTATTGGGATGGCCTAAGGGTCGTTGGAGGTTTCTCCTAATTTGTACGATTTTGGACCATGGAATGGGCAGAATTCCCATAGATTGGTAGGCACAGTCCTAATGTGTGGCTCCAGGGGCCCAGCCTGGAGGGTGTGTGGCCCAAGACTTTGAGGACAGAAGTCTGAAAACACAAACTCAGCTTAGGTTTGGGGACGTAGGTATGGCAGGCCCGATCTACAAACCATGAGAAGAACTCTACAGGATATGAAGAAAGTGCGAGTCTGTGGCGATTGCTCAGGCTTTTGTCTCTGGATTTTGTATCAGTGATGGCCGTGGAATGTCGTGGAGGCCTCATGGGCCATGGACGAATCTTCCTCTCTGAGGATTTGGCCCGATTCACAATTGCTTTTCGTCAATCTGTGGGATGGGAGGACTCATTTCAGTTTTGTTACCTCAGGTGTCCCACCAAAAGAGGAATTCCAAAGCCAAGCCGTGGGGAAGACTGAAGGGACAATCCGAACTATAGTTAAAAATTGGGGCCTAGGGCCATGGCAAGCCCAATATGCTATCTCTTCATCCAGCCACTGAGTGGCCTTACTTGAGGACTGGGCTGAGCCTGAGGGTCACAATGTGTGTTTGTGACCAATGTGGCCCGTGAGCATGGGCGGGGCCTCATGGGCCAAACTGGTTTCAACGACACTGAACGTTGGACAACATGCCAACCACAAGGTTTCTTGCCATGGGGAAGGAGTTCTGATTTCTGCATCACCTTCAACATGGACAGTGATTGGAGATAAGGTCTAGGTTCTGAAACCTGAAAACCGAGGTTGGGAAGAGATGACGACCTAAGGCCATGGCGGCTCGATGTGCTCAGTGTGCGGCCAGCTGTCTGGGAGGGGCCAGGAGGTCCAGGCTCAGGCTGTGTCAGAAAGGGCATTAGTGCCCTGGTCAGCCTATGTATTTGGGGTACAGCCAAGGTCGGTGCAGGTTGATCCTCATTTGGGGTTACTGGGTAGCCCCAGAGGACAATGTTTTTTATCTGGAGGGCAGGCAGAGTGCTGCATTGTAGTTCTGGATTGCCAAACTGGAGGCCTTGTGGGCCAGTAGTCTGACGACAAAAGTCTGAGAACACAAGCTAGGCTTAGGTTTCTGGGTGAGGCCATGGCAGGCACAATCTACAGACCTGAATCGAGATCTCGTGCATCTGAAGTCAGGGCGAGGATCAGACGATCACTCAGGTTGGAGTTTCTGTCCCTGATGGCCCCTTCATGAATGGGGGGGCATCACGAGGCCATGGGGGTTTTCCCATGATGGGAGTTGTGAGAAGCTCCAAACTGCAGAGAGTCTTCGGCAGGACAATTGAGACCTGTTGTTTGGCTCCAGGCCAATGATTCTGAGCAGGGTTCTAAGGATGGATGGCTGGGTAGCCCACCTCGCATTCCAATTGTCTCCTAGCAACAAGACAGTTTAGATCTCCTGGATCTGTGGGGAGCTACCGAGGATGCTGAGTTGAAATGCACACCCCTGGGGATGGGTCCGAATGTGCTTTTGTGTCTATGGAGACCTTGGAATGAAGCGGTGGCACTGGGGCCCTAAAGGGTTCTCCTAAACAGAGGCTTTGACACAGCTCCAACGTGCAAGTTTCCCATGTGTAGATGAGATGTTTTCTGATGGGTGAAACAAGAAACAGCTATATGCTGCTTTTGAAATCCAGGCCTCTGAGGAGAGATGCCTGGAAACCAAAGCAATGGATCTGATTAGTGCCTAGGGGCCTGTTCTTTCCTTTTTATCTCTGAGGACATCTGTCTATGGGTCTGAGTGCAGGTAGGGGCTCATTTGGGCTCAGATTGCCCCTGTTTTTCCTGGGAAGCTACCACTATTGAGATATATCAGGGACTTTGGAGGTTTATCCTATTAGAAGGGTTGTGGCCATTGGAATGGGCACACACAATTCCCTTGGAGAGGGCAAGTACAGTCCTCAGGTTTGGCTCCAGGGGCCTGAGCCTGTAGGTTGTGTCGTCCAGCCCTATTTGGACAGTGTCTGAAAACACAAACTCGGCTTATGTTTCAGGTCATAGGTATGGCAGGACTGATCTACAGACCATGAGGAGAACTTTTCGGGATTTGAAAGAAGGGCGAGTGTGAGGCTCCTGCTCAAGTTTTTGTCTCGGGATATCGTATCACTCATGGTCGTGGAATTTCTGGGTGACTTCATGGGAAATGGACGAGTCTTACTCTCTGGTGGTTTGGCCCCGTCCAAAGAGTTTGGGTTCATTCTGTGGGCTGGAAGAAGTCCGTTTTATTTTGTTGTTGTTGTTGTTGTTGTTGTTTTCTTTTTTAACCTCAGGTGTCCCACCAAATGAGGGATTTCAGAGTAGAGCCCTAGGAGGGGCGACTGGACAATCAGAAATCTGGTTAAAAATTGGGGCCTAGGGACATGTCAAGCCCATTATGACATCTAATGGTCCAGCCACTGAGAGGACTTACTAGAGGACAGGACTCATGCTGAGGGACACAATGCGTGTGTATGCCCTCGTCGCACTCAAGAATGGGCGGAGCCTCAGTGTTTCTCCTACACTGATCGTTGGACAACGTGCCAACCACAAGGGTTCTTGCCATGGGTAAGGAGGAGTTCTGATTTCTGCATCAGACTCACCCCTGGGCAGTGATTGGAGATAAGGTCTCGGTTCTGAAGCCTGAAAACTGAGGTAGGGAAGAGATGATGACCTAAGGCCATGGCGGGTTTTATGTGCTCAGTGTGCGGTCAGCTTTCTGGGTGTTGGTAAGGAGGTCCGGGCTCAGGATGTGTTCGACAGTGCATTAGTGCCCAGGTTAGACTATATAATTTGGGTAAAGTTGAGTGCTGTGTAGGTTTACCCTCATTTAAGGTACCTGGGCAGCTCATGAGGCAATAATTTTTTTTCTCTAGAGGGCAGGCATAGTGCTGCATTGTGGGTCCTGAAATGCCAAACTTGAGGGCTTTGGGGCCAGGAGTGTGAGGATGGAAGTCTGAGAAGACAAGCTAGACTTGGGTTTCAGGGCGAGGGCACGGCAGGTACCCCCTGCAGATCTGAACCAATATCTCATGCATCTGAAGTCAGGGCGAGGATCAGACGTTGGCTCAGGTGGGAGTTTCTGAGCATGACGGCCGCTTCATGAAGGGAGCGGAATCTCGAGACCATTGAGGTTTTCCCACGTTGGGAGTTGTGGGATGCCCCCTTCCAGGATTCCTTCTTCCGGACAATTGAGACCTGTTGGACAGCTCCAGGACATCCCATATGGAATGACTCCAGAGCACCGTTCGCGGATGGATGCCTGGGAAGCCCGCCTCGCATTCCAATTGTCTCCTAGCAACAAGACAGTTTAGATCTGATGGCTCGGCGGGAGCAACCTCGGTGGCTGAGTTGAAATGGACTTTCCTGAGGATGTGTCCTAATGTGTTTTTGTGTCCATAAGGGCCTTGGAATGGGGCGGTGGCACTGGCAACCTGAAGTACTTTCCTAAGCTTTGGACATGGCTCCCATGCACAGGTTTCCTTGTGGAGACGAGATGAGTTCTGATGGGTGTCTCAGGAAAACCCCTATGCTCGTATTGGAATCAGGCTTTTGAGGACACATGCCTGTAACCCATAGCAATGGATCCTATTATGGCCTAGGGTCCTTCCTGTCTGGTTCAATCTTCTTCTCTGGGGACATCCATCTATGGTATGAGTGGAGGTCGATTATCAGCTGGTGTCAGACACCCCTTGTTTGTTCCGGGTGACCCACACTATTGGGATGGCCTAAGGGTCGTTGGAGGTTTCTCCTAATTTGTACGATTTTGGACCATGGAATGGGCAGAATTCCCATGGATTGGTAGGCACAGTCCTAATGTGTGGCTCCAGGGGCCCAGCCTGGAGGGTGTGTGGCCCAAGACTTTGAGGACAGAAGTCTGAAAACACAAACTCAGCTTAGGTTTGGGGACGTAGGTATGGCAGGCCCGATCTACAAACCATGAGAAGTTCTCTACAGGATATGAAGAAAGTGCGAGTCTGTGGCGATTGCTCAGGCTTTTGTCTCTGGATTTTGTATCAGTGATGGCCGTGGAATGTCGGGGAGGCCTCATGGGCCATGGACGAATCTTCCTCTCTGAGGATTTGGCCCGATTCCCAATTGCTTTTCGTCAATCTGTGGGATGGGAGGACTCATTTCAGTTTTGTTACCTCAGGTGTCCCACCAAAAGAGGAATTCCAAAGCAAAGCCGTGGGGAAGACTGAAGGGACAATCCGAACTATGGTTAAAAATTGGGGCCTAGGGGCATGGCAAGCCCAATATGCTATCTCTTCATCCAGCCACTGAGTGGCCTTACTTGAGGACTGGGCTCAGCCGGAGGGTCACAATGTGTGTTTGTGACCAATGTGGCCCGCGAGCATGGGCGGGGCCTCATGGGCCACACTGGTTTCAACGATACTGAACGTTGGACAACATGCCAACCACAAGGTTTCTTGCCATGGGGAAGGAGTTCTGATTTCTGCATCACCTTCAACATGGACAGTGATTGGAGATAAGGTCTAGGTTCTGAAACCTGAAAACCGAGGTTGGGAAGAGATGACGACCTAAGGCCATGGCGGCTCGATGTGCTCAGTGTGCGGCCAGCTGTCTGGGAGGGGCCAGGGGGTCCAGGCTCAGGCTGTGTCAGAAAGGGCATTAGTGCCCTGGTCAGCCTATGTATTTGGGGTACAGCCAAGGTCGGTGCAGGTTGATCCTCATTTGGGGTTACTGGGTAGCCCCAGAGGACAATGTTTTTTATCTGGAGGGCAGGCAGAGTGCTGCATTGTAGTTCTGGATTGCCAAACTGGAGGCCTTGTGGGCCAGTAGTCTGACGACAAAAGTCTGAGAACACAAGCTAGGCTTAGGTTTCTGGGTGAGGCCATGGCAGGCACAATCTACAGACCTGAATCGATATCTCGTGCATCTGAAGTCAGGGCGAGGATCAGACGATCACTCAGGTTGGAGTTTCTGTCCCTGATGGCCCCTTCATGAATGGGGGGGCATCACGAGGCCATGGGGGTTTTCCCATGATGGGAGTTGTGAGAAGCTCCAAACTGCAGAGAGTCTTCGGCAGGACAATTGAGACCTGTTGTTTGGCTCCAGGCCAATGATTCTGAGCAGGGTTCTAAGGATGGATGGCTGGGTAGCCCACCTCGCATTCCAATTGTCTCCTAGCAACAAGACAGTTTAGATCTCCTGGATCTGTGGGGAGCTACCGAGGATCTGAGTTGAAATGCACACCCCTGGGGATGGTCCAAATGTGCTTTTGTGTCTATGGAGACCTTGGAATGAAGCGGTGGCACTGGGGCCCTAAAGGGTTCTCCTAAACAGAGGCTTTGACACAGCTCCAACGTGCAAGTTTCCCATGTGTAGATGAGATGTTTTCTGATGGGTGAAAGAAGAAACAGCTATATGCTGCTTTTGAAATCCAGGCCTCTGAGGAGAGATGCCTGGAAACCAAAGCAATGGATCTGATTAGTGCCTAGGGGCCTGTTCTTTCCTTTTTACCTCTGAGGACATCTGTCTATGGGTCTGAGTGCAGGTAGGGGCTCATTTGGGCTCAGATTGCCCCTGTTTTTCCTGGGAAGCTACCACTATAGAGATATATCAGGGACTTTGGAGGTTTATCCTATTAGAAGGGTTGTGGCCATTGGAATGGGCACACACAATTCCCTTGGAGAGGGCAAGTACAGTCCTCAGGTTTGGCTCCAGGGGCCTGAGCCTGTAGGTTGTGTCGTCCAGCCCTTTTTGGACAGTTGTCTGAAAACACAAACTCGGCTTATGTTTCAGGTCATAGGTATGGCAGGACTGATCTACAGACCATGAGGAGAACTTTTCGGGATTTGAAAGAAGGGCGAGTGTGAGGCTCCTGCTCAAGTTTTTGTCTCGGGATATCGTGTCACTCATGGTCGTGGAATTTCTGGGTGACTTCATGGGAAATGGACGAGTCATACTCTCGGGTGGTTTGGCCCCGTCCAAAGAGTTTGGGTTCATTCTGTGGGCTGGAAGAAGTCCGTTTTATTTTGTTGTTGTTGTTGTTGTTGTTGTTGTTTTCTTTTTTACCTCAGGTGTCCCACCAAATGAGGGATTTCAGAGTAGAGCCCTAGGAGGGGCGACTGGACAATCAGAAATCTGGTTAAAAATTGGGGCCTAGGGACATGTCAAGCCCATTATGATATCTAATGGTCCAGCCACTGAGAGGACTTACTAGAGGACAGGACTCATGCTGAGGGTCACAATGCGTGTGTATGCCCTCGTCGCACTCAAGAATGGGCGGGGCCTCAGGGTTTCTCCTACACTGATCGTTGGACAACGTGCCAACCACAAGGGTTCTTGCCATGGGTAAGGAGGAGTTCTGATTTCTGCATCAGACTCACCCCTGGGCAGTGATTGGAGATAAGGTCTCGGTTCTGAAGCCTGAAAACTGAGGTAGGGAAGAGATGATGACCTAAGGCCATGGCGGGTTTTATGTGCTCAGTGTGCGGTCAGCTTTCTGGGTGTTGGTCAGGAGGTCCGGGCTCAGGATGTGTTCGACAGTGCATTAGTGCCCAGGTTAGACTATATAATTTGGGTAAAGTCGAGTGCTGTGTAGGTTTACCCTCATTTAAGGTGCCTGGGCAGCTCATGAGGCAATCATTTTTTTCTCAAGAGGGCAGGCAGAGTGCTGCATTGTGGGTCCGGAATTGCCAAACTTGAGGGCTTTGGGGCCAGGAGTGTGAGGATGGAAGTCTGAGAAGACAAGCTAGACTTGGGTTTCAGGGCGAGGGCACGGCAGGTACCCCCTGCAGATCTGAACCAATATCTCATGCATCTGAAGTCAGGGCGAGGATCAGACGTTGGCTCAGGTGGGAGTTTCTGAGCATGACGGCCGCTTCATGAAGGGAGCGGAATCTCGAGACCATTGAGGTTTTCCCACGTTGGGAGTTGTGGGATGCCCCCTTCCAGGATTCCTTCTTCCGGACTTTTGAGAACTGTTGGACAGCTCCAGGACATCCCATATGGAATGACTCCAGAGCACCGTTCGCGGATGGATGCCTGGGAAGCCCGCCTCGCATTCCAATTGTCTCCTAGCAACAAGACAGTTTAGATCTGATGGCTCGGCGGGAGCAACCTCGGTGGCTGAGTTGAAATGGACTTTCCTGAGGATGTGTCCTAATGTGTTTTTGTGTCCATGAGGGCCTTGGAATGGGGCGGTGGCACCGGCAACCTGAAGTACTTTCCTAAGCTTTGGACATGGCTCCCATGCACAGGTTTACTTGTGGAGACGAGATGAGTTCTGATGGGTGCCTCAGGAAAACCCCTATGCTCGTATTGGAATCAGGCTTTTGAGGACACATGCCTGTAACCCATAGCAATGGATCCTATAATGGCCTAGGGTCCTGTCTGCTTCAATCTTCTTCTCTGGGGACATCCATCTATGGTATGAGTGGAGGTCGATTATCAGCTGGTGTCAGACACCCCTTGTTTGTTCCGGGTGACCCACACTATTGGGATGGCCTAAGGGTCGTTGGAGGTTTCTCCTAATTTGTACGATTTTGGACCATGGAATGGGCAGAATTCCCATAGATTGGTAGGCACAGTCCTAATGTGTGGCTCCAGGGGCCCAGCCTGGAGGGTGTGTGGCCCAAGACTTTGAGGACAGAAGTCTGAAAACACAAACTCAGCTTAGGTTTGGGGACGTAGGTATGGCAGGCCCGATCTACAAACCATGAGAAGAACTCTACAGGATATGAAGAAAGTGCGAGTCTGTGGCGATTGCTCAGGCTTTTGTCTCTGGATTTTGTATCAGTGATGGCCGTGGAATGTCGTGGAGGCCTCATGGGCCATGGACGAATCTTCCTCTCTGAGGATTTGGCCCGATTCACAATTGCTTTTCGTCAATCTGTGGGATGGGAGGACTCATTTCAGTTTTGTTACCTCAGGTGTCCCACCAAAAGAGGAATTCCAAAGCCAAGCCGTGGGGAAGACTGAAGGGACAATCCGAACTATAGTTAAAAATTGGGGCCTAGGGCCATGGCAAGCCCAATATGCTATCTCTTCATCCAGCCACTGAGTGGCCTTACTTGAGGACTGGGCTGAGCCTGAGGGTCACAATGTGTGTTTGTGACCAATGTGGCCCGTGAGCATGGGCGGGGCCTCATGGGCCAAACTGGTTTCAACGACACTGAACGTTGGACAACATGCCAACCACAAGGTTTCTTGCCATGGGGAAGGAGTTCTGATTTCTGCATCACCTTCAACATGGACAGTGATTGGAGATAAGGTCTAGGTTCTGAAACCTGAAAACCGAGGTTGGGAAGAGATGACGACCTAAGGCCATGGCGGCTCGATGTGCTCAGTGTGCGGCCAGCTGTCTGGGAGGGGCCAGGAGGTCCAGGCTCAGGCTGTGTCAGAAAGGGCATTAGTGCCCTGGTCAGCCTATGTATTTGGGGTACAGCCAAGGTCGGTGCAGGTTGATCCTCATTTGGGGTTACTGGGTAGCCCCAGAGGACAATGTTTTTTATCTGGAGGGCAGGCAGAGTGCTGCATTGTAGTTCTGGATTGCCAAACTGGAGGCCTTGTGGGCCAGTAGTCTGACGACAAAAGTCTGAGAACACAAGCTAGGCTTAGGTTTCTGGGTGAGGCCATGGCAGGCACAATCTACAGACCTGAATCGAGATCTCGTGCATCTGAAGTCAGGGCGAGGATCAGACGATCACTCAGGTTGGAGTTTCTGTCCCTGATGGCCCCTTCATGAATGGGGGGGCATCACGAGGCCATGGGGGTTTTCCCATGATGGGAGTTGTGAGAAGCTCCAAACTGCAGAGAGTCTTCGGCAGGACAATTGAGACCTGTTGTTTGGCTCCAGGCCAATGATTCTGAGCAGGGTTCTAAGGATGGATGGCTGGGTAGCCCACCTCGCATTCCAATTGTCTCCTAGCAACAAGACAGTTTAGATCTCCTGGATCTGTGGGGAGCTACCGAGGATGCTGAGTTGAAATGCACACCCCTGGGGATGGGTCCGAATGTGCTTTTGTGTCTATGGAGACCTTGGAATGAAGCGGTGGCACTGGGGCCCTAAAGGGTTCTCCTAAACAGAGGCTTTGACACAGCTCCAACGTGCAAGTTTCCCATGTGTAGATGAGATGTTTTCTGATGGGTGAAACAAGAAACAGCTATATGCTGCTTTTGAAATCCAGGCCTCTGAGGAGAGATGCCTGGAAACCAAAGCAATGGATCTGATTAGTGCCTAGGGGCCTGTTCTTTCCTTTTTATCTCTGAGGACATCTGTCTATGGGTCTGAGTGCAGGTAGGGGCTCATTTGGGCTCAGATTGCCCCTGTTTTTCCTGGGAAGCTACCACTATTGAGATATATCAGGGACTTTGGAGGTTTATCCTATTAGAAGGGTTGTGGCCATTGGAATGGGCACACACAATTCCCTTGGAGAGGGCAAGTACAGTCCTCAGGTTTGGCTCCAGGGGCCTGAGCCTGTAGGTTGTGTCGTCCAGCCCTATTTGGACAGTGTCTGAAAACACAAACTCGGCTTATGTTTCAGGTCATAGGTATGGCAGGACTGATCTACAGACCATGAGGAGAACTTTTCGGGATTTGAAAGAAGGGCGAGTGTGAGGCTCCTGCTCAAGTTTTTGTCTCGGGATATCGTATCACTCATGGTCGTGGAATTTCTGGGTGACTTCATGGGAAATGGACGAGTCTTACTCTCTGGTGGTTTGGCCCCGTCCAAAGAGTTTGGGTTCATTCTGTGGGCTGGAAGAAGTCCGTTTTATTTTGTTGTTGTTGTTGTTGTTGTTGTTTTCTTTTTTAACCTCAGGTGTCCCACCAAATGAGGGATTTCAGAGTAGAGCCCTAGGAGGGGCGACTGGACAATCAGAAATCTGGTTAAAAATTGGGGCCTAGGGACATGTCAAGCCCATTATGACATCTAATGGTCCAGCCACTGAGAGGACTTACTAGAGGACAGGACTCATGCTGAGGGACACAATGCGTGTGTATGCCCTCGTCGCACTCAAGAATGGGCGGAGCCTCAGTGTTTCTCCTACACTGATCGTTGGACAACGTGCCAACCACAAGGGTTCTTGCCATGGGTAAGGAGGAGTTCTGATTTCTGCATCAGACTCACCCCTGGGCAGTGATTGGAGATAAGGTCTCGGTTCTGAAGCCTGAAAACTGAGGTAGGGAAGAGATGATGACCTAAGGCCATGGCGGGTTTTATGTGCTCAGTGTGCGGTCAGCTTTCTGGGTGTTGGTAAGGAGGTCCGGGCTCAGGATGTGTTCGACAGTGCATTAGTGCCCAGGTTAGACTATATAATTTGGGTAAAGTTGAGTGCTGTGTAGGTTTACCCTCATTTAAGGTACCTGGGCAGCTCATGAGGCAATAATTTTTTTTCTCTAGAGGGCAGGCATAGTGCTGCATTGTGGGTCCTGAAATGCCAAACTTGAGGGCTTTGGGGCCAGGAGTGTGAGGATGGAAGTCTGAGAAGACAAGCTAGACTTGGGTTTCAGGGCGAGGGCACGGCAGGTACCCCCTGCAGATCTGAACCAATATCTCATGCATCTGAAGTCAGGGCGAGGATCAGACGTTGGCTCAGGTGGGAGTTTCTGAGCATGACGGCCGCTTCATGAAGGGAGCGGAATCTCGAGACCATTGAGGTTTTCCCACGTTGGGAGTTGTGGGATGCCCCCTTCCAGGATTCCTTCTTCCGGACAATTGAGACCTGTTGGACAGCTCCAGGACATCCCATATGGAATGACTCCAGAGCACCGTTCGCGGATGGATGCCTGGGAAGCCCGCCTCGCATTCCAATTGTCTCCTAGCAACAAGACAGTTTAGATCTGATGGCTCGGCGGGAGCAACCTCGGTGGCTGAGTTGAAATGGACTTTCCTGAGGATGTGTCCTAATGTGTTTTTGTGTCCATGAGGGCCTTGGAATGGGGCGGTGGCACCGGCAACCTGAAGTACTTTCCTAAGCTTTGGACATGGCTCCCATGCACAGGTTTACTTGTGGAGACGAGATGAGTTCTGATGGGTGCCTCAGGAAAACCCCTATGCTCGTATTGGAATCAGGCTTTTGAGGACACATGCCTGTAACCCATAGCAATGGATCCTATTATGGCCTAGGGTCCTGGCTGGTTCAATCTTCTTCTCTGGGGACATCCATCTGTGGTATGAGTGGAGGTCGATTATCAGCTGGTGTCAGACACCCCTTGTTTGTTCCCGGTGACCCACACTATTGGGATGGCCTAAGGGTCGTTGGAGGTTTCTCCTAATTTGTACGATTTGGACCATGGAATGGGCAGAAATCCCATGGATTGGTAGGCACAGTCCTAATGTGTGGCTCCAGGCACCCAGCCTGGAGGGTGTGTGGCCCAAGACTTTGAGGACAGAAGTCTGAAAACACAAACTCAGCTTAGGTTTGGGGACGTAGGTATGGCAGGCCCGATCTACAAACCATGAGAAGAACTCTACAGGATATGAAGAAAGTGCGAGTCTGTGGCGATTGCTCAGGCTTTTGTCTCTGGATTTTGTATCAGTGATGGCCGTGGAATGTCGGGGAGGCCTCATGGGCCATGGACGAATCTTCCTCTCTGAGGATTTGGCCCGATTCCCAATTGCTTTTCGTCAATCTGTGGGATGGGAGGACTCATTTCAGTTTTGTTACCTCAGGTGTCCCACCAAAAGAGGAATTCCAAAGCCAAGCCGTGGGGAAGACTGAAGGGACAACCCGAACTATGGTTAAAAATTGGGGCCTAGGGGCATGGCAAGCCCAATATGCTATCTCTTCATCCAGCCACTGAGTGGCCTTACTTGAGGACTGGGCTCAGCCTGAGGGTCACAATGTGTGTTTGTGACCAATGTGGCCCGCGAGCATTGGCGGGGCCTCATGGGCCACACTGGTTTCAATGACACTGAACGTTGGACAACATGCCAACCACAAGGTTTCTTGCCATGGGGAAGGAGTTCTGATTTCTGCATCACCTTCAACATGGACAGTGATTGGAGATAAGGTCTAGGTTCTGAAACCTGAAAACCGAGGTTGGGAAGAGATGACGACCTAAGGCCATGGCGGCTCGATGTGCTCAGTGTGCGGCCAGCTGTCTGGGAGGGGCCAGGGGGTCCAGGCTCAGGCTGTGTCAGAAAGGGCATTAGTGCCCTGGTCAGCCTATGTATTTGGGGTACAGCCAAGGTCGGTGCAGGTTGATCCTCATTTGGGGTTACTGGGTAGCCCCAGAGGACAATGTTTTTTATCTGGAGGGCAGGCAGAGTGCTGCATTGTAGTTCTGGATTGCCAAACTGGAGGCCTAGTGGGCCAGTAGTCTGACGACAAAAGTCTGAGAACACAAGCTAGGCTTAGGTTTCTGGGTGAGGCCATGGCAGGCAAAATCTACAGACCTGAATCGAGATCTCGTGCGTCTGAAGTCAGGGCGAGGATCAGACGATCGCGCAGGTTGGAGTTTCTGTCCCTGATGGCCCCTTCATGAATGGGGGGGGCATCACGAGGCCATGGGGGTTTTCCCATGATGGGAGTTGTGAGAAGCTCCAAACTGCAGAGAGTCTTCGGCAGGACAATTGAGACCTGTTGTTTGGCTCCAGGCCAATGATTCTGAGCAGGGTTCTAAGGATGGATGGCTGGGTAGCCCACCTCGCATTCCAATTGTCTCCTAGCAACAAGACAGTTTAGATCTCCTGGATCTGTGGGGAGCTTCCGAGGATGCTGAGTTGAAATGCACACCCCTGGGGATGGGTCCGAATGTGCTTTTGTGTCTATGGAGACCTTGGAATGAAGCGGTGGCACTGGGGCCCTAAAGGGTTCTCCTAAACAGAGGCTTTGACACAGCTCCAACGTGCAAGTTTCCCATGTGTAGATGAGATGTTTTCTGATGGGTGAAACAAGAAACAGCTATATGCTGCTTTTGAAATCCAGGCCTCTGAGGAGAGATGCCTGGAAACCAAAGCAATGGATCTGATTAGTGCCTAGGGGCCTGTTCTTTCCTTTTTACCTCTGAGGACATCTGTCTATGGGTCTGAGTGCAGGTAGGGGCTCATTTGGGCTCAGATTTCCCCTGATTTCCTGGGAAGCTACCACTATTGAGATATATCAGGGACTTTGGAGGTTTATCCTATTAGAAGGGTTGTGGCCATTGGAATGGGCACACACAATTCCCTTGGAGAGGGCAAGTACAGTCCTCAGGTTTGGCTCCAGGGGCCTGAGCCTGTAGGTTGTGTCGTCCAGCCCTTTTTGGACAGTTGTCTGAAAACACAAACTCGGCTTATGTTTCAGGTCATAGGTATGGCAGGACTGATCTACAGACCATGAGGAGAACTTTTCGGGATTTGAAAGAAGGGCGAGTGTGAGGCTCCTGCTCAAGTTTTTGTCTCGGGATATCGTGTCACTCATGGTCGTGGAATTTCTGGGTGACTTCATGGGAAATGGACGAGTCTTACTCTCGGGTGGTTTGGCCCCGTCCAAAGAGTTTGGGTTCATTCTGTGGGCTGGAAGAAGTCCGTTTTATTTTGTTGTTGTTGTTGTTGTTGTTGTTGTTTTCTTTTTTACCTCAGGTGTCCCACCAAATGAGGGATTTCAGAGTAGAGCCCTAGGAGGGGCGACTGGACAATCAGAAATCTGGTTAAAAATTGGGGCCTAGGGACATGTCAAGCCCATTATGACATCTAATGGTCCAGCCACTGAGAGGACTTACTAGAGGACAGGACTCATCCTGAGGGTCACTATGCGTGTGTATGCCCTCGTCGCACTCAAGAATGGGCGGGGCCTCAGGGTTTCTCCTACACTGATCGTTGGACAACGTGCCAACCACAAGGGTTCTAGCCATGGGTAAGGAGGAGTTCTGATTTCTGCATCAGACTCACCCCTGGGCAGTGATTGGAGATAAGGTCTCGGTTCAGAAGCCTGAAAACTGAGGTAGGGACGAGATGATGACCTAAGGCCATGGCGGGTTTTATGTGCTCAGTGTGCGGTCAGCTTTCTGGGTGTTGGTCAGGAGGTCCGGGCTCAGGATGTGTTCGACAGTGCATTAGTGCCCAGGTTAGACTATATAATTTGGGTAAAGTCGAGTGCTGTGTAGGTTTACCCTCATATAGGTGCCTGGGAAGCTCATGAGGCAATCATTTTTTTCTCTAGAGGGCAGGCAGAGTGCTGCATTGTGGGTTCGCAATTGCCAAACTTGAGGGCTTTGGGGCCAGGAGTGTGAGGATGGAAGTCTGAGAAGACAAGCTAGACTTGGGTTTCAGGGCGAGGGCACGGCAGGTACCCCCTGCAGATCTGAACCAATATCTCATGCATCTGAAGTCAGGGCGAGGATCAGACGTTGGCTCAGGTGGGAGTTTCTGAGCATGACGGCCGCTTCACGAAGGGAGCGGAATCTCGAGACCATTGAGGTTTTCCCACGTTGGGAGTTGTGGGATGCCCCCTTCCAGGATTCCTTCTTCCAGACAATTGAGACCTGTGGGACAGCTCCAGGACATCCCATATGGAATGACTCCAGAGCACCGTTCGCGGATGGATGCCTGGGAAGCCCGCCTCGCATTCCAATTGTCTTCTAGCAACAAGACAGTTTAGATCTGATGGCTCTGCGGGAGCAACCTCGGTGGCTGAGTTGAAATGGACTTTCCTGAGGATGTGTCCTAATGTGTTTTTGTGTCCATGAGGGCCTTGGAATGGGGCGGTGGCACCGGCAACCTGAAGTACTTTCCTAAGCTTTGGACATGGCTCCCATGCACAGGTTTCCTTGTGGAGACGAGATGAGTTCTGATGGGTGCCTCAGGAAAACCCCTATACTCGTATTGGAATCAGGCTTTTGAGGACACATGCCTGTAACCCATAGCAATGGATCCTATTATGGCCTAGGGTCCTGTCTGGTTCAATCTTCTTCTCTGGGGACATCCATCTATGGTATGAGTGGAGGTCGATTATCAGCTGGTGTCAGACACCCCTTGTTTGTTCCGGGTGACCCACACTATTGGGATGGCCTCAGGGTCGTTGGAGGTTTCTCCTAATTTGTACGATTTTGGACCATGGAATGGGCAGAATTCCCATGGATTGGTAGGCACAGTCCTAATGTGTGGCTCCAGGGCCCAGCCTGGAGGGTGTGTGGCCCAAGACTTTTAGGACAGATGTCTGAAAACACAAACTCAGCTTAGGTTTGGGGACGTAGGTATGGCAGGCCCGATCTACAAACCATGAGAAGAACTCTACAGGATATGAAGAAAGTGCGAGTCTGTGGCGATTGCTCAGGCTTTTGTCTCTGGATTTTGTATCAGTGATGGACTGGAATGTCGGGGAGGCCTCATGGGCCATGGACGATTCTTCCTCTCTGAGGATTTGGCCCGATTCCCAATTGCTTTTCGTCAATCTGTGGGATGGGAGGACTCATTTCAGTTTTGTTACCTCAGGTGTCCCACCAAAAGAGGAATTCCAAAGCCAAGCCGTGGGGAAGACTGAAGGGACAACCCGAACTATGGTTAAAAATTGGGGCCTAGGGGCATGGCAAGCCCAATATGCTATCTCTTCATCCAGCCACTGAGTGGCCTTACTTGAGGACTGGGCTCAGCCTGAGGGTCACAATGTGTGTTTGTGACCAATGTGGCCCACGAGCATGGGCGGGGCCTCATGGGCCACACTGGTTTCACGACACTGAACGTTGGACAACATGCCAACCACAAGGTTTCTTGCCATGGGGAAGGAGTTCTGATTTCTGCATCACCTTCAACATGGACAGTGATTGGAGATAAGGTCTAGGTTCTGAAACCTGAAAACCGAGGTTGGGAAGAGATGACGACCTAAGGCCATGGCGGCTCGATGTGCTCAGTGTGCGGCCAGCTGTCTGGGAGGGGCCAGGGTGTCCAGGCTCAGGCTGTGTCAGAAAGGGCATTAGTGCCCTGGTCAGCCTATGTATTTGGGGTACAGCCAAGGTCGGTGCAGGTTGATCCTCATTTGGGGTTACTGGGTAGCCCCAGAGGACAATGTTTTTTATCTGGAGGGCAGGCAGAGTGCTGCATTGTAGTTCTGGATTGCCAAACTGGAGGCCTTGTGGGCCAGTAGTCTGACGACAAAAGTCTGAGAACACAAGCTAGGCTTAGGTTTCTGGGTGAGGCCATGGCAGGCACAATCTACAGACCTGAATCGAGATCTCGTGCATCTGAAGTCAGGGCGAGGATCAGACGATCGCTCAGGTTGGAGTTTCTGTCCCTGATGGCCCCTTCATGAATGGGGGGGCATCACGAGGCCATGGGGGTTTTCCCATGATGGGAGTTGTGAGAAGCTCCAAACTGCAGAGAGTCTTCGGCAGGACAATTGAGACCTGTTGTTTGGCTCCAGGCCAATGATTCTGAGCAGGGTTCTAAGGATGGATGGCTGGGTAGCCCACCTCGCATTCCAATTGTCTCCTAGCAACAAGACAGTTTAGATCTCCTGGATCTGTGGGGAGCTACCGAGGATGCTGAGTTGAAATGCACACCCCTGGGGATGGGTCCGAATGTGCTTTTGTGTCTATGGAGACCTTGGAATGAAGCGGTGGCACTGGGGCCCTAAAGGGTTCTCCTAAACAGAGGCTTTGACACAGCTCCAACGTGCAAGTTTCTCATGTGTAGATGAGATGTTTTCTGATGGGTGAGTCAAGAAACAGCTATATGCTGCTTTTGAAATCCAGGCCTCTGAGGAGAGATGCCTGGAAACCAAAGCAATGGATCTGATTAGTGCCTAGGGGCCTGTTCTTTCCTTTTTACCTCTGAGGACATCTGTCTATGGGTCTGAGTGCAGGTAGGGGCTCATTTGGGCTCAGATTGTCCCTGTTTTTCCTGGGAAGCTACCACTATTGAGATATATCAGGGACTTTGGAGGTTTATCCTATTAGAAGGGTTGTGGCCATTGGAATGGGCACACACAATTCCCTTGGAGAGGGCAAGTACAGTCCTCAGGTTTGGCTCCAGGGGCCTGAGCCTGTAGGTTGTGTCGTCCATCCCTTTTTGGACAGTTGTCTGAAAACACAAACTCGGCTTATGTTTCAGGTCATAGGTATGGCAGGACTGATCTACAGACCATGAGGAGAACTTTTCGGGATTTGAAAGAAGGGCGAGTGTGAGGCTCCTGCTCAAGTTTTTGTCTCGGGATATCGTGTCACTCATGGTCGTGGAATTTCTGGGTGACTTCATGGGAAATGGACGAGTCTTACTCTCTGGTGGTTTGGCCCCGTCCAAAGAGTTTGGGTTCATTCTGTGGGCTGGAAGAAGTCCGTTTTATTTTGTTGTTGTTGTTGTTGTTGTTGTTTTCTTTTTTAACCTCAGGTGTCCCACCAAATGAGGGATTTCAGAGTAGAGCCCTAGGAGGGGCGACTGGACAATCAGAAATCTGGTTAAAAATTGGGGCCTAGGGACATGTCAAGCCCATTATGACATCTAATGGTCCAGCCACTGAGAGGACTTACTAGAGGACAGGACTCATGCTGAGGGTCACAATGCGTGTGTATGCCCTCGTCGCACTCAAGAATGGGCGGGGCCTCAGGGTTTCTCCTACACTGATCGTTGGACAACGTGCCAACCACAAGGGTTCTTGCCATGGGTAAGGAGGAGTTCTGATTTCTGCATCAGAATCACCCCTGGGCAGTGATTGGAGATAAGGTCTCGGTTCTGAAGCCTGAAAACTGAGGTAGGGAAGAGATGATGACCTAAGACCATGGCGGGTTTTATGTGCTCAGTGTGCGGTCAGCTTTCTGGGTGTTGGTCAGGAGGTCCGGGCTCAGGATGTGTTCGACAGTGCATTAGTGCCCAGGTTAGACTATATAATTTGGGTAAAGTCGAGTGCTATGTAGGTTTACCCTCATTTAAGGTGCCTGGGCAGCTCATGAGGCAATAATTTTTTTCTCTAGAGGGCAGGCAGAGTGCTGCATTGTGGGTCCGGAATTGCCAAACTTGAGGGCTTTGGGGCCAGGAGTGTGAGGATGGAAGTCTGAGAAGACAAGCTAGACTTGGGTTGCAGGGCGAGGGCACGGCAGGTACCCCCTGCAGATCTGAACTAATATCTCATGCATCTGAAGTCAGAGCGAGGATCAGACGTTGGCTCAGGTGGGAGTTTCTGAGCATGACGGCCGCTTCATGAAGGGAGCGGAATCTCGAGACCATTGAGGTTTTCCCACGTTGGGAGTTGTGGGATGCCCCCTTCCAGGATTCCTTCTTCCGGACAATTGAGACCTGTTGGACAGCTCCAGGACATCCCATATGGAATGACTCCAGAGCACCGTTCGCGGATGGATGCCTGGGAAGCCCGCCTCGCATTCCAATTGTCTCCTAGCAACAAGACAGTTTAGATCTGATGGCTCGGCGGGAGCAACCTCGGTGGCTGAGTTGAAATGGACTTTCCTGAGGATGTGTCCTAATGTGTTTTTGTGTCCATGAGGGCCTTGGAATGGGGCGGTGGCACCGGCAACCTGAAGTACTTTCCTAAGCTTTGGACATGGCTCCCATGCACAGGTTTCCTTGTGGAGACGAGATGAGTTCTGATGGGTGCCTCAGGAAAACCCCTATGCTCGTATTGGAATCAGGCTTTTGAGGACACATGCCTGTAACCCATAGCAATGGATCCTATTATGGCCTAGGGTCCTGTCTGGTTCAAGCTTCTTCTCTGGGGACATCCATCTATGGTATGAGTGGAGGTCGATTATCAGCTGGTGTCAGACACCCCTTGTTTGTTCCGGGTGACCCACACTATTGGGATGGCCTAAGGGTCGTTGGAGGTTTCTCCTAATTTGTACGATTTTGGACCATGGAATGGGCAGAATTCCCATGGATTGGTAGGCACAGTCCTAATGTGTGGCTCCAGGGGCCCAGCCTGGAGGGTGTGTGGCCCAAGACTTTGAGGACAGAAGTCTGAAAACACAAACTCAGCTTAGGTTTGGGGACGTAGGTATGGCAGGCCCGATCTACAAACCATGAGACGAACTCTACAGGATATGAAGAAAGTGCGAGTCTGTGGCGATTGCTCAGGCTTTTGTCTCTGGATTTTGTATCAGTGATGGCCGTGGAATGTCGGGGAGGCCTCATGGGCCATGGACGAATCTTCCTCTCTGAGGATTTGGCCCGATTCCCAATTGCTTTTCGTCAATCTGTGGGATGGGAGGACTCATTTCAGTTTTGTTACCTCAGGTGTCCCACCAAAAGAGGAATTCCAAAGCAAAGCCGTGGGGAAGACTGAAGGGACAATCCGAACTATGGTTAAAAATTGGGGCCTAGGGGCATGGCAAGCCCAATATGCTATCTCTTCATCCAGCCACTGAGTGGCCTTACTTGAGGACTGGGCTCAGCCTGAGGGTCACAATGTGTGTTTGTGACCAATGTGGCCCGCGAGCATGGGCGGGGCCTCATGGGCCACACTGGTTTCAACGACACTGAACGTTGGACAACATGCCAACCACAAGGTTTCTTGCCATGGGGAAGGAGTTCTGATTTCTGCATCACCTTCAACATGGACAGTGATTGGAGATAAGGTCTAGGTTCTGAAACCTGAAAACCGAGGTTGGGAAGAGATGACGACCTAAGGCCATGGCGGCTCGATGTGCTCAGTGTGCGGCCAGCTGTCTGGGAGGGGCCATGGGGTCCAGGCTCAGGCTGTGTCAGAAAGGGCATTAGTGCCCTGGTCAGCCTATGTATTTGGGGTACAGCCAAGGTCGGTGCAGGTTGATCCTCATTTGGGGTTACTGGGTAGCCCCAGAGGACAATGTTTTTTATCTGGAGGGCAGGCAGAGTGCTGCATTGTAGTTCTGGATTGCCAAACTGGAGGCCTTGTGGGCCAGTAGTCTGACGACAAAAGTCTGAGAACACAAGCTAGGCTTAGGTTTCTGGGTGAGGCCATGGCAGGCACAATCTACAGACCTGAATCGAGATCTCGTGCATCTGAAGTCAGGGCGAGGATCAGACGATCGCTCAGGTTGGAGTTTCTGTCCCTGATGGCCCCTTCATGAATGGGGGGGCTTCACGAGGCCATGGGGGTTTTCCCATGATGGGAGTTGTGAGAAGCTCCAAACTGCAGAGTCTTCGGCAGGACAATTGAGACCTGTTGTTTGGCTCCAGGCCAATGATTCTGAGCAGGGTTCTAAGGATGGATGGCTGGGTAGCCGACCTCGCATTCCAATTATCTCCTAGCAACAAGACAGTTTAGATCTCCTGGATCTGTGGGGAGCTACCGAGGATGCTGAGTTGAAATGCACACCACTGGGGATGGGTCCGAATGTGCTTTTGTGTCTATGGAGACCTTGGAATGAAGCGGTGGCACTGGGGCCCTAAAGGGTTCTCCTAAACAGAGGCTTTGACACAGCTCCAACGTGCAAGTTTCCCATGTGTAGATGACATGTTTTCTGATGGGTGAAACAAGAAACAGCTATATGCTGCTTTTGAAATCCAGGCCTCTGAGGAGAGATGCCTGGAAACCAAAGCAATGGATCTGATTAGTGCCTAGGGGCCTGTTCTTTCCTTTTTACCTCTGAGGACATCTGTCTATGGGTCTGAGTGCAGGTAGGGGCTCATTTGGGCTCAGATTGCCCCTGTTTTTCCTGGGAAGCTACCACTATTGAGATATATCAGGGACTTTGGAGGTTTATCCTATTAGAAGGGTTGTGGCCATTGGAATGGGCACACACAATTCCCTTGGAGAGGGCAAGTACAGTCCTCAGGTTTGGCTCCAGGGGCCTGAGCCTGTAGGTTGTGTCGTCCAGCCCTTTTTGGACAGTTGTCTGAAAACACAAACTCGGCTTATGTTTCAGGTCATAGGTATGGCAGGACTGATCTACAGACCATGAGGAGAACTTTTCGGGATTTGAAAGAAGGGCGAGTGTGAGGCGCCTGCTCAAGTTTTTGTCTCGGGATATCGTGTCACTCATGGTCGTGGAATTTCTGGGTGACTTCATGGGAAATGGACGAGTCTTACTCTCTGGTGGTTTGGCCCCGTCCAAAGAGTTTGGGTTCATTCTGTGGGCTGGAAGAAGTCCGTTTTATTTTGTTGTTGTTGTTGTTGTTGTTGTTGTTGTTGTTGTTTTCTTTTTTAACCTCAGGTGTCCCACCAAATGAGGGATTTCAGAGTAGAGCCCTAGGAGGGGCGACTGGACAATCAGAAATCTGGTTAAAAATTGGGGCCTAGGGACATGTCAAGCCCATTATGACATCTTATGGTCCAGCCACTGAGAGGACTTACTAGAGGACAGGACTCATGCTGAGGGTCACAATGCGTGTGTATGCCCTCGTCGCACTCAAGAATGGGCGGGGCCTCAGGGTTTCTCCTACACTGATCGTTGGACAAAGTGCCAACCACAAGGGTTCTTGCCATGGGTAAGGAGGAGTTCTGATTTCTGCATCAGACTCACCCCTGGGCAGTGATTGGAGATAAGGTCTCGGTTCTGAAGCCTGAAAACTGAGGTAGGGAAGAGATGATGACCTAAGGCCATGGCGGGTTTTATGTGCTCAGTGTGCGGTCAGCTTTCTGGGTGTTGGTCAGGAGGTCCGGGCTCAGGATGTGTTCGACAGTGCATTAGTGCCCAGGTTAGACTATATAATTTGGGTAAAGTCGAGTGCTGTGTAGGTTTACCCTCATTTAAGGTGCCTGGGCAGCTCATGAGGCAATCATTTTTTTTTCTAGAGGGCAGGCAGAGTGCTGCATTGTGGGTCCGGAATTGCCAAACTTGAGGGCTTTGGGGCCAGGAGTGTGAGGATGGAAGTCTGAGAAGACAAGCTAGACTTGGGTTTCAGGGCGAGGGCACGGCAGGTACCCCCTGCAGATCTGAACCAATATCTCATGCATCTGAAGTCAGGGCGAGGATCAGACGTTGGCTCAGGTGGGAGTTTCTGAGCATGACGGCCGCTTCATGAAGGGAGCGGAATCTCGAGACCATTGAGGTTTTCCCACGTTGGGAGTTGTGGGATGCCCCCTTCCAGGATTCCTTCTTCCGGACAATTGAGACCTGTTGGACAGCTCCAGGACATCCCATATGGAATGACTCCAGAGCACCGTTCGCGGATGGATGCCTGGGAAGCCCGCCTCGCATTCCAATTGTCTCCTAGCAACAAGACAGTTTAGATCTGATGGCTCTGCGGGAGCAACCTCGGTGGCTGAGTTGAAATGGACTTTCCTGAGGATGTGTCCTAATGTGTTTTTGTGTCCATGAGGGCCTTGGAATGGGGAGGTGGCACCGGCAACCTGAAGTACTTTCCTAAGCTTTGGACATGGCTCCCATGCACAGGTTTACTTGTGGAGACGAGATGAGTTCTGATGGGTGCCTCAGGAAAACCCCTATGCTCGTATTGGAACAGGCTTTTGAGGACACATGCCTGTAACCCATAGCAATGGATCCTATAATGGCCTAGGGTCCTGTCTGGTTCAATCTTCTTCTCTGGGGACATCCATCTATGGTATGAGTGGAGGTCGATTATCAGCTGGTGTCAGACACCCCTTGTTTGTTCCGGGTGACCCACACTATTGGGATGGCCTAAGGGTCGTTGGAGGTTTCTCCTAATTTGTACGATTTTGGACCATGGAATGGGCAGAATTCCCATGGATTGGTAGGCACAGTCCTAATGTGTGGCTCCAGGGGCCCAGCCTGGAGGGTGTGTGGCCCAAGACTTTGAGGACAGAAGTCTGAAAACACAAACTCAGCTTAGGTTTGGGGACGTAGGTATGGCAGGCCCGATCTACAAACCATGAGAAGAACTCTACAGGATATGAAGAAAGTGCGAGTCTGTGGCGATTGCTCAGGCTTTTGTCTCTGGATTTTGTATCAGTGATGGCCGTGGAATGTCGGGGAGGCCTCATGGGCCATGGACGAATCTTCCTCTCTGAGGATTTGGCCCGATTCCCAATTGCTTTTCGTCAATCTGTGGGATGGGAGGACTCATTTCAGTTTTGTTACCTCAGGTGTCCCACCAAAAGAGGAATTCCAAAGCAAAGCCGTGGGGAAGACTGAAGGGACAATCCGAACTATGGTTAAAAATTGGGGCCTAGGGGCATGGCAAGCCCAATATGCTATCTCTTCATCCAGCCACTGAGTGGCCTTACTTGAGGACTGGGCTCAGCCTGAGGGTCACAATGTGTGTTTGTGACCAATGTGGCCCGCGAGCATGGGCGGGGCCTCATGGGCCACACTGGTTTCAACGACACTGAACGTTGGACAACATGCCAACCACAATGTTTCTTGCCATGGGGAAGGAGTTCTGATTTCTGCATCACCTTAAACATGGACAGTGATTGGAGATAAGGTCTAGGTTCTGAAACCTGAAAACCGAGGTTGGGAAGAGATGACGACCTAAGGCCATGGCGGCTCGATGTGCTCAGTGTGCGGCCAGCTGTCTGGGAGGGGCCAGGGGGTCCAGGCTCAGGCTGTGTCAGAAAGGGCATTAGTGCCCTGGTCAGCCTTTGTATTTGGGGTACAGCCAAGGTCGGTGCAGGTTGATCCTCATTTGGGGTTACTGGGTAGCCCCAGAGGACAATGTTTTTTATCTGGAGGGCAGGCAGAGTGCTGCATTGTAGTTCTGGATTGCCAAACTGGAGGCCTTGTGGGCCAGTAGTCTGACGACAAAAGTCTGAGAACACAAGCTAGGCTTAGGTTTCTGGGTGAGGCCATGGAAGGCACAATCTACAGACCTGAATCGAGATCTCGTGCATCTGAAGTCAGGGCGAGGATCAGACGATCGCTCAGGTTGGAGTTTCTGTCCCTGATGGCCCCTTCATGAATGGGGGGGCATCACGAGGCCATGGGGGTTTTCCCATGATGGGAGTTGTGAGAAGCTCCTAACTGCAGAGAGTCTTCGGCAGGACAATTGAGACCTGTTGTTTGGCTCCAGGCCAATGATTCTGAGCAGGGTTCTAAGGATGGATGGCTGGGTAGCCCACCTCGCATTCCAATTGTCTCCTAGCAACAAGACAGTTTAGATCTCCTGGATCTGTGGGGAGCTACCGAGGATCTGAGTTGAAATGCACACCCCTGGGGATGGTCCAAATGTGCTTTTGTGTCTATGGAGACCTTGGAATGAAGCGGTGGCACTGGGGCCCTAAAGGGTTCTCCTAAACAGAGGCTTTGACACAGCTCCAACGTGCAAGTTTCCCATGTGTAGATGAGATGTTTTCTGATGGGTGAAACAAGAAACAGCTATATGCTGCTTTTGAAATCCAGGCCTCTGAGGAGAGATGCCTGGAAACCAAAGCAATGGATCTGATTAGTGCCTAGGGGCCTGTTCTTTCCTTTTTACCTCTGAGGACATCTGTCTATGGGTCTGAGTGCAGGTAGGGACTCATTTGGGCTCAGATTGTCCCTGTTTTTCCTGGGAAGCTACCACTATTGAGATATATCAGGGACTTTGGAGGTTTATCCTATTAGAAGGGTTGTGGCCATTGGAATGGGCACACACAATTCCCTTGGAGAGGGCAAGTACAGTCCTCAGGTTTGGCTCCAGGGGCCTGAGCCTGTAGGTTGTGTCGTCCAGCCCTTTTTGGACAGTTGTCTGAAAACACAAACTCGGCTTATGTTTCAGGTCATAGGTATGGCAGGACTGATCTACAGACCATGAGGAGAACTTTTCGGGATTTGAAAGAAGGGCGAGTGTGAGGCGCCTGCTCAAGTTTTTGTCTCGGGATATCGTGTCACTCATGGTCGTGGAATTTCTGGGTGACTTCATGGGAAATGGACGAGTCTTACTCTCTGGTGGTTTGGCCCCGTCCAAAGAGTTTGGGTTCATTCTGTGGGCTGGAAGAATTCCGTTTCATTTTGTTGTTGTTGTTGTTGTTGTTGCTGTTGTTGTTGTTTTCTTTTTTATCCTCAGGTGTCCCACCAATGAGGGATTTCAGAGTAGAGCCCTAGGAGGGGCGACTGGACAATCAGAAATCTGGTTAAAAATTGGGGCCTAGGGACATGTCAAGCCCATTATGACATCTTATGGTCCAGCCACTGAGAGGACTTACTAGAGGACAGGACTCATGCTGAGGGTCACAATGCGTGTGTATGCCCTCGTCGCACTCAAGAATGGGCGGGGCCTCAGGGTTTCTCCTACACTGATCGTTGGACAACGTGCCAACCACAAGGGTTCTTGCCATGGGTAAGGAGGAGTTCTGATTTCTGCATCAGACTCACCCCTGGGCAGTGATTGGAGATAAGGTCTCGGTTCTGAAGTCTGAAAACTGAGGTAGGGAAGAGATGATGACGTAAGGCCATGGCGGGTTTTATGTGCTCAGTGTGCGGTCAGCTTTCTGGGTGTTGGTCAGGAGGTCCGGGCTCAGGATGTGTTCGACAGTGCATTAGTGCCCAGGTTAGACTATATAATTTGGGTAAAGTCGAGTGCTGTGTAGGTTTACCCTCATTTAAGGTGCCTGGGCAGCTCATGAGGCAATAATTTTTTTTCTCTAGAGGGCAGGCAGATTGCTGCATTGTGGGTCCGGAACGGCCAAACTTGAGGGCTTTGAGGCCAGGAGTGTGAGGATGGAAGTCTGAGAAGACAAGCTAGACTTGGGTTTCAGGGCGAGGGCACGGCAGGTACCCCCTGCAGATCTGAACCAATATCTCATGCATCTGAAGTCAGGGCGAGGATCAGACGTTGGCTCAGGTGGGAGTTTCTGAGCATGACGGCCGCTTCATGAAGGGTGCGGAATCTCGAGACCATTGAGGTTTTCCCACGTTGGGAGTTGTGGGATGCCCCCTTCCAAGATTCCTTCTTCCGGACAATTGAGACCTTTTGGACAGCTCCAGGACATCCCATATGGAATGACTCCAGAGCACCGTTCGCGGATGGATGCCTGGGAAGCCCGCCTCGCATTCCAATTGTCTCCTAGCAACAAGACAGTTTAGATCTGATGGCTGTGCGGAAGCAACCTCGGTGGCTGAGTTGAAATGGACTTTCCTGAGGATGTGTCCTAATGTGTTTTTGTGTTCATGAGGGCCTTGGAATGGGGCGCTTGCACCGGCAACCTGAAGTACTTTCCTAAGCTTTGGACATGGCTCCCATGCACAGGTTTACTTGTGGAGACGAGATGAGTTCTGATGGGTGCCTCAGGAAAACCTTTATGCTCGTATTGGAATCAGGCTTTTGAGGACACATGCCTGTAACCCATAGCAATGGATCCTATTATGGCCTAGGGTCCTGTCTGGTTCAATCTTCTTCTCTGGGGACATCCATCTATGGTATGAGTGGAGGTCGATTATCAGCTGGTGTCAGACACCCCTTGTTTGTTCCGGGTGACCCACACTATTGGGATGGCCTAAGGGTCGTTGGAGGTTTCTCCTAATTTGTACGATTTTGGACCATGGAATGGGCAGAATTCCCATGGATTGGTAGGCACAGTCCTAATGTGTGGCTCCAGGGGCCCAGCCTGGAGGGTGTGTGGCCCAAGACTTTGAGGACAGAAGTCTGAAAACACAAACTCAGCTTAGGTTTGGGGACGTAGGTATGGCAGGCCCGATCTACAAACCATGAGACGAACTCTACAGGATATGAAGAAAGTGCGAGTCTGTGGCGATTGCTCAGGCTTTTGTCTCTGGATTTTGTATCAGTGATGGCCGTGGAATGTCGGGGAGGCCTCATGGGCCATGGACGAATCTTCCTCTCTGAGGATTTGGCCCGATTCCCAATTGCTTTTCGTCAATCTGTGGGATGGGAGGACTCATTTCAGTTTTGTTACCTCAGGTGTCCCACCAAAAGAGGAATTCCAAAGCAAAGCCGCGGGGAAGACTGAAGGGACAATCCGAACTATGGTTAAAAATTGGGGCCTAGGGGCATGGCAAGCCCAATATGCTATCTCTTCATCCAGCCACTGAGTGGCCTTACTTGAGGACTGGGCTCAGCCTGAGGGTCACAATGTGTGTTTGTGACCAATGTGGCCCGCGAGCATGGGCGGGGCCTCATGGGCCACACTGGTTTCAACGACACTGAACGTTGGACAACATGCCAACCACAAGGTTTCTTGCCATGGGGAAGGAGTTCTGATTTCTGCATCACCTTCAACATGGACAGTGATTGGAGATAAGGTCTAGGTTCTGAAACCTGAAAACCGAGGTTGGGAAGAGATGACGACCTAAGGCCATGGCGGCTCGATGTGCTCAGTGTGCGGCCAGCTGTCTGGGAGGGGCCATGGGGTCCAGGCTCAGGCTGTGTCAGAAAGGGCATTAGTGCCCTGGTCAGCCTATGTATTTGGGGTACAGCCAAGGTCGGTGCAGGTTGATCCTCATTTGGGGTTACTGGGTAGCCCCAGAGGACAATGTTTTTTATCTGGAGGGCAGGCAGAGTGCTGCATTGTAGTTCTGGATTGCCAAACTGGAGGCCTTGTGGGCCAGTAGTCTGACGACAAAAGTCTGAGAACACAAGCTAGGCTTAGGTTTCTGGGTGAGGCCATGGCAGGCACAATCTACAGACCTGAATCGAGATCTCGTGCATCTGAAGTCAGGGCGAGGATCAGACGATCGCTCAGGTTGGAGTTTCTGTCCCTGATGGCCCCTTCATGAATGGGGGGGCTTCACGAGGCCATGGGGGTTTTCCCATGATGGGAGTTGTGAGAAGCTCCAAACTGCAGAGTCTTCGGCAGGACAATTGAGACCTGTTGTTTGGCTCCAGGCCAATGATTCTGAGCAGGGTTCTAAGGATGGATGGCTGGGTAGCCGACCTCGCATTCCAATTATCTCCTAGCAACAAGACAGTTTAGATCTCCTGGATCTGTGGGGAGCTACCGAGGATGCTGAGTTGAAATGCACACCACTGGGGATGGGTCCGAATGTGCTTTTGTGTCTATGGAGACCTTGGAATGAAGCGGTGGCACTGGGGCCCTAAAGGGTTCTCCTAAACAGAGGCTTTGACACAGCTCCAACGTGCAAGTTTCCCATGTGTAGATGATATGTTTTCTGATGGGTGAAACAAGAAACAGCTATATGCTGCTTTTGAAATCCAGGCCTCTGAGGAGAGATGCCTGGAAACCAAAGCAATGGATCTGATTAGTGCCTAGGGGCCTGTTCTTTCCTTTTTACCTCTGAGGACATCTGTCTATGGGTCTGAGTGCAGGTAGGGGCTCATTTGGGCTCAGATTGCCCCTGTTTTTTCTGGGAAGCTACCACTATTGAGATATATCAGGGACTTTGGAGGTTTATCCTATTAGAAGGGTTGTGGCCATTGGAATGGGCACACACAATTCCCTTGGAGAGGGCAAGTACAGTCCTCAGGTTTGGCTCCAGGGGCCTGAGCCTGTAGGTTGTGTCGTCCAGCCCTTTTTGGACAGTTGTCTGAAAACACAAACTCGGCTTATGTTTCAGGTCATAGGTATGGCAGGACTGATCTACAGACCATGAGGAGAAATTTTCGGGATTTGAAAGAAGGGCGAGTGTGAGGCGCCTGCTCAAGTTTTTGTCTCGGGATATCGTGTCACTCATGGTCGTGGAATTTCTGGGTGACTTCATGGGAAATGGACGAGTCTTACTCTCTGGTGGTTTGGCCCCGTCCAAAGAGTTTGGGTTCATTCTGTGGGCTGGAAGAAGTCCGTTTTATTTTGTTGTTGTTGTTGTTGTTGTTGTTGTTGTTGTTGTTTTCTTTTTTAACCTCAGGTGTCCCACCAAATGAGGGATTTCAGAGTAGAGCCCTAGGAGGGGCGACTGGACAATCAGAAATCTGGTTAAAAATTGGGGCCTAGGGACATGTCAAGCCCATTATGACATCTTATGGTCCAGCCACTGAGAGGACTTACTAGAGGACAGGACTCATGCTGAGGGTCACAATGCGTGTGTATGCCCTCGTCGCACTCAAGAATGGGCGGGGCCTCAGGGTTTCTCCTACACTGATCATTGGACAACGTGCCAACCACAAGGGTTCTTGCCATGGGTAAGGAGGAGTTCTGATTTCTGCATCAGACTCACCCCTGGGCAGTGATTGGAGATAAGGTCTCGGTTATGAAGCCTGAAAACTGAGGTAGGGAAGAGATGATGACCTAAGGCCATGGCGGGTTTTATGTGCTCAGTGTGCGGTCAGCTTTCTGGGTGTTGGTCAGGAGGTCCGGGCTCAGGATGTGTTCGACAGTGCATTAGTGCCCAGGTTAGACTATATAATTTGGGTAAAGTCGAGTGCTGTGTAGGTTTACCCTCATTTAAGGTGCCTGGGCAGCTCATGAGGCAATCATTTTTTTTTCTAGAGGGCAGGCAGAGTGCTGCATTGTGGGTCCGGAATTGCCAAACTTGAGGGCTTTGGGGCCAGGAGTGTGAGGATGGAAGTCTGAGAAGACAAGCTAGACTTGGGTTTCAGGGCGAGGGCACGGCAGGTACCCCCTGCAGATCTGAACCAATATCTCATGCATCTGAAGTCAGGGCGAGGATCAGACGTTGGCTCAGGTGGGAGTTTCTGAGCATGACGGCCGCTTCATGAAGGGAGCGGAATCTCGAGACCATTGAGGTTTTCCCACGTTGGGAGTTGTGGGATGCCCCCTTCCAGGATTCCTTCTTCCGGACAATTGAGACCTGTTGGACAGCTCCAGGACATCCCATATGGAATGACTCCAGAGCACCGTTCGCGGATGGATGCCTGGGAAGCCCGCCTCGCATTCCAATTGTCTCCTAGCAACAAGACAGTTTAGATCTGATGGCTCTGCGGGAGCAACCTCGGTGGCTGAGTTGAAATGGACTTTCCTGAGGATGTGTCCTAATGTGTTTTTGTGTCCATGAGGGCCTTGGAATGGGGAGGTGGCACCGGCAACCTGAAGTACTTTCCTAAGCTTTGGACATGGCTCCCATGCACAGGTTTACTTGTGGAGACGAGATGAGTTCTGATGGGTGCCTCAGGAAAACCCCTATGCTCGTATTGGAACAGGCTTTTGAGGACACATGCCTGTAACCCATAGCAATGGATCCTATAATGGCCTAGGGTCCTGTCTGGTTCAATCTTCTTCTCTGGGGACATCCATCTATGGTATGAGTGGAGGTCGATTATCAGCTGGTGTCAGACACCCCTTGTTTGTTCCGGGTGACCCACACTATTGGGATGGCCTAAGGGTCGTTGGAGGTTTCTCCTAATTTGTACGATTTTGGACCATGGAATGGGCAGAATTCCCATGGATTGGTAGGCACAGTCCTAATGTGTGGCTCCAGGGGCCCAGCCTGGAGGGTGTGTGGCCCAAGACTTTGAGGACAGAAGTCTGAAAACACAAACTCAGCTTAGGTTTGGGGACGTAGGTATGGCAGGCCCGATCTACAAACCATGAGAAGAACTCTACAGGATATGAAGAAAGTGCGAGTCTGTGGCGATTGCTCAGGCTTTTGTCTCTGGATTTTGTATCAGTGATGGCCGTGGAATGTCGGGGAGGCCTCATGGGCCATGGACGAATCTTCCTCTCTGAGGATTTGGCCCGATTCCCAATTGCTTTTCGTCAATCTGTGGGATGGGAGGACTCATTTCAGTTTTGTTACCTCAGGTGTCCCACCAAAAGAGGAATTCCAAAGCAAAGCCGTGGGGAAGACTGAAGGGACAATCCGAACTATGGTTAAAAATTGGGGCCTAGGGGCATGGCAAGCCCAATATGCTATCTCTTCATCCAGCCACTGAGTGGCCTTACTTGAGGACTGGGCTCAGCCTGAGGGTCACAATGTGTGTTTGTGACCAATGTGGCCCGCGAGCATGGGCGGGGCCTCATGGGCCACACTGGTTTCAACGACACTGAACGTTGGACAACATGCCAACCACAATGTTTCTTGCCATGGGGAAGGAGTTCTGATTTCTGCATCACCTTAAACATGGACAGTGATTGGAGATAAGGTCTAGGTTCTGAAACCTGAAAACCGAGGTTGGGAAGAGATGACGACCTAAGGCCATGGCGGCTCGATGTGCTCAGTGTGCGGCCAGCTGTCTGGGAGGGGCCAGGGGGTCCAGGCTCAGGCTGTGTCAGAAAGGGCATTAGTGCCCTGGTCAGCCTTTGTATTTGGGGTACAGCCAAGGTCGGTGCAGGTTGATCCTCATTTGGGGTTACTGGGTAGCCCCAGAGGACAATGTTTTTTATCTGGAGGGCAGGCAGAGTGCTGCATTGTAGTTCTGGATTGCCCAACTGGAGGCCTTGTGGGCCAGTAGTCTGACGACAAAAGTCTGAGAACACAAGCTAGGCTTAGGTTTCTGGGTGAGGCCATGGCAGGCACAATCTACAGACCTGAATCGAGATCTCGTGCATCTGAAGTCAGGGCGAGGATCAGACGATCGCTCAGGTTGGAGTTTCTGTCCCTGATGGCCCCTTCATGAATGGGGGGGCATCACGAGGCCATGGGGGTTTTCCCATGATGGGAGTTGTGAGAAGCTCCTAACTGCAGAGAGTCTTCGGCAGGACAATTGAGACCTGTTGTTTGGCTCCAGGCCAATGATTCTGAGCAGGGTTCTAAGGATGGATGGCTGGGTAGCCCACCTCGCATTCCAATTGTCTCCTAGCAACAAGACAGTTTAGATCTCCTGGATCTGTGGGGAGCTACCGAGGATCTGAGTTGAAATGCACACCCCTGGGGATGGTCCAAATGTGCTTTTGTGTCTATGGAGACCTTGGAATGAAGCGGTGGCACTGGGGCCCTAAAGGGTTCTCCTAAACAGAGGCTTTGACACAGCTCCAACGTGCAAGTTTCCCATGTGTAGATGAGATGTTTTCTGATGGGTGAAACAAGAAACAGCTATATGCTGCTTTTGAAATCCAGGCCTCTGAGGAGAGATGCCTGGAAACCAAAGCAATGGATCTGATTAGTGCCTAGGGGCCTGTTCTTTCCTTTTTACCTCTGAGGACATCTGTCTATGGGTCTGAGTGCAGGTAGGGACTCATTTGGGCTCAGATTGTCCCTGTTTTTCCTGGGAAGCTACCACTATTGAGATATATCAGGGACTTTGGAGGTTTATCCTATTAGAAGGGTTGTGGCCATTGGAATGGGCACACACAATTCCCTTGGAGAGGGCAAGTACAGTCCTCAGGTTTGGCTCCAGGGGCCTGAGCCTGTAGGTTGTGTCGTCCAGCCCTTTTTGGACAGTTGTCTGAAAACACAAACTCGGCTTATGTTTCAGGTCATAGGTATGGCAGGACTGATCTACAGACCATGAGGAGAACTTTTCGGGATTTGAAAGAAGGGCGAGTGTGAGGCGCCTGCTCAAGTTTTTGTCTCGGGATATCGTGTCACTCATGGTCGTGGAATTTCTGGGTGACTTCATGGGAAATGGACGAGTCTTACTCTCTGGTGGTTTGGCCCCGTCCAAAGAGTTTGGGTTCATTCTGTGGGCTGGAAGAATTCCGTTTCATTTTGTTGTTGTTGTTGTTGTTGTTGCTGTTGTTGTTGTTTTCTTTTTTATCCTCAGGTGTCCCACCAATGAGGGATTTCAGAGTAGAGCCCTAGGAGGGGCGACTGGACAATCAGAAATCTGGTTAAAAATTGGGGCCTAGGGACATGTCAAGCCCATTATGACATCTTATGGTCCAGCCACTGAGAGGACTTACTAGAGGACAGGACTCATGCTGAGGGTCACAATGCGTGTGTATGCCCTCGTCGCACTCAAGAATGGGCGGGGCCTCAGGGTTTCTCCTACACTGATCGTTGGACAACGTGCCAACCACAAGGGTTCTTGCCATGGGTAAGGAGGAGTTCTGATTTCTGCATCAGACTCACCCCTGGGCAGTGATTGGAGATAAGGTCTCGGTTCTGAAGTCTGAAAACTGAGGTAGGGAAGAGATGATGACGTAAGGCCATGGCGGGTTTTATGTGCTCAGTGTGCGGTCAGCTTTCTGGGTGTTGGTCAGGAGGTCCGGGCTCAGGATGTGTTCGACAGTGCATTAGTGCCCAGGTTAGACTATATAATTTGGGTAAAGTCGAGTGCTGTGTAGGTTTACCCTCATTTAAGGTGCCTGGGCAGCTCATGAGGCAATAATTTTTTTTCTCTAGAGGGCAGGCAGATTGCTGCATTGTGGGTCCGGAACGGCCAAACTTGAGGGCTTTGAGGCCAGGAGTGTGAGGATGGAAGTCTGAGAAGACAAGCTAGACTTGGGTTTCAGGGCGAGGGCACGGCAGGTACCCCCTGCAGATCTGAACCAATATCTCATGCATCTGAAGTCAGGGCGAGGATCAGACGTTGGCTCAGGTGGGAGTTTCTGAGCATGACGGCCGCTTCATGAAGGGTGCGGAATCTCGAGACCATTGAGGTTTTCCCACGTTGGGAGTTGTGGGATGCCCCCTTCCAAGATTCCTTCTTCCGGACAATTGAGACCTTTTGGACAGCTCCAGGACATCCCATATGGAATGACTCCAGAGCACCGTTCGCGGATGGATGCCTGGGAAGCCCGCCTCGCATTCCAATTGTCTCCTAGCAACAAGACAGTTTAGATCTGATGGCTGTGCGGAAGCAACCTCGGTGGCTGAGTTGAAATGGACTTTCCTGAGGATGTGTCCTAATGTGTTTTTGTGTTCATGAGGGCCTTGGAATGGGGCGCTTGCACCGGCAACCTGAAGTACTTTCCTAAGCTTTGGACATGGCTCCCATGCACAGGTTTACTTGTGGAGACGAGATGAGTTCTGATGGGTGCCTCAGGAAAACCTTTATGCTCGTATTGGAATCAGGCTTTTGAGGACACATGCCTGTAACCCATAGCAATGGATCCTATTATGGCCTAGGGTCCTGTCTGGTTCAATCTTCTTCTCTGGGGACATCCATCTATGGTATGAGTGGAGGTCGATTATCAGCTGGTGTCAGACACCCCTTGTTTGTTCCGGGTGACCCACACTATTGGGATGGCCTAAGGGTCGTTGGAGGTTTCTCCTAATTTGTACGATTTTGGACCATGGAATGGGCAGAATTCCCATGGATTGGTAGGCACAGTCCTAATGTGTGGCTCCAGGGGCCCAGCCTGGAGGGTGTGTGGCCCAAGACTTTGAGGACAGAAGTCTGAAAACACAAACTCAGCTTAGGTTTGGGGACGTAGGTATGGCAGGCCCGATCTACAAACCATGAGACGAACTCTACAGGATATGAAGAAAGTGCGAGTCTGTGGCGATTGCTCAGGCTTTTGTCTCTGGATTTTGTATCAGTGATGGCCGTGGAATGTCGGGGAGGCCTCATGGGCCATGGACGAATCTTCCTCTCTGAGGATTTGGCCCGATTCCCAATTGCTTTTCGTCAATCTGTGGGATGGGAGGACTCATTTCAGTTTTGTTACCTCAGGTGTCCCACCAAAAGAGGAATTCCAAAGCAAAGCCGCGGGGAAGACTGAAGGGACAATCCGAACTATGGTTAAAAATTGGGGCCTAGGGGCATGGCAAGCCCAATATGCTATCTCTTCATCCAGCCACTGAGTGGCCTTACTTGAGGACTGGGCTCAGCCTGAGGGTCACAATGTGTGTTTGTGACCAATGTGGCCCGCGAGCATGGGCGGGGCCTCATGGGCCACACTGGTTTCAACGACACTGAACGTTGGACAACATGCCAACCACAAGGTTTCTTGCCATGGGGAAGGAGTTCTGATTTCTGCATCACCTTCAACATGGACAGTGATTGGAGATAAGGTCTAGGTTCTGAAACCTGAAAACCGAGGTTGGGAAGAGATGACGACCTAAGGCCATGGCGGCTCGATGTGCTCAGTGTGCGGCCAGCTGTCTGGGAGGGGCCATGGGGTCCAGGCTCAGGCTGTGTCAGAAAGGGCATTAGTGCCCTGGTCAGCCTATGTATTTGGGGTACAGCCAAGGTCGGTGCAGGTGGATCCTCATTTGGGGTTACTGGGTAGCCCCAGAGGACAATGTTTTTTATCTGGAGGGCAGGCAGAGTGCTGCATTGTAGTTCTGGATTGCCAAACTGGAGGCCTTGTGGGCCAGTAGTCTGACGACAAAAGTCTGAGAACACAAGCTAGGCTTAGGTTTCTGGGTGAGGCCATGGCAGGCACAATCTACAGACCTGAATCGAGATCTCGTGCATCTGAAGTCAGGGCGAGGATCAGACGATCGCTCAGGTTGGAGTTTCTGTCCCTGATGGCCCCTTCATGAATGGGGGGGCTTCACGAGGCCATGGGGGTTTTCCCATGATGGGAGTTGTGAGAAGCTCCAAACTGCAGAGTCTTCGGCAGGACAATTGAGACCTGTTGTTTGGCTCCAGGCCAATGATTCTGAGCAGGGTTCTAAGGATGGATGGCTGGGTAGCCGACCTCGCATTCCAATTATCTCCTAGCAACAAGACAGTTTAGATCTCCTGGATCAGTGGGGAGCTACCGAGGATGCTGAGTTGAAATGCACACCACTGGGGATGGGTCCGAATGTGCTTTTGTGTCTATGGAGACCTTGGAATGAAGCGGTGGCACTGGGGCCCTAAAGGGTTCTCCTAAACAGAGGCTTTGACACAGCTCCAACGTGCAAGTTTCCCATGTGTAGATGATATGTTTTCTGATGGGTGAAACAAGAAACAGCTATATGCTGCTTTTGAAATCCAGGCCTCTGAGGAGAGATGCCTGGAAACCAAAGCAATGGATCTGATTAGTGCCTAGGGGCCTGTTCTTTCCTTTTTACCTCTGAGGACATCTGTCTATGGGTCTGAGTGCAGGTAGGGGCTCATTTGGGCTCAGATTGCCCCTGTTTTTTCTGGGAAGCTACCACTATTGAGATATATCAGGGACTTTGGAGGTTTATCCTATTAGAAGGGTTGTGGCCATTGGAATGGGCACACACAATTCCCTTGGAGAGGGCAAGTACAGTCCTCAGGTTTGGCTCCAGGGGCCTGAGCCTGTAGGTTGTGTCGTCCAGCCCTTTTTGGACAGTTGTCTGAAAACACAAACTCGGCTTATGTTTCAGGTCATAGGTATGGCAGGACTGATCTACAGACCATGAGGAGAAATTTTCGGGATTTGAAAGAAGGGCGAGTGTGAGGCGCCTGCTCAAGTTTTTGTCTCGGGATATCGTGTCACTCATGGTCGTGGAATTTCTGGGTGACTTCATGGGAAATGGACGAGTCTTACTCTCTGGTGGTTTGGCCCCGTCCAAAGAGTTTGGGTTCATTCTGTGGGCTGGAAGAAGTCCGTTTTATTTTGTTGTTGTTGTTGTTGTTGTTGTTTTCTTTTTTAACCTCAGGTGTCCCACCAAATGAGGGATTTCAGAGTAGAGCCCTAGGAGGGGCGACTGGACAATCAGAAATCTGGTTAAAAATTGGGGCCTAGGGACATGTCAAGCCCATTATGACATCTTATGGTCCAGCCACTGAGAGGACTTACTAGAGGACAGGACTCATGCTGAGGGTCACAATGCGTGTGTATGCCCTCGTCGCACTCAAGAATGGGCGGGGCCTCAGGGTTTCTCCTACACTGATCATTGGACAACGTGCCAACCACAAGGGTTCTTGCCATGGGTAAGGAGGAGTTCTGATTTCTGCATCAGACTCACCCCTGGGCAGTGATTGGAGATAAGGTCTCGGTTATGAAGCCTGAAAACTGAGGTAGGGAAGAGATGATGACCTAAGGCCATGGCGGGTTTTATGTGCTCAGTGTGCGGTCAGCTTTCTGGGTGTTGGTCAGGAGGTCCGGGCTCAGGATGTGTTCGACAGTGCATTAGTGCCCAGGTTAGACTATATAATTTGGGTAAAGTCGAGTGCTGTGTAGGTTTACCCTCATTTAAGGTGCCTGGGCAGCTCATGAGGCAATCATTTTTTTTTCTAGAGGGCAGGCAGAGTGCTGCATTGTGGGTCCGGAATTGCCAAACTTGAGGGCTTTGGGGCCAGGAGTGTGAGGATGGAAGTCTGAGAAGACAAGCTAGACTTGGGTTTCAGGGCGAGGGCACGGCAGGTACCCCCTGCAGATCTGAACCAATATCTCATGCATCTGAAGTCAGGGCGAGGATCAGACGTTGGCTCAGGTGGGAGTTTCTGAGCATGACGGCCGCTTCATGAAGGGAGCGGAATCTCGAGACCATTGAGGTTTTCCCACGTTGGGAGTTGTGGGATGCCCCCTTCCAGGATTCCTTCTTCCGGACAATTGAGACCTGTTGGACAGCTCCAGGACATCCCATATGGAATGACTCCAGAGCACCGTTCGCGGATGGATGCCTGGGAAGCCCGCCTCGCATTCCAATTGTCTCCTAGCAACAAGACAGTTTAGATCTGATGGCTCTGCGGGAGCAACCTCGGTGGCTGAGTTGAAATGGACTTTCCTGAGGATGTGTCCTAATGTGTTTTTGTGTCCATGAGGGCCTTGGAATGGGGAGGTGGCACCGGCAACCTGAAGTACTTTCCTAAGCTTTGGACATGGCTCCCATGCACAGGTTTACTTGTGGAGACGAGATGAGTTCTGATGGGTGCCTCAGGAAAACCCCTATGCTCGTATTGGAACAGGCTTTTGAGGACACATGCCTGTAACCCATAGCAATGGATCCTATAATGGCCTAGGGTCCTGTCTGGTTCAATCTTCTTCTCTGGGGACATCCATCTATGGTATGAGTGGAGGTCGATTATCAGCTGGTGTCAGACACCCCTTGTTTGTTCCGGGTGACCCACACTATTGGGATGGCCTAAGGGTCGTTGGAGGTTTCTCCTAATTTGTACGATTTTGGACCATGGAATGGGCAGAATTCCCATGGATTGGTAGGCACAGTCCTAATGTGTGGCTCCAGGGGCCCAGCCTGGAGGGTGTGTGGCCCAAGACTTTGAGGACAGAAGTCTGAAAACACAAACTCAGCTTAGGTTTGGGGACGTAGGTATGGCAGGCCCGATCTACAAACCATGAGAAGAACTCTACAGGATATGAAGAAAGTGCGAGTCTGTGGCGATTGCTCAGGCTTCTGTCTCTGGATTTTGTATCAGTGATGGCCGTGGAATGTCGGGGAGGCCTCATGGGCCATGGACGAATCTTCCTCTCTGAGGATTTGGCCCGATTCCCAATTGCTTTTCGTCAATCTGTGGGATGGGAGGACTCATTTCAGTTTTGTTACCTCAGGTGTCCCACCAAAAGAGGAATTCCAAAGCAAAGCCGTGGGGAAGACTGAAGGGACAATCCGAACTATGGTTAAAAATTGGGGCCTAGGGGCATGGCAAGCCCAATATGCTATCTCTTCATCCAGCCACTGAGTGGCCTTACTTGAGGACTGGGCTCAGCCTGAGGGTCACAATGTGTGTTTGTGACCAATGTGGCCCGCGAGCATGGGCGGGGCCTCATGGGCCACACTGGTTTCAACGACACTGAACGTTGGACAACATGCCAACCACAATGTTTCTTGCCATGGGGAAGGAGTTCTGATTTCTGCATCACCTTAAACATGGACAGTGATTGGAGATAAGGTCTAGGTTCTGAAACCTGAAAACCGAGGTTGGGAAGAGATGACGACCTAAGGCCATGGCGGCTCGATGTGCTCAGTGTGCGGCCAGCTGTCTGGGAGGGGCCAGGGGGTCCAGGCTCAGGCTGTGTCAGAAAGGGCATTAGTGCCCTGGTCAGCCTTTGTATTTGGGGTACAGCCAAGGTCGGTGCAGGTTGATCCTCATTTGGGGTTACTGGGTAGCCCCAGAGGACAATGTTTTTTATCTGGAGGGCAGGCAGAGTGCTGCATTGTAGTTCTGGATTGCCAAACTGGAGGCCTTGTGGGCCAGTAGTCTGACGACAAAAGTCTGAGAACACAAGCTAGGCTTAGGTTTCTGGGTGAGGCCATGGCAGGCACAATCTACAGACCTGAATCGAGATCTCGTGCATCTGAAGTCAGGGCGAGGATCAGACGATCGCTCAGGTTGGAGTTTCTGTCCCTGATGGCCCCTTCATGAATGGGGGGGCATCACGAGGCCATGGGGGTTTTCCCATGATGGGAGTTGTGAGAAGCTCCTAACTGCAGAGAGTCTTCGGCAGGACAATTGAGACCTGTTGTTTGGCTCCAGGCCAATGATTCTGAGCAGGGTTCTAAGGATGGATGGCTGGGTAGCCCACCTCGCATTCCAATTGTCTCCTAGCAACAAGACAGTTTAGATCTCCTGGATCTGTGGGGAGCTACCGAGGATCTGAGTTGAAATGCACACCCCTGGGGATGGTCCAAATGTGCTTTTGTGTCTATGGAGACCTTGGAATGAAGCGGTGGCACTGGGGCCCTAAAGGGTTCTCCTAAACAGAGGCTTTGACACAGCTCCAACGTGCAAGTTTCCCATGTGTAGATGAGATGTTTTCTGATGGGTGAAACAAGAAACAGCTATATGCTGCTTTTGAAATCCAGGCCTCTGAGGAGAGATGCCTGGAAACCAAAGCAATGGATCTGATTAGTGCCTAGGGGCCTGTTCTTTCCTTTTTACCTCTGAGGACATCTGTCTATGGGTCTGAGTGCAGGTAGGGGCTCATTTGGGCTCAGATTGTCCCTGTTTTTCCTGGGAAGCTACCACTATTGAGATATATCAGGGACTTTGGAGGTTTATCCTATTAGAAGGGTTGTGGCCATTGGAATGGGCACACACAATTCCCTTGGAGAGGGCAAGTACAGTCCTCAGGTTTGGCTCCAGGGGCCTGAGCCTGTAGGTTGTGTCGTCCAGCCCTTTTTGGACAGTTGTCTGAAAACACAAACTCGGCTTATGTTTCAGGTCATAGGTATGGCAGGACTGATCTACAGACCATGAGGAGAACTTTTCGGGATTTGAAAGAAGGGCGAGTGTGAGGCGCCTGCTCAAGTTTTTGTCTCGGGATATCGTGTCACTCATGGTCGTGGAATTTCTGGGTGACTTCATGGGAAATGGACGAGTCTTACTCTCTGGTGGTTTGGCCCCGTCCAAAGAGTTTGGGTTCATTCTGTGGGCTGGAAGAATTCCGTTTCATTTTGTTGTTGTTGTTGTTGTTGTTGCTGTTGTTGTTGTTTTCTTTTTTATCCTCAGGTGTCCCACCAATGAGGGATTTCAGAGTAGAGCCCTAGGAGGGGCGACTGGACAATCAGAAATCTGGTTAAAAATTGGGGCCTAGGGACATGTCAAGCCCATTATGACATCTTATGGTCCAGCCACTGAGAGGACTTACTAGAGGACAGGACTCATGCTGAGGGTCACAATGCGTGTGTATGCCCTCGTCGCACTCAAGAATGGGCGGGGCCTCAGGGTTTCTCCTACACTGATCGTTGGACAACGTGCCAACCACAAGGGTTCTTGCCATGGGTAAGGAGGAGTTCTGATTTCTGCATCAGACTCACCCCTGGGCAGTGATTGGAGATAAGGTCTCGGTTCTGAAGCCTGAAAACTGAGGTAGGGAAGAGATGATGACCTAAGGCCATGGCGGGTTTTATGTGCTCAGTGTGCGGTCAGCTTTCTGGGTGTTGGTCAGGAGGTCCGGGCTCAGGATGTGTTCGACAGTGCATTAGTGCCCAGGTTAGACTATATAATTTGGGTAAAGTCGAGTGCTGTGTAGGTTTACCCTCATTTAAGGTGCCTGGGCAGCTCATGAGGCAATAATTTTTTTTCTAGAGGGCAGGCAGAGTGCTGCATTGTGGGTCCGGAATTGCCAAACTTGAGGGCTTTGGGGCCAGGAGTGTGAGGATGGAAGTCTGAGAAGACAAGCTAGACTTGGGTTTCAGGGCGAGAGCACGGCAGGTACCCCCTGCAGATCTGAACCAATATCTCATGCATCAGAAGTCAGGGCGAGGATCAGACGTTGGCTCAGGTGGGAGTTTCTGAGCATGACGGCCGCTTCATGAAGGGAGCGGAATCTCGAGACCATTGAGGTTTTCCCACGTTGGGAGTTGTGGGATGCCCCCTTCCAGGATTCCTTCTTCCGGACAATTGAGACCTGTTGGACAGCTCCAGGACATCCCATATGGAATGACTCCAGAGCACCGTTCGCAGATGGATGCCTGGGAAGTCCGCCTCGCATTCCAATTGTCTCCTAGCAACAAGACAGTTTAGATCTGATGGCTCTGCGGGAGCAACCTCGGAGGCTGAGTTGAAATGGACTTTCCTGAGGATGTGTCCTAATGTGTTTTTGTGTCCATGAGGGCCTTGGAATGGGGCGGTGGCACCGGCAACCTGAAGTACTTTCCTAAGCTTTGGACATGGCTCCCATGCACAGGTTTACTTGTGGAGACGAGATGAGTTCTGATGGGTGCCTCAGGAAAACCCCTATGCTCGTATTGGAATCAGGCTTTTGAGGACACATGACTGTAACCCATAGCAATGGATCCTATTATGGCCTAGGGTCCTGTCTGGTTCAATCTTCTTCTCTGGGGACATCCATCTATGGTATGAGTGGAGGTCGATTATCAGCTGGGGTCAGACACCCCTTGTTTGTTCCGGGTGACCCACACTATTGGGATGGCCTAAGGGTCGTTGGAGGTTTCTCCTAATTTGTACGATTTTGGACCATGGAATGGGCAGAATTCCCATGGATTGGTAGGCACAGTCCTAATGTGTGGCTCCAGGAGCCCAGCCTGGAGGGTGTGTGGCCCAAGACTTTGAGGACAGAAGTCTGAAAACACAAACTCAGCTTAGGTTTGGGGACGTAGGTATGGCAGGCCCGATCTACAAACCATGAGAAGAACTCTACAGGATATGAAGAAAGTGCGAGTCTGTGGCGATTGCTCAGGCTTTTGTCTCTGGATTTTGTATCAGTGATGGCCGTGGAATGTCGGGAAGGCCTCATGGGCCATGGACGAATCTTCCTCTCTGAGGATTTGGCCCGATTCCCAATTGCTTTTCGTCAATCTGTGGGATGGGAGGACTCATTTCAGTTTTGTTACCTCAGGTGTCCCACCAAAAGAGGAATTCCAAAGCAAAGCCGTGGGGAAGACTGAAGGGACAATCCGAACTATGGTTAAAAATTGGGGCCTAGGGGCATGGCAAGCCCAATATGCTATCTCTTCATCCAGCCACTGAGTGGCCTTACTTGAGGACTGGGCTCAGCCTGAGGGTCACAATGTGTGTTTGTGACCAATGTGGCCCGCGAGCATGGGCGGGGCCTCATGGGCCACACTGGTTTCAACGACACTGAACGTTGGACAACATGCCAACCACAAGGTTTCTTGCCATGGGGAAGGAGTTCTGATTTCTGCATCACCTTCAACATGGACAGTGATTGGAGATAAGGTCTAGGTTCTGAAACCTGAAAACCGAGGTTGGGAAGAGATGACGACCTAAGGCCATGGCGGCTCGATGTGCTCAGTGTGCGGCCAGCTGTCTGGGAGGGGCCAGGGGGTCCAGGCTCAGGCTGTGTCAGAAAGGGCATTAGTGCCCTGGTCAGCCTTTGTATTTGGGGTACAGCCAAGGTCGGTGCAGGTTGATCCTCATTTGGGGTTACTGGGTAGCCCCAGAGGACAATGTTTTTTATCTGGAGGGCAGGCAGAGTGCTGCATTGTAGTTCTGGATTGCCAAACTGGAGGCCTTGTGGGCCAGTAGTCTGACGACAAAAGTCTGAGAACACAAGCTAGGCTTAGGTTTCTGGGTGAGGCCATGGCAGGCACAATCTACAGACCTGAATCGAGATCTCGTGCATCTGAAGTCAGGGCGAGGATCAGACGATCGCTCAGGTTGGAGTTTCTGTCCCTGATGGCCCCTTCATGAATGGGGGGGCATCACGAGGCCATGGGGGTTTTCCCATGATGGGAGTTGTGAGAAGCTCCTAACTGCAGAGAGTCTTCGGCAGGACAATTGAGACCTGTTGTTTGGCTCCAGGCCAATGATTCTGAGCAGGGTTCTAAGGATGGATGGCTGGGTAGCCCACCTCGCATTCCAATTGTCTCCTAGCAACAAGACAGTTTAGATCTCCTGGATCTGTGGGGAGCTATCGAGGATGCTGAGTTGAAATGCACACCCCTGGGGATGGGTCCGAATGTGCTTTTGTGTCTATGGAGACCTTGGAATGAAGCGGTGTCACTGGGGCCCTAAAGGGTTCTCCTAAACAGAGGCTTTGACACAGCTCCAACGTGCAAGTTTCCCATGTGTAGATGAGATGTTTTCTGATGGGTGAAACAAGAAACAGGTATATGCTGCTTTTGAAATCCAGGCCTCTAAGGAGAGATGCCTGGAAACCAAAGCAATGGATCTGATTAGTGCCTAGGGGCCTGTTCTTTCCTTTTTACCTCTGAGGACATCTGTCTATGGGTCTGAGTGCAGGTAGGGGCTCATTTGGGCTCAGATTGTCCCTGTTTTTCCTGGGAAGCTACCACTATTGAGATATATCAGGGACTTTGGAGGTTTATCCTATTAGAAGGGTTGTGGCCATTGGAATGGGCACACACAATTCCCTTGGAGAGGGCAAGTACAGTCCTCAGGTTTGGCTCCAGGGGCCTGAGCCTGTAGGTTGTGTCGTCCAGCCCTTTTTGGACAGTTGTCTGAAAACACAAACTCGGCTTATGTTTCAGGTCATAGGTATGGCAGGACTGATCTACAGACCATGAGGAGAACTTTTCGGGATTTGAAAGAAGGGCGAGTGTGAGGCGCCTGCTCAAGTTTTTGTCTCGGGATATCGTGTCACTCATGGTCGTGGAATTTCTGGGTGACTTCATGGGAAATGGACGAGTCTTACTCTCTGGTGGTTTGGCCCCGTCCAAAGAGTTTGGGTTCATTCTCTGGGCTGGAAGAATTCCGTTTCATTTTGTTGTTGTTGTTGTTGTTGTTGCTGTTGTTGTTGTTTTCTTTTTTATCCTCAGGTGTCCCACCAATGAGGGATTTCAGAGTAGAGCCCTAGGAGGGGCGACTGGACAATCAGAAATCTGGTTAAAAATTGGGGCCTAGCGGGGCACCTGGGTGGCTCAGTGGTTAAGCCTCTGCCTTCGGCTCAGGTCATGATCCCAGGGTCCTGGGATCTAGCCCCGCATCTGGCTCTCTGCTCAGCGGGGAGCCTGCTTCCTCCTCTCTCTCTGCCTGCCTCTCTCCCTACTTGTGGTCTCTGTCTGTCAAATAAATAAATAAAATCTTTAAAAAAAAAAAAAAATTGGGGCCTAGGGACATGTCAAGCCCATTATGACATCTTATGGTCCAGCCACTGAGAGGACTTACTAGAGGACAGGACTCATGCTGAGGGTCACAATGCGTGTGTATGCCCTCGTCGCACTCAAGAATGGGCGGGGCCTCAGGGTTTCTCCTACACTGATCGTTGGACAACGTGCCAACCACAAAGGTTCTTGCCATGGGTAAGGAGGAGTTCTGATTTCTGCATCAGACTCACCCCTGGGCAGTGATTGGAGATAAGGTCTCGGTTCTGAAGCCTGAAAACTGAGGTAGGGAAGAGATGATGACCTAAGGCCATGGCGGGTTTTATGTGCTCAGTGTGCGGTCAGCTTTCTGGGTGTTGGTCAGGAGGTCCGGGCTCAGGATGTGTTCGACAGTGCATTAGTGCCCAGGTTAGACTATATAATTTGGGTAAAGTCGAGTGCTGTGTAGGTTTACCCTCATTTAAGGTGCCTGGGCAGCTCATGAGGCAATCATTTTTTTTTTCTAGAGGGCAGGCAGAGTGCTGCATTGTGGGTCCGGAATTGCCAAACTTGAGGGCTTTGGGGCCAGGAGTGTGAGGATGGAAGTCTGAGAAGACAAGCTAGACTTGGGTTTCAGGGCGAGAGCACGGCAGGTACCCCCTGCAGATCTGAACCAATATCTCATGCATCTGAAGTCAGGGCGAGGATCAGACGTTGGCTCAGGTGGGAGTTTCTGAGCATGACGGCAGCTTCATGAAGGGAGAGGAATCTCGAGACCATTGAGGTTTTCCCACGTTGGGAGTTGTGGGATGCCCCCTTCCAGGATTCCTTCTTCCGGACAATTGAGACCTGTTGGACAGCTCCAGGACATCCCATATGGAATGACTCCAGAGCACCGTTCGCGGATGGATGCCTGGGATGCCCGCCTCGCATTCCAATTGTCTCCTAGCAACAAGACAGTTTAGATCTGATGGCTCTGCGGGAGCAACCTCGGTGGCTGAGTTGAAATGGACTTTCCTGAGGATGTGTCCTAATGTGTTTTTGTGTCCATGAGGGCCTTGGAATGGGGAGGTGGCACCGGCAACCTGAAGTACTTTCCTAAGCTTTGGACATGGCTCCCATGCACAGGTTTACTTGTGGAGATGAGATGAGTTCTGATGGGTGCCTCAGGAAAACCCCTATGCTCGTATTGGAATCAGGCTTTTGAGGACACATGCCTGTAACCCATAGCAATGGATCCTATTATGGCCTAGGGTCCTGGCTGGTTCAATCTTCTTCTCTGGGGACATCCATCTATGGTATGAGTGGAGGTCGATTATCAGCTGGTGTCAGACACCCCTTGTTTGTTCCGGGTGACCCACACTATTGGGATGGCCTAAGGGTCGTTGGAGGTTTCTCCTAATTTGTACGATTTTGGACCATGGAATGGGCAGAATTCCCATGGATTGGTAGGCACAGTCCTAATGTGTGGCTCCAGGAGCCCAGCCTGGAGGGTGTGTGGCCCAAGACTTTGAGGACAGAAGTCTGAAAACACAAACTCAGCTTAGGTTTGGGGACGTAGGTATGGCAGGCCCGATCTACAAACCATGAGAAGAACTCTACAGGATATGAAGAAAGTGCGAGTCTGTGGCGATTGCTCAGGCTTTTGTCTCTGGATTTTGTATCAGTGATGGCCGTGGAATGTCGGGAAGGCCTCATGGGCCATGGACGAATCTTCCTCTCTGAGGATTTGGCCCGATTCCCAATTGCTTTTCGTCAATCTGTGGGATGGGAGGACTCATTTCAGTTTTGTTACCTCAGGTGTCCCACCAAAAGAGGAATTCCAAAGCAAAGCCGTGGGGAAGACTGAAGGGACAATCCGAACTATGGTTAAAAATTGGGGCCTAGGGGCATGGCAAGCCCAATATGCTATCTCTTCATCCAGCCACTGAGTGGCCTTACTTGAGGACTGGGCTCAGCCTGAGGGTCACAATGTGTGTTTGTGACCAATGTGGCCCGCGAGCATGGGCGGGGCCTCATGGGCCACACTGGTTTCAACGACACTGAACGTTGGACAACATGCCAACCACAAGGTTTCTTGCCATGGGGAAGGAGTTCTGATTTCTGCATCACCTTCAACATGGACAGTGATTGGAGATAAGGTCTAGGTTCTGAAACCTGAAAACCGAGGTTGGGAAGAGATGACGACCTAAGGCCATGGCGGCTCGATGTGCTCAGTGTGCGGCCAGCTGTCTGGGAGGGGCCAGGGGGTCCAGGCTCAGGCTGTGTCAGAAAGGGCATTAGTGCCCTGGTCAGCCTATGTATTTGGGGTACAGCCAAGGTCGGTGCAGGTTGATCCTCATTTGGGGTTACTGGGTAGCCCCAGAGGACAATGTTTTTTATCTGGAGGGCAGGCAGAGTGCTGCATTGTAGTTCTGGATTGCCAAACTGGAGGCCTTGTGGGCCAGTAGTCTGACGACAAAAGTCTGAGAACACAAGCTAGGCTTAGGTTTCTGGGTGAGGCCATGGCAGGCACAATCTACAGACCTGAATCGAGATCTCGTGCATCTGAAGTCAGGGCGAGGATCAGACGATCGCTCAGGTTGGAGTTTCTGTCCCTGATGGCCCCTTCATGAATGGGGGGGCATCACGAGGCCATGGGGGTTTTCCCATGATGGGAGTTGTGAGAAGCTCCAAACTGCAGAGAGTCTTCGGCAGGACAATTGAGACCTGTTGTTTGGCTCCAGGCCAATGATTCTGAGCAGGGTTCTAAGGATGAATGGCTGGGTAGCCCACCTCGCATTCCAATTGTCTCCTAGCAACAAGACAGTTTAGATCTCCTGGATCTGTGGGGAGCTACCGAGGATGCTGAGTTGAAATGCACACCCCTGGGGATGGGTCCGAATGTGCTTTTGTGTCTATGGAGACCTTGGAATGAAGCGGTGTCACTGGGGCCCTAAAGGGTTCTCCTAAACAGAGGCTTTGACACAGCTCCAACGTGCAAGTTTCCCATGTGTAGATGAGATGTTTTCTGATGGGTGAAACAAGAAACAGGTATATGCTGCTTTTGAAATCCAGGCCTCTGAGGAGAGATGCCTGGAAACCAAAGCAATGGATCTGATTAGTGCCTAGGGGCCTGTTCTTTCCTTTTTACCTCTGAGGACATCTGTCTATGGGTCTGAGTGCAGGTAGGGGCTCATTTGGGCTCAGATTGTCCCTGTTTTTCCTGGGAAGCTACCACTATTGAGATATATCAGGGACTTTGGAGGTTTATCCTATTAGAAGGGTTGTGGCCATTGGAATGGGCACACACAATTCCCTTGGAGAGGGCAAGTACAGTCCTCAGGTTTGGCTCCAGGGGCCTGAGCCTGTAGGTTGTGTCGTCCAGCCCTTTTTGGACAGTTGTCTGAAAACACAAACTCGGCTTATGTTTCAGGTCATAGGTATGGCAGGACTGATCTACAGACCATGAGGAGAACTTTTCGGGATTTGAAAGAAGGGCGAGTGTGAGGCGCCTGCTCAAGTTTTTGTCTCGGGATATCGTGTCACTCATGGTCGTGGAATTTCTGGGTGACTTCATGGGAAATGGACGAGTCTTACTCTCTGGTGGTTTGGCCCCGTCCAAAGAGTTTGGGTTCATTCTGTGGGCTGGAAGAATTCCGTTTCATTTTGTTGTTGTTGTTGTTGTTGTTGCTGTTGTAGTTTTTTTCTTTTTTATCCTCAGGTGTCCCACCAAATGAGGGATTTCAGAGTAGAGCCCTAGGAGGGGCGACTGGACAATCAGAAATCTGGTTAAAAATTGGGGCCTAGGGACATGTCAAGCCCATTATGACATCTAATGGTCCAGCCACTGAGAGGACTTACTAGAGGACAGGACTCGTGCTGAGGGTCACAATGCGTGTGTATGCCCTCGTCGCACTCAAGAATGGGCGGTGCCTCAGGGTTTCTCCTACACTGATCGTTGGACAACGTGCCAACCACAAGGGTTCTTGCCATGGGTAAGGAGGAGTTCTGATTTCTGCATCAGACTCACCCCTGGGCAGTGATTGGAGATAAGGTCTCGGTTCTGAAGCCTGAAAACTGAGGTAGGGAAGAGATGATGACCTAAGGCCATGGCGGGTTTTATGTGCTCAGTGTGCGGTCAGCTTTCTGGGTGTTGGTCAGGAGGTCCGGGCTCAGGATGTGTTCGACAGTGCATTAGTGCCCAGGTTAGACTATATAATTTGGGTAAAGTCGAGTGCTGTGTAGGTTTACCCTCATTTAAGGTGCCTGGGCAGCTCATGAGGCAATCATTTTTTTTTCTAGAGGGCAGGCAGAGTGCTGCATTGTGGGTCCGGAATTGCCAAACTTGAGGGCTTTGGGGCCAGGAGTGTGAGGATGGAAGTCTGAGAAGACAAGCTAGACTTGGGTTTCAGGGCGAGAGCACGGCAGGTACCCCCTGCAGATCTGAACCAATATCTCATGCATCAGAAGTCAGGGCGAGGATCAGACGTTGGCTCAGGTGGGAGTTTCTGAGCATGACGGCCGCTTCATGAAGGGAGCGGAATCTCGAGACCATTGAGGTTTTCCCACGTTGGGAGTTGTGGGATGCCCCCTTCCAGGATTCCTTCTTCCGGACAATTGAGACCTGTTGGACAGCTCCAGGACATCCCATATGGAATGACTCCAGAGCACCGTTCGCAGATGGATGCCTGGGAAGTCCGCCTCGCATTCCAATTGTCTCCTAGCAACAAGACAGTTTAGATCTGATGGCTCTGCGGGAGCAACCTCGGAGGCTGAGTTGAAATGGACTTTCCTGAGGATGTGTCCTAATGTGTTTTTGTGTCCATGAGGGCCTTGGAATGGGGCGGTGGCACCGGCAACCTGAAGTACTTTCCTAAGCTTTGGACATGGCTCCCATGCACAGGTTTACTTGTGGAGACGAGATGAGTTCTGATGGGTGCCTCAGGAAAACCCCTATGCTCGTATTGGAATCAGGCTTTTGAGGACACATGCCTGTAACCCATAGCAATGGATCCTATTATGGCCTAGGGTCCTGTCTGGTTCAATCTTCTTCTCTGGGGACATCCATCTATGGTATGAGTGGAGGTCGATTATCAGCTGGGGTCAGACACCCCTTGTTTGTTCCGGGTGACCCACACTATTGGGATGGCCTAAGGGTCGTTGGAGGTTTCTCCTAATTTGTACGATTTTGGACCATGGAATGGGCAGAATTCCCATGGATTGGTAGGCACAGTCCTAATGTGTGGCTCCAGGGGCCCAGCCTGGAGGGTGTGTGGCCCAAGACTTTGAGGACAGAAGTCTGAAAACACAAACTCAGCTTAGGTTTGGGGACGTAGGTATGGCAGGCCCGTTCTACAAACCATGAGAAGTTCTCTACAGGATATGAAGAAAGTGCGAGTCTGTGGCGATTGCTCAGGCTTTTGTCTCTGGATTTTGTATCAGTGATGGCCGTGGAATGTCGGGGAGGCCTCATGGGCCATGGACGAATCTTCCTCTCTGAGGATTTGGCCCGATTCCCAATTGCTTTTCGTCAATCTGTGGGATGGGAGGACTCATTTCAGTTTTGTTACCTCAGGTGTCCCACCAAAAGAGGAATTCCAAAGCAAAGCCGTGGGGAAGACTGAAGGGACAATCCGAACTATGGTTAAAAATTGGGGCCTAGGGGCATGGCAAGCCCAATATGCTATCTCTTCATCCAGCCACTGAGTGGCCTTACTTGAGGACTGGGCTCAGCCTGAGGGTCACAATGTGTGTTTGTGACCAATGTGGCCCGCGAGCATGGGCGGGGCCTCATGGGCCACACTGGTTTCAACGACACTGAACGTTGGACAACATGCCAACCACAAGGTTTCTTGCCATGGGGAAGGAGTTCTGATTTCTGCATCACCTTCAACATGGACAGTGATTGGAGATAAGGTCTAGGTTCTGAAACCTGAAAACCGAGGTTGGGAAGAGATGACGACCTAAGGCCATGGCGGCTCGATGTGCTCAGTGTGCGGCCAGCTGTCTGGGAGGGGCCAGGGGGTCCAGGCTCAGGCTGTGTCAGAAAGGGCATTAGTGCCCTGGTCAGCCTATGTATTTGGGGTACAGCCAAGGTCGGTGCAGGTTGATCCTCATTTGGGGTTACTGGGTAGCCCCAGAGGACAATGTTTTTATCTGGAGGGCAGGCAGAGTGCTGCATTGTAGTTCTGGATTGCCAAACTGGAGGCCTTGTGGGCCAGTAGTCTGACGACAAAAGTCTGAGAACACAATCTAGGCTTAGGTTTCTGGGTGAGGCCATGGCAGGCACAATCTACAGACCTGAATCGAGATCTTGTGCATCTGAAGTCAGGGCGAGGATCAGACGATCGCTCAGGTTGGAGTTTCTGTCCCTGATGGCCCCTTCATGAATGGGGGGGCATCACGAGGCCATGGGGGTTTTCCCATGATGGGAGTTGTGAGAAGCTCCAAACTGCAGAGAGTCTTCGGCAGGACAATTGAGACCTGTTGTTTGGCTCCAGGCCAATGATTCTGAGCAGGGTTCTAAGGATGGATGGCTGGGTAGCCCACCTCGCATTCCAATTGTCTCCTAGCAACAAGACAGTTTAGATCTCCTGGATCTGTGGGGAGCTACCGAGGATGCTGAGTTGAAATGCACACCCCTGGGGATGGGTCCGAATGTGCTTTTGTGTCTATGGAGACCTTGGAATGAAGCGGTGGCACTGGGGCCCTAAAGGGTTCTCCTAAACAGAGGCTTTGACACAGCTCCAACGTGCAAGTTTCCCATGTGTAGATGAGATGTTTTCTGATGGGTGAAACAAGAAACAGCTATATGCTGCTTTAGAAATCCAGGCCTCTGAGGAGAGATGCCTTGAAACCAAAGCAATGGATCTGATTAGTGCCTAGGGGCCTGTTCTTTCCTTTTTACCTCTGAGGACATCTGTCTATGGGTCTGAGTGCAGGTAGGGGCTCATTTGGGCTCAGATTGCCCCTGTTTTTCCTGGGAAGCTACCACTATTGAGATATATCAGGGATTTTGGAGGTTTATCCTATTAGAAGGATTGTGGCCATTGGAATGGGCACACACAATTCCCTTGGAGAGGGCAAGTACAGTCCTCAGGTTTGGCTCCAGGGGCCTGAGCCTGTAGGTTGTGTCGTCCAGCCCATTTTGGACAGTTGTCTGAAAACACAAACTCGGCTTATGTTTCAGGTCATAGGTATGGCAGGACTGATCTACAGACCATGAGGAGAACTTTTCGGGATTTGAAAGAAGGGCGAGTGTGAGGCTCCTGCTCAAGTTTTTGTCTCGGGATATCGTGTCACTCATGGTCGTGGAATTCCTGGGTGACTTCATGGGAAATGGACGAGTCTTACTCTCTGGTGGTTTGACCCCGTCCAAAGAGTTTGGGTTCATTCTGTGGGCTGGAAGAAGTCCGTTTTATTTTCTTGTTGTTGTTGTTGTTGTTGTTGTTGTTGTTTTCTTTTTTAACCTCAGGTGTCCCACCAAATGAGGGATTTCAGAGTAGAGCCCTAGGAGGGGCGACTGGACAATCAGAAATCTGGTTAAAAATTGGGGCCTAGGGACATGTCAAGCCCATTATGACATCTAATGGTCCAGCCACTGAGAGGACTTACTAGAGGACAGGACTCATGCTGAGGGTCACAATGCGTGTGTATGCCCTCGTCGCACTCAAGAATGGGCGGGGCCTCAGGGTTTCTCCTACACTGATCGTTGGACAACGTGCCAACCACAAGGGTTCTTGCCATGGGTAAGGAGGAGTTCTGATTTCTGCATCAGACTCACCCCTGGGCAGTGATTGGAGATAAGGTCTCGGTACTGAAGCCTGAAAACTGAGGTAGGGAAGAGATGATGACCTAAGGCCATGGCGGGTTTTATGTGCTCAGTGTGCGGTCAGCTCTCTGGGTGTTGGTCAGGAGGTCCGGGCTCAGGATGTGTTCGACAGTGCATTAGTGCCCAGGTTAGACTATATAATTTGGGTAAAGTCGAGTGCTGTGTAGGTTTACCCTCATTTAAGGTGCCTGGGCAGCTCATGAGGCAATCATTTTTTTTTCTAGAGGGCAGGCAGAGTGCTGCATTGTGGGTCCGGAATTGCCAAACTTGAGGGCTTTGGGGCCAGGAGTGTGAGGATGGAAGTCTGAGAAGACAAGCTAGACTTGGGTTTCAGGGCGAGAGCACGGCAGGTACCCCCTGCAGATCTGAACCAATATCTCATGCATCTGAAGTCAGGGCGAGGATCAGACGTTGGCTCAGGTGGGAGTTTCTGAGCATGACGGCCGCTTCATGAAGGGAGCGGAATCTCGAGACCATTGAGGTTTTCCCACGTTGGGAGTTGTGGGATGCCCCCTTCCAGGATTCCTTCTTCCGGACAATTGAGACCTGTTGGACAGCTCCAGGACATCCCATATGGAATGACTCCAGAGCCCCGTTCGCGGATGGATGCCTGGGAAGCCCGCCTCGCATTCCAATTGTCTCCTAGCAACAAGACAGTTTAGATCTGATGGCTCTGCGGGAGCAACCTCGGTGGCTGAGTTGAAATGGACTTTCCTGAGGATGTGTCCTAATGTGTTTTTGTGTCCATGAGGGCCTTGGAATGGGGCGGTGGCACCGGCAACCTGAAGTACTTTCCTAAGCTTTGGACATGGCTCCCATGCACAGGTTTACTTGTGGAGACGAGATGAGTTCTGATGGGTGCCTCAGGAAAACCCCTATGCTCGTATTGGAATCAGGCTTTTGAGGACACATGCCTGTAACCCATAGCAATGGATCCTATTATGGCCTAGGGTCCTGGCTGGTTCAATCTTCTTCTCTGGGGACATCCATCTATGGTATGAGTGGAGGTCGATTATCAGCTGGTGTCAGACACCCCTTGTTTGTTCCGGGTGACCCACACTATTGGGATGGCCTAAGGGTCGTTGGAGGTTTCTCCTAATTTGTACGATTTTGGACCATGGAATGGGCAGAATTCCCATGGATTGGTAGGCACAGTCCTAATGTGTGGCTCCAGGGGCCCAGCCTGGAGGGTGTGTGGCCCAAGACTTTGAGGACAGAAGTCTGAAAACACAAACTCAGCTTAGGTTTGGGGACGTAGGTATGGCAGGCCCGATCTACAAACCATGAGAAGAACTCTACAGGATATGAAGAAAGTGCGAGTCTGTGGCGATTGCTCAGGCTTTTGTCTCTGGATTTTGTATCAGTGATGGCCGTGGAATGTCGGGGAGGCCTCATGGGCCATGGACGAATCTTCCTCTCTGAGGATTTGGTCCGATTCCCAATTGCTGTTCGTCAATCTGTGGGATGGCAGGACTCATTTCAGTTTTGTTACCTCAGGTGTCCCACCTAAAGAGGAATTCCAAAGCAAAGCCGTGGGGAAGACTGAAGGGACAACCTGAACTATGGTTAAAATTGGGGCCTAGGGCCATGGCAAGCCCAATATGCTATCTCATCATCCAGCCACTGAGTGGCCTTACTTGAGGACTGGGCTCAGCCTGAGGGTCACAATGTGTGTTTGTGACCAATGTGGCCCGCGAGCATGGGCGGGGCCTCATGGGCCACACTGGTTTCAACGACACTGAACGTTGGACAACATGCCAACCACAAGGTTTCTTGCCATGGGGAAGGAGTTCTGATTTCTGCATCACCTTCAACATGGACAGTGATTGGAGATAGGTCTAGGTTCTGAAACCTGAAAACCGAGGTTGGGAAGAGATGACGACCTAAGGCCATGGCGGCTCGATGTGCTCAGTGTGCGGCCAGCTGTCTGGGAGGGGCCAGGGGGTCCAGGCTCAGGCTGTGTCAGAAAGGGCATTAGTGCCCTGGTCAGCCTATGTATTTGGGGTACAGCCAAGGTCGGTGCAGGTTGATCCTCATTTGGGGTTACTGGGTAGCCCCAGAGGACAATGTTTTTTATCTGGAGGGCAGGCAGAGTGCTGCATTGTAGTTCTGGATTGCCAAACTGGAGGCCTTGTGGGCCAGTAGTCTGACGACAAAAGTCTGAGAACACAAGCTAGGCTTAGGTTTCTGGGTGAGGCCATGGCAAGCACAATCTACAGTCCTGAATCGAGATCTCGTGCATCTGAAGTCAGGGCGAGGATCAGACGATCGCTCAGGTTGGAGTTTCTGTCCCTGATGGCCCCTTCATGAATGGGGGGGCATCACGAGGCCATGGGGTTTTCCCATGATGGGAGTTGTGAGAAGCTCCAAACTGCAGAGAGTCTTCGGCAGGACAATTGAGACCTGTTGTTTGGCTCCAGGCCAATGATTCTGAGCAGGGTTCTAAGGATGGATGGCTGGGTAGCCCACCTCGCATTCCAATTGTCTCCTAGCAACAAGACAGTTTAGATCTCCTGGATCTGTGGGGAGCTACCGAGGATGCTGAGTTGAAATGCACACCCCTGGGGATGGGTCCGAATGTGCTTTTGTGTCTATGGAGACCTTGGAATGAAGCGGTGGCACTGGGGCCCTAAAGGGTTCTCCTAAACAGAGGCTTTGACACAGCTCCAACGTGCAAGTTTCCCATGTGTAGATGAGATGTTTTCTGATGGGTGAAACAAGAAACAGCTATATGCTGCTTTAGAAATCCAGGCCTCTGAGGAGAGATGCCTGGAAACCAAAGCAATGGATCTGATTAGTGCCTAGGGGCCTGTTCTTTCCTTTTTACCTCTGAGGACATCTGTCTATGGGTTTGAGTGCAGGTAGGGGCTCATTTGGGCTCAGATTGCCCCTGTTTTTTTTGGGAAGCTACCACTATTGAGATATATCAGGGATTTTGGAGGTTTATCCTATTAGAAGGGTTGTGGCCATTGGAATGGGCACACACAATTCCCTTGGAGAGGGCAAGTACAGTCTTCAGGTTTGGCTCCAGGGGCCTTAGCCTGTAGGTTGTGTCGTCCAGCCCCTTTTGGACAGTTGTCTGAAAACACAAACTCGGCTTATGTTTCAGGTCATAGGTATGGCAGGACTGATCTACAGACCATGAGGAGAACTTTTCGGGATTTGAAAGAAGGGCGAGTGTGAGGCTCCTGCTCAAGTTTTTGTCTCGGGATATCGTGTCACTCATGGTCGTGGAATTCCTGGGTGACTTCATGGGAAATGGACGAGTCTTACTCTCTGGTGGTTTGGCCCCGTCCAAAGAGTTTGGGTTCATTCTGTGGGCTGGAAGAAGTCCGTTTTATTTTCTTGTTGTTGTTGTTGTTGTTGTTGTTGTTGTTTTCTTTTTTAACCTCAGGTGTCCCACCAAATGAGGGATTTCAGAGTAGAGCCCTAGGAGGGGCGACTGGACAATCAGAAATCTGGTTAAAAATTGGGGCCTAGGGACATGTCAAGCCCATTATGACATCTAATGGTCCAGCCACTGAGAGGACTTACTAGAGGACAGGACTCATGCTGCGGGTCACAATGCGTGTGTATGCCCTCGTCGCACTCAAGAATGGGCGGGGCCTCAGTGTTTCTCCTACACTGATCGTTGGACAACGTGCCAACCACAAGGGTTCTTGCCATGGGTAAGGAGGAGTTCTGATTTCTGCATTAGACTCACCCCTGGGCAGTGATTGGAGATAAGGTCTCGGTTCTGAAGCCTGAAAACTGAGGTAGGGAAGAGATGATGACCTAAGGCCATGGCGGGTTTTATGTGCTCAGTGTGCGGTCAGCTTTCTGGGTGTTGGTCAGGAGGTCCGGGCTCAGGATGTGTTCGACAGTGCATTAGTGCCCAGGTTAGACTATATAATTTGGGTAAAGTCGAGTGCTGTGTAGGTTTACCCTCATTTAAGGTGCCTGGGCAGCTCATGAGGCAATCATTTTTTTTTCTAGAGGGCAGGCAGAGTGCTGCATTGTGGGTCCGGAATTGCCAAACTTGAGGGCTTTGGGGCCAGGTGTGTGAGGATGGAAGTCTGAGAAGACAAGCTAGACTTGGGTTTCAGGGTGAGAGCACGGCAGGTACCCCCTGCAGATCTGAACCAATATCTCATGCATCTGAAGTCAGGGCGAGGATCAGACGTTGGCTCAGGTGGGAGTTTCTGAGCATGACGGCCGCTTCATGAAGGGAGCGGAATCTCGAGACCATTGAGGTTTTCCCACGTTGGGAGTTGTGGGATGCCCCCTTCCAGGATTCCTTCTTCCGGACAATTGAGACCTGTTGGACAGCTCCAGGACATCCCATATGGAATGACTCCAGAGCACCGTTCGCGGATGGATGCCTGGGAAGCCCGCCTCGCATTCCAATTGTCTCCTAGCAACAAGACAGTTTAGATCTGATGGCTCTGCGGGAGCAACCTCGGTGGCTGAGTTGAAATGGACTTTCCTGAGGATGTGTCCTAATGTGTTTTTGTGTCCATGAGGGCCTTGGAATGGGGCGGTGGCACCGGCAACCTGAAGTACTTTCCTAAGCTTTGGACATGGCTCCCATGCACAGGTTTACTTGTGGAGACGAGATGAGTTCTGATGGGTGCCTCAGGAAAACCCCTATGCTCGTATTGGAATCAGGCTTTTGAGGACACATGCCTGTAACCCATAGCAATGGATCCTATTATGGCCTAGGGTCCTGTCTGGTTCAATCTTCTTCTCTGGGGACATCCATCTATGGTATGAGTGGAGGTCGATTATCAGCTGGTGTCAGACACCCCTTGTTTGTTCCGGGTGACCCACACTATTGGGATGGCCTAAGGGTCGTTGGAGGTTTCTCCTAATTTGTACGATTTTGGACCATGGAATGGGCAGAATTCCCATGGATTGGTAGGCACAGTCCTAATGTGTGGCTCCAGGGGCCCAGCCTGGAGGGTGTGTGGCCCAAGACTTTGAGGACAGAAGTCTGAAAACACAAACTCAGCTTAGGTTTGGGGACGTAGGTATGGCAGGCCCGATCTACAAACCATGAGAAGAACTCTACAGGATATGAAGAAAGTGCGAGTCTGTGGCGATTGCTCAGGCTTTTGTCTCTGGATTTTGTATCAGTGATGGCCGTGGAATGTCGGGGAGGCCTCATGGGCCATGGACGAATCTTCCTCTCTGAGGATTTGGTCCGATTCCCAATTGCTGTTCGTCAATCTGTGGGATGGCAGGACTCATTTCAGTTTTGTTACCTCAGGTGTCCCACCTAAAGAGGAATTCCAAAGCAAAGCCGTGGGGAAGACTGAAGGGACAACCCGAACTATGGTTAAAATTGGGGCCTAGGGCCATGGCAAGCCCAATATGCTATCTCATCATCCAGCCACTGAGTGGCCTTACTTGAGGACTGGGCTTAGCCTGAGGGTCACAATGTGTGTTTGTGACCAATGTGGCCCGCGAGCATGGGCGGGGCCTCATGGGCCACACTGGTTTCAACGACACTGAACGTTGGACAACATGCCAACCACAACGTTTCTTGCCATGGGGAAGGAGTTCTGATTTCTGCATCACCTTCAACATGGACAGTGATTGGAGATAGGTCTAGGTTCTGAAACCTGAAAACCGAGGTTGGGAAGAGATGACGACCTAAGGCCATGGCGGCTCGATGTGCTCAGTGTGCGGCCAGCTGTCTGGGAGGGGCCAGGGGGTCCAGGCTCAGGCTGTTTCAGAAAGGGCATTAGTGCCCTGGTCAGCCTATGTATTTGGTGTACAGCCAAGGTCGGTGCAGGTTGATCCTCATTTGGGGTTACTGGGTAGCCCCAGAGGACAATGTTTTTTATCTGGAGGGCAGGCAGAGTGCTGCATTGTAGTTCTGGATTGCCAAACTGGAGGCCTTGTGGGCCAGTAGTCTGACGACAAAAGTCTGAGAACACAAGCTAGGCTTAGGTTTCTGGGTGAGGCCATGGCAAGCACAATCTACAGTCCTGAATCGAGATCTCGTGCATCTGAAGTCAGGGCGAGGATCAGACGATCGCTCAGGTTGGAGTTTCTGTCCCTGATGGCCCCTTCATGAATGGGGGGGCATCACGAGGCCATGGGGGTTTTCCCATGATGGGAGTTGTGAGAAGCTCCAAACTGCAGAGAGTCTTCGGCAGGACAATTGAGACCTGTTGTTTGGCTCCAGGCCAATGATTCTGAGCAGGGTTCTAAGGATGGATGGCTGGGTAGCCCACCTCGCATTCCAATTGTCTCCTAGCAACAAGACAGTTTAGATCTCCTGGATCTGTGGGGAGCTACCGAGGATGCTGAGTTGAAATGCACACCCCTGGGGATGGGTCCGAATGTGCTTTTGTGTCTATGGAGACCTTGGAATGAAGCGGTGGCACTGGGGCCCTAAAGGGTTCTCCTAAACAGAGGCTTTGACACAGCTCCAACGTGCAAGTTTCCCATGTGTAGATGAGATGTTTTCTGATGGGTGAAACAAGAAACAGCTATATGCTGCTTTTGAAATCCAGGCCTCTGAGGGGAGATGCCTGGAAACCAAAGCAATGCATCTGATTAGTGCCTAGGGGACTGTTCTTTCCTTTTTACCTCTGAGGACATCTGTCTATGGGTCTGAGTGCAGGTAGGGGCTCATTTGGGCTCAGATTGACTCTGTTTTTCCTGGGAAGCTACCACTATTGAGATATATCAGGGACTTTGGAGGATTATCCTATTAGAAGGGTTGTGGCCATTGGAATGGGCACACACAATTCCCTTGGAGAGGGCAAGTACAGTCCTCAGGTTTGGCTCCAGGGGCCTGAGCCTGTAGGTTGTGTCGTCCAGCCCCTTTTGGACAGTTGTCTGAAAACACAAACTCGGCTTATGTTTCAGGTCATAGGTATGGCAGGACTGATCTACAGACCATGAGGAGAACTTTTCGGGATTTGAAAGAAGGGCGAGTGTGAGGCTCCTGCTCAAGTTTTTGTCTCGGGATATCGTGTCACTCATGGTCGTGGAATTTCTGGGTGACTTCATGGGAAATGGACGAGTCTTACTCTCTGGTGGTTTGGCCCCGTCCAAAGAGTTTGGGTTCATTCTGTGGGCTGGAAGAAGTCCGTTTTATTTTGTTGTTGTTGTTTTTGTTGTTGTTGTTGTTGTTGTTTTCTTTTTTAAACTCAGGTGTCCCACCAAATGAGGGATTTCAGAGTAGAGCCCTAGGAGGGGCGACTGGACAATCAGAAATCTGGTTAAAAATTGGGGCCTAGGGACATGTCAAGCCCATTATGACATCTTATGGTCCAGCCACTGAGAGGACTTACTAGAGGACAGGACTCATGCTGCGGGTCACAATGCGTGTGTATGCCCTCGTCGCACTCAAGAATGGGCGGGGCCTCAGGGTTTCTCCTACACTGATCGTTGGACAACGTGCCAACCACAAGGGTTCTTGCCATGGGTAAGGAGGAGTACTGATTTCTGCATCAGACTCAACCCTGGGCAGTGATTGGAGATAAGGTCTCGGTTCTGAAGCCTGAAAACTGAGGTAGGGAAGAGATGATGACCTAAGGCCATGGCGGGTTTTATGTGCTCAGTGTGCGGTCAGCTTTCTGGGTGTTGGTCAGGAGGTCCGGGCTCAGGATGTGTTCGACAGTGCATTAGTGCCCAGGTTAGACTATATAATTTGGGTAAAGTCGAGTGCTGTGTAGGTTTACCCTCATTTAAGGTGCCTGGGCAGCTCATGAGGCAATCATTTTTTTTCTAGAGGGCAGGCAGAGTGCTGCATTGTGGGTCCGGAATTGCCAAACTTGAGGGCTTTGGGGCCAGGAGTGTGAGGATGGAAGTCTGAGAAGACAAGCTAGACTTGGGTTTCAGGGCGAGGGCACGGCAGGTACCCCCTGCAGATCTGAACCAATATCTCATGCATCAGAAGTCAGGGCGAGGATCAGACGTTGGCTCAGGTGGGAGTTTCTGAGCATGACGGCCGCTTCATGAAGGGAGCGGAATCTCGAGACCATTGAGGTTTTCCCACGTTGGGAGTTGTGGGATGCCCCCTTCCAGGATTCCTTCTTCCGGACAATTGAGACCTGTTGGACAGCTCCAGGACATCCCATATGGAATGACTCCAGAGCACCGTTCGCGGATGGATGCCTGGGAAGCCCGCCTCGCATTCCAATTGTCTCCTAGCAACAAGACAGTTTAGATCTGATGGCTCTGCGGGAGCAACCTCGGTGGCTGAGTTGAAATGGACTTTCCTGAGGATGTGTCCTAATGTGTTTTTGTGTCCATGAGGGCCTTGGAATGGGGCGGTGGCACCGGCAACCTGAAGTACTTTCCTAAGCTTTGGACATGGCTCCCATGCACAGGTTTACTTGTGGAGACGAGATGAGTTCTGATGGGTGCCTCAGGAAAACCCCTATGCTCGTATTGGAATCAGGCTTTGAGGACACATGCCTGTAACCCATAGCAATGGATCCTATTATGGCCTAGGGTCCTGTCTGGTTCAATCTTCTTCTCTGGGGACATCCATCTATGGTATGAGTGGAGGTCGATTATCAGCTGGTGTCAGACACCCCTTGTTTGTTCCGGGTGACCCACACTATTGGGATGGCCTAAGGGTCGTTGGAGGTTTCTCCTAATTTGTACGATTTTGGACCATGGAATGGGCAGAATTCCCATGGATTGGTAGGCACAGTCCTAATGTGTGGCTCCAGGGGCCCAGCCTGGAGGGTGTGTGGCCCAAGTCTTTGAGGACAGAAGTCTAAAACACAAACTCAGCTTAGGTTTGGGGACGTAGGTATGGCAGGCCCGATCTACAAACCATGAGAAGAACTCTACAGGATATGAAGAAAGTGCGAGTCTGTGGCGATTGCTCAGGCTTTTGTCTCTGGATTTTGTATCAGTGATGGCCGTGGAATGTCGGGGAGGCCTCATGGGCCATGGACGAATCTTCCTCTCTGAGGATTTGGCCCGATTCCCAATTGCTTTTCGTCAATCTGTGGGATGGGAGGACTCATTTCAGTTTTGTTACCTCAGGTGTCCCACCAAAAGAGGAATTCCAAAGCAAAGCCGTGGGGAAGACTGAAGGGACAATCCGAACTATGGTTAAAAATTGGGGCCTAGGGGCATGGCAAGCCCAATATGCTATCTCTTCATCCAGCCACTGAGTGGCCTTACTTGAGGACTGGGCTCAGCCTGAGGGTCACAATGTGTGTTTGTGACCAATGTGGCCCGCGAGCATGGGCGGGGCCTCATGGGCCACACTGGTTTCAACGACACTGAACGTTGGACAACATGCCAACCACAAGGTTTCTTGCCATGGGGAAGGAGTTCTGATTTCTGCATCACCTTCAACATGGACAGTGATTGGAGATAAGGTCTAGGTTCTGAAACCTGAAAACCGAGGCTGGGAAGAGATGACGACCTAAGGCCATGGCGGCTCGATGTGCTCAGTGTGCGGCCAGCTGTCTGGGAGGGGCCAGGGGGTCCAGGCTCAGGCTGTGTCAGAAAGGGCATTAGTGCCCTGGTCAGCCTATGTATTTGGGGTACAGCCAAGGTCGGTGCAGGTTGATCCTCATTTGGGGTTACTGGGTAGCCCCAGAGGACAATGATTTTTATCTGGAGGGCAGGCAGAGTGCTGCATTGTAGTTCTGGATTGCCAAACTGGAGGCCTTGTGGGCCAGTAGTCTGACAACAAAAGTCTGAGAACACAAGCTAGGCTTAGGTTTCTGGGTGAGGCCATGGCAGGCACAATCTACAGTCCTGAATCGAGATCTAGTGCATCTGAAGTCAGGGCGTGGATCAGACGATCGCTCAGGTTGGAGTTTCTGTCCCTGATGGCCCCTTCATGAATGGGGGGGCATCACGAGGCCATGGGGGTTTTCCCATGACGGGAGTTGTGAGAAGCTCCAAACTGCAGAGAGTCTTCGGCAGGACAATTGAGACCTGTTGTTTGGCTCCAGGCCAATGATTCTGAGCAGGGTTCTATGGATGGATGGCTGGGTAGCCCACCTCGCATTCCAATTGTCTCCTAGCAACAAGACAGTTTAGATCTCCTGGATCTGTGGGGAGCTACCGAGGATGCTGAGTTGAAAAGCACACCCCTGGGGATGGGTCCGAATGTGCTTTTGTGTCTATGGAGACCTTGGAATGAAGCGGTGGCACTGGGGCCCTAAAGGGTTCTCCTAAACAGAGGCTTTGACACAGCTCCAACGTGCAAGTTTCCCATGTGTAGATGAGATGTTTTCTGATGGGTGAAACAAGAAACAGCTATATGCTGCTTTTGAAATCCAGGCCTCTGAGGAGAGATGCCTGGAAACCAAAGCAATGGATCTGATTAGTGCCTAGGGGCCTGTTCTTTCCTTTTACCTCTGAGGACATCTGTCTATGGGTCTGAGTGCAGGTAGGGGCTCATTTGGGCTCAGATTGACCCTGTTTTTCCTGGGAAGCTACCACTATTGAGATATATCAGGGACTTTGGAGGTTTATCCTATTAGAAGGGTTGTGGCCATTGGAATGGGCACACACAATTCCCTTGGAGAGGGCAAGTACAGTCCTCAGGTTTGGCTCCAGGGGCCTGAGCCTGTAGGTTGTGTCGTTAGCCCCTTTTGGACAGTTGTCTGAAAACACAAACTCGGCTTATGTTTCAGGTCATAGGTATGGCAGGACTGATCTACAGACCATGAGGAGAACTTTTCGGGATTGGAAAGAAGGGCGAGTGTGAGGCTCCTGCTCAAGTTTTTGTCTCGGGATATCGTGTCACTCATGGTCGTGGAATTTCTGGGTGACTTCATGGGAAATGGACGAGTCTTACTCTCTGGTGGTTTGGCCCCGTCCAAAGAGTTTGGGTTCATTCTGTGGGCTGGAAGAAGTCCGTTTTATTTTGTTGTTCTTGTTGTTGTTGTTGTTGTTTTCTTTTTTAACCTCAGGTGTCCCACCAAATGAGGGATGTCAGAGTAGAGCCCTAGGAGGGGCGACTGGACAATCAGAAATCTGGTTAAAAATTGGGGCCTAGGGACATGTCAAGCCCATTATGACATCTAATGGTCCAGCCACTGAGAGGACTTACTAGAGGAAAGGTCTCATGCTGAGGGTCACAATGCGTGTGTATGCCCTCGTCACACTCAAGAATGGGCGGGGTCTCAGGGTTTCTCCTACACTGATCGTTGGACAACGTGCCAACCACAAGGGTTCTTGCCATGGGTAAGGAGGAGTTCTGATTTCTGCATCAGACTCACCCCTGGGCAGTGATTGGAGATAAGGTCTCGGTTCTGAAGCCTGAAAACTGAGGTAGGGAAGAGATGATGACCTAAGGCCATGGCGGGTTTTATGTGCTCAGTGTGCGGTCAGCTTTCTGGGTGTTGGTCAGGAGGTCCGGGCTCAGGATGTGTTCGACAGTGCATTAGTGCCCAGGTTAGACTATATAATTTGGGTAAAGTCGAGTGCTGTGTAGGTTTACCCTCATTTAAGGTGCCTGGGCAGCTCATGAGGCAAACATTTTTTTTTCTAGAGGGCAGGCAGTGTGCTGCATTGTGGGTCCGGAATTGCCAAACTTGAGGGCTTTGGGGCCAGGAGTGTGAGGATGGAAGTCTGAGAAGACAAGCTAGACTTGGGTTTCAGGGTGAGAGCACGGCAGGTACCCCCTGCAGATCTGAACCAATATCTCATGCATCTGAAGTCAGGGCGAGGATCAGACGTTGGCTCAGGTGGGAGTTTCTGAGCATGACGGCCGCTTCATGAAGGGAGCGGAATCTCGAGACCATTGAGGTTTTCCCACGTTGGGAGTTGTGGGATGCCCCCTTCCAGGATTCCTTCTTCCGGACAATTGAGACCTGTTGGACAGCTCTAGGACATCCCATATGGAATGACTCCAGAGCACCGTTCGCGGATGGATGCCTGGGAAGCCCGCCTCGCATTCCAATTGTCTCCTAGCAACAAGACAGTTTAGATCTGATGGCTCTGCGGGAGCAACCTCGGTGGCTGAGTTGAAATGGACTTTCCTGAGGATGTGTCCTAATGTGTTTTTGTGTCCATGAGGGCCTTGGAATGGGGCGGTGGCACCGGCAACCTGAAGTACTTTCCTAAGCTTTGGACATGGCTCCCATGCACAGGTTTACTTGTGGAGACGAGATGAGTTCTGATGGGTGCCTCAGGAAAACCCCTATGCTCGTATTGGAATCAGGCTTTTGAGGACACATGCCTGTAACCCATAGCAATGGATCCTATTATGGCCTAGGGTCCTGGCTGGTTCAATCTTCTTCTCTGGGGACATCCATCTATGGTATGAGTGGAGGTCGATTATCAGCTGGTGTCAGACACCCCTTGTTTGTTCCGGGTGACCCACACTATTGGGATGGCCTAAGGGTCGTTGGAGGTTTCTCCTAATTTGTACGATTTTGGACCATGGAATGGGCAGAATTCCCATGGATTGGTAGGCACAGTCCTAATGTGTGGCTCCAGGGGCCCAGCCTGGAGGGTGTGTGGCCCAAGACTTTGAGGACAGAAGTCTGAAAACACAAACTCAGCTTAGGTTTGGGGACGTAGGTATGGCAGGCCCGATCTACAAACCATGAGAAGAACTCTACAGGATATGAAGAAAGTGCGAGTCTGTGGCGATTGCTCAGGCTTTTGTCTCTGGATTTTTTATCAGTGATGGCCGTGGAATGTCGGGGAGGCCTCATGGGCCATGGACGAATCTTCCTCTCTGAGGATTTGGTCCGATTCCCAATTGCTGTTCGTCAATCTGTGGGATGGGAGGACTCATTTCAGTTTTGTTACCTCAGGTGTCCCACCTAAAGAGGAATTCCAAAGCAAAGCCGTGGGGAAGACTGAAGGGACAATCCGAACTATGGTTAAAATTGGGGCCTAGGGCCATGGCAAGCCCAATATGCTATCTCATCATCCAGCCACTGAGTGGCCTTACTTGAGGACTGGGCTCAGCCTGAGGGTCACAATGTGTGTTTGTGACCAATGTGGCCCGCGAGCATGGGCGGGGCCTCATGGGCCACACTGGTTTCAACGACACTGAACGTTGGACAACATGCCAACCACAAGGTTTCTTGCCATGGGGAAGGAGTTCTGATTTCTGCATCACCTTCAACATGGACAGTGATTGGAGATAAGGTCTAGGTTCTGAAACCTGAAAACCGAGGTTGGGAAGAGATGACGACCTAAGGCCATGGCGGCTCGATGTGCTCAGTGTGCGGCCAGCTGTCTGGGAGGGGCCAGGGGGTCCAGGCTCAGGCTGTGTCAGAAAGGGCATTAGTGCCCTGGTCAGCCTATGTATTTGGTGTACAGCCAAGGTCGGTGCAGGTTGATCCTCATTTGGGGTTACTGGGTAGCCCCAGAGGACAATGTTTTTTATCTGGAGGGCAGGCAGAGTGCTGCATTGTAGTTCTGGATTGCCAAACTGGAGGCCTTGTGGGCCAGTAGTCTGACGACAAAAGTCTGAGAACACAAGCTAGGCTTAGGTTTCTGGGTGAGGCCATGGCAGGCACAATCTACAGTCCTGAATCGAGATCTCGTGCATCTGAAGTCAGGGCGAGGATCAGACGATCGCTCAGGTTGGAGTTTCTGTCCCTGATGGCCCCTTCATGAATGGGGGGGCATCACGAGGCCATGGGGGTTTTCCCATGATGGGAGTTGTGAGAAGCTCCAAACTGCAGAGAGTCTTCGGCAGGACAATTGAGACCTGTTGTTTGGCTCCAGGCCAATGATTCTGAGCAGGGTTCTAAGGATAGATGGCTGGGTAGCCCACCTCGCATTCCAATTGTCTCCTAGCAACAAGACAGTTTAGATCTCCTGGATCTGTGGGGAGCTACCGAGGATGCTGAGTTGAAATGCACACCCCTGGGGATGGGTCCGAATGTGCTTTTGTGTCTATGGAGACCTTGGAATGAAGCGGTGGCACTGGGGCCCTAAAGGGTTCTCCTAAACAGAGGCTTTGACACAGCTCCAACGTGCAAGTTTCCCATGTGTAGATGAGATGTTTTCTGATGGGTGAAACAAGAAACAGGTATATGCTGCTTTTGAAATCCAGGCCTCTGAGGAGAGATGCCTGGAAACCAAAGCAATGCATCTGATTAGTGCCTAGGGGCCTGTTCTTTCCTTTTTACCTCTGAGGACATCTGTCTCTGGGTCTGAGTGCAGGTAGGGGCTCATTTGGGCTCAGATTGACCCTGTTTTTCCTGGGAAGCTACCACTATTGAGATATATCAGGGACTTTGGAGGTTTATCCTATTAGAAGGGTTGTGGCCATTGGAATGGGCACACACAATTCCCTTGGAGAGGGCAAGTACAGTCCTCAGGTTTGGCTCCAGGGGCCTGAGCCTGTAGGTTGTGTCGTCCAGCCCCTTTTGGACAGTTGTCTGAAAACACAAACTCGGCTTATGTTTCAGGTCATAGGTATGGCAGGACTGATCTACAGACCATGAGGAGAACTTTTCGGGATTTGAAAGAAGGGCGAGTGTGAGGCTCCTGCTCAAGTTTTTGTCTCGGGATATCGTGTCACTCATGGTCGTGGAATTTCTGGGTGACTTCATGGGAAATGGACGAGTCTTACTCTCTGGTGGTTTGGCCCCGTCCAAAGAGTTTGGGTTCATTCTGTGGGCTGGAAGAAGTCCGTTTTATTTTGTTGTTGTTGTTGTTGTTGTTGTTGTTGTTGTTGTTGTTTTCTTTTTTAACCTCAGGTGTCCCACCAAATGAGGGATTTCAGAGTAGAGCCCTAGGAGGGGCGACTGGACAATCAGAAATCTGGTTAAAAATTGGGGCCTAGGGACATGTCAAGCCCATTATGACATCTTATGGTCCAGCCACTGAGAGGACTTACTAGAGGACAGGACTCATGCTGCGGGTCACAATGCGTGTGTATGCCCTCGTCGCACTCAAGAATGGGCGGGGCCTCAGGGTTTCTACTACACTGATCGTTGGACAACGTGCCAACCACAAGGGTTCTTGCCATGGGTAAGGAGGAGTACTGATTTCTGCATCAGACTCACCCCTGGGCAGTGATTGGAGATAAGGTCTCGGTTCTGAAGCATGAAAACTGAGGTAGGGAAGAGATGATGACCTAAGGCCATGGCGGGTTTTATGTGCTCAGTGTGCGGTCAGCTTTCTGGGTGTTGGTCAGGAGGTCCGGGCTCAGGATGTGTTCGACAGTGCATTAGTGCCCAGGTTAGACTATATAATTTGGGTAAAGTCGAGTGCTGTGTAGGTTTACCCTCATTTAAGGTGCCTGGGCAGCTCATGAGGCAATCATTTTTTTTCTAGAGGGCAGGCAGAGTGCTGCATTGTGGGTCCGGAATTGCCAAACTTGAGGTCTTTGGGGCCAGGAGTGTGAGGATGGAAGTCTGAGAAGACAAGCTAGACTTGGGTTTCAGGGCGAGGGCACGGCAGGTACCCCCTGCAGATCTGAACCAATATCTCATGCATCTGAAGTCAGGGCGAGGATCAGACGTTGGCTCAGGTGGGAGTTTCTGAGCATGACGGCCGCTTCATGAAGGGAGCGGAATCTCGAGACCATTGAGGTTTTCCCACGTTGGGAGTTGTGGGATGCCCCCTTCCAGGATTCCTTCTTCCGGACAATTGAGACCTGTTGGACAGCTCCAGGACATCCCATATGGAATGACTCCAGAGCACCGTTCGCGGATGGATGCCTGGGAAGCCCGCCTCGCATTCCAATTGTCTCCTAGCAACAAGACAGTTTAGATCTGATGGCTCTGCGGGAGCAACCTCGGTGGCTGAGTTGAAATGGACTTTCCTGAGGATGTGTCCTAATGTGTTTTTGTGTCCATGAGGGCCTTGGAATGGGGCGGTGGCACCGGCAACCTGAAGTACTTTCCTAAGCTTTGGACATGGCTCCCATGCACAGGTTTACTTGTGGAGACGAGATGAGTTCTGATGGGTGCCTCAGGAAAACCCCTATGCTCGTATTGGAATCAGGCTTTTGAGGACACATGCCTGTAACCCATAGCAATGGATCCTATTATGGCCTAGGGTCCTGTCTGGTTCAATCTTCTTCTCTGGGGACATCCATCTATGGTATGAGTGGAGGTCGATTATCAGCTGGTGTCAGACACCCCTTGTTTGTTCCGGGTGACCCACACTATTGGGATGGCCTAAGGGTCGTTGGAGGTTTCTCCTAATTTGTACGATTTTGGACCATGGAATGGGCAGAATTCCCATGGATTGGTAGGCACAGTCCTAATGTGTGGCTCCAGGGGCCCAGCCTGGAGGGTGTGTGGCCCAAGTCTTTGAGGACAGAAGTCTAAAACACAAACTCAGCTTAGGTTTGGGGACGTAGGTATGGCAGGCCCGATCTACAAACCATGAGAAGAACTCTACAGGATATGAAGAAAGTGCGAGTCTGTGGCGATTGCTCAGGCTTTTGTCTCTGGATTTTGTATCAGTGATGGCCGTGGAATGTCGGGGAGGCCTCATGGGCCATGGACGAATCTTCCTCTCTGAGGATTTGGCCCGATTCCCAATTGCTTTTCGTCAATCTGTGGGATGGGAGGACTCATTTCAGTTTTGTTACCTCAGGTGTCCCACCAAAAGAGGAATTCCAAAGCAAAGCCGTGGGGAAGACTGAAGGGACAATCCGAACTATGGTTAAAAATTGGGGCCTAGGGGCATGGCAAGCCCAATATGCTATCTCTTCATCCAGCCACTGAGTGGCCTTACTTGAGGACTGGGCTCAGCCTGAGGGTCACAATGTGTGTTTGTGACCAATGTGGCCCGCGAGCATGGGCGGGGCCTCATGGGCCACACTGGTTTCAACGACACTGAACGTTGGACAACATGCCAACCACAAGGTTTCTTGCCATGGGGAAGGAGTTCTGATTTCTGCATCACCTTCAACATGGACAGTGATTGGAGATAAGGTCTAGGTTCTGAAACCTGAAAACCGAGGCTGGGAAGAGATGACGACCTAAGGCCATGGCGGCTCGATGTGCTCAGTGTGCGGCCAGCTGTCTGGGAGGGGCCAGGGGGTCCAGGCTCAGGCTGTGTCAGAAAGGGCATTAGTGCCCTGGTCAGCCTATGTATTTGGGGTACAGCCAAGGTCGGTGCAGGTTGATCCTCATTTGGGGTTACTGGGTAGCCCCAGAGGACAATGATTTTTATCTGGAGGGCAGGCAGAGTGCTGCATTGTAGTTCTGGATTGCCAAACTGGAGGCCTTGTGGGCCAGTAGTCTGACGACAAAAGTCTGAGAACACAAGCTAGGCTTAGGTTTCTGGGTGAGGCCATGGCAGGCACAATCTACAGTCCTGAATCGAGATCTAGTGCATCTGAAGTCAGGGCGTGGATCAGACGATCGCTCAGGTTGGAGTTTCTGTCCCTGATGGCCCCTTCATGAATGGGGGGGCATCACGAGGCCATGGGGGTTTTCCCATGATGGGAGTTGTGAGAAGCTCCAAACTGCAGAGAGTCTTCGGCAGGACAATTGAGACCTGTTGTTTGGCTCCAGGCCAATGATTCTGAGCAGGGTTCTATGGATGGATGGCTGGGTAGCCCACCTCGCATTCCAATTGTCTCCTAGCAACAAGACAGTTTAGATCTCCTGGATCTGTGGGGAGCTACTGAGGATGCTGAGTTGAAATGCACACCCCTGGGGATGGGTCCGAATGTGCTTTTGTGTCTATGGAGACCTTGGAATGAAGCGGTGGCACTGGGGCCCTAAAGGGTTCTCCTAAACAGAGGCTTTGACACAGCTCCAACGTGCAAGTTTCCCATGTGTAGATGAGATGTTTTCTGATGGGTGAAACAAGAAACAGCTATATGCTGCTTTTGAAATCCAGGCCTCTGAGGAGAGATGCCTGGAAACCAAAGCAATGCATCTGATTAGTGCCTAGGGGCCTGTTCTTTCCTTTTTACCTCTGAGGACATCTGTCTATGGGTCTGAGTGCAGGTAGGGGCTCATTTGGGCTCAGATTGACCCTGTTTTTCCTGGGAAGCTACCACTATTGAGATATATCAGGGACTTTGGAGGTTTATCCTATTAGAAGGGTTGTGGCCATTGGAATGGGCACACACAATTCCCTTGGAGAGGGCAAGTACAGTCCTCAGGTTTGGCTCCAAGGGCCTGAGCCTGTAGGTTGTGTCGTTAGCCCCTTTTGGACAGTTGTCTGAAAACACAAACTCGGCTTATGTTTCATGTCATAGGTATGGCAGGACTGATCTACAGACCATGAGGAGAACTTTTCGGGATTTGAAAGAAGGGCGAGTGTGAGGCTCCTGCTCAAGTTTTTGTCTCGGGATATCGTGTCACTCATGGTCGTGGAATTTCTGGGTGACTTCATGGGAAATGGACGAGTCTTACTCTCTGGTGGTTTGGCCCCGTCCAAAGAGTTTGGGTTCATTCTGTGGGCTGGAAGAAGTCCGTTTTATTTTGTTGTTGTTGTTGTTGTTGTTGTTGTTGTTTTCTTTTTTAACCTCAGGTGTCCCACCAAATGAGGGATTTCAGAGTAGAGCCCTAGGAGGGGCGACTGGACAATCAGAAATCTGGTTAAAAATTGGGGCCTAGGGACATGTCAAGCCCATTATGACATCTTATGGTCCAGCCACTGAGAGGACTTACTAGAGGACAGGACTCATGCTGCGGGTCACAATGCGTGTGTATGCCCTCGTCGCACTCAAGAATGGGCTGGGCCTCAGGGTTTCTACTACACTGATCGTTGGACAACGTGCCAACCACAAGGGTTCTTGCCATGGGTAAGGAGGAGTACTGATTTCTGCATCAGACTCACCCCTGGGCAGTGATTGGAGATAAGGTCTCGGTTCTGAAGCATGAAAACTGAGGTAGGGAAGAGATGATGACCTAAGGCCATGGCGGGTTTTATGTGCTCAGTGTGCGGTCAGCTTTCTGGGTGTTGGTCAGGAGGTCCGGGCTCAGGATGTGTTCGACAGTGCATTAGTGCCCAGGTTAGACTATATAATTTGGGTAAAGTCGAGTGCTGTGTAGGTTTACCCTCATTTAAGGTGCCTGGGCAGCTCATGAGGCAATCATTTTTTTTCTAGAGGGCAGGCAGAGTGCTGCATTGTGGGTCCGGAATTGCCAAACTTGAGGTCTTTGGGGCCAGGAGTGTGAGGATGGAAGTCTGAGAAGACAAGCTAGACTTGGGTTTCAGGGCGAGGGCACGGCAGGTACCCCCTGCAGATCTGAACCAATATCTCATGCATCTGAAGTCAGGGCGAGGATCAGACGTTGGCTCAGGTGGGAGTTTCTGAGCATGACGGCCGCTTCATGAAGGGAGCGGAATCTCGAGACCATTGAGGTTTTCCCACGTTGGGAGTTGTGGGATGCCCCCTTCCAGGATTCCTTCTTCCGGACAATTGAGACCTGTTGGACAGCTCCAGGACATCCCATATGGAATGACTCCAGAGCACCGTTCGCGGATGGATGCCTGGGAAGCCCGCCTCGCATTCCAATTGTCTCCTAGCAACAAGACAGTTTAGATCTGATGGCTCTGCGGGAGCAACCTCGGTGGCTGAGTTGAAATGGACTTTCCTGAGGATGTGTCCTAATGTGTTTTTGTGTCCATGAGGGCCTTGGAATGGGGCGGTGGCACCGGCAACCTGAAGTACTTTCCTAAGCTTTGGACATGGCTCCCATGCACAGGTTTACTTGTGGAGACGAGATGAGTTCTGATGGGTGCCTCAGGAAAACCCCTATGCTCGTATTGGAATCAGGCTTTTGAGGACACATGCCTGTAACCCATAGCAATGGATCCTATTATGGCCTAGGGTCCTGTCTGGTTCAATCTTCTTCTCTGGGGACATCCATCTATGGTATGAGTGGAGGTCGATTATCAGCTGGTGTCAGACACCCCTTGTTTGTTCCGGGTGACCCACACTATTGGGATGGCCTAAGGGTCGTTGGAGGTTTCTCCTAATTTGTACGATTTTGGACCATGGAATGGGCAGAATTCCCATGGATTGGTAGGCACAGTCCTAATGTGTGGCTCCAGGGGCCCAGCCTGGAGGGTGTGTGGCCCAAGTCTTTGAGGACAGAAGTCTAAAACACAAACTCAGCTTAGGTTTGGGGACGTAGGTATGGCAGGCCCGATCTACAAACCATGAGAAGAACTCTACAGGATATGAAGAAAGTGCGAGTCTGTGGCGATTGCTCAGGCTTTTGTCTCTGGATTTTGTATCAGTGATGGCCGTGGAATGTCGGGGAGGCCTCATGGGCCATGGACGAATCTTCCTCTCTGAGGATTTGGCCCGATTCCCAATTGCTTTTCGTCAATCTGTGGGATGGGAGGACTCATTTCAGTTTTGTTACCTCAGGTGTCCCACCAAAAGAGGAATTCCAAAGCAAAGCCGTGGGGAAGACTGAAGGGACAATCCGAACTATGGTTAAAAATTGGGGCCTAGGGGCATGGCAAGCCCAATATGCTATCTCTTCATCCAGCCACTGAGTGGCCTTACTTGAGGACTGGGCTCAGCCTGAGGGTCACAATGTGTGTTTGTGACCAATGTGGCCCGCGAGCATGGGCGGGGCCTCATGGGCCACACTGGTTTCAACGACACTGAACGTTGGACAACATGCCAACCACAAGGTTTCTTGCCATGGGGAAGGAGTTCTGATTTCTGCATCACCTTCAACATGGACAGTGATTGGAGATAAGGTCTAGGTTCTGAAACCTGAAAACCGAGGCTGGGAAGAGATGACGACCTAAGGCCATGGCGGCTCGATGTGCTCAGTGTGCGGCCAGCTGTCTGGGAGGGGCCAGGGGGTCCAGGCTCAGGCTGTGTCAGAAAGGGCATTAGTGCCCTGGTCAGCCTATGTATTTGGGGTACAGCCAAGGTCGGTGCAGGTTGATCCTCATTTGGGGTTACTGGGTAGCCCCAGAGGACAATGTTTTTTATCTGGAGGGCAGGCAGAGTGCTGCATTGTAGTTCTGGATTGCCAAACTGGAGGCCTTGTGGGCCAGTAGTCTGACGACAAAAGTCTGAGAACACAAGCTAGGCTTAGGTTTCTGGGTGAGGCCATGGCAGGCACAATCTACAGTCCTGAATCGAGATCTAGTGCATCTGAAGTCAGGGCGTGGATCAGACGATCGCTCAGGTTGGAGTTTCTGTCCCTGATGGCCCCTTCATGAATGGGGGGGCATCACGAGGCCATGGGGGTTTTCCCATGATGGGAGTTGTGAGAAGCTCCAAACTGCAGAGAGTCTTCGGCAGGACAATTGAGACCTGTTGTTTGGCTCCAGGCCAATGATTCTGAGCAGGGTTCTATGGATGGATGGCTGGGTAGCCCACCTCGCATTCCAATTGTCTCCTAGCAACAAGACAGTTTAGATCTCCTGGATCTGTGGGGAGCTACTGAGGATGCTGAGTTGAAATGCACACCCCTGGGGATGGGTCCGAATGTGCTTTTGTGTCTATGGAGACCTTGGAATGAAGCGGTGGCACTGGGGCCCTAAAGGGTTCTCCTAAACAGAGGCTTTGACACAGCTCCAACGTGCAAGTTTCCCATGTGTAGATGAGATGTTTTCTGATGGGTGAAACAAGAAACAGCTATATGCTGCTTTTGAAATCCAGGCCTCTGAGGAGAGATGCCTGGAAACCAAAGCAATGGATCTGATTAGTGCCTAGGGGCCTGTTCTTTCCTTTTTACCTCTGAGGACATCTGTCTATGGGTCTGAGTGCAGGTAGGGGCTCATTTGGGCTCAGATTGACTCTGTTTTTCCTGGGAAGCTACCACTATTGAGATATATCAGGGACTTTGGAGGTTTATCCTATTAGAAGGGTTGTGGCCATTGGAATGGGCACACACAATTCCCTTGGAGAGGGCAAGTACAGTCCTCAGGTTTGGCTCCAAGGGCCTGAGCCTGTAGGTTGTGTCGTCCAGCCCCTTTTGGACAGTTGTCTGAAAACACAAACTCGGCTTATGTTTCAGGTCATAGGTATGGCAGGACTGATCTACAGACCATGAGGAGAACTTTTCGGGATTTGAAAGAAGGGCGAGTGTGAGGCTCCTGCTCAAGTTTTTGTCTCGGGATATCGTGTCACTCATGGTCGTGGAATTTCTGGGTGACTTCATGGGAAATGGACGAGTCTTACTCTCTGGTGGTTTGGCCCCGTCCAAAGAGTTTGGGTTCATTCTGTGGGCTGGAAGAAGTCCGTTTTATTTTGTTGTTGTTGTTGTTGTTGTTGTTGTTGTTGTTGTTGTTTTCTTTTTTAACCTCAGGTGTCCCACCAAATGAGGGATTTCAGAGTAGAGCCCTAGGAGGGGCGACTGGACAATCAGAAATCTGGTTAAAAATTGGGGCCTAGGGACATGTCAAGCCCATTATGACATCTTATGGTCCAGCCACTGAGAGGACTTACTAGAGGACAGGACTCATGCTGCGGGTCACAATGCGTGTGTATGCCCTCGTCGCACTCAAGAATGGGCTGGGCCTCAGGGTTTCTACTACACTGATCGTTGGACAACGTGCCAACCACAAGGGTTCTTGCCATGGGTAAGGAGGAGTACTGATTTCTGCATCAGACTCACCCCTGGGCAGTGATTGGAGATAAGGTCTCGGTTCTGAAGCATGAAAACTGAGGTAGGGAAGAGATGATGACCTAAGGCCATGGCGGGTTTTATGTGCTCAGTGTGCGGTCAGCTTTCTGGGTGTTGGTCAGGAGGTCCGGGCTCAGGATGTGTTCGACAGTGCATTAGTGCCCAGGTTAGACTATATAATTTGGGTAAAGTCGAGTTCTGTGTAGGTTTACCCTCATTTAAGGTGCCTGGGCAGCTCATGAGGCAATCATTTTTTTTCTAGAGGGCAGGCAGAGTGCTGCATTGTGGTCCGGAATTGCCAAACTTGAGGGCTTTGGGGCCAGGAGTGTGAGGATGGAAGTCTGAGAAGACAAGCTAGACTTGGGTTTCAGGGCGAGGGCACGGCAGGTACCCCCTGCAGATCTGAACCAATATCTCATGCATCTGAAGTCAGGGCGAGGATCAGACGTTGGCTCAGGTGGGAGTTTCTGAGCATGACGGCCGCTTCATGAAGGGAGCGGAATCTCGAGACCATTGAGGTTTTCCCACGTTGGGAGTTGTGGGATGCCCCCTTCCAGGATTCCTTCTTCCGGACAATTGAGACCTGTTGGACAGCTCCAGGACATCCCATATGGAATGACTCCAGAGCACCGTTCGCGGATGGATGCCTGGGAAGCCCGCCTCGCATTCCAATTGTCTCCTAGCAACAAGACAGTTTAGATCTGATGGCTCTGCGGGAGCAACCTCGGTGGCTGAGTTGAAATGGACTTTCCTGAGGATGTGTCCTAATGTGTTTTTGTGTCCATGAGGGCCTTGGAATGGGGCGGTGGCACCGGCAACCTGAAGTACTTTCCTAAGCTTTGGACATGGCTCCCATGCACAGGTTTACTTGTGGAGACGAGATGAGTTCTGATGGGTGCCTCAGGAAAACCCCTATGCTCGTATTGGAATCAGGCTTTGAGGACACATGCCTGTAACCCATAGCAATGGATCCTATTATGGCCTAGGGTCCTGTCTGGTTCAATCTTCTTCTCTGGGGACATCCATCTATGGTATGAGTGGAGGTCGATTATCAGCTGGTGTCAGACACCCCTTGTTTGTTCCGGGTGACCCACACTATTGGGATGGCCTAAGGGTCGTTGGAGGTTTCTCCTAATTTGTACGATTTTGGACCATGGAATGGGCAGAATTCCCATGGATTGGTAGGCACAGTCCTAATGTGTGGCTCCAGGGGCCCAGCCTGGAGGGTGTGTGGCCCAAGACTTTGAGGACAGAAGTCTGAAAACACAAACTCAGCTTAGGTTTGGGGACGTAGGTATGGCAGGCCCGATCTACAAACCATGAGAAGAACTCTACAGGATATGAAGAAAGTGCGAGTCTGTGGCGATTGCTCAGGCTTTTGTCTCTGGATTTTTTATCAGTGATGGCCGTGGAATGTCGGGGAGGCCTCATGGGCCATGGACGAATCTTCCTCTCTGAGGATTTGGTCCGATTCCCAATTGCTGTTCGTCAATCTGTGGGATGGGAGGACTCATTTCAGTTTTGTTACCTCAGGTGTCCCACCTAAAGAGGAATTCCAAAGCAAAGCCGTGGGGAAGACTGAAGGGACAATCCGAACTATGGTTAAAATTGGGGCCTAGGGCCATGGCAAGCCCAATATGCTATCTCATCATCCAGCCACTGAGTGGCCTTACTTGAGGACTGGGCTCAGCCTGAGGGTCACAATGTGTGTTTGTGACCAATGTGGCCCGCGAGCATGGGCGGGGCCTCATGGGCCACACTGGTTTCAACGACACTGAACGTTGGACAACATGCCAACCACAAGGTTTCTTGCCATGGGGAAGGAGTTCTGATTTCTGCATCACCTTCAACATGGACAGTGATTGGAGATAAGGTCTAGGTTCTGAAACCTGAAAACCGAGGTTGGGAAGAGATGACGACCTAAGGCCATGGCGGCTCGATGTGCTCAGTGTGCGGCCAGCTGTCTGGGAGGGGCCAGGGGGTCCAGGCTCAGGCTGTGTCAGAAAGGGCATTAGTGCCCTGGTCAGCCTATGTATTTGGGGTACAGCCAAGGTCGGTGCAGGTTGATCCTCATTTGGGGTTACTGGGTAGCCCCAGAGGACAATGTTTTTTATCTGGAGGGCAGGCAGAGTGCTGCATTGTAGTTCTGGATTGCCAAACTGGAGGCCTTGTGGGCCAGTAGTCTGACGACAAAAGTCTGAGAACACAAGCTAGGCTTAGGTTTCTGGGTGAGGCCATGGCAGGCACAATCTACAGTCCTGAATCGAGATCTAGTGCATCTGAAGTCAGGGCGTGGATCAGACGATCGCTCAGGTTGGAGTTTCTGTCCCTGATGGCCCCTTCATGAATGGGGGGGCATCACGAGGCCATGGGGGTTTTCCCATGATGGGAGTTGTGAGAAGCTCCAAACTGCAGAGAGTCTTCGGCAGGACAATTGAGACCTGTTGTTTGGCTCCAGGCCAATGATTCTGAGCAGGGTTCTAAGGATGGATGGCTGGGTAGCCCACCTCGCATTCCAATTGTCTCCTAGCAACAAGACAGTTTAGATCTCCTGGATCTGTGGGGAGCTACCGAGGATGCTGAGTTGAAATGCACACCCCTGGGGATGGGTCCGAATGTGCTTTTGTGTCTATGGAGACCTTGGAATGAAGCGGTGGCACTGGGGCCCTAAAGGGTTCTCCTAAACAGAGGCTTTGACACAGCTCCAACGTGCAAGTTTCCCACGTGTAGATGAGATGTTTTCTGATGGGTGAAACAAGAAACAGCTATATGCTGCTTTTGAAATCCAGGCCTCTGAGGAGAGATGCCTGGAAACCAAAGCAATGCATCTGATTAGTGCCTAGGGGCCTGTTCTTTCCTTTTTACCTCTGAGGACATCTGTCTATGGGTCTGAGTGCAGGTAGGGGCTCATTTGGGCTCAGATTGACCCTGTTTTTCCTGGGAAGCTACCACTATTGAGATATATCAGGGACTTTGGAGGTTTATCCTATTAGAAGGGTTGTGGCCATTGGAATGGGCACACACAATTCCCTTGGAGAGGGCAAGTACAGTCCTCAGGTTTGGCTCCAGGGGCCTGAGCCTGTAGGTTGTGTCGTCCAGCCCCTTTTGGACAGTTGTCTGAAAACACAAACTAGGCTTATGTTTCAGGTCATAGGTATGGCAGGACTGATCTACAGACCATGAGGAGAACTTTTCGGGATTTGAAAGAAGGGCGAGTGTGAGGCTCCTGCTCAAGTTTTTGTCTCGGGATATCGTGTCACTCATGGTCGTGGAATTTCTGGGTGACTTCATGGGAAATGGACGAGTCTTACTCTCTGGTGGTTTGGCCCCGTCCAAAGAGTTTGGGTTCATTCTGTGGGCTGGAAGAAGTCTGTTTTATTTTGTTGTTGTTGTTGTTGTTGTTGTTGTTGTTGTTGTTTTCTTTTTTAACCTCAGGTGTCCCACCAAATGAGGGATTTCAGAGTAGAGCCCTAGGAGGGGCGACTGGACAATCAGAAATCTGGTTAAAAATTGGGGCCTAGGGACATGTCAAGCCCATTATGACATCTTATGGTCCAGCCACTGAGAGGACTTACTAGAGGACAGGACTCATGCTGCGGGTCACAATGCGTGTGTATGCCCTCGTCGCACTCAAGAATGGGCGGGGCCTCAGGGTTTCTCCTACACTGATCGTTGGACAACGTGCCAACCACAAGGGTTCTTGCCATGGGTAAGGAGGAGTACTGATTTCTGCATCAGACTCACCCCTGGGCAGTGATTGGAGATAAGGTCTCGGTTCTGAAGCATGAAAACTGAGGTAGGGAAGAGATGATGACCTAAGGCCATGGCGGGTTTTATGTGCTCAGTGTGCGGTCAGCTTTCTGGGTGTTGGTCAGGAGGTCCGGGCTCAGGATGTGTTCGACAGTGCATTAGTGCCCAGGTTAGACTATATAATTTGGGTAAAGTCGAGTGCTGTGTAGGTTTACCCTCATTTAAGGTGCCTGGGCAGCTCATGAGGCAATCATTTTTTTTCTAGAGGGCAGGCAGAGTGCTGCATTGTGGTCCGGAATTGCCAAACTTGAGGGCTTTGGGGCCAGGAGTGTGAGGATGGAAGTCTGAGAAGACAAGCTAGACTTGGGTTTCAGGGCGAGGGCACGGCAGGTACCCCCTGCAGATCTGAACCAATATCTCATGCATCTGAAGTCAGGGCGAGGATCAGACGTTGGCTCAGGTGGGAGTTTCTGAGCATGACGGCCGCTTCATGAAGGGAGCGGAATCTCGAGACCTTTGAGGTTTTCCCACGTTGGGAGTTGTGGGATGCCCCCTTCCAGGATTCCTTCTTCCGGACAATTGAGACCTGTTGGACAGCTCCAGGACATCCCATATGGAATGACTCCAGAGCACCGTTCGCGGATGGATGCCTGGGAAGCCCGCCTCGCATTCCAATTGTCTCCTAGCAACAAGACAGTTTAGATCTGATGGCTCTGCGGGAGCAACCTCGGTGGCTGAGTTGAAATGGACTTTCCTGAGGATGTGTCCTAATGTGTTTTTGTGTCCATGAGGGCCTTGGAATGGGTCGGTGGCACCGGCAACCTGAAGTACTTTCCTAAGCTTTGGACATGGCTCCCATGCACAGGTTTACTTGTGGAGACGAGATGAGTTCTGATGGGTGCCTCAGGAAAACCCCTCTGCTCGTATTGGAATCAGGCTTTGAGGACACATGCCTGTAACCCATAGCAATGGATCCTATTATGGCCTAGGGTCCTGTCTGGTTCAATCTTCTTCTCTGGGGACATCCATCTATGGTATGAGTGGAGGTCGATTATCAGCTGGTGTCAGACACCCCTTGTTTGTTCCGGGTGACCCACACTATTGGGATGGCCTAAGGGTCGTTGGAGGTTTCTCCTAATTTGTACGATTTTGGACCATGGAATGGGCAGAATTCCCATGGATTGGTAGGCACAGTCCTAATGTGTGGCTCCAGGGGCCCAGCCTGGAGGGTGTGTGGCCCAAGTCTTTGAGGACAGATGTCTAAAACACAAACTCAGCTTAGGTTTGGGGACGTAGGTATGGCAGGCCCGATCTACAAACCATGAGAAGAACTCTACAGGATATGAAGAAAGTGCGAGTCTGTGGCGATTGCTCAGGCTTTTGTCTCTGGATTTTGTATCAGTGATGGCCGTGGAATGTCGGGGAGGCCTCATGGGCCATGGACGAATCTTCCTCTCTGAGGATTTGGCCCGATTCCCAATTGCTTTTCGTCAATCTGTGGGATGGGAGGACTCATTTCAGTTTTGTTACCTCAGGTGTCCCACCAAAAGAGGAATTCCAAAGCAAAGCCGTGGGGAAGACTGAAGGGACAATCCGAACTATGGTTAAAAATTGGGGCCTAGGGGCATGGCAAGCCCAATATGCTATCTCTTCATCCAGCCACTGAGTGGCCTTACTTGAGGACTGGGCTCAGCCTGAGGGTCACAATGTGTGTTTGTGACCAATGTGGCCCGCGAGCATGGGCGGGGCCTCATGGGCCACACTGGTTTCAACGACACTGAACGTTGGACAACATGCCAACAACAAGGTTCTTGCCATGGGGAAGGAGTTCTGATTTCTGCATCACCTTCAACATGGACAGTGATTGGAGATAAGGTCTAGGTTCTGAAACCTGAAAACCGAGGCTGGGAAGAGATGACGACCTAAGGCCATGGCGGCTCGATGTGCTCAGTGTGCGGCCAGCTGTCTGGGAGGGGCCAGGGGGTCCAGGCTCAGGCTGTGTCAGAAAGGGCATTAGTGCCCTGGTCAGCCTATGTATTTGGGGTACAGCCAAGGTCGGTGCAGGTTGATCCTCATTTGGGGTTACTGGGTAGCCCCAGAGGACAATGTTTTTTATCTGGAGGGCAGGCAGAGTGCTGCATTGTAGTTCTGGATTGCCAAACTGGAGGCCTTGTGGGCCAGTAGTCTGACGACAAAAGTCTGAGAACACAAGCTAGGCTTAGGTTTCTGGGTGAGGCCATGGCAGGCACAATCTACAGTCCTGAATCGAGATCTAGTGCATCTGAAGTCAGGGCGAGGATCAGACGATCGCTCAGGTTGGAGTTTCTGTCCCTGATGGCCCCTTCATGAATGGGGGGGCATCACGAGGCCATGGGGGTTTTCCCATGATGGGAGTTGTGAGAAGCTCCAAACTGCAGAGAGTCTTCGGCAGGACAATTGAGACCTGTTGTTTGGCTCCAGGCCAATGATTCTGAGCAGGGTTCTATGGATGGATGGCTGGGTAGCCCACCTCGCATTCCAATTGTCTCCTAGCAACAAGACAGTTTAGATCTCCTGGATCTGTTGGGAGCTACCGAGGATGCTGAGTTGAAATGCACACCCCTGGGATGGGTCCGAATGTGCTTTTGTGTCTATGGAGACCTTGGAATGAAGCGGTGGCACTGGGGCCCTAAAGGGTTCTCCTAAACAGAGGCTTTGACACAGCTCCAACGTGCAAGTTTCCCATGTGTAGATGAGATGTTTTCTGATGGGTGAAACAAGAAACAGCTATATGCTGCTTTTGAAATCCAGGCCTCTGAGGAGAGATGCCTGGAAACCAAAGCAATGGATCTGATTAGTGCCTAGGGGCCTGTTCTTTCCTTTTTACCTCTGAGGACATCAGTCTATGGGTCTGAGTGCAGGTAGGGGCTCATTTGGGCTCAGATTGACCCTGTTTTTCCTGGGAAGCTACCACTATTGAGATATATCAGGGACTTTGGAGGTTTATCCTATTAGAAGGGTTGTGGCCATTGGAATGGGCACACACAATTCCCTTGGAGAGGGCAAGTACAGTCCTCAGGTTTGGCTCCAGGGGCCTGAGCCTGTAGGTTGTGTCGTTAGTCCCTTTTGGACAGTTGTCTGAAAACACAAACTCGGCTTATGTTTCAGGTCATAGGTATGGCAGGACTGATCTACAGACCATGAGGAGAACTTTTCGGGATTTGAAAGAAGGGCGAGTGTGAGGCTCCTGCTCAAGTTTTTGTCTCGGGATATCGTGTCACTCATGGTCGTGGAATTTCTGGGTGACTTCATGGGAAATGGACGAGTCTTACTCTCTGGTGGTTTGGCCCCGTCCAAAGAGTTTGGGTTCATTCTGTGGGCTGGAAGAAGTCCGTTTTATTTTGTTGTTCTTGTTGTTGTTGTTGTTGTTTTCTTTTTTAACCTCAGGTGTCCCACCAAATGAGGGATGTCAGAGTAGAGCCCAAGGAGGGGCGACTGGACAATCAGAAATCTGGTTAAAAATTGGGGCCTAGGGACATGTCAAGCCCATTATGACATCTAATGGTCCAGCCACTGAGAGGACTTACTAGAGGACAGGACTCATGCTGAGGGTCACAATGCGTGTGTATGCCCTCGTCACACTCAAGAATGGGCGGGGCCTCAGGGTTTCTCCTACACTGATCGTTGGACAACGTGCCAACCACAAGGGTTCTTGCCATGGGTAAGGAGGAGTACTGATTTCTGCATCAGACTCACCCCTGGGCAGTGATTGGAGATAAGGTCTCGGTTCTGAAGCCTGAAAACTGAGGTAGGGAAGAGATGATGACCTAAGGCCATGGCGGGTTTTATGTGCTCAGTGTGCGGTCAGCTTTCTGGGTGTTGGTCAGGAGGTCCGGGCTCAGGATGTGTTCGACAGTGCATTAGTGCCCAGGTTAGACTATATAATTTGGGTAAGGTCGAGTGCTGTGTAGGTTTACCCTCATTTAAGGTGCCTGGGCAGCTCATGAGGCAATCATTTTTTTTCTAGAGGGCAGGCAGAGTGCTGCATTGTGGGTCCGGATTTGCCAAACTTGAGGGCTTTGGGGCCAGGAGTGTGAGGATGGAAGTCTGAGAAGACAAGCTAGACTTGGGTTTCAGGGCGAGGGCACGGCAGGTACCCCCTGCAGATCTGAACCAATATCTCATGCATCTGAAGTCAGGGCGAGGATCAGACGTTGGCTCAGGTGGGAGTTTCTGAGCATGACGGCCGCTTCATGAAGGGAGCGGAATCTCGAGACCATTGAGGTTTTCCCACGTTGGGAGTTGTGGGATGCCCCCTTCCAGGATTCCTTCTTCCGGACAATTGAGACCTGTTGGACAGCTCCAGGACATCCCATATGGAATGACTCCAGAGCACCGTTCGCGGATGGATGCCTGGGAAGCCCGCCTCGCATTCCAATTGTCTCCTAGCAACAAGACAGTTTAGATCTGATGGCTCTGCGGGAGCAACCTCGGTGGCTGAGTTGAAATGGACTTTCCTGAGGATGTGTCCTAATGTGTTTTTGTGTCCATGAGGGCCTTGGAATGGGGCGGTGGCACCGGCAACCTGAAGTACTTTCCTAAGCTTTGGACATGGCTCCCATGCACAGGTTTACTTGTGGAGACGAGATGAGTTCTGATGGGTGCCTCAGGAAAACCCCTATGCTCGTATTGGAATCAGGCTTTTGAGGACACATGCCTGTAACCCATAGCAATGGATCCTATTATGGCCTAGGGTCCTGTCTGGTTCAATCTTCTTCTCTGGGGACATCCATCTATGGTATGAGTGGAGGTCGATTATCAGCTGGTGTCAGACACCCCTTGTTTGTTCCGGGTGACCCACACTATTGGGATGGCCTAAGGGTCGTTGGAGGTTTCTCTTAATTTGTACGATTTTGGACCATGGAATGGGCAGAATTCCCATGGATTGGTAGGCACAGTCCTAATGTGTGGCTCCAGGGGCCCAGCCTGGAGGGTGTGTGGCCCAAGACTTTGAGGACAGAAGTCTGAAAACACAAACTCAGCTTAGGTTTGGGGACGTAGGTATGGCAGGCCCGATCTACAAACCATGAGAAGAACTCTACAGGATATGAAGAAAGTGCGAGTCTGTGGCGATTGCTCAGGCTTTTGTCTCTGGATTTTGTATCAGTGATGGCCGTGGAATGTCGGGGAGGCCTCATGGGCCATGGACGAATCTTCCTCTCTGAGGATTTGGCCCGATTCCCAATTGCTTTTCGTCAATCTGTGGGATGGGAGGACTCATTACAGTTTAGTTTTCTCAGGTGTCCCACCAAAAGAGGAATTCCAAAGCAAAGCCGTGGGGAAGACTGAAGGGACAATCCGAACTATGGTTAAAAATTGGGGCCTAGGGGCATGGCAAGCCCAATATGCTATCTCTTCATCCAGCCACTGAGTGGCCTTACTTGAGGACTGGGCTCAGCCTGAGGGTCACAATGTGTGTTTGTGACCAATGTGGCCCGCGAGCATGGGCGGGGCCTCATGGGCCACACTGGTTTCAACGACACTGAACGTTGGACAACATGCCAACCACAACGTTTCTTGCCATGGGGAAGGAGTTCTGATTTCTGCATCACCTTCAACATGGACAGTGATTGGAGATAAGGTCTAGGTTCTGAAACCTGAAAACCGAGGTTGGGAAGAGATGACGACCTAAGGCCATGGCGGCTCGATGTGCTTAGTGTGCGGCCAGCTGTCTGGGAGGGGCCAGGGGGTCCAGGCTCAGGCTGTGTCAGAAAGGGCATTAGTGCCCTGGTCAGCCTATGTATTTGGGGTATAGCCAAAGTCGGTGCAGGTTGATCCTCATTTGGGGTTACTCGGTAGCCCCAGAGGACAATGTTTTTTATCTGGAGGGCAGGCAGAGTGCTGCATTGTAGTTCTGGATTGCCAAACTGGAGGCCTTGTGGGCCAGTAGTCTGACGACAAAAGTCTGAGAACACAAGCTAGGCTTAGGTTTCTGGGTGAGGCCATGGCAGGCACAATCTACAGACCTGAATCGAGATCTCGTGCATCTGAATTCAGGGCGAGGATCAGACGATCGCTCAGGTTGGAGTTTCTGTCCCTGATGGCCCCTTCATGAATGGGGGGGCATCACGAGGCCATGGGGGTTTTCCCATGATGGGAGTTCTGAGAAGCTCCAAACTGCAGAGAGTCTTCGGCAGGACAATTGAGACCTGTTGTTTGGCTCCAGGCCAATGATTCTGAGCAGGGTTCTAAGGATGGATGGCTGGGTAGCCCACCTCGCATTCCAATTGTCTCCTAGCAACAAGACAGGTTAGATCTCCTGGATCTGTGGGGAGCTACCGAGGATGCTGAGTTGAAATGCACACCCCTGGGGATGGGTCCGAATGTGCTTTTGTGTCTATGGAGACCTTGGAATGAAGCGGTGGCACTGGGGCCCTAAAGGGTTCTCCTAAACAGAGGCTTTGACACAGCTCCAACGTGCAAGTTTCCCATGTGTAGATGAGATGTTTTCTGATGGGTGAAACAAGAAACAGCTATATGCTGCCTTTGAAATCCAGGCCTCTGAGGAGAGATGCCTGGAAACCAAAGCAATGGATCTGATTAGTGCCTAGGGGCCTGTTCTTTCCTTTTTACCTCTGGGGACATCTGTCTATGGGTCTGAGTGCAGGTACATGCTCTGTTGGGCTCAGATTGACCCTGTTTTTCCTGGGAAGCTACCACTATTGAGATATATCAGGGACTTTGGAGGTTTATCCTATTAGAAGGGTTGTGGCCATTGGAATGGGCACACACAATTCCCTTGGAGAGGGCAAGTACAGTCCTCAGGTTTGGCTCCAGGGGCCTGAGCCTGTAGGTTGTGTCGTCCAGCCCCTTTTGGACAGTTGTCTGAAAACACAAACTCGGCTTATGTGTCAGGTCATAGGTATGGCAGGACTGATCTACAGACCATGAGGAGAATTTTTCGGGATTTGAAAGAAGGGCGAGTGTGAGGCTCCTGCTCAAGTTTTTGTCTCGGGATATCGTGTCACTCATGGTCGTGGAATTTCTGGGTGACTTCATGGGAAATGGACGAGTCTTACTCTCTGGTGGTTTGGCCCCGTCCAAAGAGTTTGGGTTCATTCTGTGGGCTGGAATAAGTCCGTTTAATTTTGTTGTTGTTGTTGTTGTTGTTGTTGTTGTTGTTTTCTTTTTTAACCTCAGGTGTCCCACCAAATGAGGGATTTCAGAGTAGAGCCCTAGGAGGGGCGACTGGACAATCAGAAATCTGGTTAAAAATTGGGGCCTAGGGACATGTCAAACCCGTTATGACATCTAATGGTCCAGCCACTGAGAGGACTTACCAGAGGACAGGACTCATGTTGAGGGTCACAATGCGTGTGTATGCCCTAGTCGCACTCAAGAATGGGCGGGGCCTCAGGGTTTCTCCTACACTGATCGTTGGACAACGTGCCAACCACAAGGGTTCTTGCCATGGGTAAGGAGGAGTTCTGATTTCTGCATCAGACTCACCCCTGGGCAGTGATTGGAGATAAGGTCTCGGTTCTGAAGTCTGAAAACTGAGGTAGGGAAGAGTTGATGACCTAAGGCCATGGCAGGTTTTATGTGCTCAGTGTGCGGTCAGCTTTCTGGGTGTTGGTCAGGAGGTCCGGGCTCAGGATGTGTTCGACAGTGCATTAGTGCCCAGGTTAGACTATATAATTTGGGTAAAGTCGAGTGCTGTGTAGGTTTACCCTCATTGAAGGTGCCTGGGCAGCTCAAGAGGCAATAATTTTTTTTTCTAGAGGGCAGGCAGATTGCTGCATTGTGGGTCCGGAATTGCCAAACTTGAGGGCTTTGGGGCCAGGAGTGTGAGGATGGAAGTCTGAGAAGACAAGCTAGACTTGGGTTTCAGGGCGAGGGCACGGCAGGTACCCCCTGCAGATCTGAACCAATATCTCATGCATCTGAAGTCAGGGCGAGGATCAGACGTTGGCTCAGGTGGGAGTTTCTGAGCATGACGGCCGCTTCATGAAGGGAGCGGAATCTCGAGACCATTGAGGTTTTCCCACGTTGGGAGTTGTGGGATGCCCCCTTCCAGGATTCCTTCTTCCGGACAATTGAGACCTGTTGGACAGCTCCAGGACATCCCATATAGAATGACTCCAGAGCACCGTTCGCGGATGGATGCCTGGGAAGCCCGCCTCGCATTCCAATTGTCTCCTAGCAATAAGACAGTTTAGATCTGATGGCTCTGCGGGAGCAACCTCGGTGGCTGAGTTGAAATGGACTTTCCTGAGGATGTGTCCTAATGTGTTTTTGTGTCCATGAGGGCCTTGGAATGGGGCGGTGGCACCGGCAATCTGAAGTACTTTCTTAAGCTTTGGACATGGCTCCCATGCACAGGTTTACTTGTAGAGACGAGATGAGTTCTGATGGGTGCCTCAGGAAAACCCCTATGCTCGTATTGGAATCAGGCTTTTGAGGACACATGCCTGTAACCCATAGCAATGGATCCTATTATGGCCTAGGGTCCTGGCTGGTTCAATCTTCTTCTCTGGGGACATCCATCTATGGTATGAGTAGAGGTCGATTATCAGCTGGTGTCAGACACCCCTTGTTTGTTCCGGGTGACCCACACTATTGGGATGGCCTAAGGGTCGTTGGAGGTTTCTCCTAATTTGTACGATTTTGGACCATGAAATGGGCAGAATTCCCATGGATTGGTAGACACAGTCCTAATGTGTGGCTCCAGGGGCCCAGCCTGGAGGGTGTGTGGCCCAAGACTTTGAGGACAGAAGTCTGAAAACACAAACTCAGCTTAGGTTTGGGGACGTAGGTATGGCAGGCCCGATCTACAAACCATGAGAAGAACTCTACAGGATATGAAGAAAGTGCGAGTCTGTGGCGATTGCTCAGGCTTTTGTCTCTGGATTTTGTATCAGTGTTGGCCGTGGAATATCGGGGAGGCCTCATGGGCCATGGACGAATCTTCCTCTCTGAGGATTTGGCCCGATTCCCAATTGCTTTTCGTCAATATGTGGGAAGGGAGGACTCATTACAGTTTAGTTACCTCAGGTGTCCCACCAAAAGAGGAATTCCAAAGCAAAGCCGTGGGGAAGACTGAAGGGACAATCCGAACTATGGTTAAAAATTGGGGCCTAGGGGCATGGCAAGCCCAATAGGCTATCTCTTCATCCAGCCACTGAGTGGCCTTACTTGAGGACTGGGCTCAGCCTGAGGGTCACAATGTGTGTTTGTGACCAATGTGGCCCGCGAGCATGGGCGGGGCCTCATGGGCCACACTGGTTTCAACGACACTGAACGTTGGACAACATGCCAACCACAAGGTTTCTTGCCATGGGGAACTAGTTCTGATTTCTGCATCACCTTCAACATGGACAGTGATTGGAGATAAGGTCTAGGTTCTAAAACCTGAAAAACGAGGTTGGGAAGAGATGACGACCTAAGGCCATGGCGGCTCGATGTGCTCAGTGTGCGGCCAGCTGTCTGGGAGGGGACAGGGGGTCCAGGCTCAGGCTGTGTCAGAAAGGCATTAGTGCCCTGGTCAGCCTATGTATTTGGGGTACAGCCAAGGTAGGTGCAGGTTTATCCTCATTTGGGGTTACTGGGTAGCCCCAGAGGACAAAGTTTTTTATCTGGAGGGCAGGCAGAGTGCTGCATTGTAGTTCTGGATTGCCAAACTGGAGGCCTTGTGGGCCAGTAGTCTGACGACAAAAGTCTGAGAACACAAGCTAGGCTTAGGTTTCTGGGTGAGGCCATGGCAGGCACAATCTACAGACCTGAATCGAGATCTCGTGCATCTGAAGTCAGGGCGAGGATCAGACGATCGCTCAGGTTGGAGTTTCTGTCCCTGATGGCCCCTTCATGAATGGGAGGGCATCACGAGGCCATGGGGGTTTTCCCATGATGGGAGTTGTGAGAAGCTCCAAACTGCAGAGAGTCTTCGGCAGGACAATTGAGACCTGTTGTTTGGCTCCAGGCCAATGATTCTGAGCAGGGTTCTAAGGATGGATGGCTGGGTAGCCCACCTCGCATTCCAATTGTCTCCTAGCAACAAGACAGTTTAGATCTCCTGGATCTGTGGGGAGCTACCGAGGATGCTGAGTTGAAATGCACACCCCTGGGGATGGGTCCGAATGTGCTTTTGTGTCTATGGAGACCTTGGAATGAAGCGGTGGCACTGGGGCCCTAAAGGGTTCTCCTAAACAGAGGCTTTGACACAGCTCCAACGTGCAAGTTTCTCATGTGTAGATGAGATGTTTTCTGATGGGTGAGTCAAGAAACAGCTATATGCTGCTTTTGAAATCCAGGCCTCTGAGGAGAGATGCCTGGAAACCAAAACCATGGATCTGATTAGTGCCTAGGGGCCTGTTCTTTCCTTTTTACCTCTGAGGACATCTGTCTATGGGTCTGAGTGCAGGTAGGGGCTCATTTGGGCTCAGATTGGCCCTGTTTTTCCTGGGAAGCTACCACTTTTGAGATATATCAGGGACTTTGGAGGTTTATCCTATTAGAAGGGTTGTGGCCATTGGAATGGGCACACACAATTCCCTTGGAGAGGGCAAGTACAGTCCTCAGGTTTGGCTCCAGGGGCCTGAGCCTGTAGGTTGTGTCGTCCAGCCCCTTTTGGACAGTTGTCTGAAAACACAAACTCGGCTTATGTTTCAGGTCATAGGTATGGCAGGACTGATCTACAGACCATGAGGAGAACTTTTCGGGATTTGAAAGAAGGGCGAGTGTGAGGCTCCTGCTCAAGTTTTTGTCTCGGGATATCGTGTCACTCATGGTCGTGGAATTTCTGGGTGACTTCATGGGAAATGGACGAGTCTTACTCTCTGGTGGTTTGGCCCCGTCCAAAGAGTTTGGGTTCATTCTGTGGGCTGGAAGAAGTCCGTTTTATTTTGTTGTTGTTGTTGTTGTTGTTGTTGTTTTCTTTTTTAACCTCAGGTGTCCGACCAAATGAGGGATTTCAGAGTAGAGCCCTAGGAGGGGCGACTGAACAATCAGAAATCTGGTTAAAAATTGGGGCCTAGGGACATGTCAAGCCCATTATGACATCTAATGGTCCAGCCACTGAGAGGACTTACTAGAGGACAGGACTCATGCTGAGGGTCACAATGCGTGTGTATGCCCTCGTCGCACTCAAGAATGGGCGGGGCCTCAGGGTTTCTCCTACACTGATCGTTGGACAACGTGCCAACCACAAGGGTTCTTTCCATGGGTAAGGAGGAGTTCTGATTTCTGCATCAGACTCACCCCTGGGCAGTGATTGGAGATAAGATCTCGGTTCTGAAGCCTGAAAACTGAGGTAGGGAAGAGATGATGACCTAAGGCCATGGCAGGTTTTATGTGCTCAGTGTGCGGTCAGCTTTCTGGGTGTTGGTCAGGAGGTCCGGGCTCAGGATGTGTTCGACAGTGCATTCGTGCCCAGGTTAGACTATATAATTTGGGTAAAGTCGAGTGCTGTGTAGGTTTACCCTCATTTAAGGTGCCTGGGCAGCTCATGAGGCAATCATTTTTTTTCTAGAGGGCAGGCAGAGTGCTGCATTGTGGGTCCGGAATTTCCAAACTTGAGGGCTTCGGGGCCAGGAGTGTGAGGACGGAAGTCTGAGAAGACAAGCTAGACTTGGGTTTCAGTGCGAGGGCACGGCAGGTACCCCCTGCAGATCTGAACCATTATCTCATGCATCTGAAGTCAGGGCGAGGATCAGACGTTGGCTCAGGTGGGAGTTTCTGAGCATGACGGCCGCTTCATGAAGGGAGCGGAATCTCGAGGCCATTGAGGTTTTCCCACGTTGGGAGTTGTGGGATGCCCCCTTCCAGGATTCCTTCTTCGGGACAATTGAGACCTGCTGGACAGCTCCAGGACATCCCATAGGGAATGACTCCAGAGCACCGTTCGGGGATGGATGCCTGGGAAGCCCGCCTCGCATTTCAATTGTCTCCTAGCAACAAGACAGTTTAGATCTGATGGCTCTGCGGGAGCAACCTCGGTGGCTGAGTTGAAATGGACTTTCCTGAGGATGTGTCCTAATGTGTTTTTGTGTCCATGAGGGCCTTGGAATGGGGCGGTGGCACCGGCAACCTGAAGTACTCTCCTAAGCTTTGGACATGGCTCCCATGCACAGGTTTCCTTGAGGAGACTAGATGAGTTCTGATGGGTGCCTCAGGAAACCACCTATGCTCGTATTGGAATCAGGCTTTTGAGGACACATGCCTGTAACCCAAAGCAATGGATCCTATTATGGCCTAGGGTCCTGTCTGGTTCAATCTTCTCCTCTGGGGACATCCAACTATGGTATGAGTGGAGGTCGATTATCAGCTGGTGTCAGACAGCCCTTGTTTGTTCCGGGCGTCCTACACTATTGGGATGGCCACAGGGACTTTGGAGGTTTCTCCTAATTTGTACGATTTTGGACCATGGAATGGGCAGAATTCCCATGGATTGGTAGGCACAGTCCTAATGTGTGGCTCCAGGGGCCCAGCCTGGAGGGTGTGTGGCCCAAGACTTTGAGGACAGAAGTCTGAAAACACAAACTCAGCTTAGGTTTGGGGACGTAGGTATGGCAGGCCGATCACAAACCATGAGAAGAACTCTTCAGGATATTAAGAAAGTGCGAGTCTGAGGCGCTTGCTCAGGCTTTTGTCTCTGGATTTTGTATCAGCGATGGCCGTGGAATGTTGGCGAGGCCTCATGGGCCATGGACGAATCTTCCTCTCTGAGGATTTGGCCGGATTCCCAATTGCTTTTCGTCAATCTGTGGGATGGGAGGACTCATTTCAGTTTTGTTACCTCAGGTGTCCCACCAAAAGAGGAATTCCAAAGCAAAGCCGTGGGGAAGACTGAAGGGACAATCCGAACTATGGTTCAAAATTGGGGCCTAGGGGCATGGCAAGCCCAATATGCTATCTCTTCATCCAGCCACTGAATGGCCTTACTTGAGGACTGGGCTCAGCCTGAGGGTCACAATGTGTGTTTGTGACCAATGTGGCCCGCGAGCATGGGCAGGGCCTCATGGGCCACACTGGTTTCAACTACACTGAACGTTGGACAACATGCCAACCACAAGGTTTCTTGCCATGGGAAGGAGTTCTGATTTCTGCATCACCTTCAACCCTGGGCAGTGATTGGAGATAAGGTCTAGGTTCTGAAACCTGAAAACCGAGGTTGGGAAGAGATGACGACCTAAGGCCATGGCGCTCGATGTGCTCAGTGTGCAGCCAGCTGTCTGGGAGGGTCCAGGGGGTCCAGGATCAGGCTGTGTCAGAAAGGGCATTAGTGCCCTGGTCAGCCTATGTATTTGGGGTACAGCCAAGGTCGGTGCAGGTTGATACTCATTTGGGGTTACTGGGTAGCCCCAGAGGACAATGTTTTTCTTCTGGAGGGCCGGCAGAGTGCTGCATTGTAGTTCTGGATTGTCAAACTGGAGGGCTTGTGGGCCAGTAGTCTGAGGACAAAAGTCTGAGAACACAAGCTAGGCTTAGGTTTCTGGATGAGGCCATGGCAGGCACAATCTACAGACCTGAATCGAGATCTCGTGCATCTGAAGTCAGGGCGAGGATCAGACGATCGCTCCGGTTGGAGTTTCTGTCCCTGATGGCCCCTTCATGAATGGGGGGGGGCATCATGAGGCCATGGGTGTTTTCCCACGATGGGAGTTGTGAGAAGCTCCAAACTGCAGAGAGTCTTCTGCTGGACAATTGAGACCTGTTGTTTGGCTCCAGGCCAATGATTCTGAGCAGGGTTCTAAGGATGGATGGCTGGGTAGCCCACCTCGCCTTCCAATTGTCTCCTTTCAACAAGAAAGGTTAGATGTTCTGGATCTGTGGGGAGCAACCAAGGACGCTGATTTGAAATGGACACCCCTGGGGATGGGCCCTAACGTGCTTTTTTGTCTATGGAGACCTTGGAATGAAGCGGTGGCACTGGTGCCCTAAAGGGTTCTCCTAAACAGAGGCTTTGACACAGCTCCAACGTGCAAGTTTCCCATGTGTAGATGAGATGTTTTCTGATGGGTGAGTCAAAAAATAGCTATATGCTGCTTTTGAAATCCAGGCCTCTGAGGAGAGATGCCTGGAAACCAAAGCAATGGATCTGATTAGTGCCTAGGGGCCTGTTCTTTCCTTTTTACCTCTGGGGACATCTGTCTATGGGTCTGAGTGCAGGTAGGTGCTCAGTTGGGCTCAGATTGCCCCTGTTTTTCCTGGGAAGCCACCACTATTGAGATGGATCAGGGACTTTGGAGGTTCATCCTATTAGAAGGTTTGTGGCCATTGGAATGGGCACACACAATTCCCTTGGAGAGGGCAAGTACAGTCCTCAGGTTTGGCTCCAGGGGCCTGAGCCTGTAGGTTGTGTAGGCCAGGGCTGTTTGGACAGTTGTCTGAAAACACAAACTCGGCTTATGTTTCGGGTCATAGGTATGGCAGGACTGATCTACAGACCATGAGGAGAACTCTTCGGGATTTGAAAGAAGGGCGAGTGTGAGGCTCCTGCTCAAGTTTTTGTCTCTGGATATCGTGTCACTCATGGTCGTGGAATTCCTGGGTGACTTCATGGGAAATGGACGAGTCATACTCTCTGGTGGTTTGGCCCCGTCTAAAGAGTTTGGGGTCATTCTGTGGGCTGGAAGAAGTCCGTTTTTTTTTTGTTGTTGTTGTTGTTGTTGTTTTCTTTTTTAACCTCAGGTGTCCCACCAAACGATGGATTCCAGAGTAGAGCCCTGGGGAGGGGCGACTGGACAATCAGAAATCTGGTTTAAAATTGGGGCCTTAGGGACATGTCAAGCCCATTATGACATCTATAGGTCCAGCCACTGAGAGGACTTACTAGAGGACAGGACTCATGCTGAGGGTCACAATGTGTGTGTATGCCCTCGTCGCATTCAAGAATGGGCGGGGCCTCAGTGTGAATGCTGGTTTCTCCTACACTGAACGTTGGACAACGTGCCAACCACAAGGGTTCTTTCCAAGGGTAAGGAGGAGTTCTGATTTCTGCATCACACTCACCCCTAGGCAGTGATTGGAGATAAGGTCTCGGTTCTGAAGCCTGAAAACTGAGGTAGGGAAGACATGATGACCTAAGGCCATGGCGGCTTTTATGTGCTCAGTGTGCTATCAATTTTCTGGGTGTTGGTCAGGAGGTCCGGGCTCAGGATGTGTTCGACAGTGCATTAGTGCCCAGGTTAGACTATATAATTTGGGTAAAGTCGAGTGCTGTGTAGGTTTACCCTCATTTAAGGTGCCTGGGCAGCTCATGAGGCAATAATTTTTTTCTCTAGAGGGCAGGCAGAGTGCTGCATTGTGGGTCCGGAATTGCCAAACTTGAGGGCTTCGGAGCCAGGAGTGTGAGGACGGAAGTCTGAGAAGACAAGCTAGACTTGGGTTTCGGGGGGGCATGGCAGGTACCCCCTGCATATCTGAACTAATATCTCATCCATGTGAAGTCAGGGCGAGGATCAGACGTTGGCTCAGGTAGGAGTTTCTGAGCATGACGGCCGCTTCATGAAGGGAGCGGAATCTCGAGGCCATTGAGGTATTCCCACGTTGGGAGTTGTGGGATGCCCTCTTCAAGGATTCCTTCTGCGGGACAATTGAGACCTGTTGGACAGCTCCAGGACATTGCATATGGAATGACTCCAGAGCACCGTTCACGGATGGATGCCTGGGAAGACTGCTTCGCATTCCAATTGTCTCCTACCAACAAGACTGTTTAGATCTGATGGCTCTGCCGGAGCAACCGGGGTGGCTGAGTTGAAATGGACTTTCCTGAGGATGGGTCCTAATGTGTTTTTGTGTCCATGACTGCCTTGGAATGGGGCGGTGGCACCGGGACCCTGAAGTACTCTCCTAAGCTTTGGACATGGCTAGCATGCACAGGTTTCCTTGTGGAGACGAGATGAGTTCTGATGGGTGCCTCAGGAAAACCCCTATGCTCGTATTGGAATCAGGATTTTGAAGACACATGCCTGTAACGCAAACAATGGATCCTATTATGGCCTAGGTTCCTGTCTGGTTCAATCTTCTTCTCTGGGGACATCCATCTATGGTATGAGTGGAGGTCGATTATCAGCTGGCGTTAGACAGCCCTTCTTTGTTCCGGGCGACCAAATCTATTGGGATGGCCTCTGGGACTTTGGAGGTTTCTCCTAATTTGTACGATTTTGGACCATGGAATGGGCAGAATTCCCATGGATTGGTAGGCACTGTCCTAATGTGTGGCTCCAGGGGCCCAGCCTGGAGGGTGTTGTGCCCAAGACTTTGAGGACAGAAGTCTGAAAACACAAACTCAGCTTAGTTTTGGGGACGTAGGTATGGCAGGCCCGATCGACAAACCATGAGAAGAACTCTTCAGGATACGAAGAAAGTGCGAGTCTGAGGTGCTTGCTCAGGCTTTTGTCTCTGGATTTTGTATCAGCGATGGCCTTGGATGTCGGGGTGGCCTCATGGGCCATGGACGAATCTTCCTCTCTGAGGATTTGGCCCGATTCCCAATTGATTTTCGTCAATCTGTGGGATGGGAGGACTCATTTCAGTTTTGTTACCTCAGGTATCCCACCAAAAGAGGAATTCCAAAGCCAAGCCGTGGGGAAGACTGAAGGGACAACCCGAAATATGGTTAAAAATTGGGGCCTAGGGGAATGGCATGTCCAATATGCTATCTCTTCATCCAGCCACTGAGTGGCCTTACTTGAGGACTGGGCTCAGCCTGAGCGTCACAATGTGTGTTTTTGACCAATGTGGCCCGCGAGCATGGGCGGGGCCTCATGGGCCACACTGGTTTCAACTACACTGAACGTTGGACAACATGCCAACCACAAGGTTTCTTGCCATGGGGAAGGATTTCTGATTTCTGCATCACCTTCAACCTGGGCAGTGATTGGAGATAAGTTCTAGGTTCTGAAACCTGAAAACCGAGGTTGGGAAGAGATGACGACCTAAGGCCATGGCGGCTCGATGTGCTCAGTGTGCGGCCAGCTGTCTGGGAGGGGCCAGGGGGTCCAGGCTCAGGCTGTGTCAGAAAGGGCATTAGTGCCCTGGTCAGCCTATGTATTTGGGGTACAGCCAAGGTCGGTGCAGGTTGATCCTCATTTGGGGTTACTGGGTAGCCCCAGAGGACAATGTTTTTTATCTGGAGGGCAGGAAGAGTGCTGCATTGTAGTTCTGGATTGCCAAACTGGAGGCCTTGTGGGCCAGTAGTCTGACGACAAAAGTCTGAGAACACAAGCTAGGCTTAGGTTTCTGGGTGAGGCCATGGCAGGCACAATCTACAGACCTGAATCGAGATCTCGTGCATCTGAAGTCAGGGCGAGGATCAGACGATCGCTCAGGTTGGAGTTTCTGTCCCTGATGGCCCCTTCATGAATGGGGGGGGGCATCACGGGGCCATGGGTGTTTTCCCACGATGGGAGTTGTGAGAAGCTCCAAACTGCAGAGAGTCTTCTGCAGGACAATTGAGACCTGTTTTTTGGCTCCAGGCCAATGATTCTGAGCAGGGTTCTAAGGATGGATGGATGGGTAGCCCACCTCGCATTTCAATTGTTTCCTAGCAACAAGACAGGTTAGATCTCCTGGATCTGTGGGGAGCAACCGTGGACGCTGAGTTGAAATGGACACCCCTGGGGATGGGTCCTAATGTGCTTTTGTGTCTATGGAGACCTTGGAATGAAGCGGTGGCACTGGGGCCCTAAAGGGTTCTCCTAAACAGAGGCTTTGACACAGCCCCTACGTGCAAGATTCCCATGTGTAGATGAGATGTTTTCTGATGGGTGAGTCAAGAAACAGCTATATGCTGCTTTTGAAATCCAGGCCTCTGAGGAGAGATGCCTGGAAACCAAAGCAATGGATCTGATTAGTGCCTAGGCGCCTGTTCTTTCCTTCATACCTCTGGGGACATCTGTCTATGGGTCTGAGTGCAGGTAGGTGCTCAGTTGGGCTCAGATTACCCCTGTTTTTCCTGGGAAGCCACCACTATTGAGATGGATCAGGGACACTGGAGGTTTATCCTATTAGAAGGGTTGTGGCCTTTGGAATGGGCACACACAATTCCCTCTGAGAGGACAAGTACAGTCCTCAGGTTTGGCTCCAGGGGCCTGAGCTTGTAGGTTGTGTAGGCCAGGGCTGTTTGGACAGTTGTGTGAAAACACACACCCTCTATGCTAGGGCCCCTGGAACCACACATCAGGATTGTTCCTGCCCTCTCAAAGGGAATTCTTCATATTCCATTGGCCACAACCATATAAATCAGGAGAAATCTCCAATGTCCCTGGGACCATCCCAATATTGTAGGCTGCTCGGAACAAACAGGGGTGATCTGACACTAGCTGAGCAACTAGCTCCACACAGACTCGGAGACAGATGTCCCCAGAGAATAACATTGAACTGGACAGGCCCCTAGGCCCTAATCAGATCCATTGCTTTGGTTTCCAGGCATCTCTTCTCAGAGGCCTGGTTTCCAATACCAGCCTATGGTGTTTCCATAGGCTCCTTCAGAGCAAGTCTTGTCTGCACATTGGAAACTTGCTCGAGGAGCTATGTCAGAACCTCAGAGGCCTGGTTTTCAATACCATTATATGGGGGTTTCCTGAGGCATCAGTCAGAACAAATGTCTTCTCCACATGGGTAACGTGCTCTTTCAAGCTGTGTCAAAACCTCCGGCTAGGAAAATCCTTCAGGGCCCCGGTGCCACCACCTCATTCCAAGGTCTCCATGGACACAATTCCACATTAGGACCCATCTGCAGGAGAGTCCTTTTCAACTCAGTGCCCTTGGGTGCTCCCCTAGAGCCAGCAGATCGAACCTATCTTGTCACTAGGAGACAATTGGAATGTGAGGCGGACTGGCTAGGCATCCATCTGTAGAAAACTACTCTGAAGTAATTCCATATGGGACGTCCTGGAGCCATCCAACAGGTCACAGCTGTACTGCAGAAGGAATCCTTGCGCTTTGGAGCACCTCACAACTCCCATCATGGGAAAAGCTCTGTGGCCTCGTGGTGCACTGTCCCCTTCATGAAGGAGCCATCTTGGACAGAAACTCCAACCTGAGCCAACGTCTAATCCTCGCCCTGACTTCAGATGCACGAAATCTTGATTCAACTCTGCTGAGTGTGCCTGCCGAAACCCCGCCCCGAAGCAAAACCTAGCTATTGTTCTCAGACTTCGTCCTCACACTCCGAGCCCACCAGCCCTCCAGTTAGGGAATTCTGGAGAGACACAATGCAGCACTCTGACTGCCCTCCAGAAGAGAAACGTTGTCCTATGGGGCTAACCAGAAACACCAAATGAGGATCAACCTGCATGCCACTTGACTCTACCCCAATTATACAGTTTCGCTTCGGCGTTAATGCCCTGTCTTGCACAGCCTGAGGTCTGAATTTTCAACCGACACCCAGACAGCTGGTTGTACACTGAGCACATCAGACCCGCCATGGCTTTAGGTCATCATCTCTTTTCAACCTTGGTTTTCAGGCTTCAGAACCTAGACCTTATATATACTCACTACCCAGGGGTGAACGTGATGCAGAAATGAAACTCCTTCTTCCTCAAGGCAAGAAACCTTGTGGTTGGCATGTTTTCCAACGTTCAGTGTAGGAGAATCCAGTGTAGCCCATGAGTCCCCGCCCATGCTTGAGAACCGCAATGGTCACAAACACATTGGGACCCTCAGTGTGAGCCCTGTCCTCAAGTAAAGCCTCTCAGGGTCTGGACCAAGAACCCGCATTGCCATCCCTAGTCCCCCAATATTAATGAGAGGTTGAGAGTTCTAATCACCCCTATTCAGGTCTCTGCTCTGGAACCCCTGAGGAAAAAAAATATTGAAGGGTCTCCTCCATCCCCTGAATGAGCCCCAAAACTTGGGATCTGACCAAATCTTAAAAGAGAAAGAATCATCCATGGCCAAAGAGGCCATCCCGTCATTCCATGGCCACCATTGACACAAAATCTAGAGACAAAAGCCTGGAGATATGCCTCACACTTGCCCTTTGTTCATAGCCTGATAAATTCTTCTCACGGTCTATAGATCAGGCATGTCATACCTACGTCCCCAAATCTAAGCTGAGTTTGGGTTTTCAGGTTTCTGTCCCCACTGTCCTGGCCCACACACCCTCCAGGCTGGGGCCCCTGGAGCCATGCCTCAGGACTGTGCCTGCCTTCTCCAAGCAAATTCTGCCCATTCCATTGGCCACAACCCTAAAGATTAGGAGAACACTCCAACGTCCCTGAGGCCATCCCAATAGTGTTGGCCACTCAGGGCAAACAGGGTGATCTGTCCCAAGATGAGCAACTACCTCAACTCAGATCCATAGACAGATAACCCCAGAGAAGAAGATTGAACCGGACAGGCACCTAGGCCCTAATCAGATCCATTGCTTTTGATTCCAGGCATCTCTCCTCAGAGGCCTGGTTTCCAATACCAGCATATGTGTTCTTCAAGAGGTACCAGTCTGAACAAATCTCATTTCCACATGGGAAACATGCATTTTGGAGCTGTGTCACAACCTCCAGTTAAGGGAAACCTTCAGGTCCCAGCAGCCAACACCCCATTCCAAGGTCTCCATGAACACAAACCCGCATTATGACCCATCCGCAGGCGAGTCCATTTCAACACATCCCCTTTGGTTGCTCCCCAAAAGAAGCAGATCGAACCTGCCTTGTCATTAGGAGACAATAGGAATGTGAGGCGGGCACTCCAGGAATCCATCCTCAGAACCCTGCACTGCCGTGGTTCCGCATGGGACGTCCTGGAGCAATCTGACCGGTCTCGACTGTCCCGTAGAAGGAATCCTTGCCGATTGGAGCAACTTACAATGCCAATCGTGGGAAAGTCTCCATAACCCCATGATGCCCCCCACCATCATGAAGGGGCCATCCTGAACAGAAACTTCAACCTGAGCCTACGTCTGATCCTCGCCCTGACTTCAGATGCATGAGATTTAGATTTAGCTCTACAGAGTGTGCCTGCCATGATCTTGACCCAAAACCTAAGCTTAGCTTGTGTTCTCTCACTTCCTTCCTCACAATTCTGGCCCACAAGCCCTCCAGTGTGAGAATTCCGTCGCCACAATGCAGCACTCTTCCTTCCCTCCAGAAGAAAAACGTTGCCCCTGGGGCTACCCAGAAACGCCAAATGAGGATCAACCTGCATGCCACTCAACTTTACTCCAATTATACAGTCTAAGCTTGGCACTAATGCCCTGTCTGACACAGCCTGAGCCTGGACCTCCTGGATGACACCCAGAAAGGTGGTGTCACACCTAAGGACTGTGCCAGTGCTCTCCAAGGGAACTCTGCCCGTTTCATTTGCCACAACCTTACAGATTAGGAGAAACCTCCAATTCCCAAGACCAGCCCAATAGTGTTGGCCTCCCCCAACAAACATGGGTGATCTGACACAAGCTGAGCAGTGACCTCCATTCTGAATCTTAGACAGAGACACTCAGAGGAGAATATTGAAAAGGACAGGCCCCTAGACTGTAATCAGATCCATTGCTTTGGATTCCAGGCATTGTTCCCCAGATGCTTGGTTTCCAATACCAGGTTGTGGGGGTTTCAGAACAAATCTCGTCTCTACATGGGAAACTTGCTCTTTGGAGCTGCATCAAAACCTTAGGTTAGGAGAATTCTTCAGGGCAACAGAGCCACTGCCCCATTCCAAGGGATCCATGGACACAAATCCACATCATGACTGATCCTCATGAGATTCCATTTCAATTCAGCCCCCTCGGTTGTTCCCCCAGTGACAGCAGATCGAATCCTCCTTTTCACTAGGACACAACTGGAATGCAAGTTGGACTGCCCATGCATCCATCATTAGAACTGTGCTTTGGAGCATTTCTTATGGGACGTCCTTGATCCATCCAAAAGGTCGTGACTGTCCCGCTGATGGAATCCTTGTGGTTTGGAGCATCACACACTCACAAAGTTGGAAATCTTCCATGGTTTCCTGATGCCCCCCCCACCTTCATGAAGGGGACATCATGTACAGAAACTCCAACCTAAGCCAACATCTGATCCTCGCCCTGACTTCAGATGCACGATCTCATTTCAGGTCTGTAGAGTGTGCCTGCCATGTCACCGCTGCGAATTCTAAGCTGAACTTGTGTTCTCAGACTTCTGTCCTAAAACACCTGGCCCACAAGCCCTGAAGTTGGCAATTCTGGAGCCAGAATGCAGCACTCTGCCTGCCCTCCAGAAGAAAATCTTTGCCCTATGGGGCCAACCAGAAACCCCAAATGAGGACCAACCTTCACATCACTCGACTGTACCCCAATTATACAGTCTAGCCTGGGGACTAATGCCCTGCCTGACACAGCCTAAGCCCTGACCTCATGATGGACACAGACATCTGGCCGCACACTAAGTGCATCGGACCCACCATGGCCTTAGGTCGTCATCTCTTACCAACCTCGGTTTTCAGGCTTCAGAATCTAGACCTTATCTCTACTCACTGCCATGCCGTGTACGTGATGCAGAAATCAGAACTCCTCCTTCCCCATGACCAGAAACCCTGTGGTTGGCATGTTGTCCAACGTGCAGTGTAGGAGAAACCAGCATGGCCCATGAGGCCTCAGACATGCTTGAGGGCTGCGATGGGCACAAACACACATTAGGACCCTAAGCATGAACCCTGGCCTTAAGTAAAGCCTCTCCGGGGCTGGACCAAGAGTCCACATATGGAGATTACCATGCCCCTACTCCCCAAACCTTAACCAGTGCTTGAGAAGTCTAGTCACCCCTACTCAGATCTCTTCTCTAGAATCCCTCCTTGGTGGGACACATGAGGTTAAAAAAAAAATAGAGAAAGGACACCTACCATCCAAAGAATGATCGCAAACACTTGGAATTGGGCCAAATTCACAGAGAGAAATACTCGTCCATGGCTGATGAGGCCATCCTGACATTCCACGGCCACCATTGACACAAAATCCGGAGACAAAAGCCTGAAAAAGCGCCACACACTCGCCCTTTGTTCAAAGCCTGAAAAATTCTCACGGTCTGTAGATCGGGCCTGCCATACCTATGTCCCCAAACCTAAGCCAAGTTTGTGTTTTCAGACTTATGTCTCCATTGTCCTGGCCCACACACCCTCAAGGCTTGGCCCCATGGAGCCACACCTCAGGACTGTGCCTGCCCTCTCCATGGGAATTCTGCTCATTCCTTTGGCACAACCTGACAGATTAGGAGAAACATCCGAAGTCCCCGAGGCCACCCCAATTTTGTAGGATGTCCGGGACAAACAGGGACCATCTGCCACAAGCTGAGCCACTACCTCCAATCAGACCTGTAGATAGATATCCATAGAAAAGAAGATTGAAGAGGACAGGCACCTAGGCCCTAAACGAATTCATTGCTTTTGTTTTCATGTATCTCTCCTCAGAGGCCTGGATTCCAATACCAGCACATGGGGGTTTCTGGAGCTACCAATCAGAAAAAATCGCATGCCACATGGGAATCATGCTATATGGAACTGTGTCAAAACCTCCAGTTAGGAGAAAATTTCACGTCACTGGAGCCACCGCCCCATTCCAATGTCTCAATGGACACAATCCCACATTATGACCCATCCTCAGGAGAGTCCATTTCAACACAAACCTGGCGGTTGCTCACCCAGTGCCAGCAGATCAAACCTGCTTTGTCACTAGGAGACAATTGGAATGCGAGTTCGTTGCCCAGGTATCCATGTTAGAACTCTGCTCTGGAGAAATTCCTAATGGGGTGTCCTTGATCCATTCAACAGGTCTCAACTGTCCTGCAGAAGGAATCCTTGTGGTTTGCAGCATCACACACTCGCACCGTGGGAAAACCTCCATGGCCTCGTGATGCCTCCACCTTCAGGTAGAGGACATCATGGACAGAAACTCCCGTCTGATCCTCGCCCTGACCTCAGATGCATGAGATCTCAATTCAGCTCTGCAGAGTGTGCCTGCCTTGCCCTCGCCCCAAAACCTAAGCCAGCTCACACTCCTGGCCCACAAGCCTTCCACTTTGGGAATTCTGGAGACAAAATGCAGCACTCTGCCTGCCCTCCAGAAGAGAGACTTTGCCCTAGGGGTCTACCCAGAAACATCAAATGAGGATCAACCTGCAATTCTCTAGACTGTACCCCAATTATACAGTCTAGCCTGGGCACTAATGCCCTGTCTGACACAGCCTGAACCCAGACCTCGTGACCGACACCCAGACACCTGGCTTCACACTGAACACATCGAACATGCCATGGCCTTAGGTCATCATCTCTTCCCAACCTTGGTCTTCAGGCTTCAGAACCTAGACATTATCTCCACTCACAACTAAGTGATGTACGTGATGCAGAAATCAGAACTTCACCTTCCCCATGACCAGAAACCTTGTGGTTGGCATGTTGTCCAACGTTCAGTATATGAGAACCCAGCATGGCCAATGAGGCCTCAGACATGCTTGGGGGCTGCGATGGGCACAAACACACATTAGGACCCTAAGCATGAACCCTGGCCTCAAGTAAAGTCTCTCCGGGGCTGGACCAAGAGCCTGCATATGGGACTTGCCATGCCCCTACTCCCCCAATCCTAGCCAGAGCTTGAGAAGTCTAGTCATCCTTATTCAGAGCTCTTTTCTGGAATCCCTCTTTGGTGGGACACATAAGGTAAAAAAAAAAAAAAAACAAGATAAAGAAAAAAAAAAAAAAGTAAGGACTCCTACCATCCAAAGAATGACCCCAAACACTTGGAATCTGGCCAAATCCACAGAGAGAAATACTCGTCCATGGTCGATGAGGCCAGCCTGACATTCCACGGCCACCATTGACACAAAATCCGGAGACAAAAACCTGAAAAAGCGCCACACACTTGCCCTTTGTTCAGAGCCCCCAAAATTCTCAATGTCTGTAGATCGGGCCTGCCATACCTATGTCCCCAAACCTAAGCCGAGTTTGTGTTTTCAGATTTCTGTCTCCATTGTCCTCACCCACACATTCTAAAGGCTGAGCCCCATGGAGCCACACCTCAGGACTGTGCCTGCCCTCTCCAAGGGAATTCTGCTCATTCATTTGGCACAACCTGACAGATTAGGAGAATCATCCAAAATCTCTGAGTCCATCCCAATAGTGTCGGATGTCCTGGACATACAGGGACCCTCTGGCACAAGCTGAGCCACTACCTCCAATCAGAACCTTAGACAGATATCCATAGAAAAGAATATTAAACAAGACAGGCACCTAGGCCCTAATTGGATCCATTGCTTTTGTTTTCAGGCATCTCTCCTCAGAGGCCTGGATTCCAATACCAGCATAAGGGGGTTTCCAGAGCTACCTATCAGAAAAAATCTCGTCTCCACATGGGAATCTTGCTCTATGGAGCTCTGTCATAACCTCCAGTTAGGAGAAAACTTCAGGTCACTGGAGCCACTGCCCCATTTGAATATCTCCATGGACACAATCCCAAATTATGACCCATCCTCAGGAGAGTCCATTTCAACTAAACCCCCTCGGTTGCTACTCCAGAGCCAGCAGATTGAACCTGCCTTGTCGCTAGGAGACAATTGAAATGCGAGTTGGGCTCTTCAGGCATCCATCCTTAGAACCCTGCTCTTGCGTCGTTCCTTATGGGACATCCTTGAGCCATCCAACAGGTCTCGACTGTCCCACAGGAGTCCTTGTGCATGGACCACCTAACAACTCATATCATGGAAAGCTTCCAAGGTCACATGATGCCCCCAATCTTCATGAAGGCAGATCATGGAAAGAAACTCCAACCTGAGCCAACAGCTGATCTTCGCCTTGACTTCAGATGCACGAGATCTTGATTCAGCTCTTCAGAGTGTACCTGCTGTGCCCTCACCCCAAAACCTAAGCGTAGCTAGGGTTCTCCGACTTCCGTCCTCACTCTCCTGGACCACACGCCCTCTATTTTGGGATTTCCGATGACACAGTGCTGCACTCTGCCTGCCCTCTAGAAGAAAAATATTGCCCTATGGGTCTACCCAGAAACCTCAAATGAAGATAAACCTGCACGTCACTCAACTGTACACCAATTATATAGTCTAGCCTGTGCACTAATGCCCTGTCTGACAGAACCTGAGGCCTGAATTCCCAACCGACACCCAGACAGCTTGCAGTACACTGAGAACATCTGAACCGCCATGGCCTTAGGTCGCCATCTCTTTCCAACTTCGGTTTTCAGGCTACAGAATCCTAGACCTTATCTCTACTCACTTCCCATGGGTGAACGTGACGCAGAAATCAGAACTCCTCCTTCCCTCTCGCCAGAATCTTGTGGTTGGCATCTTGTCCAACGTTCAGTGTAGGACCCCTGTAGGGCCTACAGGGGTAGTAGTAGGGCCCCTGAGGGTAGTGTAGGGTCCCTGAGGCCCTGCCTATGCTTAAGAGCTGCGGTGGGCTCAAACACACATTGGGACCCTCAGTTTGAGCCCTGTCCTCAAGTAAAGCCTCTCAGTGGCTGGACCATGAGCCCGCATATGGGGCCTGCCATGCCCCAAGTCACCCAATCTTAACCAGAGGTAGAGACATCTAGTCACCCCTACTCATGGCTCTGCTCTGGAATCCCTCTTTGGTGGGACATTTGAGGTAAATAAACACAGAAAGGACTCCTCCCACTCACAGAATGACCCCAATCACTTGGGATTGGGCCATCCCAAGTGATTGGGGTCCAGAGAGAAAGACTCGTCCATGGCCCATGAGGCCAGCCCGACATTCCACGGCCACGATTGACACAAAATCCAGAGACGTAAGCTTCAGCAAGCGTTCACACTCACCCTTAGGTCATAGCCCCAAAAATTCTCCTCATAGTCTGTAGATTGGGCCTGCCATACCTACGTCCCCAAACCTAAGCCAAGTTTGTGTTTTCAGACTTCTATCCTGACATCCCTGTCCCACACACCCTCCAGACTGAGGCCCCTGGAGCCACACCTCAGGACTGTGCCTGCCCTCTCCAAGGAAATTCTTCCCATTCCATTGGCCACAACCCTACAGATAAGGAGAAACCTCCAAAGTCCCAGAGGCCATTCCAATAGTGTAGGCCACCCAGGACAAAGAGGGGCGATCTCTCACAAGCTGAGCAACGACGTCAACTCACCCATAGACAGATAACCCAAGAGAAGAAGATTAAACTGGACTATCCCCTAGAATGTAATTGGTTCCATTGCTTTTTTTTCTAAGCATCTCTCCTCAGAGGCCTGTTTTCCAATACCAGCATATGGGGGATTCCAGAGATACCAATCAGAACAAATCTTGTCTTCACATGGGAAACTTATCCTTTGGAGCTCTGTAAAAGCCTCCAGTTAGGAGAAACCTTCAGGTAGCCGGAGGAACCGTCCTATTCCAAGGTCTCCATGGACACATACCCGCATTATGACCATTCGGCAGGAGAGTACATTTCAACTCAGCCCCGTCGATTACTCCCCCAGAGGCAGAATATCAAACCTGCCTTGTCGCTAGGAGACAACTGGAATGCAAAGCAGACTCTCTAGGCATCCATCCTTGGAATCCTGCTCTGGCGCCGTTCCATATGGGATGTCCTGGAGCCTTCCAACAGGTCTTGACTGTCCCACAGAAGGAATCCTTGCAGATTGGAGCATCTCACAACTCCTATCGTGGGAAAACCTACATGGCCTCATGAGATGCTCCCCTTTATAAAGGGGCCATCATGGACAGAAACTCCAACCTGAGCCAACTTCTGATGCATTGCTTTGGTTTCTAGGTATCTCTCCTCAGAGGCCTGGTTTCCAATATCAGAATATGGGGGTTTCCTAAGGAAACAATCAGAACAGATCTCATCTCCACATGGGAAACTTGCTCTTTGGAGCTGTGTCAATACCTCAGGTTAGGAGGATCCTTCAGGGCGCTGGCACCATGGCCCAATCCCAAGGTCTCCAAGGACACAAACTTACATTATGATCCATTCTCAGGAGAGTCCATTTCAAATCAGCCCCCGCGGCTGCTCACCAAGAGCCAGCAGATCAAACCTTCCTTGTCACTAGGAGACAGTTAGAATGGGAGGCGGGCTTCCCAGGCATCCATCCTTAGAACCCTGCTCTGGAGAACTTCTTTATGGGACGTCTTGAATCCAACCAACCTGTCTTGACTGTCTCGCAGAATGAATCCTTGTGGTTTGAAGCATCACACAATAACACTGTGAGAAAACCTCCATTTCCTCATGATGCCCCACACCTTCATAATGGGCCATTACGGACAGAAACTCCATCCTAAGCCAAAGTCTGATCCTCGCCCTGAATTCAGTAGCATAAGATCTCGATTCAGCACTTGAGAGTGTGCCTGCTGGGCCCTCACCCTGAAACCTAGCCTAACTTGTGTTCCCAGACTTCCGTCCTCAGAATCCTGGCCACACCCCTCCAGTTTGGAAATTCTGGAGACACAATACAGCACACAACCTGGCCTCCAGAAGAAAAATGTTGCCCTATAGGGCTAACCAGAAACGCCAAATGAGTAACAACCTGCATGCCACTCGACCATACCCCAATTATACAGTCTAGCCTGTGCACTAAAGCCCTGTCTGACACAGCGTGAGGGCAGACCTCCAGTCCAACACCCAGACAGTTGGCCGTACACTGAGCATACCAAACCCACAATGGCTTTAGGCCATCATCTCTACCCAACCTCAATTTTCACCTTCAGAACCTAGACCTTATCTCCACTCACTGCTCAGGAGTGAACGTGATGCAAGAATCAGAAATTCTCCTTCGCCTTGGCAAGAAACCTAGTGGTTGGCATGTTGTCCAATGTTCATTGTAGGAGAAAGCAGCATGGACTATGAGGCCCCACCTATCCCTGAGGGCCACAATTTGCAAAAACATACATTGTGACACTCAGCGTGAGCCCTATCCTCATGTAAAGCCTCTTAGTGACTGGAACAATAGCCCACATATGGGGCTTGCCAAGCCCCCAGTCCCCCAATCTCAACCAGAGTTCGAGATGTCTAGTCACCCCTACTCAGGGCTCTACTCTGGAATCCCTCTTTGGTGGGACACCTGAGGTAAAAAAAAAAAAAAATACAGAAAGGACTCTTCCCATCCACAGAATGATCCCAACCACTTGGGATCAGGCCAAATCACCAGAGAAAGAATTGTCCATGGCCCTTGAGGACACCCCGACATTCCACGGCCACCATTGACACAAAATCCAGAGACAAAACCCTGAGCAAGCGCCACATACTCGCCCTTTGTTCATAGCCCGGAAAATTCTCACGGTCTGTAGATCGAGCCTTCATACATACATCCCCAAACCTAAGCTGAGTTTGTGTTTTCAGACTTCTGTCCCCACAGTCCTGGCCCACACAACATCCAAGCTGGGGCCCCAGGAGCCACACCTCAGGACTGGGGCTTCCCTCTCCAGGGGAATTCTGCCATTTCCATTGGCCACAACCCTATAGATTAGGAGAATCCTCCAAACTCCCACAGGCCATCTGAATTGTGTTGGCTGCCCAGGACAAACAGGGATGATCTTTCACAAGTTAGGAAACCAACTCCACTCAGACCCAGAGACAGATATCCCCATAGAATAAGATTGAACTGGAAGGGCACTTAGGCCCTAATCAGATCCATTGCTTTTGATTCCAGTCATCTCTCCTCAGAGGCCTGGTTTCCAATACCAGCATATGGGAGATTCCTTAGACACTCATCAAAACAATTCTCTTCTCTACATAGGAAACATACTCTTTAGAGCTCCATCAAAACCTCCGGTTATGAACATCCCTCAAGGCCCCGGATCAAGCACCCCATTCCAAGGTCTACATGGACACAAATGCACATTATGACCAATCCTCAACTCACCCATTTCAACACACCCGCCTCGGTTGCTCCCCTAGATCCAGCAGATCGAACTTGCCTTGGCTCTATGAGACACCTGGAATGGGAGGCAGGCTGCCCAGGCATCCATCCTTAGAACCCTGCTCTGGATAACTTCCTTATGGGATGTTCTGGAGCCATCCAACAGGTCTCGACTGTCCCACAGAAGAAATCATTGTGGTTTGGAGCATCTCACAATTCCCATCGTTGGAAAACCTCCATGTCCTCGTGACACCCTCCCCTTCATGAAGGGGCCGTCATGGACAGAAACGCCGACCTAAGCCAACGTCTGATCCTAGCTCTGTCTTCAGGTATACGGGATCTCGAATCATCTCTGCAGAGGGTGCCTGCCTTCCCTTCACCTTGAAATCTAAGTCTGGCTTGTGTTCTCAGAATTTTTTCCTCACACTCCTGGCCCACAAGCCTTCCAGTTTGGGAATGCTGGAACCACTATGTGGCACTGTGTCTTCCCTCCAGAAGAAAAACGTTGCCCTCTGGGGCTACCCAGTAACCACAAATGAGTACCATCCTGCACGAAACTCGACTGCACCCCAATGATACAGTCTAGCCTGGGCACTTATTCCCTGTCTGCCACAGCCTGAGCCTGCACCTCCCAACCCACACTCAACAGCTGGCCGAACACTGAGCACATCGGACACACCATGGCCTTAGGGCTTCATCTCTTCCCAAGCTCAGTTTTCAGGCTTCAGAACCTAGACCTTAAATCCAATCACAGACCCGGAGTGAAAGTGTTGCAGAAATTAGAACTCCATCTTCCCCATGGCCAGAAAACTTGTGGTTCCCATACTGTGCAACGTTCAGTGTAGGAGGCACCAGCATGGTACTTTAGGCCACGCCCTGACTTGAAAGGATCCTTGGGCACAAAACCACATTGTGAAACTCAGTGTGAGACCTATCCTCAAGGAAGGCCTCTCAGTGTCTGGACAAAGAGCGCACATATGGGGCTTGCCATGTTCTTAGGTCCCAATGTTAACCAGAGGTCTGGTTGTCCAGTTGCCCCCACCCACGACTCTGCTCTGGAATCCCTCTTTTGGTGGTCCACCTGAGTTAGAAAAACAAAATAAAACAAAAAAAAATAATCAAAAAAAACAGAAAGGCCTCCTCCCTTCCCACAGAATGACCCAAAACTCTTGGTATCGGGTCAAATCCCCAGAAAGGGAGCCTCATCGATGTCCCATGAGGACACCCCGACATTCCATGGCAATCGGTGACACATTTCCAGAAAAAAAAAAAAAAAAAACATGAGCAAGCACCTCACATTCGCCCTTTGTTCATATCCCGAAGAGGTCTCCTCACGGTCTATAGATCGGGCCGGCCATACCTACATCCCCCAACCTAAGTGGAGTTTGTGTTTTCAGACTTTTGTCCAAATAGCCCTGGACCACACACGCTCCACACTTGGGTCCCTGGAGCCACACCTCAGGACTGTGCTTCCCTTTCAAGGGAATTCTTCCCATTACATTGGCCACAAACTTGCAAATTAAGAAAAACCTCCAAAGTCACCGAGGCCATCCCAATAGTGTAGGCCGCCCAGGACAAACAGGGGTGATCTCAAACCAGCTGAGCAACTACCTCCACTCAGACAACAGATGTCCCCAGAGAAGAATATTGAACCGGACAGGCCCCAAGGCCCTAATCAGATCCAATGCTTTGGTTTCCAGGCATCTCTCCTCAGAGGCCTCGTTTCCAATACCAGCATATGGTGGTTTCCTGAGGCACCAATAAAAACAAATCTCGTCTCCCCATGGAAAACTTGCTCATTGGAGCTTTGTCATAACCTCTGGTTAGGAGAATCCTTCAGGGCCCTGGTGCCACTGCCCCATACCAAGGTCTCCATGGACTCAAACCAACATTAAGACCATCCTCAGGAAAGTCCATTTCAACTCAGCCCCCTCTGTTGCTACCCCAAGCCAGCAGATCAAACGTTTCTTGTTGCTAGGAGACAATTGGAATGTGAGGCTGGCTGCCCAGGCATCCATACTTAGAACCCTGTTCTGGAAAAATACCTTATAAGAAGTCCTGGAGCCATCCAACAAATCTTAATTGTCCCACAGAAGGAATCCTTGCGGTTTGGAGCATCTCACAACTCCAATAGTGGGAAAACCCCCATGGCCTCATAATGCCCCCCCTTCCTGAAGGGGCCAACATGGACAAACTCAAACCTGAGCCAAAGTCTGAACCTCGACCTGACTTCAGACGCATGAGATCTCAATTCAGCTCTGCAGAGTGTGCCTGCCATGTCCTTGCCCCGAAACCTAAGCCTAGCTTGTGTTCTCAGACTTCCGTCCTCACTCTCCTGGCCCACAAGCCCTCCAGTTTGGGAATTCCGAAGCCACAATGCAGCACTCTGCCTGCCCTCCAGAAGAAAAACTATGCCCTATGCTGCTAATAAGAAACCCCAAATGATTTTCTAATGCATGCCACTCGATTGTAAAGCAATTATACAGCCCACCCTGTATACTAATGCCCTGTCTGGCACAGCCTGAGACAAGACATCCCAAACGACAACCAGACAGCTGGCCCCAACCTGGACACATAGGAACCGCTATGGCTGTAGGTCGTCATCTCTTCCCAACCTCGATTTCAGGCTTCAGAACCTAGACCTTATCTCCAATCACTGCCCAGGGGTGAACGTGATGCAGAAATTAGAATTCCTCCTTCCCCATGGCCAGAACCCTTGTGGTTGGCATGTTGTCCAAAGTTCAATGTGGGAAAACCTGCATTGTCCGAAAGGCCACGCCAGTGCTTGCGGGCCGCCTAGGGCACAGACATGCATTGTGACCTGCAGCATGAGTCCCGTATTAAAGTAACGCCTCTCAGTGGCTGGACCAAGATCCTGCATATGGGGCTTGTCATATCCATAGGCCCCCAGGCTTAACCAGAGGGCGAGTATTCCAGTTGTCAGAACCCACTGCTATGCTCTAGAATCCCTCTACTGGGGGGACACATGAAGCAGAAAACAGGACACTTCCCTTCCCACAGAATGACCCCAAACTCTTGGGGGCTGGACAAACTACCAGAGAGGGAGACTTCTACGACCCATGAGGCAACTCCTACATTAAACGGCCATTGTGGACAAAACATCCAGAGACAAAAGCCTAAGCGACTGCCTCCCTCTCACCCTTCTTTCATATCCAGAGGAGCTCCCCTCATGGACTGTAGATCAGGCCTGCCGTAACCTCGGCACCAAACCTGAGCTGAGTTAGGGTTTTTGGATGTCTGTCTGCACAGCCATGGCCCACACAGCCTCCAGGCTGGGGTCTCTGGAGCCACACCACAGAACTGTGCCTGCTCTCTCCTAAGAAACTGCCCATTCCATTGGCCACAACTCTACAAAATAGTAGAAACCTCAAGGTCCCCAAGGACATCCCACTACCGCAAGCCGCACTGGACAAATAGGGGCATTATGACACAAGCTGAGCAACTACTACCTCCATGCAGACACACAGACAGATATCCGCAGAGACAGAAGATTGAACCAGACAGGCCCCTAGGCCCTATTATGAACTTTGCTTCGGTGTCCAGGTATCACTCCTCAGAGGCCTGGGTTTGAAGACCAGCGTACGGGGCTTTCCTGAGGCACCAGACAGAAGACCTCTCATCTCCACATGGGAAGCTTCCTTGTTGGAGTTGTGTCAAGCCCTTCGGGTTGGAGAATCCTGCAGAGTCCCTTAGCTACTGCCACATTCCAAGGTCTCCATGGCCACCAACCCACATTATGACTCATCCTCGGCAGAGTCCATTTAAACTCAGGCTTCTGGGTAGCTCACCCAAGAGCCCCCAGATTGAGCGTGCCTTGTCTCCACCAGGCAATGGGAAGGTGAGTTGGCGTTTCTCGGCATCCATGCTTAGGGCCCTGCTCTCGAGTCTTTCTCTATGGGGCATCCTGGAACCATCCAATAGTACTCGACTGTCCTGAAGAAGGAAACTTTGAAGTATGGAGAAGCTCACAACTCCCAGCGTAGGGAAACCCCCCGGCCTCATGACGCCCCCACCCCCTTCAGGAAGGGGCCGTCATGGACACAAACTGCAGCTTGAGGCAACATCTGATAATCGCCCGGACCTCACCTGCAGGAGATCTCGATTCAGCCTCTGCAGAGTGGGCCTGCCATGCTCTTGGCCCCAAAACTTGTGCTAGCTTGTGTTTTCAGACTTCCTTCCTCACAATCCTGGCCACACCCCTCCAGTTTGGCAATTCTGGAGACACAATGCAGCACTCTGCCTGCCCTCCAGAAGAAAAATGTTGCCCTATAGGGCTAACCAGAAACGCCAAATGAGTAACAACTTGCATGCCACTCGACCATACCCCAATTATACAGTCTAGCCTGTGCACTAAAGCCCTGTCTGACACAGCCTGAGGGCAGACCTCCAGTCCAACACCCAGACAGCTGGCCATACACAGAGCATATCATACCCACAATGGCTTTAGGCCATCATCTCTACCCAACCTCAGTTTTCACCTTCAGAACCTAGACCTTATCTCCACTCACTGCTCAGGAGTGAACGTGATGCAAGAATCAGAACTTCTCCTTCGCCTTGGCAAGAAACCAAGTGGTTGGCATGTTGTCCAATGTTCATTGTAGGAGAAAGCAGGATGGACTATGAGGCCCCACCTATCCCTGAGGGCCACAATGTGCACAAACACACATTGTGACCCTCAGCATGAGCCCTATCCTCATGTAAAGCCTCTTAGTGACTGGAACAACAGCCCCCATATGGGGCTTGCCAAGCCCCTAGTCCCCCAATCTCAACCAGAGTCCGAGATGTCTAGTCACCCCTACTCAGGGCTCTACTCGGGAATCCATCTTTGGTGGGACACTTGAGGTAAAAAAAAAAAAATACAGAAAGGACTCTTCCCATCCACAGAATGATCCCAACCACTTGGGATCAGGCCAAATCACCAGAGAAAGAATTGTCCATGGCCCTTGAGGACACCCCGACATTCCACGGCCACCATTGACACAAAATCCAGAGACAAAACCCTGAGCAAGCGCCACATACTCGCCCTTTGTTCATAGCCCGGAAAATTCTCACGGTCTGTAGATCGAGCCTTCATACATACATCCCCAAACCTAAGCTGAGTTTGTGTTTTCAGACTTCTGTCCCCACAGGCCTGGACCACAAACGCTCCACACTTGGGTCCCTGGAGCCACACCTCAGGACTGTGCTTCCCTTTCAAGGGAATTCTTCCCATTCCATTGGCCACAACCTTGCAAATTAGGAAAAACCTCCAAAGTCACCGAGGCCATCCCAATAGTGTAGGCCTCCCAGGACAAACAGGGGTGATCTCAAACCAGCTGAGCAACTACCTCCACTCAGACAACAGATGTCCACAGAGAAGAATATTGAACCGGACAGGCCCCTAGGCCCTAATCAGATCCATTGCTTTGGTTTCCAGGCATCTGTCCTCAGAGGCCTCGTTTCCAATACCAGCATATGGTGGTTTCCTGAGGCACCAATAAGAACAAATCTCGTCTCCCCATGGAAAACTTGCTCATTGGAGCTTTGTCATAACCTCTGGTTAGGAGAATCCTTCAGGGCCCTGGTGCCACTGCCCCATACCAAGGTCTCCATGGACTCAAACCAACATTAAGACCATCCTCAGGAAAGTCCATTTCAACTCAGCCCCCTCTGTTGCTACCACAAGCCAGCAGATCAAAAGTTTCTTGTTGCTAGGAGACAATTGGAATGTGAGGCTGGCTGCCCAGACATCCATACTTAGAACCCTGTTCTGGAAAAATACCTTATAAGACGTCCTGGAGCCATCCAACAAATCTTAATTGTCCCACAGAAGGAATCCTTGCGGTTTGGAGCATCTCACAACTCCAATAGTGGGAAAACCCCCATGGCCTCATAATGCCCCCCCTTCCTGAAGGGGCCAACATGGACAGAAACTCAAACCTGTGCCAAAGTCTGAACCTCGACCTGACTTCAGACGCATGAGATCTCAATTCAGCTCTGCAGAGTGTGCCTGCCATGTCCTTGCCCCGAAACCTAAGCCTAGCTTGTGTTCTCAGACTTCCGTCCTCACTCTCCTGGCCCACAAGCCCTCCAGTTTGGGAATTCCGAAGCCACAATGCAGCACTCTGCCTGCCCTCCAGAAGAAAAACTTTACCCTCTGCTGCTAATAAGAAACCCCAAATGATTTTCTAATGCATGCCACTCGATTGTAAAGCAATTATACAGCCCACCCTGTATACTAATGCCCTGTCTGGCACAGCCTGGGTCAAGACATCCCAAACGACAACCAGACAGCTGGCCCCAACCTGGACACATAGGACCCGCTATGGCTGTAGGTCGTCATCTCTTCCCAACCTCGGTTTTCAGGCTTCAGAACCTAGACCTTATCTCCAATCACTGCCCAGGGGTGAACGTGATGCAGAAATTAGAATTCCTCCTTCCCCATGGCCAGAAACCTTGTGGTTGGCATGTTGTCCAACGTCCAATGTGGGAAAACCTGCATTGTCCGAAAGGCCACGCCAGTGCTTGAGGGCCGCCTAGGGCACAGACATGCATTGTGACCTGCAGCGTGAGTCCCGTATTAAAGTAACGCCTCTCAGTGGCTGGACCAAGATCCTGCATATGGGGCTTGTCATATCCATAGGCCCCCAGGCTTAACCAGAGGGCGAGTATTCCAGTTGTCAGTACCCACTGCTATGCTCTAGAATCCCTCTACTGGGGGGACACATGAAGCAGAAAACAGGACACTTCCCTTCCCACAGAATGACCCCAAACTCTTGGGGCCTGGACAAACTACCAGAGAGGGAGACTTCTACGACCCATGAGGCAACTCCTACATTAAACGGCCATTGTGGACAAAACATCCAGAGACAAAAGCCTGAGCGACTGCCTCCATCTCACCCTTCTTTCATATCCAGAGGAGCTCCCCTCATGGACTGTAGATCAGGCCTGCTGTAACCTTGGCCCCAAACCTGAGCTGAGTTAGGGTTTTTGGATGTCTGTCTGCATAGCCATGGCCCACACAGCCTCCAGGCTGGGGTCTCTGGAGCCACACCACAGAACTGTGCCTGCTCTCTCCTAAGAAACTGCCCATTCCATTGGCCACAACTCTACAAAATAGTAGAAACCTCAAGGTCCCCAAGGACATCCCACTACCGCAAGCCGCACTGGACAAATAGGGGCATTATGACACAAGCTGAGCAACTACTACCTCCATGCAGACACACAGACAGATATCCGCAGAGACAGAAGATTGAACCAGACAGGCCCCTAGGCCCTATTATGAACTCTTGCTTTGGTGTCCAGGTATCACTCCTCAGAGGCCTGGGTTCGAAGACCAGCATACAGGGCTTTACTGAGGCACCAGACAGAAGACCTCTCATCTCCACATGGGAAGCTTCCTTGTTGGAGTTGTGTCAAGCCCTTCGGGTTGGAGAATCCTGCAGAGTCCCTTAACTACTGCCACATTCCAAGGTCTCCATGGCCACCAACCCACATTATGACTCATCCTCGGCAGAGTCCATTTAAACTCAGGCTTCTGGGTAGCTCACCCAAGAGCCCCCAGATTGAGCGTGCCTTGTCTCCACCAGGCAATGGGAAGGTGAGTTGGCGTTTCTCGGCATCCATGCTTAGGGCCCTGCTCTCGAGTCTTTCTCTATGGGGCATCCTGGAACCATCCAATAGTACTCGACTGTCCTGAAGAAGGAAACTTTGAAGTATGGAGAAGCTCACAACTCCCAGCGTAGGGAAACCCCCCGGCCTCATGACGCCCCCACCCCCTTCAGGAAGGGGCCGTCATGGACACAAACTGCAGCTTGAGGCAACATCTGATAATCGCCCGGACCTCACGTGCAGGAGATCTCGATTCAGCCTCTGCAGAGTGGGCCTGCCATGCTCTTGGCCCCAAAACTTGTGCTAGCTTGTGTTTTCAGACTTCCTTCCTCACAATCCTGGCCACACCCCTCCAGTTTGGCAATTCTGGAGACACAATGCAGCACTCTGCCTGCCCTCCAGAAGAAAAATGTTGCCCAATAGGGCTAACCAGAAATGCCAAATGAGTAACAACCTGCATGCCACTCGACCATACCCCAATTATACAGTCTAGCCTGTGCATTAAAGCCCTGTCTGACACAGCCTGAGGGCAGACCTCCAGTCCAACACCCAGACAGCTGGCCATACACAGAGCATATCACACCCACAATGGCTAGGCCATCATCTCTACCCAACCTCAGTTTTCACCTTCAGAACCTAGACCTTATCTCCACTCACTGTTCAGGAGTGAACGTGATGCAAGAATCAGAACTTCTCCTTCGCCTTGGCAAGAAACCTAGTGGTTGGCATGTTGTCCAATGTTCATTGTAGGAGAAAGCAGGATGGACTATGAGGCCCCACCTAACCCTGAGGGCCACAATGTGCACAAACACACATTGTGACCCTCAGCGTGAGCCCTATCCTCATGTAAAGCCTCTTTGTGACTGCAACAACAGCCCCCATATGGGGCTTGCCAAGCCCCTAGTCCCCCAATCTCAACCAGAGTTCGAGATGTCTAGTCACCCCTACTCAGGGCTCTACTCGGGAATCCCTCTTTGGTGGGACACTTGAGGTAAAAAAAAAAAAATACAGAAAGGACTCTTCCCATCCACAGAATGATCCCAACCACTTGGGATCAGGCCAAATCACCAGAGAAAGAATTGTCCATGGCCCTTGAGGACACCCCGACATTCCACGGCCACCATTGACACAAAATCCAGAGACAAAACCCTGAGCAAGCGCCACATACTCGCCCTTTGTTCATAGCCCGGAAAATTCTCACGGTCTGTAGATCGAGCCTTCATACATACATCCCCAAACCTAAGCTGAGTTTGTGTTTTCAGACTTCTGTCCCCACAGGCCTGGACCACAAACGCTCCACACTTGGGTCCCTGGAGCCACACCTCAGGACTGTGCTTCCCTTTCAAGGGAATTCTTCCCATTCCATTGGCCACAACCTTGCAAATTAGGAAAAACCTCCAAAGTCACCGAGGCCATCCCAATAGTGTAGGCCGCCCAGGACAAACAGGGGTGATCTCAAACCAGCTGAGCAACTACCTCCACTCAGACAACAGATGTCCCCAGAGAAGAATATTGAACCGGACAGGCCCCAAGGCCCTAATCAGATCCAATGCTTTGGTTTCCAGGCATCTCTCCTCAGAGGCCTCGTTTCCAATACCAGCATATGGTGGTTTCCTGAGGCACCAATAAGAACAAATCTCGTCTCCCCATGGAAAACTTGCTCATTGGAGCTTTGTCATAACCTCTGGTTAGGAGAATCCTTCAGGGCCCTGGTGCCACTGCCCCATACCAAGGTCTCCATGGACTCAAACCAACATTAAGACCATCCTCAGGAAAGTCCATTTCAACTCAGCCCCCTCTGTTGCTACCCCAAGCCAGCAGATCAAACGTTTCTTGTTGCTAGGAGACAATTGGAATGTGAGGCTGGCTGCCCAGGCATCCATACTTAGAACCCTGTTCTGGAAAAATACCTTATAAGACGTCCTGGAGCCATCCAACAAATCTTAATTGTCCCACAGAAGGAATCCTTGCGGTTTGGAGCATCTCACAACTCCAATAGTGGGAAAACCCCCATGGCCTCATAATGCCCCCCCTTCCTGAAGGGGCCAACATGGACAGAAACTCAAACCTGTGCCAAAGTCTGAACCTCGACCTGACTTCAGACGCATGAGATCTCAATTCAGCTCTGCAGAGTGTGCCTGCCATGTCCTTGCCCCGAAACCTAAGCCTAGCTTGTGTTCTCAGACTTCCGTCCTCACTCTCCTGGCCCACAAGCCCTCCAGTTTGGGAATTCCGAAGCCACAATGCAGCACTCTGCCTGCCCTCCAGAAGAAAAACTTTACCCTCTGCTGCTAATAAGAAACCCCAAATGATTTTCTAATGCATGCCACTCGATTGTAAAGCAATTATACAGCCCACCCTGTATACTAATGCCCTGTCTGGCACAGCCTGGGTCAAGACATCCCAAACGACAACCAGACAGCTGGCCCCAACCTGGACACATAGGACCCGCTATGGCTGTAGGTCGTCATCTCTTCCCAACCTCGGTTTTCAGGCTTCAGAACCTAGACCTTATCTCCAATCACTGCCCAGGGGTGAACGTGATGCAGAAATTAGAATTCCTCCTTCCCCATGGCCAGAAACCTTGTGGTTGGCATGTTGTCCAACGTCCAATGTGGGAAAACCTGCATTGTCCGAAAGGCCACGCCAGTGCTTGAGGGCCGCCTAGGGCACAGACATGCATTGTGACCTGCAGCGTGAGTCCCGTATTAAAGTAACGCCTCTCAGTGGCTGGACCAAGATCCTGCATATGGGGCTTGTCATATCCATAGGCCCCCAGGCTTAACCAGAGGGCGAGTATTCCAGTTGTCAGTACCCACTGCTATGCTCTAGAATCCCTCTACTGGGGGGACACATGAAGCAGAAAACAGGACACTTCCCTTCCCACAGAATGACCCCAAACTCTTGGGGCCTGGACAAACTACCAGAGAGGGAGACTTCTACGACCCATGAGGCAACTCCTACATTAAACGGCCATTGTGGACAAAACATCCAGAGACAAAAGCCTGAGCGACTGCCTCCATCTCACCCTTCTTTCATATCCAGAGGAGCTCCCCTCATGGACTGTAGATCAGGCCTGCTGTAACCTTGGCCCCAAACCTGAGCTGAGTTAGGGTTTTTGGATGTCTGTCTGCATAGCCATGGCCCACACAGCCTCCAGGCTGGGGTCTCTGGAGCCACACCACAGAACTGTGCCTGCTCTCTCCTAAGAAACTGCCCATTCCATTGGCCACAACTCTACAAAATAGTAGAAACCTCAAGGTCCCCAAGGACATCCCACTACCGCAAGCCGCACTGGACAAATAGGGGCATTATGACACAAGCTGAGCAACTACTACCTCCATGCAGACACACAGACAGATATCCGCAGAGACAGAAGATTGAACCAGACAGGCCCCTAGGCCCTATTATGAACTCTTGCTTTGGTGTCCAGGTATCACTCCTCAGAGGCCTGGGTTCGAAGACCAGCATACAGGGCTTTACTGAGGCACCAGACAGAAGACCTCTCATCTCCACATGGGAAGCTTCCTTGTTGGAGTTGTGTCAAGCCCTTCGGGTTGGAGAATCCTGCAGAGTCCCTTAACTACTGCCACATTCCAAGGTCTCCATGGCCACCAACCCACATTATGACTCATCCTCGGCAGAGTCCATTTAAACTCAGGCTTCTGGGTAGCTCACCCAAGAGCCCCCAGATTGAGCGTGCCTTGTCTCCACCAGGCAATGGGAAGGTGAGTTGGCGTTTCTCGGCATCCGTCCTTAGGGCCCTGCTCTCGAGTCTTTCTCTATGGGGCATCCTGGAACCATCCAATAGTACTCGACTGTCCTGAAGAAGGAAACTTTGAAGTATGGAGAAGCTCACAACTCCCAGCGTAGGGAAACCCCCCGGCCTCATGACGCCCCCACCCCCTTCAGGAAGGGGCCGTCATGGACACAAACTGCAGCTTGAGGCAACATCTGATAATCGCCCGGACCTCACGTGCAGGAGATCTCGATTCAGCCTCTGCAGAGTGGGCCTGCCATGCTCTTGGCCCCAAAACTTGTGCTAGCTTGTGTTTTCAGACTTCCTTCCTCACAATCCTGGCCACACCCCTCCAGTTTGGCAATTCTGGAGACACAATGCAGCACTCTGCCTGCCCTCCAGAAGAAAAATGTTGCCCAATAGGGCTAACCAGAAATGCCAAATGAGTAACAACCTGCATGCCACTCGACCATACCCCAATTATACAGTCTAGCCTGTGCATTAAAGCCCTGTCTGACACAGCCTGAGGGCAGACCTCCAGTCCAACACCCAGACAGCTGGCCATACACAGAGCATATCACACCCACAATGGCTAGGCCATCATCTCTACCCAACCTCAGTTTTCACCTTCAGAACCTAGACCTTATCTCCACTCACTGTTCAGGAGTGAACGTGATGCAAGAATCAGAACTTCTCCTTCGCCTTGGCAAGAAACCTAGTGGTTGGCATGTTGTCCAATGTTCATTGTAGGAGAAAGCAGGATGGACTATGAGGCCCCACCTAACCCTGAGGGCCACAATGTGCACAAACACACATTGTGACCCTCAGCGTGAGCCCTATCCTCATGTAAAGCCTCTTTGTGACTGCAACAACAGCCCCCATATGGGGCTTGCCAAGCCCCTAGTCCCCCAATCTCAACCAGAGTTCGAGATGTCTAGTCACCCCTACTCAGGGCTCTACTCGGGAATCCCTCTTTGGTGGGACACTTGAGGTAAAAAAAAAAAAATACAGAAAGGACTCTTCCCATCCACAGAATGATCCCAACCACTTGGGATCAGGCCAAATCACCAGAGAAAGAATTGTCCATGGCCCTTGAGGACACCCCGACATTCCACGGCCACCATTGACACAAAATCCAGAGACAAAACCCTGAGCAAGCGCCACATACTCGCCCTTTGTTCATAGCCCGGAAAATTCTCACGGTCTGTAGATCGAGCCTTCATACATACATCCCCAAACCTAAGCTGAGTTTGTGTTTTCAGACTTCTGTCCCCACAGGCCTGGACCACAAACGCTCCACACTTGGGTCCCTGGAGCCACACCTCAGGACTGTGCTTCCCTTTCAAGGGAATTCTTCCCATTCCATTGGCCACAACCTTGCAAATTAGGAAAAACCTCCAAAGTCACCGAGGCCATCCCAATAGTGTAGGCCGCCCAGGACAAACAGGGGTGATCTCAAACCAGCTGAGCAACTACCTCCACTCAGACAACAGATGTCCCCAGAGAAGAATATTGAACCGGACAGGCCCCAAGGCCCTAATCAGATCCAATGCTTTGGTTTCCAGGCATCTCTCCTCAGAGGCCTCGTTTCCAATACCAGCATATGGTGGTTTCCTGAGGCACCAATAAGAACAAATCTCGTCTCCCCATGGAAAACTTGCTCATTGGAGCTTTGTCATAACCTCTGGTTAGGAGAATCCTTCAGGGCCCTGGTGCCACTGCCCCATACCAAGGTCTCCATGGACTCAAACCAACATTAAGACCATCCTCAGGAAAGTCCATTTCAACTCAGCCCCCTCTGTTGCTACCCCAAGCCAGCAGATCAAACGTTTCTTGTTGCTAGGAGACAATTGGAATGTGAGGCTGGCTGCCCAGGCATCCATACTTAGAACCCTGTTCTGGAAAAATACCTTATAAGACGTCCTGGAGCCATCCAACAAATCTTAATTGTCCCACAGAAGGAATCCTTGCGGTTTGGAGCATCTCACAACTCCAATAGTGGGAAAACCCCCATGGCCTCATAATGCCCCCCCTTCCTGAAGGGGCCCACATGGACAGAAACTCAAACCTGAGCCAAAGTCTGAACCTCGACCTGACTTCAGACGCATGAGATCTCAATTCAGCTCTGCAGAGTGTGCCTGCCATGTCCTTGCCCCGAAACCTAAGCCTAGCTTGTGTTCTCAGACTTCCGTCCTCACTCTCCTGGCCCACAAGCCCTCCAGTTTGGGAATTCCGAAGCCACAATGCAGCACTCTGCCTGCCCTCCAGAAGAAAAACTTTGCCCTATGCTGCTAATAAGAAACCCCAAATGATTTTCTAATGCATGCCACTCGATTGTAAAGCAATTATACAGCCCACCCTGTATACTAATGCCCTGTCTGGCACAGCCTGAGACAAGACATCCCAAACGACACCCAGACAGCTGGCCCCAACCTGGACACATAGGACCCGCTATGGCTGTAGGTCGTCATCTCTTCCCAACCTCGGTTTTCAGGCTTCAGAACCTAGACCTTATCTCCAATCACTGCCAAGGGGTGAACGTGATGCAGAAATTAGAATTCCTCCTTCCCCATGGCCAGAAACTTTGGGGTTGGCATGTTGTCCAACGTTCAATGTGGGAAAACCTGCATTGTCCGAAAGGCCACGCCAGTGCTTGAGGGCCGCCTAGGGCACAGACATGCATTGTGACCTGCAGCGTGAGTCCCGTATTAAAGTAACGCCTCTCAGTGGCTGGACCAAGATCCTGCATATGGGGCTTGTCATATCCATAGGCCCCCAGGCTTAACCAGAGGGCGAGTATTCCAGTTGTCAGTACCCACTGCTATGCTCTAGAATCCCTCTACTGGGGGGACACACGAAGCAGAAAACAGGACACTTCCCTTCCCACAGAATGACCCCAAACTCTTGGGGGCTGGACAAACTACCAGAGAGGGAGACTTCTACGACCCATGAGGCAACTCCTACATTAAACGGCCATTGTGGACAAAACATCCAGAGACAAAAGCCTGAGCGACTGCCTCCCTCTCACCCTTCTTTCATATCCAGAGGAGCTCCCCTCATGGACTGTAGATCAGGCCTGCTGTAACCTTGGCCCCAAACCTGAGCTGAGTTAGGGTTTTTGGATGTCTGCACAGCCATGGCCCACACAGCCTCCAGGCTGGGGTCTCTGGAGCCACACCACAGAACTGTGCCTGCTCTCTCCTAAGAAACTGCCCATTCCATTGGCCACAACTCTACAAAATAGTAGAAACCTCAAGGTCCCCAAGGACATCCCACTCCCGCAAGCGCACTGGACAATTAGGGGCATTATGACACAAGCTGAGCAACTACTACCTCCATGCAGACACACAGACAGATATCCGCAGAGACAGAAGATTGAACCAGACAGGCCCTTAGGCCCTATTATGAACTCTTGCTTTGGTGTCCAGGTATCACTCCTCAGAGGCCTGGGTTCGAAGACCAGCATACGGGGCTTTCCTGAGGCACCAGACAGAAGACGTCTCATCTCCACTTGGGAAGCTTCCTTGTTGGAGTTGTGTCAAGCCCTTCGGGTTGGAGAATTCTGCCGAGTCCCTTAGCTACTGCCACATTCCAAGGTCTCCATGGCCACCAACCCACATTATGACTCATCCTCGGCAGAGTCCATTTTAACTCAGCCTTCTGGGTAGCTCACCCAAGAGCCCGCAGATTGAGCGTGCCTTGTCTCCACCAGGCAATGGGAAGGTGAATTGGCGTTTCTCGGCATCCGTCCTTAGGGCCCTGCTCTCGAGTCTTTCTGTATGGGGCATCCTGGAACCATCCAATAGTACTCGACTGTCCTGAAGAAGGAAACTTTGAAGTATGGAGCAGCTCACAACTCCCAGCGTAGGGAAACCTCCCTGGACTCATGACCCCCCCACCCCCTTCAGGAAGGGGCCGTCATGGACACAAACTGCAGCTTGAGGCAACATCTGATAATCGCCCGGACCTCACGTGCAGGAGATCTCGATTCAGCCTCTGCAGAGTGGGCCTGCCATGCTCTTGGCCCCAAAACTCGTGCTAGCTTGTGTTTTCAGACTTCCTTCCTCACAATCCTGGCCACACCCCTCCAGTTTGGCAATTCTGGAGACACTATGCAGCACTCTGCCTGCCCTCCAGAAGAAAAATGTTGCGATATAGGGCTAACCAGAAACGCCAAATGAGTAACAACCTGCATGCCACTCGACCATACCCCAATTATACAGTCTAGCCTGTGCACTAAAGCCCTATCTGACACAGCCTGAGGGCAGACCTCCAGTCCAACACCCAGACAGCTGGTCGTACATAGATCATATCACACCCACAATGGCTTAGGCCATCATCTCTACCCAACCTCAGTTTTCACCTTCAGAATCTAGACCTTATCTCCACTCACTGCTCAGGAGTGAACGTGATGCAAGAATCAGAACTTCTCCTTCGCCTTGGCAAGAAACCTAGTGGTTGGCATGTTGTCCAATGTTCATTGTAGGAGAAAGCAGCATGGACTATGAGGCCCCACCTATCCCTGAGGGCCACAATTTGCACAAACACACATTGTGACCCTCAGCGTGAGCCCTATCCTCATGTAAAGCCTCTTAGTGACTGGAACAACAGCCCCCAAATGGGGCTTGCCAAGCCCCTAGTCCCCCAATCTCAACCAGAGTTCGAGATGTCTAGTCACCCCTACTCAGGGGTCTACTCTGGAATCCCTCTTTGGTGGAACACCTGAGGTAAAAAAAAAAAAAATACAGAAAGGACTCTTCCCATCCACAGAATGATCCCAACCACTTTGGATCAGGCCAAATCACCAGAGAAAGAATTGTCCATGGCCCTTGAGGACACCCCGACATTCCACGGCCACCATTGACACAAAATCCAGAGACAAAAGCCTGAGCAAGCGCCACATACTCGCCCTTTGTTCATAGCCCGGAAAATTCTCACGGTCTGTAGATCGGGCCTTCATACATACATCCTCAAACCTAAGCTGAGTTTGTGTTTACCGACTTCTGTGCCCACAGTCCTGGCACACACACCATCCAGCTGGGGCCCGTGGAGCCACACCTCAGGACTGTGGCTTCCCTCTTCTGGGGAATTATGCCATTTCCTTTGGCCACAACGCTATAGATTAGGAGAATCCTCCAAACTCCCCGAGGCCATCCCAATAGTGTTGGCTGCCCAGGACAAACAGGGATGATCTTTCACAAGTTAGGAAACTACCTCCCCTCAGACCCAGGGAAAGATATCCCCATAGAATTAGATTGAACTGGACAGGCACTTAGGCCCTAATCAGATCCATTGCTTTTGTTTCCAGGCATCTCTCCTCAGTGGCCCGGTTTCGAATACCAGCATACGGGGGATTACTGAGGCACTCATCAGAAAAATCTCGTCTCCACATAGGAAATGTACTCTTTGGAGCTTTATAAAAACCTCTGTTTAGGAGAATCTTTCAGGGCCCCGGATCAAGCGCCCCATTCCAAGGTCTCCATGGACTTAAACCCACATTATGATCTATCCTCGGGAGAGTCCATGTCAACTCAACCCCCTTGGTTTCTCCCTCAGGGCCTGCAGATCAAACCTGCCTTGTTGCTAGGAGACAACTAGAATGGGAGGCGGCCTGCCCAGGCATCCATCCTTAGAACCCTACTCTGGAGTCGTTCAACATGGGACATCCTAGAGCCATCCAACAGGTGTCAAGTGTCCCAGAGAAGGAATCTTTGCAGTCTGGAGCATCTCACAACTCCCATTGTGGGAAAATCTACATGGCCTCTTGAGACGCTCCACGTTATAAAGGGGCCATCTTGGACAGAAACTCCAACCTGAGCAAACGTCTGATATTCGCCCTGACTTCAAGTGCATGAGATCTTGATTCAGCTCTGCAGAGTGTGCCTTCTGTGCCCTCACCCCAAAAACTAAGCCTAGCTTGTGTTCTCAGACTACCGTCCTCACACCCCTGGCCCAAAAGCCCTACAGTTTGGCAATACTGGGGCCACAATGCAGCACTCTGCCTGCCCTCCAGAAGAAAAACGTTGCCTTATGGAGCTACCTTGAAACCCGAATGAGGATCAACTGAACGCCACTCGACTGCACCCCAAATATACAGTCTACCCTGTCTAATGCCTTGTCTGACACAGCATGAGCCCACACCTCCAGACCTATGCTCAACAGCTGGCCGCACAATGAGCTCATTGGACCCATCAGGTCCTTAGGTCTTCATCTCTTCCCAACCTCAGTTTTCAGGTTTCAGAACCAAGACCTAAACTCCAATCACTGCCCAGGGGTGAACGTGATGCAGAAATCACAACTCTTCCTTCGCCATGGCTGGAAATCTTGTGGTTGGCATATTCTCCAACGTTCAGTGTAGGAGAATCCAGCGTGGCCCATGAGGCACTTCCCATGCTTGAGGGCCTTGTTGGGCACAAATAGGCATTGTGACCCTCAGCATGAGCCCTGTCCTCAAGGAAGGCCTCCCAGTGTCTGAATCAAGAGCCCACATATTGGACTTGCCATGCCCCAAGGCCCCCAAACTTAAACAGAGGTGGGGTTATCCAGTTGTCCCGCCCAAGGACTCTGCTCTGGAATCCCTCTTTTATTGGGACACTTGAGGTACATAAAATAAAATATAAAATAAAATAAAATAAATAAATTAAAATAAAATAAAATAAAATAAAAAACAGAAAGGACTCCTCCCCTCCCACAGAATGTACCCAAACTCTTGGGATCGGGTCAAATCCTCAGAGAAGGAAAGCCATCCACAACCCATGAGGCCACGCCAGCATTCCACCCAAATTGTTGACACAAATCCAGAGACAAAACCTGAGCAAGCACCTCAAACACACCCTTTTTCATATCCCGAAGTGTTATCACGGTCTGTAGATTGGGCGTGCCATACCTATGTCCCCATTCCTAAGTGGAGTTTGTGTTTTCAGACTTTTGTCCACACAGGCCTGGCCCACACAGCCTCAAGGCTGGGCCCCTAGAGCCAAATTCAGAACTGTGCCTGCCCTCTCCAGGCGATTTCTGCCCATTCCATTGGCCACAACCCTATAGATTAGGAGAAACTCCAAAGTCCCGAGGCCATCCCAATATTATAGGTTGCCCAGGACAAACAGGGGCGATCTGACACAAGCTGAGCAACTACATCCCCTCAGATCCGTAAAAACGTATCCTCAGGAAAGAGATTGAACCGGACAGGCACCTAGGCCCTAATCATATTCATTGCTTTTGTTTCCAGTCATCTCTCCTCAGAGGCCTGGTTTCCAATACCAGCATATGGGAGATTCCTTAGGCACTCATGAAAACAATTCTCATCTCTACATAGGAAACGTACTCTTTAGAGCCCATCAAAACCTCCGGTTATGAACATCCCCAAGGCCCCGGATCAAGCACCCCATTCCAAGGTCTACATGGACACAAATGCACATTATGACCCATCCTCAACTCACCCATTTCAACACACCCGCCTCGGTTGCTCCCCTAGATCCAGCAGATCGAACTTGCCTTGGCGCTATGAGACACCTGGAATGGGAGGCAGGCTGCCCAGGCATCCATCCTTAGAACCCTGCTCTGGATAACTTCCTTATGGGATGTCCTGGAGCCATCCAACAGGTCTCGACTGTCCCACAGAAGGAATCATTGCGGTTTGGAGCATCTCACAATTCCCATCGTGGGAAAACCTCCATGTCCTCGTGACACCCTCCCCTTCATGAAGGGGCCTTCAAGGACAGAAACTCCGACGTAAGCCAACGTCTGATCCTAGCTCTGTCTTCAGGTATAAGGGATCTTGAATCATCTCTGCAGAGGGTGCCTGCCGTCCCCTCACCCCGAAATCTAAGTCTGGCTTGTGTTCTCAGTATTTTTTCCTCACACTCCTGGCCACAAGCCTTCCAGTTTGGGAATTCTGCAGCCACTATGTGGCACTGTGTCTTCCCTCCAGAAGAAAAACGTTGCCCTCTGGGGCTACGCAGTAACCACAAATGAGTACCATGCTGCACGAAACTCGACTGCACCCCAATGATAGAGTCTAGCCTGGGCACTAATTCCCTGTCTTCCACAGCCTGAGCCTGCACCTCCCCACCCACACTCAACAGCTGGCCGAACACTGAGCACATCAGACACACCATGGCCTTAGGTCTTCATCTCTTCCCAACCTCAGTTTTCAGGCTTCAGAACCTAGACCTTAAATCCAAACACAGTCCAGGAGTGAAAGGGTTGCAGAAATTAGAACTCCTTCTTCCCCATGGCCAGAAAACTTGTGGTTTCCATATTGTGCAACGTTCAGTGTAGGAGAAACCAGCATGGTACATTAGGCCACGCCCTGACTTAAGGGGCTCCTTGGGCACAAAAACACATTGTGAAACTCAGTGTGAGACATATCCTCAAGGAAGGCCTCTCAGTGTCTGGACCAAGAGCCCACATATGGGGCTTGCCATGTTCTTAGGTCCTAATGTTAACCAGAAGTCTGGTTGTCCAGTCGCCCCTCCCCAGGTCTGCTCTGGAATCCCTCTTTTGGTGATGCACCTTAGGTAAAAAAAATAATAATAATAAAAAATATAAACAAAAAAACAAGAAAGGCCTCCTCCCTTCCCACAGAATGACCCCAAACTCTTGGGATCGTGTCAAATCCCCAAAGGGAGCCTCATCGATGGCCCATGAGGACACCCCGACATTCCATGGCAATCGGTGACACATTTCCAGAAAAAAAAAAAAAAAAAAGCATGAGCCAGCACCTCACATTCGCCCTTTGTTCATATCCCGAACAGTTCTCCTCACGGTCTATAGATCGGGCCGGCCATACCTACATCCCCCAACCTAAGTGGAGTTTGTGTTTTCAGACTTTTGTCCAAATAGCCCTGGACCACACACGCTCCACACTTGGGTCCCTGGAGCCACACCTCAGGACTGTGCTTCCCTTTCAAGGGAATTCTTCCCATTCCATTGGCCACAACCTTGCAAATTAGGAAAAACCTCCAAAGTCACTGAGGCCATCCCAATAGTTTAGGCCGCCCAGGACAAACAGGGGTGATCTCAAACCAGCTGAGCAACTACCTCCACTCAGACAACAGATGTCCCCAGAGAAGAATATTGAAACGGACAGGCCCCTAGGCCCTAATCAGATCCATTGCTTTTTTTTCCAGGCATCTCTCCTCAGAGGCCTCGTTTCCAATACCAGCATATGGTGGTTTCCTGAGGCACCAATAAGAACAAATCTCGTCTCCCCATGGAAAACTTGCTCATTGGAGCTTTGTCATAAACTCTGGTTAGGAGAATCCTTCAGGGCCCTGGTGCCACTGCCCCATACCAAGGTCTCCATGGACTCAAATCAACATTAAGACCATCCTCAGGAAAGTCCATTTCAACTCAGCCCCCTCTGTTGCTACCCCAAGCCAGCAGATCAAACGTTTCTTGTTGCTAGGAGACAATTGGAATGTGAGGCTGGCTGCCCAGGCATCCATACTTAGAACCCTGTTCTGGAAAAATACCTTATAAGACGTTCTGGAGCCATCCAACAAATCTTAATTGTCCCACAGAAGGAATCCTTGCGGTTTGGAGCATCTCACAACTCCAATAGTGGGAAAACCCCCATGGCCTCATAATGCCCCCCCTTCCTGAAGGGGCCCACATGGACAGAAACTCAAACCTGAGCCAAAGTCTGAACCTCGACCTGACTTCAGACGCATGAGATCTCAATTCAGCTCTGCAGAGTGTGCCTGCCATGTCCTTGCCCCGAAACCTAAGCCTAGCTTGTGTTCTCAGACTTCCGTCCTCACTCTCCTGGCCCACAAGCCCTCCAGTTTGGGAATTCCGAAGCCACAATGCAGCACTCTGCCTGCCCTCCAGAAGAAAAACTTTGCCCTATGCTGCTAATAAGAAACCCCAAATGATTTTCTAATGCATGCCACTCGATTGTAAAGCAATTATACAGCCCACCCTGTATACTAATGCCCTGTCTGGCACAGCTTGAGACAAGACATCCCAAACGACACCCAGACAGCTGGCCCCAACCTGGACACATAGGAACCGCTATGGCTGTAGGTCGTCATCTCTTCCCAACCTCGGTTTTCAGGCTTCAGAACCTAGACCTTATCTCCAATCACTGCCCAGGGGTGAACGTGATGCAGAAATTAGAATTCCTCCTTCCCCATGGCCAGAAACCTAGTGGTTGGCATGTTGTCCAATGTTCATTGTAGGAGAAAGCAGCATGGACTATGAGGCCCCAACTATCCCTGAGGGCCACAATGTGCACAAACACACATTGTGACCCTCAGCGTGAGCCCTATCCTCATGTAAAGCCTCTTAGTGACTGGAACAACAGCCCCCAAATGGGGCTTGCCAAGCCCCTAGTCCCCCAATCTCAACCAGAGTTCGAGATATCTAGTCACCCCTACTCAATGCTCTACTCTGGAATCCCTCTTTGGTGGGACACCTGAGGTAAAAAAAAAAAAAATACAGAAAGGACTCTTCCCATCCACAGAATGATCCCAACCACTTGGGATCAGGCCAAATCACCAGAGAAAGAATTGTCCATGGCCCTTGAGGACACCCCGACATTCCACGGCCACCATTGACACAAAATCCAGAGACAAAACCCTGAGCAAGCGCCACATACTCGCCCTTTGTTCATAGCCCGGAAAATTCTCACGGTCTGTAGATCGAGCCTTCATACATACATCCCCAAACCTAAGCTGAGTTTGTGTTTTCAGACTTCAGTCCCCACAGTCCTGGCCCACACACCATCCAAGCTGGGGCCCCTGGAGCCACACCTCAGGACTGTGGCTTCCCTCTCCAGGGGAATTCTGCCATTTCCATTGGCCACAACCCTATAGATTAGGAGAATCCTCCAAACTCCCCCAGGCCATCCGAATTGTGTTGGCTGCCCAGGACACACAGGGATGATCTTTCACAAGTTAGGAAACCACCTCCACTCAGACCCAGAGACAGATATCCCCATAGAAAAAGATTGAACTGGACGGGCACTTAGGCCCTAATCAGATCCATTGCTTTTGATTCCAGTCATCTCTCCTCAGAGGCCTGGTTTCCAATACCAGCATATGGAGATTCCTTAGGCACTCATCAAAACAATTCTCTTCTCTACATAGGAAATATACTCTTAGAGCTCCATCAAAACCTCCGGTTATGAACATCCCTCAAGGCCCCGGATCAAGCACCCCATTCAAAGGTCTACATGGACACAAATGCACATTATGACCCATCCTCAACTCACCCATTTCAAAACACCCGCCTCGGTTGCTCCCCTAGATCCAGCAGATCGAACTTGCCTTGGCTCTATGAGACACCTGGAATGGGAGGCAGGCTGCCCAGGCATCCATCCTTAGAACCCTGCTCTGGATAACTTCCTTATGGGATGTCCTGGAGCCATCCAACAGGTCTCGACTGTCCCACAGAAGGAATCATTGCGGTTTGGAGCATCTCACAATTCCCATCGTGGGAAAACCTCCATGTCCTCGTGACACCCTCCCCTTCATGAATGGGCCGTCATGGACAGAAACTCCGACCTAAGAAAACGTCTGATCCTAGCTCTGTCTTCAGGTATACGGGATCTCGAATCATCTCTGCAGAGGGTGCCTGCGATCCCCTCACCCCAAAATCTAAGTCTGCCTAGTGTTTTCAGAATTTTTTCTTCACACTCCTGGCCCACAAGCCTTCCAGTTTGGGTATTTTGGAGTCACAATGTGGCACTGTGTCTTCCCTCCAGAAGAAAAACGTTGCCTCTGGGGCTACCCAGTAACCACAAATGAGTACCATCCGGCACAAAACTCGACTGCACCCCAATGATACAGTCCAGCCAGGGCACTAATTCCCTGTCTGCCACAGCCTGAGCCTGCACCTCCCAACCCACACTCAACAGCTGGCCGAACACTGAGCACATCAGACACACCATGGCCTTAGGGCTTCATCTCTTCCCAACCTCAGTTTTCAGGCTTCAGAACCTAGACCTTATATCCAATCACAGTCCAGGAGTGAAAGTGTTGCAGAAATTAGAACTCCATCTTCCCCATTGCCAGAAAACTTGTGGTTCCCATACTGTGCAATGTTCAGTGTAGGAGAAACCAGCATGGTACATTAGGCCACGCCCTGACTTGAGGGGCTCCTTGGGCACAAAAACACATTGTGAAACTCAGTGTGAGACCTATCCTCAAGGAAGGCCTCTCAGTGTCTGGACCAAGAGCCCACATAAGGGGCTTGCCATGTTCTTAGGTCCCAATGTTAACCAGAGGTCTGGTTGTCCTGTTGCCCCCACCCACGACTCTGCTCTGGAATCCCTCTTTTGGTGGTCCACCGGAGGTTAAAAAAAAACAAAAAACAAAAAACAAAAAAAAATAAACAAAAAAACCCAGAAAGGCCTCCTCCCTTCCCACAGAATGACCCCAAACTCTTGGGATCGGGTCAAATCCCAAGAAAGGGAGCCTCATCCATGGCACATGAGGACACCCCAACATTCCATGGCAATCGGTGACACATTTCCAGAAAAAAAAAAAAAAAAAAGCATGAGGAAACACCGCACATTCGCCCTTTGTTCATATCCAGAAGAGGTCTCCTCACGGTCTATAGATCGGGCCGGCCATACCTACATCCCACAACCTAAGTGGAGTTTGTGTTTTCAGACTTTTGTCCAAATAGCCCTGGACCACACACGCTCCACGCTTGGGTCCCTGGCGCCACACCTCAGGACTGTGCTTCCCTTTCAAGGGAATTCTTCCCATTCCATTGGCCACAACCTTGCAAATTAGGAAAAACCTCCAAAGTCACCGAGGCCATCCCAATAGTGTAGGCCACCCAGGACAAACAGGGGTGATCTCAAACCAGCGGAGCAACTACCTCCACTCAGACAACAGATGTCCCCAGAGAAGAATATTGAACCGGACAGGCCCCTAGGCCCTAATCAGATCCATTGCTTTGGTTTCCAGGCATCTCTCCTCAGAGGCCTCGTTTCCAATACCAGCATATGGTGGTTTCCTGAGGCACCAATAGGAACATATCTTGTCTCCCCATGGAAACTTGCTCATTGGAGCTTTGTCATAACCTCTGGTTAGGAGAATCCTTCAGGGCCCTGGTGCCACTGCCCCATACCAAGGTCTCCATGGACTCAAACCAACATTAAGACCATCCTCAGGAAAGTCCATTTCAACTCAGCCCCCTCTGTTGCTACCCCAAGCCAGCAGATCAAAAGTTTCTTGTTGCTAGGAGACAATTGGAATGTGAGGCTGGCTGCCCAGGCATCCATATTTAGAACCCTGTTCTGGAAAAATACCTTATAAGACGTCCTGGAGCCATCCAACAAATCTTAATTGTCCCACAGAAGGAATCCTTGGGGTTTCGAGCATCTCACAACTCCAAAAGTGGGAAAACCCCCATGGCCTCATAATGCCCCCCCTTCCTGAAGGGGCCAACATGGACAGAAACTCAAACCTGAGCCAAAGTCTGAACCTCGACCTGACTTCAGACGCATGAGATCTCAATTCAGCTCTGCAGAGTGTGCCTGTCATGTCCTTGCCCTGAAACCAAAGCCTAGCTTGTGTTCTCAGACTTCCATCCTCACTCTCCTGGCCCACAAGTCCTCCAGTTTGGGAATTCCGAAGCCACAATGCAGCACTCTGCCTGCCCTCAGAAGAAAAACTTTGCCCTATGCTGCTAATAAGAAACCCCAAATGATTTTCTAATGCATGCCACTCGATTGTAAAGCAATTATACAGCCAACCCTGTATACTAATGCCCTGTCTGGCACAGCCTGAGACAAGTCATCCCAAACGACACCCAGACAGCTGGCCCCAACCTGGACACATAGGACCCGCTATGGCTGTAGGTCGTCATCTCTTCCCAACCTCGGTTTTCAGGCTTCAGAACCTAGACCTTATCTCCAATCACTGCCCAGGGGTGAACGTGATGCAGAAATTAGAATTCCTCCTTCCCCATGGCCAGAAACCTTGTGGTTGGCATGTTGTCCAACGTTCAATGTGGGAAAACCTGCATTGTCCGAAAGGCCACGCCAGTGCTTGAGGGCCGCCTAGGGCACATGCATTGTGACCTGCAGCGTGAGTCCCGTATTAAAGTAACGCTTCTCAGTGGCTGCACCAAATCCTGCATATGGGGCTTGTCATATGCATAGGCCCCCAGGCTTAACCAGAGGGCGAGTATTCCAGTTGTCAGTACCCACTACTATGCTCTAGAATCCCTCTACTGGGGGGACACATGAAGCAGAAAACAGGACACTTCCCTTCCCACAGAATGACCCCAAACTCTTGGGGGCTGGACAAACTACCAGAGAGGGAGACTTCTACGACCCATGAGGCAACTCCTACATTAAACGGCCATTGTGGACAAAACATCCAGAGACAAAAGCCTGAGCGACTGCCTCCCTCTCACCCTTCTTTCATATCCAGAGGAGCTCCCCTCATGGACTATAGATCAGGCCTGCCGTAACCTCGGCCCCAAACCTGAGCTAAGTTAGGGTTTTTGGATGTCTGTCTGCACAGCCATGGCACACACAGACCCCAGGCTGGGGTCTCTGGAGCCACACCACAGAACTGTGCCTGCTCTCTCCTAAGAAACTGCCCATTCCATTGGCCACAACTCTACAAAATATTAGAAACCTCAAGGTCCCCAAAGACATCCCACTACCGCAAGCCGCACTGGACAAATAGGGGCATAATGACACAAGCTGAGCAACTACTACCTCCATGCAGACACACAGACAGATATCCGCAGAGACAGAAGATTAAACCAGACAGGCCCTATTATGAACTCTTGCTTTGGTGTCCAGGTATCACTCCTCAGAGGCCTGGGTTGAAGACCAGCATACGGGGCTTTCCTGAGGCACCAGACTGAAGACCTCTCATCTCCACATGGGAAGCTTCCTTGTTGGAGTTGTGTCAAGCCCTTCCGGTTGGAGAATCCTGCAGAGTCCCTTAGCTACAGCCACATTCCAAAGTCTCCATGGCCACCAACCCACATTATGACTCATCCTCAGGAGAGTCCATTTAAACTCAGGCTTCTGGGTAGCTCACCCAAGAGCCCGCAGATTGAGCGTGCCTTGTCTCCACCAGGCAATGGGAAGGTGAGTTGGCATTTCTCGGCATCCATGCTTAGGGCCCTGCTCTCGAGTCTTTCTGTATGGGGCATCCTGGAACCATCCAATAATACTCGACTGTCCTGAAGAAGGAAACTTTGAATTTTGGAGCAGCTCACAACTCCCCACCGAGGGAAACCTCCCTGGACTCATGACGCCTACGGCCCCTTCAGGAAGGGGCCGTAATGGACACAAACTGCAGCTTGAGGCAACATCTGATACTCGCCCTGACCTCACCTGCAGGAGATCTCGATTCAGCCTCTGCAGAGTGGGCCTGCCATGCTCTTGGCCCCAAAACTCGTGCTAGCCTGTGTTTTCAAACTTCCTTCCTCACAATCCTGGCCACACCCCTCCAGTTTGGCAATTCTGGAGACACAATGCAGCACTCTGCCTGCCCTCCAGAAGAAAAATGTTGCCCTATAGGGCTAACCAGAAACGCCAAATGAGTAACAACCTGCATGCCACTCGACCATACCCCAATTATACAGTCTAGCCTGTGCACTAAAGCCCTATCTGACACAGCCTGAGGGCAGACCTCCAGTCCAACACCCAGACAGCTGGCCATACACAGAGCATATCACACCCACAATGGCTTTAGGCCATCATCTCTACCCAACCTCAGTTTTCACCTTCAGAACCTAGACCTTATCTCCACTCACTGCTCAGGAGTGAACGTGATGCAAGAATCAGAACTTCTCCTTCGCCTTGGCAAGAAACCTAGTGGTTGGCATGTTGTCCAATGTTCATTGTAGGAGAAAGCAGCATGGACTATGAGGCCCCACCTATCCCTGAGGGCCACAAGGTTCACAAACACACATTGTGACCTTCACCGTGAGCCCTATCCTCATGTAAAGCCTCTTAGTGACTGGAACAACAGCCCACTTATGGGGCTTGCCAAGCCCCTAGTCCCCCAATCTCAACCAGAGTTCGAGATGTCTAGTCACCCCTACTCAGGGCTCTACTCGGGAATCCCTCTTTGGTGGGACACCTGAGATAAAAAAAAAAAAAATACAGAAAGGACTCTTCCCATCCACAGAATGATCCCAACCACTTGAGATCAGGCCAAATCACCAGAGAAAGAATTGTCCATGGCCCTTGAGGACACCCCGACATTCCACGGCCACCATTGTCACAAAATCCAGAGACAAAACCCAGAGCAAACGCCACATACTCGCCCTTTGTTCATAGCCCGGAAAATTCTCACGGTCTGTAGATCGAGCCTTCATACATACATCCCCAAACCTAAGCTGAGTTTGTGTTTTCAGACTTCTGTCCCCACAGTCCTGGCCCACACACCATCCAAGCTGGGGCCCCTGGAGCCAAACCTCAGGACTGTGGCTTCCCTCTCCAGGGGAATTCTGCCATTTCCATTGGCCACAACCCTATAGATTAGGAGAATCCTCCAAACTCCCCCAGGCCATCAGAATTGTGTTGGCTGCCCAGGACACACAGGGATGATCTTTCACAAGTTAGGAAACCACCTCCACTCAGACCCAGAGACAGATATCCCCATAGAATAAGATTGAACTGGACGGGCACTGAGGCCCTAATCAGATCCATTGATTTTGATTCCAGTCATCTCTCCTCAGAGGCCTGGTTTCCAATACCAGCATATGGGAGATTCCTTAGGCACTCATCAAAACAATTCTCTTCTCTACATAGGAAATATACTCTTTAGAGCTCCATCAAAACCTCCGGTTATGAACATCCCTCAAGACCCCGGATCAAGCACCCCATTCCAAAGTCTACATGGACACAAATGCACATTATGACCCATCCTCAACTCACCCATTTCAACACACCCGCCTCGGTTGCTCCCCTAGATCCAGCAGATCGAACTTGCCTTGGCTCTATGAGACCTGGAATGGGAGGCAGGCTGCCCACGCATCCATCCTTAGAACCCTGCTCTGGATAACTTCCTTATGGGATGTCCTGGAGCCATCCAACATGTCTCGACTGTCCCACAGAAGGAATCATTGTGGTTTGGAGCATCTCACAATTCCCATCGTGGGAAAACCTCCATGTCCTCGTGAAACCCTTCCCTTCATGAATGGGCCGTCATGGACAGAAAATCCGACCTAAGAAAACGTCTGATCCTAGCTCTGTCTTCAGGTATACGGGATCTCGAATCATCTCTGCAGAGGGTGCCTGCCGTCCCCTCACCCCGAAATCTAAGTCTGGCTTGTGTTCTCAGTATTTTTTCCTCACACTCCTGGCCCACAAGCCTTCCAGTTTGGGAATTTTGGAGTCACTATGTGGCACTGTGTCTTCCCTCCAGAACAAAACGTTGCCCTCTGGGGCTACCCAGTAACCACAAATGAGTACCATCCTGCACAAAACTCGACTGCACCCCAATGATGCAGTCTAGCCTGGGCACTAATTCCCTGTCTTCCACAGCCTGAGCCTGCACCTCCCAATCCACACTCAACAGCTGGCCGAACACTGAGCACATCAGACACACCATGGCCTTAGGGCTTCATCTCTTCCCAACCTCAGTTTTCTGGCTTCAGAACCTAGACCTTAAATCCAATCACAGTCCAGGAGTGAAAGTGTTGCAGAAATTAGAACTCCATCTTCCCCATTGCCAGAAAACTTGTGGTTCCCATACTGTGCAACGTTCAGTGTAGGAGAAACCAGCATGGTACATTAGGCCACGCCCTGACTTGAGGGGCTCCTTGGGCACAAAAACACATTGTGAAACTCAGTGTGAGACCTATCCTCAAGGAAGGTCTCTCAGTGTCTGGACCAAGAGCCCACATTAGGGACTTGCCATGTTCTTAGGTCCCAATGTTAACCAGAGGTCTGGTTGTCCTGTTGCCCCCATCCATGACTCTTCTCTGGAATCCCTCTTTTGGTGGTCCACCGGAGGTTAAAAAAAAAAAACAAAAAAAAAAAAAACAAAAAAAATAAACAAAAAAAAAAACAGAAAGGCCTCCTCCCTTCCCACAGAATGACCCCAAACTCTTGGGATCGGGTCAAATCCCCAGAAAGGGAGCCTCATCGATGGCCCATGAGGACACCCCGAAATTCCATGGCAATCGGTGACACATTTCCAGAAAAAAAAAAAAAAAAAAGCATGAGCAAGCACCTCACATTCGCCCTTTGTTCATATCCCGAAGAAGTCTCCTCACGGTCTATAGATCGGGCCGGCCATACCTACATTCCACAACCTAAGTGGAGTTTGTGTTTTCAGACTTTTGTCCAAATAGCCCTGGACCACACACGCTCCACACTTGGGTCCCTGGAGCTACACCTCAGGACTGTGCTTCCCTTTCAAGGGAATTCTTCCCATTCCATTGGCCACAACCTTGCAAATTAGGAAAAACCTCCAAAGTCACCGAGGCCATCCCAATAGTGTAGGCCGCCCATGACAAACAGGGGTGATCACAAACCAGCTGAGCAACTACCTCCACTCAGACAACAGATGTCCCCAGAGAAGAATATTGAACCGGACAGACCCCTAGGCCCTAATCAGATCCATTGCTTTGGTTTCCAGGCATCTCTCCTCAGAGGCCTCGTTTCCAATACCAGCATATGGTGGTTTCCTGAGGCACCAATAAGAACAAATCTCGTCTCCCCATGGAAACTTGCTCATTGGAGCTTTGTCATAACCTCTGGTTAGGAGAATCCTTCAGGGCCCTGGTGCCACTGCCCCATACCAAGGTCTCCATGGACTCAAACCAACATTAAGACCATCCTCAGAAAAATCCATTTCAACTCAGCCCCCTCTGTTGCTACCCAAAGCCAGCAGATCAAACGTTTCTTGTTGCTAGGAGACAATTGGAATGTGAGGCTAGCTGCCCAGGCATCCGAACTTAGAACCCTGTTCTGGAAAAATACCTTATAAGACGTCCTGGAGCCATCCAAAAAATCTTAATTGTCCCACAGAAGGAATCCTTACGGTTTGGAGCATCTCACAACTCCAAAAGTGGGAAAACACCCATGGCCTCATAATGCCCCCCCTTCTTGAAGGGGCCAACATGGACAGAAACTCAAACCTGAGCCAACGTCTGAACCTCGACCTGACTTCAGACACATGAGATCTCAATTCTCCTCTGCAGAGTGTGCCTGCCATGTCCTTGCCCCGAAACCTAAGCCTAGCTTGTGTTCTCAGACTTCCGTCCTCACTCTCCTGGCCCACAAGCCCTCCAGTTTTGGAATTCCGAAGCCACAATGCAGCACTCTGCCTGCCCTCCAGAAGAAAAACTTTGCCCTATGCTGCTAATAAGAAACCCCAAATGATTTTCTAATGCATGCCACTCGATTGTAAAGCAATTATACAGCCCACCCTGTATACTAATGCCCTGTCTGGCACAGCCTGAGACAAGACATCCCAAACGACACCCAGACAGCTGGCCCCAACCTGGACACATAGGACCCGCTATGGCTGTAGGTCGTCATCTCTTCCCAACCTCTGTTTTTAGGCTTCAGAACCTAGACCTTATCTCCAATCACTGCCCAGGGGTGAACGTGATGCAGAAATTAGAATTCCTCCTTCCCCATGGCCAGAAACCTTGTGGTTGGCATGTTGTCCAACGTTCAATGTGGGAAAACCTGCATTGTCCGAAAGGCCACGCCAGTGCTTGAGGGCCGCCTAGGGCACAGACATGCATTGTGACCTGCAGCGTGAGTCCCGTATTAAAGTAACGCCTCTCAGTGGCTGGACCAAGATCCTGCATATGGGGCTTGTCATATCCATAGGCCCCCAGGCTTAACCAGAGGGCGAGTATTCCAGTTGTCAGTACCCACTGCTATGCTCTAGAATCCCTCTACTGGGGGGACACATGAAGCAGAAAACAGGACACTTCCCTTCCCACAGAATGACCCCAAACTCTTGGGGGCTGGACAAACTACCAGAGAGGGAGACTTCTACGACCCATGAGGCAACTCCTACATTAAACGGCCATTGTGGACAAAACATCCAGAGACAAAAGCCTGAGCTACTGCCTCCCTCTCACCCTTCTTTCATATTTAGAGGAGCTCCCCTCATGGACTGTAGATCAGGCCTGCCGTAACCTCGGCCCCAAACCTGAGCTGAGTTAGGGTTTTTGGAGGTCTGTCTGCGCAGCCATGGCCCACACAGCCTCCAGGCTGGGGTCTCTGGAGCCACACCACAGAACTGTGCCTGCTCTCTCCTAAGAAACTGCCCATTCCATTGGCCACAACTCTACAAAATAGTAGAAACCTCAAGGTCCCCAAGGACATCCCACTACCGCAAGCCGCACTGGACAAATAGGGGCATAATGACACAAGCTGAGCAACTACTACCTCCATGCAGACACACAGATATCCGCAGAGACAGAATATTGAACCAGACAGGCCCCTAGGCCCTATTATGAACTCTTGCTTTGGTGTCCAGGTATCACTCCTCAGAGGCCTGGGTTCAAAGACCAGCATACGCGGCTTTCCTGAGGCACCAGACAGAAGACCTCTCATCTCCACATGGGAAGCTTCCTTGTTGGAGTTGTGTCAAGCCCTTCGGGTTGGAGAATCCTGCAGAGTCCCTTAGCTACTGCCACATTCCAAGGTCTCCATGGCCACCAACCCACATTATGACTCATCCTCAGGAGAGTCCATTTAAACTCAGCCTTCTGGGTAGCTCACCCAAGAGCCCGCAGATTGAGCGTGCCTTGTCTCGACCAGGCAATGGGAAGGTGAGTTGGCGTTTCTCGGCATCCATGCTTAGGCCCCTGCTCTCGAGTCTTCTGTATGGGGCATCCTGGAACCATCCAATAGTACTCGACTGTCCTGAAGAAGGAAACTTTGAAGTATGGAGCAGCTCACAACTCCCAGCGTAGGGAAACCTCCCTGGCCTCATGATGCCCCCACCCCCTTCAGGAAGGGGCCGTCATGGACACAAACTCCAGCTTGAGGCAACATCTGATAATCGCCCTGACCTCACCTGCAGGAGATCTCGATTCAGCTTCTGCAGAGTGGGCCTGCCATGCTCTTGGCCCCAAAACTCGTGCTAGCTTGTGTTTTCAGTCTTCCTTTCTCACAATCCTGGCCACACCCCTCCAGTTTGGCAATTCTGGAGACACAATGCAGCACTCTGCCTGCCCTCCAGAAGAAAAATGTTGCCCTATAGGGCTAACCAGAAACGCCAAATGAGTAACAACCTGCATGCCACTCGACCATACCCCAATTATACAGTCTAGCCTAGGCTCTAAAGCCCTGTCTCACACAGCCTGAGGGCAGACCTCCAGTCCAACACCCAAACAGCTTGCCGTACACAGAGCATATCACACCCACAATGGCTTTAGTCCATCATCTCTACCCAACCTCAGTTTTCACCTTCAGAACCTAAACCTTATCTCCACTCACTGCTCAGGAGTAAAAGTGATGCAAGAATCAGAACTTCTCCTTCGCCTTGGCAAGAAACCTAGTGGTTGGCATGTTGTCCAATGTTCATTGTAGGAGAAAGCAGCATGGACTATGAGGCCCCACCTATCCCTGAGGGCCACAATTTGCACAAACACACATTGAGACCCTCAGCGTGAGCCCTATCCTCATGTAAAGCCTCTTAGTGACTGGAACAACAGCCCACATATGGGGCTTGCCAAGCCCCAGTCCCCCAATATCAACAAGAGTTGGAGATGTCTAGTCACCCCTACTCAGGGCTCTACTCGGGAATCCCTCTTTGGTGGGACACCTGAGGTAAAAAAAAAAAAATATATATATATATATATATATATATATATATATATACAGAACGGACTCTTCCAATCCACAGAATGATCCCAACCACTTGGGATCAGGCCATATCACCAGAGAAAGTATTGACCATGGCCCTTGAGGACATCGCGAAATTCCATGGCCACCGTTGACACAAAATTCAGAGAGAAAAGCCTGAGCAAGCGCCACATACTCGCCCTTTGTTCATAGCCTGGAAAATTCTCACGGTCTGTAGATCGAGCCTTCATACATACATCCCCAAACCTAAGCTGAGTTTGTGTTTTCAGACTTCTGTCCCCACAGGCATGGCCCACACACCATCCAAGCTGGGGCCCCTGGAGCCACACCTCAGGACTTTGGCTTCCCTCTCCAGGGGAATTCTGCCATTTCCATTGGCCACAACCCTATAGATTCGGAGAATCCTCCAAACTCCCCCAGGCCATCCGAATTGTGTTGGCTGCCCAGGACACACAGGGATGATCTTTCACAAGTTAGGAAACCACCTCCACTCAGACCCAGAGACAGATATCCCCATAGAATAAGATTGAACTGGACGGGCACTGAGGCCCTAATCAGATCCATTGATTTTGATTCCAGTCATCTTTCCTCAGAGGCCTGGTTTCCAATACCAGCATATGGGAGATTCCTTAGGCACTCATCAAAACAATTCTCTTCTCTACATAGGAAACATACTCTTTAGAGCTCCATCAAAACCTCCGGTTATGAACATCCCTCAAGACCCCGGATCAAGCACCCCATTCCAAGGTCTACATGGACACAAATGCACATTATGACCCATCCTCAACTCACCCATTTCAAAACACCCGCCTCGGTTGCTCCCCTAGATCCAGCAGATCAAACTTGCCTTGGCTCTATGAGACACCTGGAATGGGAGGCAGGCTGCCCAGGCATCCATCCTTAGAACCCTGCTCTGGATAACTTCCTTATGGGATGTCCTGGAGCCATCCACCATGTCTCGACTGTCCCACAGAAGGAATAATTGTGGTTTGGAGCATCTCACAATTCCCATAGTGGGAAAACCTCCATGTCCTCGTGACACCCTCCCCTTCATGAATGGGCCGTCATGGACAGAAACTCCGACCTAAGAAAACGTCTGATCCTAGCTCTGTCTTCAGGTATACGGATCTCGAATCATCTCTGCAGAGGGTGCCTGCCGTCCCCTCACCCCGAAATCTAAGTCTGGCTTGTGTTCTCAGAATTTTTTCCTCACACTCCTGGCCCACAAGCCTTCCAGTTTGGGAATTTTGGAGTGACTATGTGGCACTGTGTCTTCCCTCCAGAAGAAAAACGTTGCCCTCTGGGGCTACCCAGTGACCTCAAATGAGTACCATCCTGCACGAAACTCGACTACACCCCAATGATGCAGTCTAGCCTGGGCACTAATTCCCTGTCTGCCACAGCCTGAGCCTGCACCTCCCAACCCACACTCAACAGCTGGCCGAACACTGAGCACATCAGACACACCATGGCCTTAGGGCTTCATCTCTTCCCAACCTCAGTTTTCAGGCTTCAGAACCTAGACCTTAAATCCAATCACAGTCCAGGAGTGAAAGTGTTGCAGAAATTAGAACTCCATCTTCCCCATTGCCAGAAAACTTGTGGTTCCCATACTGTGCAACGTTCAGTGTAGGAGAAACCAGCATGGTACATTAGGCCACGCCCTGACTTGAGGGGCTCCTTGGGCACAAAAACACATTGTGAAACTCAGTGTGAGACCTATCCTCAAGGAAGGCCTCTCAGTGTCTGGACCAAGAGCCCACATAAGGGGCTTGCCATGTTCTTAGGTCCCAATGTTAACCAGAGGTCTGGTTGTCCAGTTGCCCCCACCCACGACTCTGCTCTGGAATCCCTCTTTTGGTGGTCCACCTGAGGTTAAAAAAAATAAAATAAAATTAAATTAAAAAAAAAAACAGAAAGGCCTCCTCCCTTCCACAGAATGACCCCAATCTCTTGGGATCGGGTCAAATCCCCAGAAAGGGAGCCTCATCGATGGCCCATGAGGACACCCCGACATTCCATGGCAATCGGTGACACATTTCCAGAAAAAAAAAAAAAAAGCATGAGCATGCACATCACATTCGCCCTTTGTTCATATCCCGAAGAGGTCTCCTCACGGTCTATAGATCGGGCCGGCCATACCTACATCCCCCAACCTAAGAGGAGTTTGTGTTTTCAGACTTTTGTCCAAATAGCCCTGGAACACACACGCTCCACACTTTGGTCCCTGGAGCCACACCTCAGGACTGTGCTTCCCTTTCAAGGGAATTCTTCCCATTCCATTGGCCACAACCTTGCATATTAGGAAAAACCTCCAAAGTCACCGAGGCCATCCCAATAGTGTAGGCCGCCCATGACAAACAGGGGTGATCTCAAACCAGCTGAGCAACTACCTCCACTCAGACAACAGATGTCCCCAGAGAAGAATATTGAACAGGACAGGCCCCTAGGCCCTAAACAGATCCATTGCTTTGGTTTCCAGGCATCTCTCCTCAGAGGCCTCATTTCCAATACCAGCATATGGTGGTTTCCTGAGGCACCAATAAGAACAAATCTCGTCTCCCCATGGAAACTTGCTCAGTGGAGCTTTGTCATAACCTCTGGTTAGGAGAATCCTTCAGGGCCCTGGTGCCACTGCCCCATACCAAGGTCTCCATGGACTCAAACCAACATTAAGACCATCCTCAGGAAAGTCCATATCAACTCAGCCCCCTCTGTTGCTACCCCAAGCCAGCAGATCAAACGTTTCTTGTTGCTAGGAGACCATTGGAATGTGAGGCTGGCTGCCCAGGCATCCATACTTAGAACCCTGTTCTGGAAAAATACCTTATAAGACGTCCTGGAGCCATCCAACAAATCTTAATTGTCCCACAGAAGGAATCCTTGCGGTTTGGAGCATCTCACAACTCCAAAAGTGGGAAAACCCCCATGGCCTCATAATGCCCCCCCTTCCTGAAGGGGCCCACATGGACAGAAACTCAAACGTGAGCCAAAGTCTGAACCTCGACCTGACTTCAGACGCATGAGATCTCAATTCAGCTCTGCAGAGTGTGCCTGCCATGTCCTTGCCCCGAAACCTAAGCCTAGCTTGTGTTCTCAGACTTCCGTCCTCACTCTCCTGGCCCACAAGCCCTCCAGTTTTGGAATTCCGAAGCCACAATGCAGCACTCTGCCTGCCCTCCAGAAGAAAAACTTTGCCCTATGCTGCTAATAAGAAACCCCAAATGATTTTCTAATGCATGCCACTCGATTGTAAAGCAATTATACAGCCCACCCGGTATACTAATGCCCTGTCTGGCACAGCCTGAGACAAGACATCCCAAACGACACCCAGACAGCTGGCCCCAACCTGGACACATAGGAACCGCTATGGCTGTAGGTCGTCATCTCTTCCCAACCTCGGTTTTCAGGCTTCAGAACCTAGACCTTATCTCCAATCACTGCCCAGGGGTGAACGTGATGCAGAAATTAGAATTCCTCCTTCCCCATGGCCAGAAACCTTGTGGTTGGCATGTTGTCCAACGTTCAATGTGGGAAAACCTGCATTGTCTGAAAGGCCACGCCAGTGCTTGAGGGCCGCCTAGGGCACAGACATGCATTGTGACCTGCAGCGTGAGTCCCGTATTAAAGTAACGCCTCTCAGTGGCTGGACCAAGATCCTGCATATGGGGCTTGTCATATCCATAGTCCCCCAGGCTTAACCAGAGGGCGAGTATTCCAGTTGTCAGTACCCACTGCTATGCTCTTGAATCCCTCTACTGGGGGGACACATGAAGCAGAAAACAGGACACTTCCCTTCCCACAGAATGACCCCAAACTCTTGGGGGCTGGACAAACTACCAGAGAGGGAGACTTCTACGACCCATGAGGCAACTCCTACATTAAACGGCCATTGTGGACAAAACATCCAGAGACAAAAGCCTGAGCGACTGCCTCCCTCTCACCCTTCTTTCATATCCAGAGGAGCTCCCCTCATGGACTGTAGATCAGGTCTGCCGTAACCTCGGCCCCAAACCTGAGCTGAGTTAGGGTTTTTGGATGTCTGTCTGCACAGCCATGGCCCACACAGCCTCCAGGCTGGGGTCTCTGGAGCCACACCACAGAACTGTGCCTGCTCTCTCCTAAGAAACTGCCCATTCCATTGGCCACAACTCTACAAAATAGTAGAAACCTCAAGATCTCCAAGGACATCCCACTACCGCAAGCGCACTGGACAAATAGGGGCATTATGACACAAGCTGAGCAACTACTACCTCCATGCAGACACACAGACAGATATCCGCAGAGACAGAAGATTGAACCAGACAGGCCCCTAGGCCCTATTATGAACTCTTGCTTTGGTGTCCAGGTATCACTCCTCAGAGGCCTGGGTTCGAAGACCAGCATACGGGGCTTTCCTGAGGCACCAGACAGAAGACCTCTCATCTCCACATGGGAAGCTTCCTTGTTGGAGTTGTGTCAAGCCCTTCGGGTTGGAGAATCCTGCAGAGTCCCTTAGCTACTGCCACATTCCAAGGTCTCCATGGCCACCAACCCACATTATGACTCATCCTCAGGAGAGTCCATTTAAACTCAGCCTTCTGGGTAGCTCACCCAAGAGCCCGCAGATTGAGCGTGCCTTGTCTCGACCAGGCAATGGGAAGGTGAGTTGGCGTTTCTCGGCATCCATGCTTAGGCCCCTGCTCTCGAGTCTTTCTGTATGGGGCATCAAGGGACCATCCAATAGTACTCGACTGTCCTGAAGAAGGAAACTTTGAAATTTGGAGCAGCTCACAACTCCAGCGTAGGGAAACCTCCCTGGCCTCATGACGCCCCCACCCCCTACATGTAAGGGCCGTCATGGACACAAACTGCAGCTTGAGGCAACATCTGATACTCGCCCTGACCTCACCTGAAGGAGATCTCGATTCAGCCTCTGCAGAGTGGGCCTGCCATGCTCTTGGCCCCAAAACTCGTGCTAGCTTGTGTTTTCAGACTTCCTTCCTCACAATCCTGGCCACACCCCTCCAGTTTGGCAATTCTGGAGACACAATGCAGCACTCTGCCTGCCCTCCAGAAGAAAAATGTTGCCCTATAGCCTAAAGGCCTGTCCGGCTCAACCTTCTATCTCTGTTGACATCTGTGTGCATGCATTCATGGATGTAGCTGCTCAGCTTGTGTCCGAATGCCCCTGTGAGTCCAGTGAGGCTCCCAGTAGTATGATGTCCTCGGAGGCCTTGAGGTTTCTCATATTCTGGAGGTGTGTAGCCAAAGGAATGGACACAGTTTCCCAGGAGAGAGCAGGCACGGTCCTGTGGTATGGCTCCAGAGGACCCAGCCTAGAGGCTGTGTTTGCCAGGGCTGTGGGGACAGATGTCTGAAAAAGCAAACTTGGCTCAGCTAGGGGCCAATGTAATGACAGGCCTGATCTCTAGTCCGTGAGGTGAGATCCTCTGGAAATCAAAGTAGGGCAAGTGGGAGGCAGTCACTCAGGATTTTGTCTCTGGGTGTTGCGTTTACAGTGTCCGGTCAGGTTAGGGGTTGTCTCAGAGGCCGAGGAAGAGCCTTCCTCTCGGGGGATTGTCCAAGCTCCCAAGTGTTTGTGTTCATTCTGTGGGAATGAAGAGTACTGTTTTCTGCCACAGGGAACCCCCCAGGAGAGGGACTCTAGAGCACAGCAGTGGGTTCCCTCAACTGGAATACACACCATCTAGTTAGTCCTGGGTGCCTATGGGCACGGCAAGCCACATATGCGGGCTCTTGGTCCAGTCACTGAGAGGCGTTACTTGAATAAGGTACTCACGCTGAGGGTCACAATGTGTGTTTGTGCCCAAGGCGGCCCTCACGCTTGGGCGTGGCCTCATGGGCCATGTCGTTTTCTCCTACACTGAAGGTTTGACTCACTGCCAGCAGCAAGGTCTCTTGTCATGGGGAAGGAGGGGTTCTGACTTGTGCATCAGGTTCCCCCCTGTGCAGGGATTGGAGATAAGGTCTAGGTTCCGATGACTGAAAACCCAGGTTGGGAATGGATGGTGGCCTAAGGCAGTGGCGGGTCCAATGTGCTGGGTTTGCAGCCAGCTGTGTCGGTGTCTGTTGGAAGGTCTGGGCTCAGGCTATTTGCGACAGAGCATCACTGTTTAAGGTAGCCTATGCAATTGGGGTGTTGCAGAGGGCCAAGCAGTTTGATCCTCTTTTGGGGTTTCTAGGCAGCGCCATAGACAATGTTTTTCTCCTGGGAGGCAGGCACAGTGCTTCATTGTGGCCCCAGAATTCCCAGTAGGGAGGGTTTGAGGGCCAGGAGTGTGAGGACGGAAGTCTGAAAACACAAGCTAGTGTGAGGATTGGAGCCAAGGGCAGAGCAGGCCCACTCTGCAGAGGCTGAATCAAAATCTCCTGCATCTGAAGTCAGGCTGAGGATCAGACGTTGGCTGAGGCTGGAGTATGTGTCCATGATGGCACCTTCATGAAGTGGGGGCCTCATGAGGCCAAGGAAGTTTTCCCACGCTGAGTTTGGAGGTTGCCCCAAACGACAAGGTTTCCTTCTGCGGGACATTCGAGTCCTGTTGCATGGCTCCAGGACATACCATATGGAAGGACTGCAGAGCAGGGTTCGAAGGATGGATCCCTGTACTGCATGCCTCGCATTCCCATTGGCTATTAGCGACAAGATATGTTTGATCTCCTGCCTCTGGAACACGCGACCCAGGGGGCTGAGTTGAAATGGCCTCTCCTGAGGATGCGTCATAATGTGCGTTTGGGTCCATGGAGACCTTGGAATGTGCTGGTTGTTCAGTGGCCCTACGGAACTCTCCTACCTGAAGTGTTTGATACATCCCAGTAAGAAAGCTGCCCATGTGGAGATGAGAGATGTTTGGTTTGGTGCCTCAGAAAAGCCCCATGTGCTGGTCTACGAAAACTGTCCTCTGAGAACGGAAACATGGAAACCAAAGCTAAGGTTCAGATTAGGGCCTGGGGGCCTGTCCATTTCAACCTTCTGTCTCTGGGGACACTATCTGAGAGTCCAAGTGGAGATAGTTGCTCCGCTGGTGTCAGAGAGCCCCTCTTAGTCCAGGGTGGCCTATACTATTGATGGCATCAGGGACCTTGGAGCTTTTCCCTAACCTGTAGGGTTGTGGTCAATGGATTGGGCACACTTTCCTTGGAGAGGGCAGGCACAATCTTTCGCTGTTTGGTCCAGAGGCCCTAGCCTGGATGTTGTGTGGGTCCAGGCTGTGGGCACAGAAGTCTGAATACAAAATCTTAACTTATGAGTGGCGCCTAGGGAATGGCAGGCCGGATGTACAGCCAAGGAGGGAGCTCCTGGGCCTCTGAAACAAGGGCGAGTGGGAGGCGTTCCTTCAGGCTTTTGTCTCTGGATGTTGTGTCCGGGATAGCCGTGGATTGGAGCGGTGGCCTCAGGTACTATGGAAGAGTATCCCTCTCTGGGGATTTGTCCCAGCTCCCAAGAGATTGGGGTCATTTTGTGGGAAGGGTGGAGTCGTGTTGTCTGGCTCATGCCTCTCTCCAAGAAATGGATTCCAGAGCAGAGCTCCAGGTACGGGCTGGGCGACTGGAAAATTCAAACCGTGGTGAGGATTGGGTGCATAGGGGCTTGGCAAGCCCCATATGTGGGCTCTTGGTCCAGGCCCTGTCAGGCCTTTCTTTGACATGGGGCTCATGCTGAGGGTCACAGTGTGAATTTGTGCTCAAGCAGCACTCAAGTTTGGGCGTGGCATCAGGGGCCATGAAGGTTTCTCCCACCCTGAAGGTGTGACTCCATGCCAAGAGCAAGCTTGACAGCCATGGGGAAGGAGGAGTTCTGTTTTGTGCTTGCTATACCCAGCTGTGTGGAGAATTGATATAATGTCTAGGTTCTGATATCTGAAAACCAAGGTTAGGATGAGGTGACGGCATAAGACCATGGAGTGTCCGAAGTGCTGGGTATGCGGCCAGCTGTCTCCTTGTCTGTCTGGACGTCTGGCTTCAAGCTGTGTCAGGCAGAGCATGAGTGCCCAGAGCAGCCTATCCAGTTCGGGTACCGTCGAGGCCCGAGCAGGTTGATCCTCATCTGGGTTTTCTGGAGAGCCCCACAGGGAAACGTTTTTCTTCCGTTGGGCAGACACTGGGCTGGGTTTTTGTTCTGGAGTTCCTAGTCCGGAGGGCTTGTTTGCCAGGAGTGTGAGGAAGGAAGTCTGAAAACACAAGCTAGCGTGAGGTTTGGGACCGAGGGCACGGCAGGCCCACTCTGCAGAGGCTGAATCGAGATCTCCTGCACTGAGGTCATGTCAACTATGAGACGTGCCTCAGGCTAGAGGTCTTGTCCAGCATGGCCTCTTCCTGAAGGGTGTGGGGGCTTCATGAGGCCAGAAAGTTTTGCCTACGATGGGATTTGTGAACTGCTCCAAAACTGGAGGTTACCTTCTGCACGACAGTCGAGTCCTATTGGATGGTTCCAAGAGGCCCCATATGCAAAGACTCGAGAGCAGGTGTCTAAGCATGGATGCCTGGGAACGCCACCTCATATTCCCACTCTTTAGTCAGGACACGGCAGGCTCAATCTGCGGGCTCCTGGGTGAGCTACCCAGAGGGGAGATTTGAAATGGTCTCTCCTGAAGATGAGTCCTACTGTGGCTTGGTGGCCTGGGAGACCTTGGAATGTGGAGGTGGCTCAGGGACTCTGCAGGATTCTCCAACATGAGGTGTTTGACACGGCTCCAACAAGGAAACTTCCCATGTGGAGACGAGAGGAGTTCTGTTCCGTGCCTCAGGAAAGCCCCATACCCTGTTCTTCGAACCAAAGCCTCTGAGGAGTGACAACTGGAAACCAAAGCAAGAGTTGAGACTACGGCCGAAAGGCCTGTCCGGCTCAACCTTTTATCTCTGTTGACATCTGTGTGCATGCATTCATGGATGTAGCTGCTCAGCTTGTGTCCGAATGCCCCTGTGAGTCCAGTGAGGCTCCCAGTAGTGGGATGTCCTCGGAGGCCTTGAGGTTTCTCATATTCTGGAGGTGTGTGGCCAAAGGAATGGACACAGTTTCCCAGGAGAGAGCAGGCACAGTCCTGTGGTATGGCTCCAGAGGACCCAGCCTAGAGGCTGTGTTTGCCAGGGCTGTGGGGACAGATGTCTGAAAAAGCAAACGTGGCTCAGCTAGGGGCCAATGTAATGACAGGCCTGATCTCTAGTCCGTGAGGGGAGATCCTCTGGAAATCAAAGTAGGGCAAGTGGGAGGCAGTCACTCAGGATTTTGTCTCTGGGTGTTGCGTTTACAGTGTCCGGTTAGGGTAGGGGTTGTCTCAGAGGCCGAGGAAGAGCCTTCCTCTCGGGGGATTGTCCAAGCTCCCAAGTGTTTGTGTTCATTCTGTGGAATGAAGAGTACTGATTTCTGCCACAGGGGACCCCCCAGGAGAGGGACTCTAGAGCACAGCAGTGGGTTCCCTCAACTGGAATACAAACCATCTAGTTAGTCCTGGGTGCCTATGGGCATGGCAAGCCACATGCGGGCTCTTGGTCCAATCACAGAGAGGCGTTACTTGAATAAGGTACTCACGCTGAGGGTCACAATGTGTGTTTGTGCCCAAGGCGGCCCTCACGCTTGGGCGTGGCCTCATGGGCCATGCCGTTTTCTCCTACACTGAAGGTTTGACTCACTACCAGCAGCAAGGTCTCTTGTCATGGGGAAGGAGGGGTTCTGACTTGTGCATCAGGTTCCTCCCTGTGCAGGGATTGGAAATAAGGTCTAGCTTCCGATGACTGAAAACACAGGTTGGGAATGGATGGTGGCCTAAGGCAGTGGCGGGTCCAATGTGCTGGTTGTGCAGCCAGCTGTGTCGGTTTCTGTTGGAAGGTCTGGGCTCAGGCTATTTGCGACAGAGCATCACTGTTTAAGGTAGCCTATGCAATTGGGGTGTTGCAGAGGGCCAAGCAGTTTGATCCTCATTTGGGGTTTCTGGGCAGCGCCATAGACAAGGTTTTTCTCCTGGGAGGCAGGCACAGTGCTTCATTGTGGCCCCAGAATTCCCAGGAGGGAGGGTTTGTGGGCCAGGAGTGTGAGGACGGATCTGAAAACACAAGCTAGTGTGAGGATTGGAGCCAAGGGCAGAGCAGGCCCACTCTGCAGAGGCTGAATCAAAATCTCCTGCATCTGAAGTCAGGCTGAGGATCAGACGTTGGCTGAGGCTGGAGTATGTGTCCATGATGGCACCTTCATGAAGTGGGGGCCTCATGAGGCCAAGGAAGTTTTCCCACGCTGAGTTTGGAGGTTGCCCCAAACCACAAGGTTTCCTTCTGCGGGACATTCGAGTCCTGTTGCATGGCTCCAGGACATACCATATGGAAGGACTGCAGAGCAGGGTTCGAAGGATGGATCCCTGTACAGCATGCCTCGCATTCCCATTGGCTATTAGCGACAAGATATGTTTGATCTGCTGCCTCTGGAACACGCGACCCTGGGGCCTGAGATGAAATGGCATCTCCTGAGGATGCGTCATAATGTGCGTTTGGCTCCATGGAGACCTTGGAATGTGCTGGTTGTTCAGTGGCCCTGCGGAACTCTCCTACCTGAAGTGTTTGATACATCCCAGTAAGAAAGCTGCCCATGTGGAGATGAGAGAGGTTTGGTTTGGTGCCTCAGAAAAGCCCCATGTGCTGGTCTACGAAAACAGTCCTCTGAGAACGGAAACATGGAAACCAAAGCTAAGGTTCAGATTAGGGCCTGGGGGCCTGTCCATTTCAACCTTCTGTCTCTGGGGACACTGTCTGAGAGTCTAAGTGGAGATAGTTGCTCCGCTGGTGTCAGAGAGCCCCTCTTAGTCCAGGGTGGCCTATACTATTGATGGCCTCAGGGACCTTGGAGCTTTTCCCTAACCTGTAGGGTTGTGGTCAATGGATTGGGCACACTTTCCTTGGAGAGGGCAGGCACAATCTTTCGCTGTTTGGTCCAGAGGCCCTTGCCTGGATGTTGTGTGGGTCCAGGCTGTGGGCACAGAAGTCTGAATACACAAACTCAGCTTATGAGTGGCGCCTAGGGTATGGCAGGCCGGATGTACAGCCCGAGAGGGAGCTCCTGGGCCTCTAAACAAGGGCGAGTGGGAGGCGTTCCTTCAGGCTTTTGTCTCTGGATGTTGTGTCCGGGATAGCCGTGGATTGGAGCGGTGGCCTCAGGTACTGTGGACGAGTATCCCTCTCGGGGATTTGTCCCAGCTCCCAAGAGTTTGGGGTGATTGGGTGGGAAGGGTGGAGTCGTGTTGTCTGGCTCATGGGTCTCTCCAAGAAAGGGATTCCAGAGCAGAGCTCCAGGTACGGGCGGGGTGACTGGAAAATTCAAACCGTGGTGAGGATTGGGTGCATAGGGGCTTGGCAAGCCCCATATGTGGGCTCTTGGTCCAGGCCCTGACAGGCCTTTCTTTGACATGGGGCTCATGCTGAGGGTCACAGTGTGAATTTGTGCCCAAGCAGCACTCAAGTTTGGGCGTGGCATCAGGGGCAATGAAGGTTTCTCCCACCCTGAAGGTGTGACTCCAGGCCAAGAGCAAGCTTGACAGCATTGGGGAAAGAGGAGTTCTGTTTTGAGCTTGTTATACCCAGCTGTGTGGAGAATTGATATAATGTCTAGGTTCAGATATCTGAAAACCAAGGTTAGGATGAGGTGACGGCATAAGACCATGGCGTGTCCCAAGTGCTGGGTGTGAGGCCAGCTGTCTCCTTGTCTGTCTGGACGTCTGGCTTCAGGCTGTGTCAGGCAGAGCATGAGTGCCCAGAGCAGCCTATCCAGTTCGGGTACCGTCGAGGCCCGAGCAGGTTGATCCTAATCTGGGTTTTCTGGAGAGCCCCACAGGGAAACGTTTTTCTTCCGTTGGTCAGACACTAGGCTGGGTTTTGGTTCTGGAGTTAATAGTCCGGAGGGCTTGTTTGACAGGAGTGTGAGGAAGGAAGTCTGAAAACACAAGCTAGCGTGAGGTTTGGGACCGAGGGCACGGCAGGCCCACTCTGCAGAGGGTGAATCGAGATCTCCTGCACTGAGGTCATGTCAACTATGAGACGTGCCTCAGGCTAGAGTTCTTGTCCAGCATGGCCTCTTCCTGAAGGGTGTGTGGGCTTCATGAGGCCAGAAAGTTTTGCCTACGATGGGATTTGTGAACTGCTCCAAAACTGAAGGTTACCTTCTGCACGACAGTCGAGTCCTATTGGATGGTTCCAAGAGGCCCCATATGGAAAGACTCGAGAGCAGGTGTCTAAACATGGATGCCTGGGAACGCCACCTCATATTCCCACTCTTTAGTCAGGACAAGACAGGCTCAATCTGCGGGCTCCTGGGTGAGCTACCCAGAGGGGAGAGTTGAAATGGACTCTCCTGAAGATGAGTCCTACTGTGGCATGGTGGCCTGGGAGACCTTGGAATGTGGAGGTGGCTCAGGGACTCTGCAGGATTCTTCAACATGAGGTGTTTGACACGGCTCCAACAAGGAAACTTCCCATGTGGAGACGAGAGGAATTCTGTTCCGTGCCTCAGGAAAGCCCCATACCCTGTTCTTCGAACCAAAGCCTCTGAGGAGTGACACGTGGAAACCAAAGCAAGAGTTGAGACTATGGCCTAAAGGCCTGTCCGGCTCAACCTTCTATCTCTGTTGACATCTGTGTGCATGCATTCATGGATGTAGCTGCTCAGCTTGTGTCCGAATGCCCCTGTGAGTCCAGTGAGGCTCCCAGTAATGGGATGTCCTCGGAGGCCTTGAGGTTTCTCATATTCTGGAGGTGTGTGGCCAAAGGAATGGACACAGTTTCCCAGGAGAGAGCAGGCACGGTCCTGTGGTATGGCTCCAGAGGACCCAGCCTAGAGGCTGTGTTTGCCAGGGCTGTGGGGACAGATGTCTGAAAAAGCAAACTTGGCTCAGCTAGGGGCCAATGTAATGGCAGGCCTGATCTCTAGTCCTTGAGGGGAGATACTCTGGAAATCAAAGTAGGGCAAGTGGGAGGCAGTCACTCAGGATTTTGTCTCTGGGTGTTGCGTTTACAGTGTCCGGTCAGGGTAGGGGTTGTCTCAGAGGCCGAGGAATAGCCTTCCTCTCGGGGGATTGTCCAAGCTCCCAAGTGTTTGTGTTCATTCTGTGGGAATGAAGAGTACTGTTTTCTGCCACAGGGGACCCCCCAGGAGAGGGACTCTAGAGCACAGCAGTGGGTTCCCTCAACTGGAATACACACCATCTACTTAGTCCTGGGTGCCTATGGGCATGGCAAGCCACATATGCGGGCTCTTGGTCCAGTCACTGAGAGGTGTTACTTGAATAAGGTACTCACGCTGAGGGTCACAATGTGTGTTTGTGCCCAAGGCGGCCCTCACGCTTGGGCGTGGCCTCATGGGCCATGCCGTTTTCTTTTAGACTGAAGGTTTGACTCACTGCCAGCAGCAAGGTTTCTTGCCATGGGGAAGGAGGGGTTCTGACTTGTGCATCAGGTTCCCCCCTGTGCAGGGATTGGAGATAAGGTCTAGGTTCCGATGACTGAAAACCCAGGTTAGGAATGGATGGTGGCCTAAGGCAGTGGCGGGTCCAATGTGCTGGGTGTGCAGCCAGCTGTGTCGGTGTCTGTTGGAAGGTCTGGGCTCAGGCTATTTGCGACAGAGCATCACTGGTTAAGGTAGCCTATGCAATTGGGGTGTTGCCGAGGGCCAAGCAGTTTGATCCTCATTTGGGGTTTCTGGGCAGCGCCATAGACAATGTTTTTCTCCTGGGAGGCAGGCACAGTGCTTCATTGTGGCCCCATAATTCCCAGTAGGGAGGGTTTGTGGGCCAGGAGTGTGAGGACAGAAGTCTGAAAACACAAGCTAGTGTGAGGATTGGAGCCAAGGGCAGAGCAGGCCCACTCTGCAGAGGCTGAATCAAAATCTCCTGCATCTGAAGTCAGGCTGAGGATCAGACGTTGGCTGAGGCTGGAGTATGTGTCCATGATGGCACCTTCATGAAGTGGGGGCCTCATGAGGCCAAGGAAGTTTTCCCACGCTGAGTTTGGAGGTTGCCCCAAACCACAAGGTTTCCTTCTGCGGGACATTCGAGTCCTGTTGCATGGCTCCAGGACATACCAAATGGAAGGACTGCAGAGCAGGGTTCGAAGGATGGATCCCTGTACAGCATGCCTCGCATTCCCATTGGCTATTAGCGACAAGATATGTTTGATCTGCTGCCTCTGGAACACGCGACCCTGGGGCCTGAGATGAAATGGCATCTCCTGAGGATGCGTCATAATGTGCGTTTGGGTCCATGGAGACCTTGGAATGTGCTGGTTGTTCAGTGGCCCTGGGGAACTCTCCTACCTGAAGTGTTTGATACATCCCAGTAAGAAAGCTGCCCATGTGGAGATGAGAGAGGTTTGGTTTGGTGCCTCAGAAAAGCCCCATGTGCTGGTCTACGAAAACAGTCCTCTGAGAACGGAAACATGGAAACCAAAGCTAAGGTTCAGATTAGGGCCTGGGGGCCTGTCCATTTCAACCTTCTGTCTCTGGGGACACTGTCTGAGAGTCTAAGTGGAGATAGTTGCTCCGCTGGTGTCAGAGAGCCCCTCTTAGTCCAGGGTGGCCTATACTATTGATGGCCTCAGGGACCTTGGAGCTTTTCCCTAACCTGTAGGGTTGTGGTCAATGGATTGGGCACACTTTCCTTGGAGAGGGCAGGCACAATCTTTCGCTGTTTGGTCCAGAGGCCCTAGCCTGGATGTTGTGTGGGTCCAGGCTGTGGGCACAGAAGTCTGAATACACAAACTCAGCTTATGAGTGGCGCCTAGGGTATGGCAGGCCGGAGGTACAGCCCGAGAGGGAGCTCCTGGGCCTCTAAACAAGGGCGAGTGGGAAACGTTCCTTCAGGCTTTTGTCTCTGGATGTTGTGTCCAGGATAGCCGTGGATTGGAGCGGTGGCCTCAGGTACTGTGGACGAGTATCCCTCTCTGGGGATTTGTCCCAGTTCCCAAGAGTTTGGGGTCATTTTGTGGGAAGGGTGGAGTCGTGTTGTCTGGCTCATGGGTCTCTCCAAGAAAGGGATTCCAGAGCAGAGCTCCAGGTACGGGCGGGGCGACTGGAAAATTCAAACCGTGGTGAGGATTGGGTGCATAGGGGCTTGGCAAGCCCCATATGTGGGCTCTTGGTCCAGGCCCTGACAGGCCTTTCTTTGACATGGGGCTCATGTTGAGGGTCACAGTGTGAATTTGTGCCCAAGCAGCACTCAAGTTTGGGCGTGGCATCAGGGGCCATGAAGGTTTCTCCCACCCTGAAGGTGTGACTCCAGGCCAAGAGCAAGCTTGACAGCCATGGGGAAGGAGGAGTTCTGTTTTGTGCTTGCTATACCCAGCTGTGTGGAGAATTGATATAATGTCTAGGTTCAGATATCTGAAAACCAAGGTTAGGATGAGGTGACGGCATAAGACCATGGCGTGTCCGAAGTGCTGGGTGTGCGGCCAGCTGTCTCCTTGTCTGTCTGGACTTCTGGCTTCGGACTGTGTAGGGTAGAGCATGAGTGCCCAGAGCAGCCTATCCAGTTCGGGTACCGTCGAGGCCCGAGCAGGTTGATCCTCATCTGGGTTTTCTGGAGAGCCCCACAGGGAAACGTTTTTCTTCCGTTGGGCAGACACTGGGCTGGGTTTTGGTTCTGGAGTTCCTAGTCCGGAGGGCTTGTTTGCCAGGAGTGTGATTAAGGAAGTCTGAAAACACAAGCTAGCGTGAGGTTTGGGACCGAGGGCACGGCAGGCCCACTCTGCAGATGCTGAATCGAGATCTCCTGCACTGAGGTCATGTCAACTATGAGACGTGCCTCAGGCTTGAGTTCTTGTCCAGCATGGCCTCTTCCTGAAGGCTGTGGGGGCTTCATGAGGCCAGAAAGTTTTGCCTACGATGGGATTTGTGAACTGCTCCAAAACTGAAGGTTACCTTCTGCACGACAGTCGCGTCCTATTGGATGGTTCCAAGAGGCCCCATATGGAAAGACTCGAGAGCAGGTGTCTAAGCATGGATGCCAGGGAACGCCACCTCATAGTCCCACTCTTTAGTCAGGACAAGGCAGGCTCAATCTGCGGGCTCCTGGGTGAGCTACCCAGAGGGGAGAGTTGAATTGGACTCTCCTGAAGATGAGTCCTACTGTGGCTTGGTGGCCTGGGAGAACTTGGAATGTGGAGGTGGCTCAGGGACTCTGCAGGATTCTCCAACATGAGGTGTTTGACACGGCTCCAACAAGGAAACTTCCCATGTGGAGACGAGAGGAGTTCTGTTCCGTGCCTCAGGAAAGCCCCATACCCTGTTCTTCGAACCAAAGCCTCTGAGGAGTGACACCTAGAAACCAAAGCAAGAGTTGAGACTACGGTGTAAAGGCCTGTCCGGCTCAACCTTCTATCTCTGTTGACATCTGTGTGCATGCATTCATGGATGTAGCTGCTCAGCTTGTGTCCGAATGGCCCTGTGAGTCCAGTGAGGCTCCCAGTAGTGGGATGTCCTCGGAGGCCTTGAGGTTTCTCATATTCTGGAGGTGTGTGGCCAAAGGAATGGACACAGTTTCCCAGGAGAGAGCAGGCATGGTCCTGTGTTATGGCTCCATAGGACCCAGCCTAGAGGCTGTGTTTGCCAGGGCTGTGGGGACAGATGTCTGAAAAAGCAAACTTGGCTCAGCTAGGGGCCAATGTAATGGCAGGCCTGATCTCTAGTCCGTGAGGGGAGATCCTCTGGAAATCAAAGTAGGGCAAGTGGGAGGCAGTCACTCAGGATTTTGTCTCTGGGTGTTGCGTTTACAGTGTCCGGTCAGGGTAGGGGTTGTCTCAGAGGCCGAGGAAGAGCCTTCCTCTCGGGGGATTGTCCAAGCTCCCAAGTGTTTGTGTTCATTCTGTGGGAATGAAGAGTACTGTTTTCTGCCACAGGGGACCCCCCAGGAGAGGGACTCTAGAGCACAGCAGTGGGTTCCCTCAACTGGAATACACACCATCTAGTTAGTCCTGGGTGCCTATGGGCATGGCAAGCCACATATGCGGGCTCTTGGTCCAGTCACTGAGAGGCGTTACTTGAATAAGGTACTCACGCTGAGGGTCACAATGTGTGTTTGTGCCCTAGGCGGCCCTCACGCTTGGGCGTGGCCTCATGGGCCATGCCGTTTTCTCCTACACTGGAGGTTTGACTCACTGCCAGCAGCAAGGTTTCTTGCCATGGGGAAGGAGGGGTTCGGACTTGTGCATCAGGTTCCCCCCTGTGCAGGGATTGGAGATAAGGTCTAGGTTCCGATGACTGAAAACCCAGGTTAGGAATGGATGGTGGCCTAAGGCAGTGGCGGGTCCCATGTGCTGGGTGTGCAGCCAGCTGTGTCGTGTCTGTTGGAAGGTCTGGGCTCAGGCTATTTGCGACAGAGCATCACTGTTTAAGGTAGCCTATGCAATTGGGGTGTTGCCGAGGGCCAAGCAGTTTGATCCTCATTTGGGGTTTCTGGGCAGCGCCATAGACAATGTTTTTCTCCTGGGAGGCAGGCACAGTGCTTCATTGTGGCCCCAGAATTGCCAGTAGGGAGGGTTTGTGGGCCAGGAGTGTGAGGACGGAAGTCTGAAAACACAAGCTAGTGTGAGGATTGGAGCCAAGGGCAGAGCAGGCCCACTCTGCAGAGGCTGAATCAAAATCTCCTGCATCTGAAGTCAGGTTGAGGATCAGACGTTGGCTGAGGCTGGAGTATGTGTCCATGATGGCACCTTCATGAAGTGGGGGCCTCATGAGGCCAAGGAAGTTTTCCCACGCTGAGTTTGGAGGTTGCCCCAAACCACAAGTTTTCCGTCTGCGGGACATTCGAGTCCTGTTGCATGGCTCCAGCACATACCATATGGAAGGACTGGAGAGCAGGATTCGAAGGATGGATCCCTGTACAGCATGCCTCGCATTCCCATTGGCTATTAGCGACAAGATATGTTTGATCTGCTGCCTCTGGAACAGGCCACCCTGGGGGGCTGAGATGAAATGGCCTCTCCTGAGGATGCGTCATAATGTGCGTTTGGGTCCATGGAGACCTTGGAATGTGCTGGTTGTTCAGTGGCCCTGGGGAACTCTCCTACCTGAAGTGTTTGATACATCCCAGTAAGAAAGCTGCCCATGTGGAGATGAGAGAGGTTTGGTTTGGTGCCTCAGAAAAGCCCCATGTGCTGGTCTACGAAAACAGTCCTCTGAGAACAGAAACATGGAAACCAAAGCTAAGGTTCAGATTAGGGCCTGGGGGCCTGTCCATTTCAACCTTCTGTCTCTGGGGACACTGTCTGAGAGTCTAAGTGGAGATAGTTGCTCCGCTGGTGTCAGAGAGCCCCTCTTAGTCCAGGGTGGCCTATACTATTGATGTCCTCAGGGACCTTGGAGCTTTTCCCTAACCTGTAGTGTTGTGGTCAATGGATTGGGCACACTTTCCTTGGAGAGGGCAGGCACAATCTTTCGCTGTTTGGTCCAGAGGCCCTAGCCTGGATGTTGTGTGGGTCCAGGCTGTGGGCACAGAAGTCTGAATACACAAACTCAGCTTATGAGTGGCGCCTAGGGTATGGCAGGCCGGAGGTACAGCCCGAGAGGGAGCTCCTGGGCCTCTGAAACAAGGGCGAGTGGGAGGCGTTCCTTCAGGCTTTTGTCTCTGGATGTTGTGTCCGGGATAGCCGTGGATTGGAGCGGTGGCCTCAGGTACTGTGGACGAGTATCCCTCTCTGGGGATTTGTCCCAGCTCCCAAGAGTTTGGGGTCATTTTGTGGGAAGGGTGGAGTCGTGTTGTCTGGCTCATGGGTGTCTCCAAGAAAGGGATTCCAGAGCAGAGCTCCAGGTACGGGTGGGGCGACTGGAAAATTCAAACCGTGGTGAGGATTGGGTGCATAGGGGCTTGGCAAGCCCCATATGTGGGCTCTTGGTCCAGGCCCTGACAGGCCTTTCTTTGACATGGGGCTCATGCTGAGGGTCACAGTGTGAATTTGTGCCCAAGCAGCACTCAAGTTTGGGCGTGGCATCAGGGGCCATGAAGGTTTCTCCCACCCTGAAGGTGTGACTCCAGGCCAAGAGCAAGCTTGACAGCCATGGGGAAGGAGGAGTTCTGTTTTGTGCTTGCTATACCCAGCTGTGTGGAGAATTGATATAATGTCTAGGTTCAGATATCTGAAAACCAAGGTTAGGATGAGGTGACGGCATAAGACCATGGCGTGTCCGAAGTGCTGGGTGTGCGGCCAGCTGTCTCCTTGTCTGTCTGGACGTCTGGCATCGGGCTGTGTCAGGCAGAGCATGAGTGCCCAGAGCAGCCTATCCAGTTCGGGTACCGTCGAGGCCCAAGCAGGTTGATCCTCATCTGGGTTTTCTGGAGAGCCCCACAGGGAAACGTTTTTCTTCCGTTGGGCAGACACTGGGCTGGGTTGTGGTTCTGGAGTTCCTAGTCCGGAGGGCTTGTTTGCCAGGAGTGTGAGGAAGGAAGTCTGAAAACACAAGCTAGCGTGAGGTTTGGGACCGAGGGCACGGCAGGCCCACTCTGCAGAGGCTGAATCGAGATCTCCTGCACTGAGGTCATGTCAACTATGAGACGTGCCTCAGGCTAGAGTTCTTGTCCAGCATGGCCTCTTCCTGAAGGCTGTGGGGGCTTCATGAGGCCAGAAAGTTTTGCCTACGATGGGATTTGTGATCTGCTCCAAAACTGAAGATTACCTTCTGCACGACAGTCGAGTCCTATTGGATGGTTCCAAGAGGCCCCATATGGAAAGACTCGAGAGCAGGTGTCTAAGCATGGATGCCTGGGAACGCCACCTCATACTCCCACTCTTTAGTCAGGACAAGGCAGGCTCAATCTGCGGGCTCCTGGGTGAGCTACCCAGAGGGGAGTGTTGAAATGGACTCTCCTGAAGATGAGTCCTACTGTGGCTTGGTGGCCTGGGAGACCTTGGAATGTGGAGGTGGCTCAGGGACTCTGCAGGATTCTCCAACATGAGGCGTTTGACACGGCTCCAACAAGGAAACTTCCCATGTGGAGACGAGAGGAGTTCTGTTCCGTGCCTCAAGAAAGCCCCATACCCTGTACTTCGAACCAAAGCTTCTGAGGAGTGACACCTGGAAACCAAAGCAAGAGTTGAGACTACGGCCTAAAGGCCAGTCCGGCTCAACCTTCTATCTCTGTTGACATCTGTGTGCATGCATTCATGGATGTAGCTGCTCAGCTTGTGTCCGAATGCCCCAGTGAGTCCAGTGAGGCTCCCAGTAGTGGTATGTCCTCGCAGGCCTTGAGGTTTCTCATATTCAGGAGGTGTGTGGCCAAAGGAATGGACACAGTTTCCCAGGAGAGAGCATGCACGGCCCTTTGGTATGGCTCCAGAGGACCCAGCCTAGAGGCTGTGTTTGCCAGGGCTGTGGGGACAGATGTCTGAAAAAGCAAACTTGGCTCAGCTAGGGGCCAATGTAATGGCAGGCCTGATCTCTAGTCCGTGAGGGGAGATCCTCTGGAAATCAAAGTAGGGCAAGTGGGAGGCAGTCACTCAGGATTTTGTCTCTGGGTGTTGCGTTTACAGTGTCCGGTCAGGGTAGAGGTTGTCTCAGAGGCCGAGGAAGAGCCTTCCTCTCGGGGGATTGTCCAAGCTCCCAAGTGTTTGTGTTCATTCTGTGGGAATGAAGAGTACTGTTTTCTGCCACAGGGGACCCCCCAGGAGAGGGACTCTAGAGCACAGCAGTGCGTTCCCTCAACTGGAATACACACCATCTAGTTAGTCCTGGGTGCCTATGGGCATGGCAAGGCACATATGCGGGCTCTTGGTCCAGTCACTGAGAGGCGTTACTTGAATAAAGTACTCACGCTGAGGGTCACAATGTGTGTTTGTGCCCTAGGCGGCCCTCACGCTTGGGCGTGGCCTCATGGGCCATGCCGTTTTCTCCTACACTGGAGATTTGACTCACTGCCAGCAGCAAGGTTTCTTGCCATGGGGAAGGAGGGGTTCTGACTTGTGCATCAGGTTCCCCCCTGTGCAGGGATTGGAGATAAGGTCTAGGTACCGATGACTGAAAACCCAGGTTGGGAATGGATGGTGGCCTAAGGCAGTGGCGGGTTCAATGTGCTGGGTGTGCAGCCAGCTGTGTCGTGTCTGTTGGAAGGTCTGGGCTCAGGCTATTTGCGACAGAGCATCACTGTTTAAGGTAGCCTATGCAATTGGGGTGTTGCCGAGGTCCAAGCAGTTTGATCCTCATTTGGGGTTTCTGGGCAGCGCCATAGACAATGTTTTTCTCCTGGGAGGCAGGCACAGTGCTTCATTGTGGCCCCAGAATTCCCAGTAGGGAGGGCTTGTGGGCCAGGAGTGTGAGGACGGAAGTCTGAAAACACAAGCTAGTGTGCGGATTGGAGCCAAGGGCAGAGCAGGCCCACTCTGCAGAGGATGAATCAAAATCTCCTGCATCTGAAGTCAGGCTGAGGATCAGACGTTGGCTGAGTCTGGAGTATGTGTCCATGATGGCACCTTCATGAAGTGGGGGCCTCATGAGGCCAAGGAAGTTTTCCCACGCTGAGTTTGGAGGTTGCCCCAAACCACAAGGTTTCCTTCTGCGGGACATTCGAGTCCTGTTGCATGGCTCCAGGACATACCATATGGAAGGACTGCAGAGCAGGGTTCGAAGGATGGATCCCTGTACAGCATGCCTCGCATTCCCATTGGCTATTAGCGACAAGATATGTTTGATCTGCTGCCTCTGGAACACGCGACCCAGGGGGCTCAGATGAAATGGCCTCTCCTGAGGATGCGTCATAATGTGCGTTTGGGTCCATGGAGACCTTGGAATGTGCTGGTTGTTCAGTGGCCCTGGGGAACTCTCCTACCTGAAGTGTTTTATACATCCCAGTAAGAAAGCTGCCCATGTGGAGATGAGAGAGGTTTGGTTTGGTGCCTCAGAAAAGCCCCATGTGCTGGTCTACAGAAACAGTCCTCTGAGAACGGAAACATGGAAACCAAAGCTAAGGTTCAGATTAGGGCCTGGGGGCCTGTCCATTTCAACCTTCTGTCTCTGGGGACACTGTCTGAGAGTCTAAGTGGAGATAGTTGCTCCGCTGGTGTCAGAGAGCCCCTCTTAGTCCAGGGTGGCCTATACTATTGATGTCCTCAGGGACCTTGGAGCTTTTCCCTAACCTGTAGTGTTGTGGTCAATGGATTGGGCACACTTTCCTTGGAGAGGGCAGGCACAATCTTTCGCTGTTTGGTCCAGAGGCCCTAGCCTGGATGTTGTGTGGGTCCAGGCTGTGGGCACAGAAGTCTGAATACACAAACTCAGCTTATGAGTGGCGCCTAGGGTATGGCAGGCCGGAGGTACAGCCCGAGAGGGAGCTCCTGGGCCTCTGAAACAAGGGCGAGTGGGAGGCGTTCCTTCAGGCTTTTGTCTCTGGATGTTGTGTCCGGGATAGCCGTGGATTGGAGCGGTGGCCTCAGGTACTGTGGACGAGTATCCCTCTCTGGGGATTTGTCCCAGCTCCCAAGAGTTTGGGGTCATTTTGTGGGAAGGGTGGAGTCGTGTTGTCTGGCTCATGGGTGTCTCCAAGAAAGGGATTCCAGAGCAGAGCTCCAGGTACGGGCGGGGCGACTGGAAAATTCAAACCGTGGTGAGGATTGGGTGCATAGGGGCTTGGCAAGCCCCATATGTGGGCTCTTGGTCCAGGCCCTGACAGGCCTTTCTTTGACATGGGGCTCATGCTGAGGGTCACAGTGTGAATTTGTGCCCAAGCAGCACTCAAGTTTGGGCGTGGCATCAGGGGCCATGAAGGTTTCTCCCACCCTGAAGGTGTGACTCCAGGCCAAGAGCAAGCTTGACAGCCATGGGGAAGGAGGAGTTCTGTTTTGTGCTTGCTATACCCAGCTGTGTGGAGAATTGATATAATGTCTAGGTTCAGATATCTGAAAACCAAGGTTAGGATGAGGTGACGGCATAAGACCATGGCGTGTCCGAAGTGCTGGGTGTGCGGCCAGCTGTCTCCTTGTCTGTCTGGACGTCTGGCATCGGGCTGTGTCAGGCAGAGCATGAGTGCCCAGAGCAGCCTATCCAGTTCGGGTACCGTCGAGGCCCAAGCAGGTTGATCCTCATCTGGGTTTTCTGGAGAGCCCCACAGGGAAACGTTTTTCTTCCGTTGGGCAGACACTGGGCTGGGTTGTGGTTCTGGAGTTCCTAGTCCGGAGGGCTTGTTTGCCAGGAGTGTGAGGAAGGAAGTCTGAAAACACAAGCTAGCGTGAGGTTTGGGACCGAGGGCACGGCAGGCCCACACTGCAGAGGCTGAATCGAGATCTCCTGCACTGAGGTCATGTCAACTATGAGACGTGCCTCAGGCTAGAGTTCTTGTCCAGCATGGCCTCTTCCTGAAGGCTGTGGGGGCTTCATGAGGCCAGAAAGTTTTGCCTACGATGGGATTTGTGATCTGCTCCAAAACTGAAGATTACCTTCTGCACGACAGTCGAGTCCTATTGGATGGTTCCAAGAGGCCCCATATGGAAAGACTCGAGAGCAGGTGTCTAAGCATGGATGCCTGGGAACGCCACCTCATACTCCCACTCTTTAGTCAGGACAAGGCAGGCTCAATCTGCGGGCTCCTGGGTGAGCTACCCAGAGGGGAGAGTTGAAATGGACTCTCCTGAAGATGAGTCCTACTGTGGCTTGGTGGCCTGGGAGACCTTGGAATGTGGAGGTGGCTCAGGGACTCTGCAGGATTCTCCAACATGAGGCGTTTGACACGGCTCCAACAAGGAAACTTCCCATGTGGAGACGAGAGGAGTTCTGTTCCGTGCCTCAAGAAAGCCCCATACCCTGTACTTCGAACCAAAGCTTCTGAGGAGTGACACCTGGAAACCAAAGCAAGAGTTGAGACTACGGCCTAAAGGCCAGTCCGGCTCAACCTTCTATCTCTGTTGACATCTGTGTGCATGCATTCATGGATGTAGCTGCTCAGCTTGTGTCCGAATGCCCCAGTGAGTCCAGTGAGGCTCCCAGTAGTGGTATGTCCTCGCAGGCCTTGAGGTTTCTCATATTCAGGAGGTGTGTGGCCAAAGGAATGGACACAGTTTCCCAGGAGAGAGCATGCACGGCCCTTTGGTATGGCTCCAGAGGACCCAGCCTAGAGGCTGTGTTTGCCAGGGCTGTGGGGACAGATGTCTGAAAAAGCAAACTTGGCTCAGCTAGGGGCCAATGTAATGGCAGGCCTGATCTCTAGTCCGTGAGGGGAGATCCTCTGGAAATCAAAGTAGGGCAAGTGGGAGGCAGTCACTCAGGATTTTGTCTCTGGGTGTTGCGTTTACAGTGTCCGGTCAGGGTAGAGGTTGTCTCAGAGGCCGAGGAAGAGCCTTCCTCTCGGGGGATTGTCCAAGCTCCCAAGTGTTTGTGTTCATTCTGTGGGAATGAAGAGTACTGTTTTCTGCCACAGGGGACCCCCCAGGAGAGGGACTCTAGAGCACAGCAGTGCGTTCCCTCAACTGGAATACACACCATCTAGTTAGTCCTGGGTGCCTATGGGCATGGCAAGGCACATATGCGGGCTCTTGGTCCAGTCACTGAGAGGCGTTACTTGAATAAAGTACTCACGCTGAGGGTCACAATGTGTGTTTGTGCCCTAGGCGGCCCTCACGCTTGGGCGTGGCCTCATGGGCCATGCCGTTTTCTCCTACACTGGAGATTTGACTCACTGCCAGCAGCAAGGTTTCTTGCCATGGGGAAGGAGGGGTTCTGACTTGTGCATCAGGTTCCCCCCTGTGCAGGGATTGGAGATAAGGTCTAGGTACCGATGACTGAAAACCCAGGTTGGGAATGGATGGTGGCCTAAGGCAGTGGCGGGTTCAATGTGCTGGGTGTGCAGCCAGCTGTGTCGTGTCTGTTGGAAGGTCTGGGCTCAGGCTATTTGCGACAGAGCATCACTGTTTAAGGTAGCCTATGCAATTGGGGTGTTGCCGAGGTCCAAGCAGTTTGATCCTCATTTGGGGTTTCTGGGCAGCGCCATAGACAATGTTTTTCTCCTGGGAGGCAGGCACAGTGCTTCATTGTGGCCCCAGAATTCCCAGTAGGGAGGGCTTGTGGGCCAGGAGTGTGAGGACGGAAGTCTGAAAACACAAGCTAGTGTGCGGATTGGAGCCAAGGGCAGAGCAGGCCCACTCTGCAGAGGATGAATCAAAATCTCCTGCATCTGAAGTCAGGCTGAGGATCAGACGTTGGCTGAGTCTGGAGTATGTGTCCATGATGGCACCTTCATGAAGTGGGGGCCTCATGAGGCCAAGGAAGTTTTCCCACGCTGAGTTTGGAGGTTGCCCCAAACCACAAGGTTTCCTTCTGCGGGACATTCGAGTCCTGTTGCATGGCTCCAGGACATACCATATGGAAGGACTGCAGAGCAGGGTTCGAAGGATGGATCCCTGTACAGCATGCCTCGCATTCCCATTGGCTATTAGCGACAAGATATGTTTGATCTGCTGCCTCTGGAACACGCGACCCAGGGGGCTCAGATGAAATGGCCTCTCCTGAGGATGCGTCATAATGTGCGTTTGGGTCCATGGAGACCTTGGAATGTGCTGGTTGTTCAGTGGCCCTGGGGAACTCTCCTACCTGAAGTGTTTTATACATCCCAGTAAGAAAGCTGCCCATGTGGAGATGAGAGAGGTTTGGTTTGGTGCCTCAGAAAAGCCCCATGTGCTGGTCTACAGAAACAGTCCTCTGAGAACGGAAACATGGAAACCAAAGCTAAGGTTCAGATTAGGGCCTGGGGGCCTGTCCATTTCAACCTTCTGTCTCTGGGGACACTGTCTGAGAGTCTAAGTGGAGATAGTTGCTCCGCTGGTGTCAGAGAGCCCCTCTTAGTCCAGGTTGGCCTATACTATTGATGGCCTCAGGGACCTTGGAGCTTTTCCCTAACCTGTAGGGTTGTGGTCAATGGATTGGGCACACTTTCCTTGGAGAGGGCAGGCACAATCTTTCGCTGTTTGGTCCAGAGGCCCTAGCCTGGATGTTGTGTGGGTCCAGGCTGTGGGCACAGAAGTCTGAATACACAAACTCAGCTTATGAGTGGCGCCTAGGGTATGGCAGGCCGGATGTACAGCCCGAGAGGGAGCTCCTGGGCCTCTGAAACAAGGGCGAGTGGGAGGCGTTGCTTCAGGCTTTTGTCTCTGGATGTTGTGTCCGGGATAGCCGTGGATTGGAGCGGTGGCCTCAGGTACTGTGGACGAGTATCCCTCTCTGGGGATTTGTCCCAGCTCCCAAGAGTTTGGGGTCATTTTGTGGGAAGGGTGGAGTCGTGTTGTCTGGCTCATGGGTGTCTCCAAGAAAGGGATTCCAGAGTAGAGCTCCAGGTACGGGCGGGGCTACTGGAAAATTCAAACCGTGGTGAGGATTGGGTGCATAGCGGCTTGGCAAGCCCCATATGTGGGCTCTTGGTCCAGGCCCTGACAGGCCTTTCTTTGACATGGGGCTCATGCTGAGGGTCACAGTGTGAATTTGTGCCCAAGCAGCACTCAAGTTTGGGCGTGGCATCAGGGGCCATGAAGGTTTCTCCCACCCTGAAGGTGTGACTCCAGGCCAAGAGCAAGCTTGACAGCCATGGGGAAGGAGGAGTTCTGTTTTGTGCTTGCTATACCCAGCTGTGTGGAGAATTGATATAATGTCTAGGTTCAGATATCTGAAAACCAAGGTTAGGATGAGGTGACGGCATAAGACCATGGCGTGTCCGAAGTGCTGGGTGTGCGGCCAGCTGTCTCCTTGTCTGTCTGGACGTCTGGCTTCGGGCTGTGTCAGGCAGAGCAAGAGTGCCCAGAGCAGCCTATCCAGTTCTGGTACCGTCGAGGCCCAAGCAGGTTGATCCTCATCTGGGTTTTCTGGAGAGCCCCACAGGGAAACGTTTTTCTTCCGTTGGGCAGACACTGGGCTGGGTTTTGGTTCTGGAGTTAATAGTCCGGAGGGCTTGTTTGCCAGGAGTGTGAGGAAGGAAGTCTGAAAACACAAGCTAGCGTGAGGTTTGGGACCGAGGGCACGGCAGGCCCACTCTGCAGAGGCTGAATCGAGATCTCCTGCACTGAGGTCATGTCAACTATGAGACGTGCCTCAGGCTAGAGTTCTTGTCCAGCATGGCCTCTTCCTGAAGGGTGTGGGGGCTTCATGAGGCCAGAACGTTTTGCCTACGATGGGATTTGTGAACTGCTCCAAAACTGAAGGTTACCTTCTGCACGACAGTCGAATCCTATTGGATGGTTCCAAGAGGCCCCATATGGAAAGACTCGAGAGCAGGTGTCTAAGCATGGATGCCTGGGAACGCCACCTCATATTCCCACTCTTTAGTCAGGACAAGGCAGGCTCAATCTGCGGGCTCCTGGGTGAGCTACCCAGAGGGGAGAGTTGAAATGGACTCTCCTGAAGATGAGTCCTACTGTGGCTTGGTGGCCTGGGAGAACTTGGAATGTGGAGGTGGCTCAGGGACTCTGCAGGATTCTCCAACATGAGGTGTTTGACACGGCTCCAACAAGGAAACTTCCCATGTGGAGACGTCAGGAGTTCTGTTCCGTGCCTCAGGAAAGCCCCATACCCTGTTCTTCGAACCAAAACCTCTGAGGAGTGACACCTGGAAACCAAAGCAAGAGTTGAGACTACGGCCTAAAGGCCTGTCCGGCTCAACCTTCTATCTCTGTTGACATCTGTGTGCATGCATTCATGGATGTAGCTGCTCAGCTTGTGTCCGAATGCCCCTGTGAGTCCAGTGAGGCTACCAGTAGTGGTATGTCCTCGGAGGCCTTGAGGTTTCTCATATTCTGGAGGTGTGTGGCCAAAGGAATGGACACAGTTTCCCAGGAGAGAGCAGGCACGGTCCTGTGCTATGGCTCCAGAGGACCCAGCCTAGAGGCTGTGTTTGCCAGGGCTGTGGGGAAGATGTCTGAAAAAGCAATCTTGGCTCAGCTAGGGGCCAATGTAATGGCAGGCCTGATCTCTAGTCCGTGAGGGGAGATCCTCTGGAAATCAAAGTAGGGCAAGTGGGAGGCAGTCACTCAGGATTTTGTCTCTGGGTGTTGCGTTTACAGTGTCCGGTCAGGGTAGGGGTTGTCTCAGAGGCCGAGGAAGAGCCTTCCTCTCGGGGGATTGTCCAAGCTCCCAAGTGTTTGTGTTCATTCTGTGGGAATGAAGAGTACTGTTTTCTGCCACAGGGGACCCCCCAGGAGAGGGACTCTAGAGCACAGCAGTGGGTTCCCTCAACTGGAATACACACCATCTAGTTAGTCCTGGGTGCCTATGGGCGTGGCAAGCCACATATGCGGGCTCTTGGTCCAGTCACTGAGAGGCGTTACTTGAATAAGGTACTCACGCTGAGGGTCACAATGTGTGTTTGTGCCCAAGGCGGCCCTCACGCTTGGGCGTGGCCTCATGGGCCAAGCCGTTTTCTCCTACACTGAAGGTTTGACTCACTGCCAGCAGCAAGGTTTCTTGCCAGGGGGAAGGAGGGGTACTGACTTGTGCATCAGGTTCCCCCCTGTGCAGGGATTGGAGATAAGTCTAGGTTCCGATGACTGAAAACCCAGGTTGGGAATGGATGGTGGCCTAAGGCAGTGGCGGGTCCAATGTGCTGGGTGTGCAGCCAGCTGTGTCGTGTCTGTTGGAAGGTCTGGGCTCAGGCTATTTGCGACCGAGCTTCACTGTTTAAGGTAGCCTATGCAATTGGGGTGTTGCCGAGGGCCAAGCAGTTTGATCCTCATTTGGGGTTTCTGGGCAGCGCCATAGACAATGTTTTTCTCCTGGGAGGCAGGCACAGTGCTTCATTGTGGCCCCAGAACTCCCAGTAAGGAGGGCTTGTGGGCCAGGAGTGTGAGGACGGAAGTCTGAAAACACAAGCTAGTGTGAGGATTGGAGCCAAGGGCAGAGCAGGCCCACTCTGCAGAGGCTGAATCAAAATCTCCTGCATCTGAAGTCAGGCTGAGGATCAGACGTTGGCTGAGGCTGGAGTTTGTGTCCATGATGGCACCTTCATGAAGTGGGGGCCTCATGAGGCCAAGGAAGTTTTCCCACGCTGAGTTTGGAGGTTGCCCCAAACCACAAGGTTTCCTTCTGCGGGACATTCGAGTCCTGTTGCAAGGCTCCAGGACATACCATATGGAAGGACTGGAGAGCAGGGTTCGAAGGATGGATCCCTGTACTGCATGCCTCGCATTCCCATTGGCTATTAGCGACAAGATATGTTTGATCTGCTGCCTCTGGAACACGCGACCCAGGGGGCTGAGTTTAAATGGCCTCTCCTGAGGATGCGTCATAATGTGCGTTTGGGTCCATGGAGACCTTGGAATGTGCTGGTTGTTCAGTGGCCCTGCGGAACTCTCCTACCTGAAGTGTTTGATACATCCCAGTAAGAAAGCTGCCCATGTGGACATGAGAGAAGTTTGGTTTGGTGCCTCAGAAAAGCCCCATGTGCTGGTCTACGAAAACAGTCCTCTGAGAACGGAAACATGGAAACCAAAGCTAAGGTTCAGATTAGGGCCTGGGGGCCTGTCCATTTCAACCTTCTGTCTCTGGGGACACTGTCTGAGAGTCTAAGTGGAGATAGTTGCTCCGCTGCTGTCAAGAGCCCCTCTTAGTCCAGGGTGGCTTATCCTATTGATACCCTCAGGGACCTTGGTGCTTTTCCCTAACCTGTAAGGTTGTGGTCAATGGATTGGGCACACTTTCCTTGGAGAGGGCTGGCACAATCTTTCGCTGTTTGGTCCAGAGGCCCTACCCTGGATGTTGTGTGCGTCCAGGCTGTGGGCACAGAAGTCTGAATACACAAACTCAGCTTATGAGTGGCGCCTAGGGTATGGCAGGCCGGATGTACAGCCTGAGACGGAGCTCCTGGGCCTCTGAAACATGGGCGAGTGGGAGGCGTTCCTTCAGGCTTTTGTCTCTGGATGTTGTGTCCGGGATAGCCGTGTATTGGAGCGGTGGCCTCAGGTACTGTGGACGAGTATCCCTCTCTGGGGATTTGTCCCAGCTCCCAAGAGTTTGGGGTCATTTTGTGGAAAGGGTGGAGTCGTGTTGTCTGGCTCATGGGTCTCTCCAAGAAAGGGATTCCAGAGCAGAGCTCCAGGTACGGGCGGGGCGACTGGAAAATTCAAACCGTGTTGAGGATTGGGTGCATAGCGGCTTGGCAAGCCCCATATGTGGGCTCTTGGTCCAGGCCCTGACAGGCCTTTCTTTGACATGGGCTCATGCTGAGGGTCACAGTGTGAATTTGTGCCCAAGCAGCACTCAAGTTTGGGCGTGGCATCAGGGGCCATGAAGGTTTCTCCCACCCTGAAGGTGTGACTCCAGGCCAAGAGCAAGCTTGACAGCCATGGGGAAGGAGGAGTTCTGTTTTGTGCTTGCTATACCCAGCTGTGTGGAGAATTGATATAATGTCTAGGTTCAGATATCTGAAAACCAAGGTTAGGATGAGGTGACGGCATAAGACCATGGCGTGTCCGAAGTGCTGGGTGTGCGGCCAGCTGTCTCCTTGTCTGTCTGGACGTCTGGCTTCGGGCTGTGTCAGGCAGAGCATGAGTGCCCAGAGCAGCCTATCCACTTCGGGTATCGTCGAGGCCCGAGCAGGTTGATCCTCATCTGGGTTTTCTGGAGAGCCCCACAGGGAAACGTTTTTCTTCCGTTGGGTAGACACTGGGCTGGGTTGTGGTTCTGGAGTTCCTAGTCCGGAGGGCTTGTTTGCCAGGAGTGTGATTAAGGAAGTCTGAAAACAGAAGCTAGCGTGAGGTTTGGGACCGAGGGCACGGCAGGCCCACTCTGCAGAGGCTGAATCGAGATCTCCTGCACTGAGGTCATGTCAACTATGAGACGTGCCTCAGGCTAGAGTTCTTGTCCAGCATGGCCTCTTCCTGAAGGGTGTGGGGGATCATGAGGCCAGAACGTTTTGCCTACGATGGGATTTGTGAACTGCTCCAAAACTGAAGGTTACCTTCTGCACGACAGTCGAGTCCTATTGGATGGTTCCAAGAGGCCCCATATGGAAAGACTCGAGAGCAGGTGTCTAAGCATGGATGCCTGGGAACGCCACCTCATAATCCCACTCTTTAGTCAGGACAAGGCAGGCTCAATCTGCGGGCTCCTGGGTGAGCTACCCAGAGGGGAGAGTTGAAATGGACTCTCCTGAAGATGAGTCTTACTGTGGCTTGGTGGCCTGGGAGACCTTGGAATGTGGAGGTGGCTCAGGGACTCTGCAGGATTCTCCAACATGAGGTGTTTGACACGGCTCCAACAAGGAAACTTCCCATGTGGAGACGAGAGGAGTTCTGTTCCGTGCCTCAAGAAAGCCCCATACCCTGTACTTCGAACCAAAGCCTCTGAGGAGTGACACCTGGAAACCAAAGCAAGAGTTGAGACTACGGCCTAAAGGCCAGTCCGGCTCAACCTTCTATCTCTGTTGACATCTGTGTGCATGCATTCATGGATGTAGCTGCTCAGCTTGTGTCCGAATGCCCCTGTGAGTCCAGTGAGGCTCCCAGTAGTGGTATGTCCTCGCAGGCCTTGAGGTTTCTCATATTCTGGAGGTGTGTGGCCAAAGGAATGGACACAGTTTCCCAGGAGAGAGCAGGCACGGTCCTGTGGTATGGCTCCAGAGGACCCAGCCTAGAGGCTGTGTTTGCCAGGGCTGTGGGGACAGATGTCTGAAAAAGCAAACTTGGCTCAGCTAGGGGCCAATGTAATGGCAGGCCTGATCTCTAGTCCGTGAGGGGAGATCCTCTGGAAATCAAAGTAGGGCAAGTGGGAGGCAGTCACTCAGGATTTTGTCTCTGGGTGTTGCGTTTACAGTGTCCGGTCAGGGTAGGGGTTGTCTCAGAGGCCGAGGAAGAGCCTTCCTCTCGGGGGATTGTCCAAGCTCCCAAGTGTTTGTGTTCATTCTGTGGGAATGAAGAGTACTGTTTTCTGCCACAGGGGACCCCCCAGGAGAGGGACTCTAGAGCACAGCAGTGGGTTCCCTCAACTGGAATACACACCATCTAGTTAGTCCTGGGTGCCTATGGGCATGGCAAGCCACATATGCGGGCTCTTGGTCCAGTCACTGAGAGGCGTTACTTGAATAAGGTACTCACGCTGAGGGTCACAATGTGTGTTTGTGCCCTAGGCGGCCCTCACGCTTGGGCGTGGCCTCATGGGCCATGCCGTTTTCTCCTACACTGGAGGTTTGACTCACTGCCAGCAGCAAGGTTTCTTGCCATGGGGAAGGAGGGGTTCTGACTTGTGCATCAGGTTCCCCCCTGTGCAGGGATTGGAGATAAGGTCTAGGTTCCGATGACTGAAAACCCAGGTTGGGAATGGATGGTGGCCTAAGGCAGTGGCGGGTCCCATGTGCTGGGTGTGCAGCCAGCTGTGTCGTGTCTGTTGGAAGGTCTGGGCTCAGGCTATTTGCGACAGAGCATCACTGTTTAAGGTAGCCTATGCAATTGGGGTGTTGCCGAGGGCCAAGCAGTTTGATCCTCATTTGGGGTTTCTGGGCAGCGCCATAGACAATGTTTTTCTCCTGGGAGGCAGGCACAGTGCTTCATTGTGGCCCCAGAATTGCCAGTAGGGAGGGTTTGTGGGCCAGGAGTGTGAGGACGGAAGTCTGAAAACACAAGCTAGTGTGAGGATTGGAGCCAAGGGCAGAGCAGGCCCACTCTGCAGAGGCTGAATCAAAATCTCCTGCATCTGAAGTCAGGTTGAGGATCAGACGTTGGCTGAGGCTGGAGTATGTGTCCATGATGGCACCTTCATGAAGTGGGGGCCTCATGAGGCCAAGGAAGTTTTCCCACGCTGAGTTTGGAGGTTGCCCCAAACCACAAGTTTTCCGTCTGCGGGACATTCGAGTCCTGTTGCATGGCTCCAGCACATACCATATGGAAGGACTGGAGAGCAGGATTCGAAGGATGGATCCCTGTACAGCATGCCTCGCATTCCCATTGGCTATTAGCGACAAGATATGTTTGATCTGCTGCCTCTGGAACACGCGACCCTGGGGGGCTGAGATGAAATGGCCTCTCCTGAGGATGCGTCATAATGTGCGTTTGGGTCCATGGAGACCTTGGAATGTGCTGGTTGTTCAGTGGCCCTGCGGAACTCTCCTACCTGAAGTGTTTGATACATCCCAGTAAGAAAGTTGCCCATGTGGAGATGAGAGAGGTTTGGTTTGGTGCCTCAGAAAAGCCCCATGTGCTGGTCTACGAAAACAGTCCTCTGAGAACGGAAACATGGAAACCAAAGCTAAGGTTCAGATTAGGGCCTGGGGGCCTGTCCATTTCAACCTTCTGTCTCTGGGGACACTGTCTGAGAGTCTAAGTGGAGATAGTTGCTCCGCTGGTGTCAGAGAGCCCCTCTTAGTCCAGGGTGGCCTATACTATTGATGTCCTCAGGGACCTTGGAGCTTTTCCCTAACCTGTAGTGTTGTGGTCAATGGATTGGGCACACTTTCCTTGGAGAGGGCAGGCACAATCTTTCGCTGTTTGGTCCAGAGGCCCTAGCCTGGATGTTGTGTGGGTCCAGGCTGTGGGCACAGAAGTCTGAATACACAAACTCAGCTTATGAGTGGCGCCTAGGGTATGGCAGGCCGGAGGTACAGCCCGAGAGGGAGCTCCTGGGCCTCTGAAACAAGGGCGAGTGGGAGGCGTTCCTTCAGGCTTTTGTCTCTGGATGTTGTGTCCGGGATAGCCGTGGATTGGAGCGGTGGCCTCAGGTACTGTGGACGAGTATCCCTCTCTGGGGATTTGTCCCAGCTCCCAAGAGTTTGGGGTCATTTTGTGGGAAGGGTGGAGTCGTGTTGTCTGGCTCATGGGTGTCTCCAAGAAAGGGATTCCAGAGCAGAGCTCCAGGTACGGGCGGGGCGACTGGAAAATTCAAACCGTGGTGAGGATTGGGTGCATAGGGGCTTGGCAAGCCCCATATGTGGGCTCTTGGTCCAGGCCCTGACAGGCCTTTCTTTGACATGGGGCTCATGCTGAGGGTCACAGTGTGAATTTGTGCCCAAGCAGCACTCAAGTTTGGGCGTGGCATCAGGGGCCATGAAGGTTTCTCCCACCCTGAAGGTGTGACTCCAGGCCAAGAGCAAGCTTGACAGCCATGGGGAAGGAGGAGTTCTGTTTTGTGCTTGCTATACCCAGCTGTGTGGAGAATTGATATAATGTCTAGGTTCAGATATCTGAAAACCAAGGTTAGGATGAGGTGACGGCATAAGACCATGGCGTGTCCGAAGTGCTGGGTGTGCGGCCAGCTGTCTCCTTGTCTATCTGGACGTCTGGCATCGGGCTGTGTCAGGCAGAGCATGAGTGCCCAGAGCAGCCTATCCAGTTCGGGTACCGTCGAGGCCCAAGCAGGTTGATCCTCATCTGGGTTTTCTGGAGAGCCCCACAGGGAAACGTTTTTCTTCCGTTGGGCAGACACTGGGCTGGGTTGTGGTTCTGGAGTTCCTAGTCCGGAGGGCTTGTTTGCCAGGAGTGTGAGGAAGGAAGTCTGAAAACACAAGCTAGCGTGAGGTTTGGGACCGAGGGCACGGCAGGCCCACTCTGCAGAGGCTGAATCGAGATCTCCTGCACTGAGGTCATGTCAACTATGAGACGTGCCTCAGGCTAGAGTTCTTGTCCAGCATGGCCTCTTCCTGAAGGCTGTGGGGGCTTCATGAGGCCAGAAAGTTTTGCCTACGATGGGATTTGTGATCTGCTCCAAAACTGAAGATTACCTTCTGCACGACAGTCGAGTCCTATTGGATGGTTCCAAGAGGCCCCATATGGAAAGACTCGAGAGCAGGTGTCTAAGCATGGATGCCTGGGAACGCCACCTCATACTCCCACTATTTAGTCAGGACAAGGCAGGCTCAATCTGCGGGCTCCTGGGTGAGCTACCCAGAGGGGAGTGTTGAAATGGACTCTCCTGAAGATGAGTCCTACTGTGGCTTGGTGGCCTGGGAGACCTTGGAATGTGGAGGTGGCTCAGGGACTCTGCAGGATTCTCCAACATGAGGCGTTTGACACGGCTCCAACAAGGAAACTTCCCATGTGGAGACGAGAGGAGTTCTGTTCCGTGCCTCAAGAAAGCCCCATACCCTGTACTTCGAACCAAAGCTTCTGAGGAGTGACACCTGGAAACCAAAGCAAGAGTTGAGACTACGGCCTAAAGGCCAGTCCGGCTCAACCTTCTATCTCTGTTGACATCTGTGTGCATGCATTCATGGATGTAGCTGCTCAGCTTGTGTCCGAATGCCCCTGTGAGTCCAGTGAGGCTCCCAGTAGTGGTGTGTCCTCGCAGGCCTTGAGGTTTCTCATATTCAGGAGGTGTGTGGCCAAAGGAATGGACACAGTTTCCCAGGAGAGAGCATGCACGGCCCTTTGGTATGGCTCCAGAGGACCCAGCCTAGAGGCTGTGTTTGCCAGGGCTGTGGGGACAGATGTCTGAAAAAGCAAACTTGGCTCAGCTAGGGGCCAATGTAATGGCAGGCCTGATCTCTAGTCCGTGAGGGGAGATCCTCTGGAAATCAAAGTAGGGCAAGTGGGAGGCAGTCACTCAGGATTTTGTCTCTGGGTGTTGCGTTTACAGTGTCCGGTCAGGGTAGAGGTTGTCTCAGAGGCCGAGGAAGAGCCTTCCTCTCGGGGGATTGTCCAAGCTCCCAAGTGTTTGTGTTCATTCTGTGGGAATGAAGAGTACTGTTTTCTGCCACAGGGGACCCCCCAGGAGAGGGACTCTAGAACACAGCAGTGCGTTCCCTCAACTGGAATACACACCATCTAGTTAGTCCTGGGTGCCTATGGGCATGGCAAGCCACATATGCGTGCTCTTGGTCCAGTCACTGAGAGGCGTTACTTGAATAAGGTACTCACGCTGAGGGTCACAATGTGTGTTTGTGCCCTAGGCGGCCCTCACGCTTGGGCGTGGCCTCATGGGCCATGCCGTTTTCTCCTACACTGGAGGTTTGACTCACTGCCAGCAGCAAGGTTTCTTGCCATGGGGAAGGAGGGGTTCTGACTTGTGCATCAGGTTCCCCCCTGTGCAGGGATTGGAGATAAGGTCTAGGTACCGATGACTGAAAACCCAGGTTGGGAATGGATGGTGGCCTAAGGCAGTGGCGGGTTCAATGTGCTGGGTGTGCAGCCAGCTGTGTCGTGTCTGTTGGAAGGTCTGGGCTCAGGCTATTTGCGACAGAGCATCACTGTTTAAGGTAGCCTATGCAATTGGGGTGTTGCCGAGGTCCAAGCAGTTTGATCCTCATTTGGGGTTTCTGGGCAGCGCCATAGACAATGTTTTTCTCCTCGGAGGCAGGCACAGTGCTTCATTGTGGCCCCAGAATTCCCAGTAGGGAGGGCTTGTGGGCCAGGAGTGTGAGGACGGAAGTCTGAAAACACAAGCTAGTGTGCGGATTGGAGCCAAGGGCAGAGCAGGCCCACTCTGCAGAGGATGAATCAAAATCTCCTGCATCTGAAGTCAGGCTGAGGATCAGACGTTGGCTGAGTCTGGAGTATGTGTCCATGATGGCACCTTCATGAAGTGGGGGCCTCATGAGGCCAAGGAAGTTTTCCCACGCTGAGTTTGGAGGTTGCCCCAAACCACAAGGTTTCCTTCTGCGGGACATTCGAGTCCTGTTGCATGGCTCCAGGACATACCATATGGAAGGACTGCAGAGCAGGGTTCGAAGGATGGATCCCTGTACAGCATGCCTCGCATTCCCATTGGCTATTAGCGACAAGATATGTTTGATCTGCTGCCTCTGGAACACGCGACCCAGGGGGCTGAGTTGAAATGGCCTCTCCTGAGGATGCGTCATAATGTGCGTTTGGGTCTATGGAGACCTTGGAATGTGCTGGTTGTTCAGTGGCCCTGGGGAACTCTCCTACCTGAAGTGTTTTATACATCCCAGTAAGAAAGCTGCCCATGTGGAGATGAGAGAGGTTTGGTTTGGTGCCTCAGAAAAGCCCCATGTGCTGGTCTACAGAAACAGTCCTCTGAGAACGGAAACATGGAAACCAAAGCTAAGGTTCAGATTAGGTCCTGGGGGCCTGTCCATTTCAACCTTCTGTCTCTGGGGACACTGTCTGAGAGTCTAAGTGGAGATAGTTGCTCCGCTGGTGTCAGAGAGCCCCTCTTAGTCCAGGTTGGCCTATACTATTGATGGCCTCAGGGACCTTGGAGCTTTTCCCTAACCTGTAGGGTTGTGGTCAATGGATTGGGCACACTTTCCTTGGAGAGGGCAGGCACAATCTTTCGCTGTTTGGTCCAGAGGCCCTAGCCTGGATGTTGTGTGGGTCCAGGCTGTGGGCACAGAAGTCTGAATACACAAACTCAGCTTATGAGTGGCGCCTAGGGTATGGCAGGCCGGATGTACAGCCCGAGAGGGAGCTCCTGGGCCTCTGAAACAAGGGCGAGTGGGAGGCGTTGCTTCAGGCTTTTGTCTCTGGATGTTGTGTCCGGGATAGCCGTGGATTGGAGCGGTGGCCTCAGGTACTGTGGACGAGTATCCCTCTCTGGGGATTTGTCCCAGCTCCCAAGAGTTTGGGGTCATTTTGTGGGAAGGGTGGAGTCGTGTTGTCTGGCTCATGGGTGTCTCCAAGAAAGGGATTCCAGAGTAGAGCTCCAGGTACGGGCGGGGCTACTGGAAAATTCAAACCGTGGTGAGGATTGGGTGCATAGGGGCTTGGCAAGCCCCATATGTGGGCTCTTGGTCCAGGCCCTGACAGGCCTTTCTTTGACATGGGGCTCATGCTGAGGGTCACAGTGTGAATTTGTGCCCAAGCAGCACTCAAGTTTGGGCGTGGCATCTGGGCCATGAAGGTTTCTCCCACCCTGAAGGTGTGACTCCAGGCCAAGAGCAAGCTTGACAGCCATGGGGAAGGAGGAGTTCTGTTTTGTGCTTGCTATACCCAGCTGTGTGGAGAATTGATATAATGTCTAGGTTCAGATATCTGAAAACCAAGGTTAGGATGAGGTGACGGCATAAGACCATGGCGTGTCCGAAGTGCTGGGTGTGCGGCCAGCTGTCTCCTTGTCTGTCTGGACGTCTGGCTTCGGGCTGTGTCAGGCAGAGCATGAGTGCCCAGAGCAGCCTATCCACTTCGGGTACCGTCGAGGCCCGAGCAGGTTGATCCTCATCTGGGTTTTCTGGAGAGCCCCACAGGGAAACGTTTTTCTTCCGTTGGGCAGACACTGGGCTGGGTTGTGGTTCTGGAGTTCCTAGTCCGGAGGGCTTGTTTGCCAGGAGTGTGAGGAAGGAAGTCTGAAAACACAAGCTAGCGTGAGGTTTGGGACCGAGGGCACGGCAGGCCCACTCTGCAGAGGCTGAATCGAGATCTCCTGCACTGAGGTCATGTCAACTATGAGACGTGCCTCAGGCTAGAGTTCTTGTCCAGCATGGCCTCTTCCTGAAGGGTGTGGGGGCTTCATGAGGCCAGAAAGATTTGCCTACGATGGGATTTGTGAACTGCTCCAAAACTGAAGGTTACCTTCTGCACGACAGTCGAGTCCTATTGGATGGTTCCAAGAGGCCCCATATGGAAAGACTCGAGAGCAGGTGTCTAAGCATGGATGCCTGGGAACGCCACCTCATATTCCCACTCTTTAGTCAGGACAAGGCAGGCTCAATCTGCGGGCTCCTGGGTGAGCTACCCAGAGGGGAGAGTTGAAATGGACTCTCCTGAAGATGAGTCCTACTGTGGCTTGGTGGCCTGGGAGACCTTGGAATGTGGAGGTGGCTCAGGGACTCTGCAGAATTCTCCAACATGAGGTGTTTGACACGGCTCCAACAAGGAAACTTCCCATGTGGAGACGAGAGGAGTTCTGTTCCTTGCCTCAGTAAAGCCCCATACCCTGTTCTTCGAACCAAAGCCTCTGAGGAGTGACACCTGGAAACCAAAGCAAGAGTTGAGACTACGGCCTAAAGGCCTGTCCGGCTCAACCTTCTATCTCTGTTGACATCTGTGTGCATGCATTCATGGATGTAGCTGCTCAGCTTGTGTCCGAATGCCCCTGTGAGTCCAGTGAGGCTCCCAGGAGTGGGATGTCCTCGGAGGCCTTGAGGTTTCTCATATTCTGGAGGTGTGTGGCCAAAGGAATGGACACAGTTTCCCAGGAGAGAGCAGGCACGGTCCTGTGGTATGGCTCCAGAGGACCCAGCCTAGAGGCTGTGTTTGCCAGGGCTGTGGGGACAGATGTCTGAAAAAGCAAACTTGGCTCAGCTAGGGGCCAATGTAATGGCAGGCCTGATCTCTAGTCCGTGAGGGGAGATCCTCTGGAAATCAAATTAGGGCAAGTGGGAGGCAGTCACTCAGGATTTTGTCTCTGGGTGTTGCGTTTACAGTGTCCGGTCAGGGTAGGGGTTGTCTCAGAGGCCAAGGAAGAGCCTTCCTCTCGGGGGATTGTCCAAGCTCCCAAGTGTTTGTGTTCATTCTGTTGGAATGAAGAGTACTGTTTTCTGCCACAGGGGACCCCCCAGGAGAGGGACTCTAGAGCACAGCAGTGGGTTCCCTCAACTGGAATACACACCATCTAGTTAGACCTGGGTGCCTATGGGCGTGGCAAGCCACATATGCGGGCTCTGGGTCCAGTCACTGAGAGGCGTTACTTGAATAAGGTACTCATGCTGAGGTTCACAATGTGTGTTTTTGCCCAAGGCGGCCCTCACGCTTGGGCGTGGCCTCATGGGCCATGCCGTTTTCTCCTAGACTGAAGGTTTGACTCACTGCCAGCAGCAAGGTTTCTTGCCATGGGGAAGGAGGGGTTCTGACTTGTGCATCAGGTTCCCCCCTGTGCAGGGATTGGAGATAAGGTCTAGGTACCGATGACTGAAAACCCAGGTTGGGAATGGATGGTGGCCTAAGGCAGTGGCGGGTCCAATGTGCTGGGTGTGCAGCCAGCTGTGTCTGTGTCTGTTGGAAGGTCTGGGCTCAGGCTATTTGCGACAGAGCATCACTGTTTAAGGTAGCCTATGCAATTGGGGTGTTGCCGAGGGCCAAGCAGTTTGATCCTCATTTGGGGTTTCTGGGCAGCGCCATAGACAATGTTTTTCTCCTGGGAGGCAGGCACAGTGCTTCATTGTGGCCCCAGAATTCCCAGTAGGGAGGGTTTGTGGGCCAGGAGTGTGAGGACGGAGTCTAAAACACAAGCTAGTGTGAGGATTGGAGCCAAGGGCAGAGCAGGCCCACTCTGCAGAGGCTGAATCAAAATCTCCTGCCTCTGAAGTCAGGCTGAGGGTCAGAAGTTGGCTGAGGCTGGAGTATGTGTCCATGATGGCACCTTCATGAAGTGGGGGCCTCATGAGGCCAAGGAAGTTTTCCCACGCTGAGTTTGGAGGTTGCCCCAAACCACAAGGTTTCCTTCTGCGGGACATTCGAGTCCTGTTGCATGGCTCCAGGACATACCATATGGAAGGACTGGAGAGCAGGGTTCGAAGGATGGATCCCTGTACTGCATGCCTCGCATTCCCATTGGCTATTAGCGACAAGATATGTTTGATCTGCTGCCTCTGGAACACGAGACCCAGAGGGCAAGTACAGTCCTCAGGCTTGGGTCCAGGGGCCTGAGCCTGTAGGTTGTGTAGGCCAGGGCTGTTTGGACAGTTGTCTGAAAACACAAACTCGGCTTATGTTTCGGGTCATAGGTATGGCAGGACTGATCTACAGACCATGAGGAGAACTCTTCGGGATTTGAAAGAAGGGCGAGTGTGAGGCTCCTGCTCAAGTTTTTGTCTCTGGATATCGAGTCACTCATGGTCGTGGAATTTCTGGGTGACTTCATGGGAAATGGACGAGTCTTACTTTCTTGTGGTTTGGCCCCGGCCAAAGATTTTGGGGTCTTTCTGTGGGCTGGAAGAAGTCCGTTTTGTTGTTGTTGTTGTTGTTGTTTTCTTTTTTAACCTCAGGTGTCCCACCGAATGAGGGATTCCACAGTAGAGCCCTGGGGAGTGGCGACTGGACAATCAGAAATCTGGTTAAAAATTGTGGCCTAGGGACATGTCAAGCCCATTATGACATCTAATGGTCCAGCCACTGAGAGCACTTACTAGAGGAAAGGACTCATGCTGAGGGTCACAATGCGTGTGTAGGCCCTCGTCCCACTCAAGAATGGGCGGGGCCTCAGAGTGAATGCTGGTTTCTCCTACACTGAACGTTGGACAACGTGCCAACCACAAGGGTTCTTGCCATGTGCAAGGAGGAGTTCTGATTTCTGCATCACACTCACCCCTGGGCAGTGATTGGAGATAAGGTCTCGGTTCTGAAGCCTGAAAACTGAGGTAGGGAAGAGATGATGACCTAAGGCCATGGCGGATTTTATGTGCTCAGGGTGCGGTCAGCTTTCTGGGTGTTGGTCAGGAGGTCCCGGCCCAGGTTGTGTTCGACAGTGCATTAGTGCCCAGGATAGACTATATAATTTGGGTAAAGTCGAGTGCTGTGTAGGTTTACCCTCATTTAAGGTGTCTGGGCAGCTCATGAGGCAATAATTTTTTTTCTAGAGGGCAGGCAGATTGCTGCATTGTGGGTCCGGAATTGCCAATCTTGAGGGCTTCGGGGCCAGGAGTGTGAGGACAGAAGTCTGAGAAGACAAGCTAGACTTGGGTTTCAGGGCGAGGGCACGGCAGGTACCCCCTGCAGATCTGAACCAATATCTCATGCATCTGAAGTCAGGGCGAGGATCAGACATTAGCTCAGGGTGGAGTTTCTTTGAATGATGGCCGCTTCATGAAGGGAGCGGAATCTCGAGGCCATTGAGGTTTTCCCACGTTGGGAGTTGTGGGATGCCCCCTTCAAGGATTCCTTCTGCGGGACAATTGAGACCTGTTGGACAGCTCCAGGACATCCCATATGGAGTGATTCCAGAGCACCGTTCACGAATGGATGCCTGGGAAGCCCGCCTCGCATTCCAATTGTCTACTAGCAAGAAGGCAGTTTAGATCTGATGGCTCTGCCGGAGCAACCGGGGTGGCTGAGTTGAAATGGACTTTCCTGAGGATGGGTCCTAATGTGTTTTTGTGTCCATGAGGGCCGTGGAATGGGGCGGTGGCACCACGACCCTGAGGTTCTTTCCTAAGCTTTGGACATGGCTCCCATGCACAAGTTTCCTTGTGGAGACGAGATGCGTTCTGATGGGTGCCTCAGGAAAACCCCTATGCTCGTATTGGAATCAGGCTTTTGAGGACACATGCCTGTAACCCAAGCAATGGATCCTATTATGGCCTAGGGTCCTGTCTGGTTCAATCTTCTTCTCTGGGGACATCCATCTATGGTATGAGTGGAGGTCGATTATCAGCTGGTGTCAGACAGCCCTTGTTTGTTAAGGGCGACCTACACTATTGGGATGGCCTCAGGGACTTTGGAGGTTCATCCTAATTTGTACGATTTTGGACCATGGAATGGGCAGAATTCCCATGGAGTGGTAGGCACAGTCCTAATGTGTGGCTCCAGGGGCCCAGCCTGGAGGGTGTGTGGCCCAAGACTTTGAGGACAGAAGTCTGAAAACACAAACTCTGCTTTTGTTTAGGACGTAGGTAAGGCAGGCCCGATATACAAACCATGAATAGAACTCTCAGAATATGAAGAAAGTGCGAGTCTGAGGCGCTTGCTCAGGCTTTTGTATCTGGATTTTGTATCAGCAATTGCCGTGGAATTTCGAGGAGGCTTCATGGGCCATGGACGAATCTTCCTCTCTGAGGATTTGGCCCGATTCCCATTGCGTTTAGTCATTCTGTGGGATGGTAGGACTCATTTCATTTTTGTTACCTCAGGTGTCCCACCAAAAGAGGAATTCCAAAGCAAAGCCGTGGGGAAGACTAAAGGGATAACCCGAACTATGGTTAAAATTTGGGCCTAGGGGCATGGCAAGCCCAATATGCTATCTCTTCTTCCAGCCACTGAGTGGCCTTACTTGAGGACTGGGCTCAGCCTGAGGGACACAATGTGTGTTTGTGACCAATGTGGCCCGCGAGCATGGGCGGGGCCTCATGGGCCACACTGGTTTCAAGGACACTGAAGGTTGGACAACATGCCAACCACAAGGTTTCTTGCCATGGGGAAGGAGTTCTGATTTCTGCATCACCTTCAACACTGCGCAGTGATTGGAGATAAGGTCTAGGTTCTGAAACCTGAAAACCGAGGTTGGGAAGAGATGACGACCTAAGGCCATGGCGGCTCGATGTGCTCAGTGTGCGGCCAGCTGTCTGGGAGTGTCCAGGGGGTCCAGGCTCAGGCTGTACCAGAAAGGGCATTAGTGCCCTGGTCAGCCTATGTATTTGGGGTACAGCCAAGGTCGGTGCAGGTTGATCCTCATTTGGGGTTACTGGGTAGCCCCAGAGGACAATGTTTTTCTTCTGGAGGGCAAGCAGAGTGCTGAATTGTAGTTCTGGATTGCCAAACTGGAGGGCTTGTGGGCCAGTAGTCTGACGACAAAAGTCTGAGAACTCAAGCTAGGCTTAGGTTTCTGGGTGAGGCCATGGCAGGCACAATCTACAGACTGAATCGAGATCTCGTGCATCTGAAGTCAGGGCGAGGATCAGACGATCGCTCAGGTTGGAGTTTCTGTCCCTGATGGCCCCTTCATGAATGGGGGGTCATCACGAGGCCATGGGTGTTTTCCCACGATGGGAGTTGTGAGAAGCTCCAAACTGCAGAGAGTCTTCTGCAGGACAATTGAGACCTGTTGTTTGGCTGCAGGCCAATGATTCTAAGCAGGGTTCTAAGAATGGATGGCTGGGTTCCCCACCTCGCATTCCAATTGTCTCCTAACAACAAGACAGGTTAGATCTCCTGGAGCAACCGAGGACGCTGAGTTGAATTGGACACCCCTGGGTATGGGTCCAAATGTGCTTTTGTGTCTATGGAGACCTTGGAATGAAGCGGTGGCACTGGGGCCCTAAAGGGTTCTCCTAAACAGAGGCTTTGACACACCTCCAACGTGCAAGTTTCCCATGTGTAGATGAGATGTTTTCTGATGGGTGAGTCAAGAAACAGCTAGATGCTGCTTTTGAAATCCAGGCCTCTGAGGAGAGATGCCTGGAAACCAAAGCAATGGATCTGATTAGTGCCTAGGGGACTGTTCTTTCCTTTTTACCTCCTGGGACATCTGTCTATGGGTCTGAGTGCAGGTAGGAGCTCAGTTTGGCTCAGATAGCCCCTGTTTTTCCTGGGAAGCCACCACTATTGAGATCGATCAGGGACTTGGAGGTTTATCCTATTAGAAGGGTTGTGGTAATTGGAATGGGCACACACAATTCCGTTGGAGAGGGCAAGTACCGTCCTCAGGTTTGGGTCCAGGGGCCTGAGCCTGTAGGTTGTGTAGGCCAGGGCTGTTTGGACAGTTGTCTGAAAACACAAACGCGGCTTATGTTTCGGGTCATAGGTATGGCAGGACTGATCTACAGACCATGAGGAGAACTCTTCGGGAATTAAAAGAAGGGCGAGTGTGAGGCTCCTGCTCAAGTTTTTGTCTCTGGATATCGTGTCACTCATGGTCATGGAATTTCTGGGTGACTTCATGGGAAATGGACGAGTCTTACTCTCTGGTGGTTTGGCCTTGTCCAAAGAGTTTGGGGTCATTCTGTGGGCTGGAAGAAGTCCGTTTTTTTTTGTTGTTGTTGTTGTTGTTTTCTTTTTTAACCTCAGGTGTCCCACCAAATGAGGGATTCCAGAGTAGAGCCCTGGGGAGGGGCGACTGGACATTAAGAAATCTAGTTAAAAGTTGTGGCCTAGGGACATGTCAAGCCCATTATGACACCTAATTGTCCAGCCTCGGAGAGGACTTACTAGAGGACAGGACTCATGCTGAGTATCACAATGCGTGTGTATGCCCTCGTCGCACTCAAGAATGGGCGGGGCCTTAGGGTGAATGCTGGTTTCTCCTACACTGAACGTTGGACAACGTGCCAACCACAAGGGTACTTGCCATGGGTAAGGAGGAGTTCTGATTTCTGCATCACACTCACCCCTGGGCAGTGATTGGAGATAGGGTCTCGGTCCTGAAGCCTGAAAACTGAGGTAGGGAAGAGATGATGACCTAAGGCCATGGCGGGTTTTATGTTCTCAGTGTGCGGTCAGCTTTCTGGGTGTTGGTCAGGAGGTCCGGGCTCTGGTTGTGTTCGACAGTGCATTAGTGCCCAGGTTAGACTATATCATTTGGGTAAAGTCGAGTGCTGTGTAGGTTTACCCTCATTTAAGGTTCCTGGGCAGGTCATGAGGCAATAATTTTTTTTCGAGAGGGCAGGCAGAGTGCTGCATTGTGGGTCTGGAATTGCCAAACTTGAGGGCTTCGGGGCCAGGAGTGTGAGGACGGAAGTCTGAGAAGACAAGCTAGATTTGGGTTTCAGGGCGAGGGCACGGCAGGTACCCCCTGCAGATCTGAACCAATATCTCATGCATCTGAAGTCAGGGCGAGGATCAGACGTTGGCTCAGGTTGGAGTTTCTGAACATGAAGCCGCTTCATGAAGGGAGTGGAATCTCGAGGCCATTGAGGTTTTCCCACGTTGGGAGTTGTGGGATGCCCCCTTCAAGGATTCCTTCTGCGGGACAATTGAGACCTGTTGGACAGCTCCAGGACATCCCATATGGAATGACTCCAGAGAACCATTCGCGGATGGATGCCTGGGAAGCCCGCCTCGCATACCAATTGTCTCCTAGCAACAAGACAGTTTAGATCTGATTGGCTCTGCAGGAGCAACCGGGGTGGCTGAGTTGAAATGGACTTTCCTGAGGATGGGTCCTAATGTGCTTTTGTGTCCATGAGAGCCTTGGAATGGGGCGGTGGCACCGGGACCCTGAAGTACTCTCCTAAGCTTTGGACATGGCTCGCATTCACAGGTTTCCTTGTGGAGACGAGATGAGTTCTGATGGGTGCCTCAGGAAAACCCCTATGCTCATATTGGAATCAGGCTTTTGAGGACACATGCCTGTAACCCAAGCAATGAATCCTATTATGGCCTAGGGTTCTGTCTGTTTCAATCTTCTTCTCTGGGGACATCTATATATGGTATGAGTGTAGGTTGATTATCAGCTGGTGTCAGATAGCCCTTGTTTGTTCTGGGCGACCTACACTATTGGGATGTCCTCAGGGACTTTGGAGGTTTCTCCTAATTTGTACGATTTTGGACCATGGAATGGGCAGAATTCCCATGGATTGTTAGGCACAGTCCTAATGTGTGGCTCCAGGGGCCCAGCCTGGAGGGTGTGTGGCCCAAGACTTTGAGGACAGAAGTCTGGAAACACAAACTCAGCTTAGGTTTGGGGACGTAGGTATGGCAGGCCCGATCTACAAACCATGAGAAGAACTCTTCAGGATATGAAGACAGTACGAGTCTGAGGCGCTTGCTCAGGCTTTTGTCTCTGGATTTTGTATCAGCGATGGCCGTGGAATGTCAGGGAAGCCTCATGGGCCATGGACGAATCTTCCTCTCTGAGGATTTGGCCCGATTCCCAATTGCTTTTCGTCAATCTGTGGGATGGGAGGACTCATTTCAGTTTTGTTACCTCAGGTGTCCCACCAAAAGAGGAATTCCAAAGCCAAGCCGTGGGGAAGACTGAAGGGACAACCCGAACTATGGTTAAAAATTGGGGCTTAGGGGCATGGCAAGCCCAATATGCTATCTCTTCATCCAGCAACTGAGTGACCTTACTTGAGGACTGGGCTCAGCCTGAGCGTCACAATGTGTGTTTGTGACCAAAGTGGCCCGCGAGCATGGGCGGGGCCTCATGGGCCACACTGGTTTCAACTACACTGAACGTTGGACAACATGCCAACCACAAGGTTTCTTGCCATGAAGAAGGAGTTCTGATTTCTGCATCACCTTCAACACTGCGCAGTGATTGGAGATAAGGTCTAGGTTCTGAAACCTGAAAACCGATGTTGGTAAGGGATGATGAACTATGGCCATGGCGGCTCTATGTGCTCAGTCTGCGGACAGCTGTCTGGGAGTGTCCAGGGGGTCCAGGCTCAGGCTGTGTCAGAAAGGGCATTAGTGCCCTGGTCAGCCTATGTATTTGGGGTACAGCCAAGATCGGTGCAGGTTGATCCTCATTTGGGGTTACTGGGTAGCCCCAGAGGACAATGTTTTTCTTCTGGAGGGCCGGCAGAGTGCTGCATTATAGTTCTGGATTGCCAAACTGGAGGGCTTGTGGGCCAGTAGTCTGACGACAAAAGTGTGAGAACACAAGCTAGCCTTAGGTTTATGGGTGAGGCCATGGCAGGCACAATCTACAGACCTGAATCGAGATCTCGTGCACCTGAAGTCAGGGCGAGGATCAGACGATCGCTCAGGTTGGAGTTTCTGTCCCTGATGGCCCCTTCATGAATGGGGGGGCATCACGAGGCCATGGGGGTTTTCCCACGATGGGAGTTGTGAGAAGCTCCAAACTGCAGAGAGTCTTCTGCAGGACAATTGAGACCTGTTGTTTGGCTCCAGGCCAATGATTCTGAGCAGGGTTCTAAGGATGGATGGCTGGGTAGCCCACCTCGCATTCCAATTGTCTCCTAGCAACAAGACAGGTGACATCTCCTGGATCTGTGGTGAGCAACGAGGACGCTGAGTTGAATTGGACACCCCTGGGGATGGGTCCTAATGTGCTTTTGTGTCTATGGAGACCTTGGAATGAAGCGGTGGCACTGGGGCCCTAAAGGGTTCTCCTAAACAGAGGCTTTGACACAGCTCCAACGTGCAAGTTTCCCATGTGTAGACAAGATGTTTTCTGATGGGTGAGTCAAGAAACAGCTATATGCTGCTTTTGAAATCCAGGCTTCTGAGGAGAGATGCCTGGAAACCAATGCAATGGATCTAATTAGTGCCTAGGGGCCTGTTCTTTCCTTTATACCCCTGGGGACACCTGTCTATAGGTCTGAGTGCAGGTAGGTGCTCAGTTGGGCTCTGATTGCCCCTGTTTTTCCTGGGAAGCCACTACTATTGAGATGGATCAGGGACTTTGGAGGTTTATCCAAGAAAAGGGTTGTGGCCATTGGAATGGGCACACAATTCCCTTCTAGAGTGCAAGTACAGTCCTCAGGGTTGGCTCCAGAGGCCTGAGCCTGTAGGTTGTGTAGGCCAGGGCTGTTTGGACAGTTGTCTGAAAACACAAACTCGGCTTATGTTTCGGGTCATAGGTATGGCAGGACTGATCTAAAGATCATGGGGAGAACTCTTCGGGATTTGAAAGAAGGGCGAGTGTGAGGCTCCTGCTCAAGTTTTTGTCTCTGGATATCGTGTCACTCATGGTCGTGGAATTTCTGGGTGACTTCATGGGAAATGGACTAGTCTTACTCTCTGGTGGTTTGGCCCCGTCCAAAGAGTTTGGGGTCATTCTTTGGCTGGAAGAAGTCCGTTTTTTGTTGTTGTTGTTGTTGTTGTTGTTTTCTTTATTAGGTGTCTCACCAAATGAGGGATTCCAGAGTAGAGCCCTGGGGACGGGCGACTGGACAATCAGAAATCTGGTTAAATATTGGGGCCTAGGGACATGTCAAGCCCATTATGACATCTAGTGGTCCAGCCACTGAGAGGACTTACTAAGGACAGGACTCATGCTGAGGGTCACAATGCGAGTGTATGCCCTCGTCGCACTCACGAATGGGCGGGGCCACAGTGTGAATGCTGGTTTCTCCTACACTGAACATTGGACAACGTGCCAACCGCAAGGGTTTTTGCCATGGGTAAGGAGGAGTTCTGATTACTGCTTCACACTCACCCCAGGGCAGTGATTGGAGATAAGGTCTCGGTTCTGAAGCCTGAAAACTGAGGTAGGGAAGAGATGATGACCTAAGGCAATGGCGGGTTTTATGTGCTCAGTGTACGTTCAGCTTTCTGGGTGTTGGTCAGTAGGTCCGGGCTCAGGTTGTGTTCGACATTGCATTAGTGCCCAGGTTAGACTATATAATTTGGGTAAAGTCGAGTGCTGTGTCGGTTTACCCTCATTAAGGTCTCTGGGCAGCTCATAAGGCAATATTTTTTTTTTCTAGAGGGCAGGCAGAGTGCTGCATTGTGGGTCCGGAATTGCCAAACTTGAGGGCTTCGGGGCCAGGAGTGTGAGGACCGAAGTCTGAGAAGACAAGCTAGACTTAGGTTTCAGGGCGAGGGCACGGCAGGTACCCCGTGCAGATCTGAACCAATATTTGATGCATCTGAAGTCAGGGCGAGGATCAGACGTTGGCTCAGGTTGGAGTTTCTGTGCATGACAGCCGCTTCATGAAGGGAGCGGAATCTCGGGGCCATTGAGGTTTTCCCATGTTGGGAGTTGTGGGATGCCCCCTTCAAAGATTCCTTCTGCGGGACAATTGAGAACTGTTGGACAGCTCCAGGACATCCCATATGGAATGACTCCAGAGCACCGTTCGCGGATGGATGCCTGGGAAGCCCGCCTCGCATTCCAATTGTCTCCTAGCAACAAGACAGTTTAGATCTGATGGCTCTGCCGGAGCAACCGGGGTGGCTGAGTTGAAATGGTCATTCCTGAGGATGGGTCCTATGTATTTGGGGTACAGCCAAGGTCGGTGTAGGTTGATCCTCATTTGGGGTTACTGTGTAGCCCCAGAGGACAATGTTTTTTCTTCTGGAGGGCCGGCAGAGTGCTGCATTGTAGTTCTGGATTGGCAAACTGGAGGGCTTGTGAGCCAGTAGTCTGACGACAAAAGTCTGAGAACACAAGCTAGGCTTAGGTTTCTGGGTGAGGACATGGCAGGCACAAACTATAGACCTGAATCGAGATCTCGTGCATCTGAAGTCAGGGCGAGGATCAGACGAACGCTCAGGTTGGAGTTTCTGTCCATGATGGGCCTTTCAGGAATGTGGGGTCATACGTGGCCATGGGGGTTTTCCCACGATGGGAGTTGTGAGAAGCTCCAAACTGCAGAGAGTCTTCTATAGGACAATTGAGACCTGTTGTTTGGCTCCAGGCCAATCATTGTGAGCAAGGTTCTAAGGATGGATGGCTGGGTAGCCCACCTCGCATTCCAATAGTCTCCTAGCAACAAGACAGGTTAGATCTCCTGGATCTGTGGGGAGCAACCGAGTACGCTGAGTTGAAATGGACACACCTGGGGATGGGTCCTAATGTGCTTTTGTGTCTATGGAGACCTTGGAATGAAGCGGTGGCACTGGGGCCCTAAAGGGTTCTCCTAAACAGAGGCTTTGACACAGCTCCAACGTGCAAGTTTCCCATGTGTAGATGAGATGTTTTCTGATGGGTGAGTCAAGAAACAGCTATATGCTGCTTTTGAAATCCAGGCCTCTGAGGAGAGATGCCTGGAAACCAAAGCAATGGATCTGATTAGTGCCTAGGGGCCTGTTCTTTCCTTTTTACCTCTGGGGACATCTGTCTATGGGTCTGAGTGCAGGTACATGCTCTGTTGGGCTCAGATTGCCCCTGTTTTCCTGGGAAGCCACCACTATTGAGATGGATCAGGGACTTTGGAGGTTTATCCTATTAGAAGGGTTGTGCCCATTGGAATGGGCACACACAATACCCTTGGAGAGGGCAAGTACAGTCCTCAGGTTTGGCTCCAGGGGCCTGAACCTGTAGGTTGTTTAGGCCTGGGCTGTTTGGACAGTTGTCTGAAAACACAAACTCGTCTTATGTTTCGGGTCATAGGTTTGGCATGACTGACCTACAGACCATGAGGAGAACTCTTCGGGATTTGAAAGAAGGGCGAGTGTGAGGCTCCTGCTCAAGTTTTTGTCTCTGGATATCGTGTCACTCATGGTCGTGGAATTTCTGGGTAACTTCATGGGAAATGTACGAGTCTTTCTCTCTGGTTGTTTGGCCCCGCCTAAAGAGTTTGGGGTCATTCTGTGGGCTGGAAGAAGTCCGGTTTTTTTTTGTTGTTGTTGATTTCTTTTTTAACCTCAGGTGTCCCACCAAATGAGGGATTCCAGAGTAGAGCCCTTGGGAGGGGCAACTGGACAATCAGAAATCTGGTTAAATATTTTGGCCTAGGGACATGTCAAGCCCTTATGACATCTAATGGTCCAGCCACTGAGAGGACTTACTAGAGGACAGGACTCATGCTGAGGGTCACAATGCGTGTGTATGCCCTCGTCGCACTCACGAATGGGCGGGTCCTCAAGGTGAATGCTTGTTTCTCCTACATTGAACGTTGGACTACGTGCCAACCACAATGGTTCTTGCCATGGGTAAGGAGCAGTTCTGATTTCTGTATCACACTCACCCCTGTGCAGTGATTGGAGATAAGGTCTCGGTTCTGAAGCCTGAAAACTGAGGTCGCGAAGAGATGATGACCTAAGGCCATGGCGGGTTTTATGTGCTCAGTGTGCGGTCAGATTTCTGGGTGTTGGTCAGGAGGTCCGGGCTCAGGTTGTGTTCGACAGTGCATTAGTGCCCAGGTTATACTTTATAATTTGTGTAAAGTCGAGTGCTGTGTAGGTTTATCCTCATTTAAGGTGCCTGGGCAGCTCATTAGGCAATAATTTTTTTTTTTCTAGAGGGCAGCAGAGTGCTGCATTGTGGGTCCGGAATTGCCAAACATGAGGGCTTCGGGGCCAGGAGTGTGAGGACGGAAGTCTGAGAAGACAAGCTAGACTTGGGTTTCAGGGCTAGGGCACGGCAGGTACCCCCTGCAGATCTGAACCAATATCTCATGCATCTGAAGTCAGGGCGAGGATCAGAAGTTGGCTCAGGTTGGAGTTTCTGAGCATGACGGCCGCTTCATGAAGGGAGCGGAATTTCGAGGCCATTGAGGTTTTCCCACGTTGGGAAATGTGGGATGCGCCCTTCAAGGATTCCTGCTGCGGGACAATTGAGTCCTGTTGGACAGCTCCATGACATCCCATAGGGAATGACTCCAGAGCACCGTTCGCGGTTGGAAGCCTGGGAAGCCCGGCTCGCATTCCAATTGTCTCCTAGCAACAAAACAGTTTAGATCTGATGGCTCTGCCGGAACAACCGGGGTGGCTGAGTTGAAATTCACTTTCCTGAGGATGGGCCCTAATGTGTTTTTGTGTCCATGAGGGCCTTGGAATGGGGCAGTGGCACCTGGACACTGAAGTACTCTCCTAAGCTTTGGACATGGCTCCCATGCACAGGTTTCCTTGTGGAGATGAGATGAGTTCTGATGGGTGCCTCAGGAAAACCCCTATGCTCGTATTGGAATCAGGCTTTTGAGGACACATGCCTGTAACCCAAAGCAATGGATCCTATTATGGCCTAGTGTCCTGTCTTGTTCAATCTTCTTCTCTAGGGACATCCATCTAATGTATGAGTGGAGGTCGATTATCAGCTGGTGTCAGACAGCCCTTGTTTGTTCCGGGCGACCTACACTATTGGGATGGCCTCTGGGACTTTGGAGGTTTCTCCTAATTTGTACGATTTTGGACCATGGAATGGGCAGAATTCCCATGGATTGGTAGGCACAGTCCTAATGTGTGGCTCCAGGGGCCCAGCCTGGAGGGTGTGTGGCCCAAGACTTTGAGGACAGAAGTCTGAAAACACAAACTCAGCTTAGTTTTGGGGACGTAGGTATGGCAGGCCCGATCTAAAAGCCATGAGAAGAACTCTTCAGGATATGAAGAAAGTGCGAGTCTGAGGCGCTTGCTCAGGCTTTTGTCTCTGGATTTTGTATCAGCGATGGCCGTGGAATGTCGGGGAGGCCTCATGGGCCATGGACGAATCTTCCTCTCTGAGGATTTGGCCCGATTCCCAATTGCTTTTCGTCAATCTGTGGGATGGGAGGACTCATTTAGGTTTTGTTACCTCAGGTGTCCCACCAAAAGAGGAATTCCAAAGCAAAGCCGTGGGGAAGACTGAAGGGACAACCCGAACTATGGTTAAAAATTGGGGTTTAGGGGCATGGCAAGCCCATTATGGTATCTCTTCATCCAGGCACTGAGTGGCCTTACTTGAGGACTGGGCTCAGCCTGAAGGTCACAATGTGTGTTTGTGACCAATGTGTCCAGCGAGCATGGGCGGGGCCTCATGGGCCACACTGGTTTCAACTACACTGAACGTTGGACAACATGCCAACCACAAGGTTTCTTGCCATGGGGAAGGAGTTCTGATTTCTTCATCACCTTCATTCCTGCGCAGTGATTGGAGATGAGGTCTAAGTTCTGAAACCTGAAAACTGAGGTTTGGAAGAGATGACGAACAATGGCCATGGCGGCTCGATTAGCTCAGTGTGCGGCCAGCTGTCTGACAGGGGCCAGGGGGTCCAGGCTCAGGCTGTGTCAGAAAGGGCATTAGTGCCCTGGTCAGCCTATGTATTTGGGGTACAGCCAAATTCGGTGCAGGTTGATCCTCATTTGGGATTACTGGGTAGCCCCAGAGGACAATGTTTTTTTTTTCTGGAGGGCAGGCAGAGTGCTGCATTGTAGTTCTGGATTGCCAAAATGGAGGGCTTGTGGGCCATTAGTCTGACGACAAATGTCTGAGAACACAAGCTAGGCTTAGGTTTCTGGGTGAGGCCATGGCAGGCACAATCTACAGACCTGAATCGAGATCTCGTGCATCTGAAGTCAGTGCGATGATCAGACGATCGCTCAGGTTGGAGTTTCTGTCCCTGATGGCCCCTTCATGAATGGGGGTGTATCACGTGGCCATGGGGGTTTTCCCACGATGGGAGTTGTGAGAAGCTCCAAACTGCAGAGAGTCTTCTGCAGGACAATTGAGACCTGTTGTTTGGCTCCAGGTCAATGATTCTGAGCAGGGTTCTTAGGATGGATGGCTGGGTAGCCCACCTCGCATTCCAATTGTCTCCTAGAAACAAGACAGGTAAGATCTCCTGGATCTGTGGGGAGCAACCGAGGTCGCTGAGTTGGAATGGACACACCTGGGGATGGGTCCTAATGTGCTTTTGTGTCTATAGAGACCTTGGAATGAAGCAGTGGCACTGGGGCCCTAAAGGGATCTCCTAAACAGAGGCTTTGACACAGCTCCAACGTGCAAGTTTCCCATGTGTAGATGAGATGTTTTCTGATGGGTGAGTCAAGAAACAGCTATATGCTGCTTTTGAAATCCAGGCCTCTGAGAAGAGATGCCTGGAAACCAAAGCAATGGATCTGATTAGTGCCTAGGGGCCAGTTCTTTCCTTTTTACCACTGGTGACATCTGTCTATGGGTCTGATTGCAGGTAGGTGCTCAGTTGGGCTCAGATTGCCCCTATTTTTCCTGGGAAGCCACCACTATTGAGATGGATCAGGGACTTTGGAGGTTTATCCTATTAGAAGGGTTGTGGCCATTGGAATGGGCACACACAATTCCCTTGGAGAGGGCAAGTACAGTCCTCAGGTTTGGCTCCAGGGGCCTGAGCCTGTAGGTTGTGTAGGCCAGGGCTGTTTGGACAGTTGTCTGAAAACACAAACTCGACTTATGTTTCGGGTCATAGCTATGGCTGGACTGATCTATAGACCATGAGGAGAACTCTTCGGGATTTGAAAGAAGGGCGAGTGTGAGGCTCCTGCTCACGTTTTTGTCTCTGGATATCGTGTCACTCATGGTCGTGGAATTTCTGGGTGACTTAATGGGAAATGGACGAGTCTTACTCTCTGGTGGTTTGGCCCCGCCCAAAGAGTTTGGGGTCATTCTGTGGGCTGGAAGAAGTCCTTTTTTTTTTTTTTTAGTTGTTGTTGTTGTTTTCTTTTTTAACCTAGGTGTCCCACCAAATGAGGGATTCCAGAGTAGAGCCCTGGGGAGGGGCGACTGGACAATCAGAAATCTGGTTAAAAATTGGGGCCTAGGGACATGTCAAGCCCATTATGACATCTAATGGTCCAGCCTAGGAGAGGACTTACTAGAGGACAGGACTCATGCTGAGGGTCACAATGCGTCTGTATGCCCTCGTCGCACTCAAGAATGGACGGGGCCTCAGGGTGAAGGCTGGTTTCTCCTACACTGAACGTTGGACAACGTGCCAACCACAGGGGTTCTTGCCATGGGTAAGGAGGAGTTCTGATTTCTGCATCACACTCACCCCTGGGCAGTGATTGGAGATAAGGTCTCGGTTCTGCAGCCTGAAAACTGAGGTACCGAAGAGATGATGACCTAAGGCCATGGCGGGTTTTATATGCTCAGTGTGCGGTCAGCTTTCTGCTGCGTAGGTTTATCCTCATTTAAGGTGCCTGGGCAGCTCATTAGGCAATAATTTTTTTTTAGAGGTTAAGCAGAGTGCTGCATTGTGGGTCCGGAATTGCCAAACTTAAGGCCTCGGGGCCAGGAGTGTGAGGACGGAAGTCTGAGAAGACAAGCTAGACTTGGGTTTCAGGGCGAGGGCACGGCAGGTACCCCCTGCAGATCTGAACCAATATCTCATGCATCTGAAGTCAGGGCGAAGATCAGACGTTGGCTCAAGTTGGAGTTTCTGTGCATGACGGCCCCTTCATGAAGGAAGCCGAATCTCGAGGCCATTGAGTTTTTCCCACGTTGGGAGTTGTGGGATGCCCCCTTCAAGGACTGATCTACAGATCATGAGGAGAACTCTTCGGGATTTGAAAGAAGGGCGAGTGTGAGGCTCCTGCTCAAGTTTTTGTCTCTGGATATCGTGTCACTCATGGTCGTGGAATTTCTGGGTGACTTCATGGGAAATGGACTAGTCTTACTCTCTGGTGGTTTGGCCCCGTCCAAAGAGTTTGGGGTCATTCTTTGGCTGGAAGAAGTCAGTTTTTTGTTTTTGTTGTTGTTGTTGTTTTCTTTATTAAACTCAGGTGTCCCACCAAATGAGGGATGCCAGAGTAGAGCCCTGGGGACGGGCGACTGGACAATCAGAAATCTGGTTAAATATTGGGGCCTAGGGACATGTCAAGCCCATTATGACATCTAGTGGTCCAGCCACTGAGAGGACTTACTAAGGACAGTACTCATGCTGAGGGTCACAATGCGTGTGTATGCCCTCGTCGCACTCAAAAATGGGCGGGGCCACAGTGTGAATGCTGGTTTCTCCTACACTGAACATTGGACAAAGTGCCAACCGCAAGGGTTCTTGCCATGGGTAAGGAGGAGTTCTGATTACTGCTTCACACTCATCCCAGGGCAGTGATTGGAGATAAGGTCTCGGTTCTGAAGCCTGAAAACTGAGGTAGGGAAGAGATGATGACCTAAGGCCATGGCTGGTTTTATGTGCTCAGTGTGCGTTCAGCTTTCTGGGTGTTGGTCAGTAGGTCCGGGCTCAGGTTGTGTTCGACATTGCATTAGTGCCCAGGTTAGACTATATAATTTGGGTAAAGTCGAGTGCTGTGTCGGTTTACCCTCATTAAGGTGTCTGGGCAGCTCATAAGGCAATATTTTTTTTTTTTCTAGAGGGCAGGCAGAGTGCTGCATTGTGGGTCCAGAATTGCCAAACTTGAGGGCTTCGGGGCCAGGAGTGTGAGGACGGAAGTCTGAGAAGACAAGCTTGACTTAGGTTTCAGGGCGAGGGCACGGCAGGTACCCCCTGCAGATCTGAACCAATATTTGATGCATCTGAAGTCAGGGCGAGGATCAGACGTTGGCTCAGGTTGGAGTTTCTGTGCATGACAGCCGCTTCATGAAGGGAGCGGAATCTCGGGGCCATTGAGGTTTTCCCATGTTGGGAGTTGTGGGATGCCCCCTTCAAGGGTTCCTTCTGCGGGACAATTGAGAACTGTTGGACAGCTCCAGGACATCCCATATGGAATGACTCCAGAGCACCGTTCGCGGATGGATGCCTGGGAAGCCCGCCTCGCATTCCAATTGTCTCCTAGCAACAAGACAGTTTAGATCTGATGGCTCTGCTGGAGCAACCGGAGCAACCGGGGTGGCTGAGATGAAATCGACTTTCCTGAGGATGGGTCCTAATATGTTTTTGTGTCCACAGGGCCTTGGAATGGGGCAGTGGCACCGGGACCCTGAAGTACTCTCCTAAGCTTTGGACATGGCTCCCATGCACAGGTTTCCTTGTGGAGATGAGATGAGTTCTGATGGGTGCCTCAGGAAAACCCCTATGCTCGTATTGGAATCAGGCTTTTGAGGACACATGCCTGTAACCCAAAGCAATGGATCCTATTATGGCCTAGGGTCCTGTCTGGTTCAATCTTCTTCTCTGGGAACATCCATCTATGGTATGAGTGGAGGTCGATTATCAGCTGGTGTCAGCCAGCCCTTGTTTGTTCCGGGTGACCTACACTATTGGGATGGCCTCAGGAACTTTGGAGGTTTCTCCTAATTTGTACGATTTTGGACCATGGAATGGGCAGAATTCCCATGGATTGGTAGGCACAGTCCGAATGTGTGGCTCCAGGGGCCCAGCCTGGAGGGTGTGTGGCCCAAGACTTTGAGGACAGAAGTTTGAAAACAAAAACTCAGCTTAGGTTTGGGGACGTAGGTATAACAGGCCCGATCTACAAACCATGAGATGAACTCTTCAGGATATGAAGAAAGTGCGAGTCTGAGGTGCTTCCTCAGGCTTTTGTCTCTGGATTTTGTATCAGCGATGGCCGTGGAATGTCGGGCAGGCCTCATGGGCCATGGACGAATCTTCCTCTCTGAGGATTTGGCCCGATTCCCAATTACTTTTCGTCAATCTGTGGGATGGGAGGACTCATTTCAGTTTTGTTACCTCAGGTGTCCCACCAAAAGAGGAATTCCAAAGCCAAGCCGTGGGGAAGACTGAAGGGATAACCCGAACTATGGTTAAAAATGGGGCCTAGGGGCATGGCAAGCCCAATATGCTATCTCTTCATCCAGCCACTGAGTGGCCTTACTCGAGGACTGGGCTCAGTCTGAGGGTCACAATGTGTGTTTATGACCAATGTGGCCCGCGAGCATTGGCAAGGCCTCATGGGCCACACTGGTTTCAACTACACTGAAAGTTGGACAACATGCCAACCACAAGGTTTCTTGCCATGGGGAAGGAGTTCTGATTTCTGCATCACCTTCAACCCTGGGCAGTGATTGGAAATAAGGTCGAGGTTCTGAAACCTGAAAAACGAGGTTGGGAAGAGATGACGAACAATGGCCATGGCGGCTCGATGTGCCAGCTGTCTGGGAGGGTCCAGGGGGTTTAGGCTCAGGCTGTGTCAGAAAGGGCATTAGGGCCCTGGTCAGCCTATGTATTTGGGGTACAGCCAAGGTCGGTGCAGGTTGATCCTCATTTGGGGTTACTGGGTAGCCCCAGAGGGCAATGTTTTTCTTCTGGAGGGCAGGCAGAGTGCTGCATTGTAGTCCTGGATTGCCAAACTGGAGGGCTTGTGGGCCAGTAGTCTGACGACAAATGTATGAGAACACAAGCTAGGCTTAGGTTTCTGGATGAGGCCATGGCAGGCACAATCTACAGACTTGAATCGAGATCTCGTGCATCTGAAGTCAGGGAGAGGATCAGACGATCGCTCAGGTTGGAGTTTCTGTCCCTGATGGCCCCTTCATGAATGGGGGGGCATCACGAGGCCATGGGTGTTTTCCCACGATGGGAGTTGTGAGAAGCTCCAAACTGCAGAGAGTCTTCTGCAGGACAATTGAGACCTGTTGTTTGGCTCCAGGCCAATGATTCTGAGCAGTGTTCTAAGGATGGATGGCTGGGTAGCCCACCTCGCATTCCAATTGTCTCCTAGCAACAAGACAGGTTAGATCTCCTGGATCTGTGGGAGCAACCGAGGACGCTGAGTTGAAATGGACACCCCTGGGGTGGGTTCTAATGTGCTTTTGTGTCTATCGAGACCTTGGAATGAAGTGGTGGCACTGGGGCCCTAAAGGGTTCTCCTAAACAGAGGCTTTGACACAGCTCCAAAGTGCAAGTTTCCCATGTGTAGATGAGATGTTTTCTTATGGGTGAGTCAAGAAACAGCTAGATGCTGCTTTTGAAATCCAGGCCTCTGAGGAGAGATGCCTGGAAACCAAAGCAATGGATCTGATGAGTGCCTAGGGGCCTGTTCTTTCCTTTTTAACTCTGGGGATATCTGTCTATGGGTCTGAGTGCAGGTAGGTGCTCAGTTGGGCTCAGATTGCCCCTGTTTTTCCTGGGAAGCCACCACTATTGAGATGGATCAGGGACTTTGGAATTTTATTCTATTAGAAGGGTTGTGGCCACTGGAATGGGCACACACAATTCCCTTGGAGAGGGCAAGTACAGTCCTCAGGTTTGGCTCCAGGGGCCTGAACCTGTAGGTTGTGTAGGCCAGGGCTGTTTGGACAGTTGTCTGAAAACACAAACTCGGCTTATGTTTCGGGTCATAGGTATGGCAGGACTGATCTACAGACCATGAGGAGAACTCTTCGGGATTTGAAAGAAGGGCGAGTGTGAGGCTCCTGCTCAAGTTTTTGTCTCTGGATATCGTGTCACTCATGGTCGTGGAATTTCTGGGTGACTTCATGGGAAATGGACGAGTCTTACTTTCTTGTGGTTTGGCCCCGTCCAAAGAGTTTGGGGTCATTCTGTGGGCTGGAAGAAGTCCGTTTTTTTTTTTTTTGTTGTTGTTGTTGTTTTCTTTATTAAACTCAGGTGTCCCACCAAATGAGGGATTCCAGAGTAGAGCCCTGGGGAGGGGCGACTGGACAATCAGAAATCTGGTTAAAAATTGGGGCCTAGGGACATGTCAATCCCATTATGACATCTAGAGGTCCAGCCACCAGAGGACAGGACTCATGCTGAGGGTCACAATGCGTGTGTATGCCCTCGTCGCACTCAAGAATGGGCGGGGCCTCATTGTGAATGATGGTTTCTCCTACACTGAACGTTGGACAACGTGCCAACCACAAGGGTTCTTGCCATGTGTAAGGAGGAGTTCTGATTTCTGCATCACACTCACCCCTGGGCAGTGATTGGAGATAAGGTCTCGGTTCTGAAGCCTGAAAACTGAGGTAGGGAAGAGATGATGACATAAGGCCATGGCGGGTTTTATGTGCTCAGTGTGCGGTCAGCTTTCTGGGTGTTGGTCAGGAGGTCCGGGCTCAGGTTGTGTTCGACAGTGCATTAGTGCCCAGGTTAGACTATATAATTTGGGTAAAGTCGAGTGCTGTGTAGGTTTACCCTCATTTAAGGTGCCTGGGCAGCTCATGAGGCAATAATTTTTTTTCTAGAGGGCAGGCAGAGTGCTGCATTGTGGGTCCGGATTTGCCAAACTTGAGGGCTTCGGGGAGTGGAGTGTGAGGACGGAAGTCTGAGAAGACAAGCTAGACTTGGGTTTCAGGGCGAGGGCACGGCAGGTACCCCATGCAGATCTGAACCAATATCTCATGCATCTGAAGTCAGGGCGAGGATCAGAATTGGGCTCAGGTTGGAGTTTCTGAGCATGACGGCCGCTTCATGAAGGGAGCGGAATCTCGAGGCCATTGAGGTTTTCCCACGTTGGGAGTTGTGGGATGCCCCCTTCAAGGATTCCTTCTGCTGGACAATTGAGACCTGTTGGACAGCTCCAGGACATCCCATATGGAATGCCTCCAGAGCACAGTTCGCGGTTGGATGCCTGGGAAGCACGCCTCGCATTCCAATTGTCTCCTAGCAACAAGATAGTTTAGATCTGATGGCTCTGCGGGAGCAACCGGGGTGGCTGAGTTGAAATGGTCGTTCCTGAGGATGGGTCCTATGTATTTGGGGTACAGCCAAGGTCGGTGTAGGTTGATCCTCATTTTGGGTTACTGGGTAGCCCCAGAGGACAATGTTTTTCTTCTGGAGGGCTGGCAGAGTGCTGCATTGTAGTTCTGGATTGCCAAACTGGAGGGCTTGTGAGCCAGTAGTCTGACGACAAAAGTCTGAGAACACAAGCTAGGCTTAGGTTTCTGGGTGAGGACATGGCAGGCACAAACTATAGACATGAATCGAGATCTCGTGCATCTGAAGTCAGGGCGAGGATCAGACGAACGCTCAGGTTGGAGTTTCTGTCCATGATGGGCCTTTCAGGAATGTGGGGGCATCACGTGGCCATGGGGGTTTTCCCACGATGGGAGTTGTGAGAAGCTCCAAACTGCAGAGTGTCTTCTATAGGACAATTGAGACCTGTTGTTTGGCTCCAGGCCAATCATTGTGAGCAAGGTTCTAAGGATGGATGGCTGGGTAGCCCACCTCGCATTCCAATTGTCTCCTAGCAACAAGACAGGTTAGATCTCCTGGATCTGTGGGGAGCAACCGAGGACGCTGAGTTGAAATGGACACCCCTGGGGATGGATCCTAACGTGCTTTTTTGTCTATGGAGACTTTGGAATGAAGCGGTGGCACTGGGGCCCTAAAGGGTTCTCCTAAACAGAGACTTTGACACAGCTCCAACGTGCAAGTTTCCCATGTGTAGATGAGATGTTTTCTGATGGGTGAGTCAAGAAACAGCTATATGCTGCTTTTGAAATCCAGGAATCTAAGGAGAGATGCCTGGAAACCAAAGCAATGGATCTGATAAGTGCCTAGGGGCCTGTTCTTTCCTTTTTAACTCTGGAGACATCTGTCTATGGGTCTGAGTGCAGGTAGGTGCTCAGTTGTGCTCAGATTGCCCCTGTTTTTCCTAGGAAGCCACCACTATTGAGATGGATCAGGGACTTTGGAGGTTTATCCTATTAGAAGGGCTGTGGCCATTGGAATGGGCACACACAATTCCCTTGGAGAGGGCAAGTACAGTCCTCAGGTTTGGCTCCAGGGGCCTGAGCCTGTAGGTTGTGTAGGCCAGGGCTGTTTGGACAGTTGTCTGAAAACACAAACTCGGCTTATGTTTCGGGTCATAGGTATGGCAGGACTGATCTACAGACCATGAGGAGAACCTTTCGAGATTTGAAAGAAGGGCAAGTGTGAGGCTCCTGCTCAAGTTTTTGTCTCTGGATATCGTGTCACTCATGGTCGTGGAATTTCTGGGTGACTTCATGGGAAATGGACGAGTCTTACTCTCTGGTGGTTTGGCCCCGTTCCAAGAGTTTGGGTTCATTCTGTGGGCTGGAAGAAGTCCGTTTTTGTTGTTGTTGTTGTTGTTTTCTTTTTTAACCTCAGGTGTCCCACCAAATGATGTCTTCCAGAGTAGAGCCCTGGGGAGGGGCGGCTGGACAATAAGAAATCTGGTTAAAAATTGGGGCCTAGGGACATGTCAAGCCCAATATGACATCTAATGGTCCAGCCACTGTGAGGACTTACTAGAGGACAGGACTCATGCTGAAGGTCACAATACGTGTGTATGCCCTCGTAACACTCAAGAATGGGTGGGGCCTCTGGGTGAATGCTGGTTTCTCCTAAACTGAACGTTGAACAACGTCCCAACCACAAGGGTTCTTGCCATGGGTAAGGAGGAGTTCTGAATTCTGCATCACACTCACCCCTGGGCAGTGATTGGAGATAAGGTCTCGGTTCTGAAGCCTGAAAACTGAGGTAGGGAAGAGATGATGACCTAAGGCCATGGCGGGTTTTATGTGCTCAGTGTGCGGCCAGCTGTCTGGGAGGGTCCAGGGGGTCCAGGCTCTGGCTGTGTCAGAAAGGGCATTAGTGCCCTGGTCAGCCTATGTATTTGGGGTACAGCCAAGGTCGGTGCAGATTGATCCTCATTTGGGGTTACTGGGTAGCCCCAGAGGACAATGTTTTTCTTCTGGAGGGCCGGCAGAGTGCTGCATTGTAGTTCTGGATTGCCAAACTGGAGGGCTTGTGGGCCAGTAGTCTGACAACAAAAGTCTGAGGACACAAGCTAGGCTTAGGTTTCTGGGTGAGGCCATGGCAGGCACAATCTACAGACCTGAATCGAGATCTCGTGCATCTGAAGTCAGGGCGAGGATCAGACGATCGCTCAGGTTGGAGTTTCTGTCCCTCATGGCCCCTTCATGAATGGGGGGGGCATCACGGGGCTATGGGTGTTTTCCCACGATGGGAGTTGTGAGAAGCTCCAAACTGCAGAGAGTCTTCTGCAGGACAATTGAGACCTGTTGTTTGGCTCCAGGCCAATGATTCTGAGCAGGGTTCTAAGGATGGATGGCTGGGTAGCCCACCTCGCATTTCAATTGTCTCCTAGCAACAAGACAGGTTAGATCTCCTGGATCTGTGGGGAGCAACCGTGGACGCTGAGTTGAAATGGACACCCCTGGGGATGGGACCTAATGTGCTTTTGTGTCTATGGAGACCTTGGAATGAAGCGGTGGCACTGGGGCCCTAAAGGGTTCTCCTAAACAGAGGCTTTGACACAGCCCCAACGTGCAAGTTTCCCATGTGTAGATGAGATGTTTTCTGATGGGTGAGTCAAGAAACAGCTATATGCTGCTTTTGAAATCCAGGTCTCTGTGGAGAGATGCCTGGAAACCAAAGCAATGGATCTTATTAGTGCCTAGGGGCCTGTTCTTTCCTTCATACCTCTGGGGACATCTGTCTATGGGTCTGAGTGCAGGTAGGTGCTCAGTTGGGCTCAGATTACCCCTGTTTTTCCTGGGAAGCCACCACTATTGAGATGGATCAGGGACTTTGGAGGTTTATCCTATTAGAAGGGTTGTGGCCATTGGAATGGGCACACACAATTCCCTCGGGAGGGCAAGTACAGTCCTGAGGTTCGGCTCCAGGGGCCTGAGCCTGTAGGTTGTGTAGGCCAGGGCTGTTTGGACAGTTGTGTGAAAACACACACCCTCCATGCTAGGGCCCCTGGAACCACACATCAGGATTGTTCCTGCCCTCTCAAAGGGAATTCTTCATATTCCATTGGCCACAACCATATAAATCAGGAGAAATCTCCAATGTCCCTGGGACCATCCCAATATTGTAGGCTGCTCGGAACAAACAGGGGTGATCTGACACTAGCTGAGCAACTAGCTCCACACAGACTCGGAGACAGATGTCCCCAGAGAAGAACATTGAACTGGACAAGCCCCTACGCCCTAATCAGATCCATTGCTTTGGTTTCCAGGCATCCCTTCTCAGAGGCCTGGTTTCCAATACCAGCCTATGGGGTTTCCATAGGCTCCTTCAGAGCAAGTCTTGTCTGCACATTGGAAACTTGCTCGAGGAGCTATGTCAGAACCTCAGAGGCCTGGTTTTCAATACCACCATATGGTGGTTTCCTGAGGCATCAGTCAGAACAAATGTCTTCTCCACATGGGAAACGTGCTCTTTCAAGCTGTGTCAAAACCTCCGGCTAGGAAAATCCTTCAGGGCCCCGGTGCCACCACCTCATTCCAAGGTCTCCATGGACAAAATCCCACATTAGGACCCATCTGCAGGAGAGTCTATTTCAACTCAGTGCCCTTGGGTGCTCCCCTAGAGCCAGCAGATCGAACCTATCTTGTCACTAGGAGACAGTTGGAATGTGAGGCGGGCTGGCTAGGCATCCATCTGTAGAAAACTACTCTGAAGTAATTCCATATGGGACGTCCTGGAGCCATCCATCAGGTCACAGCTCTCCTGCAGAAGGAATCCTTGCGCTTTGGAGCACCTCACAACTCCCATCATGGGAAAAGCTCTGTGGCCTCGTGGTGCACTGTCCCCTTCATGAAAGAGCCATCTTGGACAGAAACTCCAACCTGAGCCAACGTCTAATCCTCGCCCTGACTTCAGATGCACGAAATCTTGATTCAACTCTGCAGAGTGTGCCTGCCGAAACCCCGCCCCGAAGCAAAACCTAGCTATTGTTCTCAGACGTCGTCCTCACACTCCGAGCCCACCAGCCCTCCAGTTAGGGAATTCTGGAGAGACACAATGCAGCACTCTGACTGCCCTCCAGAAGAGAAACGTTGTCCTATGGGGCTAACCAGAAACACCAAATGAGGATCAACCTGCATGCCACTTGACTCTACCCCAATTATACAGTTTCGCTTCGGCGTTAATGCCCTGTCTTGCACAGCCTGAGGTCTGAATTTTCAACCGACACCCAGACAGCTGGCTGTACACTGAGCACATCAGACCCGCCATGGCTTTAGGTCATCATCTCTTTTCAACCTTGGTTTTCAGGCTTTAGAACCTAGACCTTATATATACTCACTACCCAGGGGTGAACGTGATGCAGAAATGAAACTCCTTCTTCCTCAAGGCAAGAAACCTTGTGGTTGGCATGTTTTCCAACGTTCAGTGTAGGAGAATCCAGTGTAGCCCATGAGTCCCCGCCCATGCTTGAGAACCGCAATGGGCACAAACACATTGGGACCCTCAGTGTGAGCCCTGTCCTCAAATAAAGCCTCTCAGGGTCTGGACCAAGAACCCGCATTGCCATCCCTAGTCCCCCAATTTTAATGAGAGGTTGAGAGTTCTAGTCACCCCTATTCAGGTCTCTGCTCTGGAACCCCTGAGGAAAAAAAATATTGAAGGGTCTCCTCCATCCCCTGAATGAGCCCCAAAACTTGGGATCTGACCAAATCTTAAAAGAGAAAGAATCATCCATGGCCAAAGAGGCCATCCCGTCATTCCATGGCCACCATTGACACAAAATCTAGAGACAAAAGCCTGGAGATATGCCTCACACTTGCCCTTTGTTCATAGCCTGATAAATTCTCCTCACGGTCTATAGATCAGGCATGTCATACCTACGTCCCCAAATCTAAGCTGAGTTTGGGTTTTCAGGTTTCTGTCCCCACTGTCCTGGCCCACAAACCCTCCAGGCTGGGGCCCCTGGAGCCATGCCTCAGGACTGTGCCTGCCTTCTCCAAGCAAATTCTGCCCATTCCATTGGCCACAACCCTAAAGATTAGGAGAACACTCCAACGTCCCTGAGGCCATCCCAATAGTGTTGGCCACTCAGGGCAAACAGGGTGATCTGTCCCAAGATGAGCAACTACCTCAACTCAGATCCATAGACAGATAACCCCAGAGAAGAAGATTGAACCGGACAGGCACCTAGGCCCTAATCAGATCCATTGCTTTTGATTCCAGGCATCTCTCCTCAGAGGCCTGGTTTCCAATACCAGCATATGTGTTCTTCAGGAGGTACCAGTCTGAACAAATCTCATTTCCACATGGGAAACATGCATTTTGGAGCTGTGTCACAACCTCCAGTTAAGGGAAACCTTCAGGTCCCAGCAGCCAACACCCCATTCCAAGGTCTCCATGGACACAAACCCGCATTATGACCCATCCGCAGGCGACTCCATTTCAACACATCCCCTTTGGTTGCTCCCCAAAAGAAGCAGATCGAACCTGCCTTGTCACTAGGAGACAATAGGAATGTGAGGCGGGCACTCCAGGAATCCATCCTTAGAACCCTGCACTGCCGTGGTTCCGCATGGGACATCGTGGAGCAATCTGACCGGTCTCGACTGTCCCGTAGAAGGAATCCTTGCCGATTGGAGCAACTTAAATGCCAATCGTGGGAAAGTCTCCATAGCCCCATGATGCCCCCCACCATCATGAAGGGGCCATCCTGAACAGAAACTTCAACCTGAGCCTACGTCTGATCCTCGCCCTGACTTCAGATGCATGAGATTTAGATTTAGCTCTACAGAGTGTGCCTGCCATGATCTTGACCCAAAACCTAAGCCTAGCTTGTGTTCTCTCACTTCCTTCCTCACAATTCTGGCCCACAAGCCCTCCAGTGTGAGAATTCCGTCGCCACAATGCAGCACTCTTCCTTCCCTCCAGAAGAAAAACGTTGCCCCTGGGGCTACCCAGAAACGCCAAATGAGGATCTACCTGCATGCCACTCAACTTTACTCCAATTATACAGTCTAAGCTTGGCACTAATGCCCTGTCTGACACAGCCTGAGCCTGGACCTCCTGGATGACACCCAGAAAGGTGGTGTCACACCTAAGGACTGTGCCAGTGCTCTCCAAGGGAACTCTGCCCGTTTCATTTACCACAACCTTACAGATTAGGAGAAACCTCCAATTCCCAAGACCAGCCCAATAGTGTTGGCCTCCCCCAACAAACATGGGTGATCTGACACAAGCTGAGCAGTGACCTCCATTCTGAATCTTAGACAGAGACACTCAGAGGAGAATATTGAAAAGGACAGGCCCCTAGACCGTAATCAGATCCATTGCTTTGGATTCCAGGCATTGTTCCCCAGATGCTTGGTTTCCAATACCAGGTTGTGGGGGTTTCAGAACAAATCTCGTCTCTACATGGGAAACTTGCTCTTTGGAGCTGCATCAAAACCTCAGGTTAGGAGAATTCTTCAGGGCAACAGAGCCACTGCCCCATTCCAAGGGATCCATGGACACAAATCCACATCGACTGATCCTCATGAGATTCCATTTCAATTCAGCTTCCTCGGTTGTTCCCCCAGTGACAGCAGATCAAATCCTCCTTTTCACTAGGACACAACTGGAATGCAAGTTGGACTGCCCAGGCATCCATCATTAGAACTGTGCTTTGGAGCATTTCTTATGGGACGTCCTTGATCCATCCAAAAGATTGTGACTGTCCTGCTGACGGAATCCTTGTGGTTTGGAGCATCACACACTCACAAAGTTGGAAATCTTCCATGGTTTCCTGATGCCCCTCCACCTTCATGAAGGGGACATAATGTACAGAAACTCCAACCTAAGCCAACATCTGATCCTCGCCCTGACTTCAGATGCACGATCTCATTTCAGGTCTGTAGAGTGTGCCTGCCATGTCACCGCTGCGAATTCTAAGCTGAACTTGTGTTCTCAGACTTCTGTCCAAAAACACCTGGCCCACAAGCCCTGAAGTTGGCAATTCTGGAGCCAGAATGCAGCACTCGGCCTGCCCTCCAGAAGAAAATCTTTGCCCTATGGGGCCAACCAGAAATCCCAAATGAGGACCAACCTTCACATCACTCGACTGTACCCCAATTATACAGTCTAGCCTGGGGACTAATGCCCTGCCTGACACAGCCTGAGCCAAGACCTCATGATGGACACAGACATCTGGCCGCACACTAAGTGCATCGGACCCACCATGGCCTTAGGTCGTCATCTCTTACCAACCTCGGTTTTCAGGCTTCAGAATCTAGACCTTATCTCTACTCACTGCCATGCCGTGTACGTGATGCAGAAATCAGAACTCCTCCTTCCCCATGACCAGAAACCCTGTGGTTGGCATGTTGTCCAACGTGCAGTGTAGGAGAAACCAGCATGGCCCATGAGGCCTCAGACATGCTTTAGGGCGGCGATGGGCACAAACACACATTAGGACCCTAAGCATGAACCCTGGCTTCAAGTAAAGCCTCTCCGGGGCTGGACCAAGAGTCCACATATGGAGATTACCATGCCCCTACTCCCCAAACCTTAACCAGTGCTTGAGAAGTCTAGTCACCCCTACTCAGATCTCTTCTCTAGAATCCCTCCTTGGTGGGACACATGAGGTTAAAAAAAAATAGAGAAAGGACTCCTACCGTCCAAAGAATGACCGCAAACACTTGGAATTGGGCCAAATTCACAGAGAGAAATACTCGTCCATGGCTGATGAGGCCATCCTCACATTCCACGGCCACCATTGACACAAAATCCAGAGACAAAAGCCTGAAAAAGCGCCACACACTCGCCCTTTGTTCAAAGCCTGAAAAATTCTCATGGTCTGTAGATCGGGCCTGCCATACCTATGTCCCCAAACCTAAGCCAAGTTTGTGTTTTCAGACTTCTGTCTCCATTGTCCTGGCCCACACACCCTCAAGGCTTGGCCCCATGGAGCCACACCTCAGGACTGTGCCTGCCCTCTCCATGGGAATTATGCTCATTCCTTTGGCACAACCTGACAGATTAGGAGAAACATCCGAAGTCCCCGAGGCCACCCCAATATTGTAGGATGTCCGGGACAAACAGGGACCATCTGCCACAAGCTGAGCCACTACCTCCAATCAGACCTGTAGATAGATATCCATAGAAAAGAAGATTGAACAGGACAGGCACCTAGGCCCTAAACGAATTCATTGCTTTTGTTTTCATGTATCTCTCCTCAGAGGCCTGGATTCCAATACCAGCACATGGGGGTTTCTGGAGCTACCAATCGGAACAAATCGCATGCCACATGGGAATCATGCTATATGGAACTGTGTCAAAACCTCCAGTTAGGAGAAAATTTCACGTCACTGGAGCCACCGCCCCATTCCAATGTCTCAATGGACACAATCCCACATTATGACCCATCCTCAGAAGAGTCCATTTCAACACAAACCTGGCGGTTGCTCACCCAGTGCCAGCAGATCAAACCTGCTTTGTCACTAGGAGACAATTGGAATGCGAGTTCGTTGCCCAGGTATCCATGTTAGAACTTTGCTCTGGAGAAATTCCTAATGGGGTGTCCTTGATCCATTCAACAGGTCTCAACTGTCCTGCAGAAGGAATCCTTGTGGTTTGCAGCATCACACACTCGCACCGTGGGAAAACCTCCATGGCCTCGTGATGCCTCCACCTTCAGGTAGAGGACATCATGGACAGAAACTCCCGTCTGATCCTCGCCCTGACCTCAGATGCATGAGATCTCAATTAAGCTCTGCAGAGTGTGCCTGCCTTGCCCTCGCCCCAAAACCTAAGCCAGCTCACACTCCTGGCCCACAAGCCTTCCACTTTGGGAATTCTGGAGACAAAATGCAGCACTCTGCCTGCCCTCCAGAAGAGAGATTTTGCCCTAGGAGTCTACCCAGAAACATCAAATGAGGATCAACCTGCAATTCTCTAGACTGTACCCCAATTATACAGTCTAGCCTGGGCACTAATGCCCTGTCTGACACAGCCTGACCCCAGACCTCGTGACCGACACGCAGACACCTGGCCTCACACTGAACACATCGAACATGCCATGGCCTTAGGTCATCATCTCTTCCCAACCTTGGTCTTCAGGCTTCAGAACCTAGACATTATCTCCACTCACAACTAAGTGATGTACGTGATGCAGAAATCAGAACTTCACCTTCCCCATGACCAGAAACCTTGTGGTTGGCATGTTGTCCAACGTTCAGTATATGAGAACCCAGCATGGCCAATGAGGACTCAGACATGCTTGAGGGCTGCGATGGGCACAAACACACATTAGGACCCTAAGCATGAACCCTGGCCTCAAGTAAAGCCTCTCCGGGGCTGGACCAAGAGCCTGCATATTGGACTTGCCATGCCCCTACTCCCCCAATCCTAGCCAGAGCTTGAGAAGTCTAGTCATCCTTATTCAGAGCTCTTTTCTAGAATCCCTCTTTGGTGGGACACATAAGGTAAAAAAAAAAAAAAAAAAACCAAGATAAAGAAAAAAAAAAAAAGTAAGGACTCCTACCATCCAAAGAATGACCCCAAACACTTGGAATCTGGCCAAATCCACAGAGAGAAATACTCGTCCATGGTCGATGAGGCCAGCCTGACATTCCACGGCCACCATTGACACAAAATCCGGAGACAAAAACCTGAAAAAGCGCCACACACTTGCCCTTTGTTCAGAGCCCCCAAAATTCTCAAGGTCTGTAGATCGGGCCTGCCATACCTATGTCCCCAAACCTAAGCCGAGTTTGTGTTTTCAGACTTCTGTCTCCATTGTCCTCACCCACACATTCTAAAGGCTGGGCCCCATGGAGCCACACCTCAGGACTGTGCCTGCCCTCTCCAAGGGAATTCTGCTCATTCATTTGGCACAACCTGACAGATTAGGAGAATCATCCAAAATCTCTGAGGCCATCCCAATAGTGTAGGATGTCCTGGACATACAGGGACCCTCTGGCACAAGCTGAGCCACTACCTCCAATCAGAACCTTAGACAGATATCCATAGAAAAGAATATTGAACAAGACAGGCACCTAGGCCCTAATTGGATCCATTGCTTTTGTTTTCAGGCATCTCTCCTCAGAGGCCTGTATTCCAATACCAGCAAAAGGGGGTTTCCAGAGCTACCTATCAGAAAAAATCTCGTCTCCACATGGGAATCTTGCTCTATGGAGCTGTGTCATAACCTGCAGTTAGGAGAAAACTTCAGGTCACTGGAGCCACTGCCCCATTTGAATATCTCCATGGACACAATCCCAAATTATGACCCATCCTCAGGAAAGTCCATTTCAACTAAACCCCCTCGGTTGCTACTCCAGAGCCAGCAGATTGAACCTGCCTTGTCGCTAGGAGACAATTGAAATGCGAGTTGGGCTCTTCAGGCATCCATCCTTAGAACCCTGCTCTTGCGTCGTTCCTTATGGGACATCCTTGAGCCATCCAACAGGTCTCGACTGTCCCACAGGAGTCCTTGTGCATGGACCACCTAACAACTCATATCATGGAAAGCTTCCAAGGTCACATGATGCCCCCAATCTTCATGAAGGCAGATCATGGAATGAAACTCCAACCTGAGCCAACAGCTGATCTTCGCCTTGACTTCAGATGCACGAGATCTTGATTCAGCTCTTCAGAGTGTACCTGCTGTGCCCTCACCCCAAAACCTAAGCGTAGCTAGTGTTCTCCGACTTCCGTCCTCACTCTCCTGGACCACACGCCCTCTATTTTGGGATTTCCGATGACACAGTGCTGCACTCTGCCTGCCCTATAGAAGAAAAATATTGCCCTATGGGTCTACCCAGAAACCTCAAATGAGGATAAACCTGCACGTCACTCAACTGTACACCAATTATATAGTCTAGCCTGTGCACTAATGCCCTGTCTGACAGAACCTGAGGCCTGAATTCCCAACCGACACCCAGACAGCTTGCAGTACACTGAGAACATCTGAACCGCCATGGCCTTAGGTCGTCATCTCTTTCCAACTTCGGTTTTCAGGCTACAGAATCCTAGACCTTATCTCTACTCACTTCCCATGGGTGAACGTGATGCAGAAATCAGAACTCCTCCTTCCCTCTCGCCAGAATCTTGTGGTTGGCATCTTGTCCAACGTTCAGTGTAGGACCCCTGTAGGGCCTACAGGGGTAGTAGTAGGGCCCCTGAGGGTAGTGTAGGGTCCCTGAGGCCCTGCCTATGCTTAAGAGCTGCGGTGGGCTCAAAAACACATTGGGACCCTCAGTTTGAGCCCTGTTCTCAAGTAAAGCCTCTCAGTGGCTGGACCATGAGCCCGCATATGGGGCCTGCCATGCCCCAAGTCACCCAATCTTAACCAGAGGTAGAGACATCTAGTCACCCCTACTCAGGGCTCTGCTCTGGAATCCATCTTTGGTGGGACATTTGAGGTAAATAAACACAGAAAGGACTCCTCTCACTCACAGAATGACCCCAATCACTTGGGATTGGGCCATCCCAAGTGATTGGGGTCCAGAGAGAAAGACTCGTCCATGGCCCATGAGGCCAGCCCGACATTCCACGGCCACTATTGACACAAAATCCAGAGACATAAGCTTCAGCAAGCGTTCACACTCACCCTTAGGTCATAGCCCAAAAAATTCTCCTCATAGTCTGTAGATTGGGCCTGCCATACCTAGGTCCCCAAACCTAAGCTGAGTTTGTGTTTTCAGACTTCTATCCTGACATCCCTGTCCCACACACCCTCCAGACTGAGGCTCCTGGAGCCACACCTCAGGACTCTGCCTGCCCTCTCCAAGGAAATTCTTCCCATTCCATTGGCCACAACCCTACAGATAAGGAGAAACCTCCAAAGTCCCAGAGGCCATTCCAATAGTGTAGGCCACCCAGGACAAAGAGGGGAGATCTCTCACAAGCTGAGCAATGACGTCAACTCACCCGTAGACAGATAACCCACGAGAAGAAGATTAAACTGGACTGGCCCCTAGAATGTAATTGGTTCCATTGCTTTTTTTTCTAAGCATCTCTCCTCAGAGGCCTGTTTTCCAATACCAGCATATGGGGGATTCCAGAGATACCAATCAGAACAAATCTTGTCTTCACATGGGAAACTTATCCTTTGGAGCTCTGTAAAAGCCTCCAGTTAGGAGAAACCTTCAGGTAGCCGGAGCAACCGCCCTATTGCAAGGTCTCCATGGACACATACCCGCATTATGATCATTCGGCAGGAGAGTACATTTCAACTCAGCCCCGTCGATTACTCCCCCAGAGGCAGAATATCAAACCTGCCTTGTCGCTAGGAGACAACTGGAATGCAAAGCAGACTCTCTAGGCATCCATCCTTGGCATCCTGCTCTGGCGCCGTTCCATATGGGATGTCCTGGAGCCTTCCAACAGGTCTTGACTGTCCCACAGAAGGAATCCTTGCAGATTGGAGCATCTCACAACTCCTATCGTAGGAAAACCTACATGGCCTCATGAGATGCTCCCCTTTATAAAGGGGCCATCATGGACAGAAACTCCAACCTGAGCCAACTTCTGATGCATTGCTTTGGTTTCTAGGTATCTCTCCTCAGAGGCCTGGTTTCCAATATCAGAATATGGGGGTTTCCTAAGGAAACAATCAGAACAGATCTCATCTCCACATGGGAAACTTGCTCTTTGGAGCTGTGTCAATACCTCAGGTTAGGAGGATCCTTCAGGGCGCTGGCACCATGGCCCAATCCCAAGGTCTCCAAGGACACAAAATTACATTATGATCCATTCTCAGGAGAGTCCATTTCAAATCAGCCCCCTCGGCTGCTCACCCAGAGCCAGCAGATCAAACCTTCCTTGTCACTAGGAGACAGTTAGAATGGGAGGCGGGCTTCCCAGGCATCCATCCTTAGAACCCTGCTCTGGAGAACTTCTTTATGGGACGTCTTGAATCCAACCAACCTGTCTTGACTGTCTCGCAGAATGAATCCTTGTGGTTTGAAGCATCACACAATAACACTGTGAGAAAACCTCCATTTCCTCATGATGCCCCACACCTTCATAAATGGGCCATCACAGACAGAAACTCCATCCTAATCCAAAGTCTGATCCTCGCCCTGAATTCAGAAGCATGAGATCTCGATTCAGCACTTGAGAGTGTGCCTGCTGGGCCCTCGCCCCGAAACCTAAGCCTAACTTGTGTTCTCAGCCTTCCGTACTCAGAATCCTGGCCACACCCCTCCAGTTTGGAAATTCTGGAGACACAATGCAGCACTCTGCCTGCCCTCCAGAACAAAATGTTGCCCTATAGGGCTAACCAGAAAAGCCAAATGAGTGACAACCTGCATGCCACTCGACCATACCCAATTATACAGTCTAGTTTGTGCACTAAAGCCCAGTCTGACACAGCCTGAGGGCAGACCTCCAGTCCAACACCCAGACAGCTGGCCTTAACACAGAGCATATCACACCCACAATGGCTTTAGGCCATCATCTCTACCCAACCTCAATTTTCACCTTCAGAACCTAGACCTTATCTCCACTCACTGCTCAGAGGTGAATGTGATGCAAGAATCAGAACTTCTCCTTCGCCTTGGCAAGAAACCTAGTGGTTGGCATGTTGTCCAATGTTCATTGTAGGAGAAAGCAGCATGGACTATGAGGCCCCACCTATCCCTGAGGGCCACAATTTGCACAAACACACATTGTGACCCTCAGCGTGAGCCCTATCCTCATGTAAAGCCTCTTAGTGACTGGAACAACAGCCCACATATGGGGCTGGCCAAGCCCCTAGTCCCCCAATCTCAACCAGAGTTCGAGATGTCTAGTCACCCCTACTCAGGGCTCTACTCGGGAATGCCTCTTTGGTGGGACACCTGAGGTAAAAAAAAAAATACAGAAAGGACTCTTCCCATCTACAGAATGATCCCAACCACTTGGGATCAGGTCAAATCACCAGAGAAAGAATTGTCCATGGCCCTTGAGGACACCCCGACATTCCACGGCCACCATTGACACAAAATCCAGAGACAAAACCCTGAGCAAGCGCCACATACTCGCCCTTTGTTCATAGCCCGGAAAATTCTCACGGTCTGTAGATCGAGCCTTCATACATACATCCCCAAACCTAAGCTGAGTTTGTGTTTTCAGACTTCTGTCCCCACAGTCCTGGCCCACACAACATCCAAGCTGGGGCCCCTGGAGCCACACCTCAGGACTGTGACTTCCCTCTCCAGGGGAATTCTGCCATTTCCATTGGCCACAACCCTATAGATTAGGAGAATCCTCCAAACTCCCCCAGGCCATCTGAATTGTGTTGGCTGCCCAGGACAAACAGGGATGATCTTTCACAAGTTAGGAAACCAACTCCACTCAGACCCAGAGACAGATATCCCCATAGAATATGATTGAACTGGAAGGGCACTTAGGCCCTAATCAGATCCATTGCTTTTGATTCCAGTCATCTCTCCTCAGAGGCCTGGTTTCCAATACCAGCATATGGGAGATTTCTTAGGCACTCATCAAAACAATTCTCTTCTCTACATAGGAAACATACTCTTTAGAGCTCCATCAAAACCTCCGGTTATGAACATCCCTCAAGGCCCCGGATCAAGCACCCCATTCCAAGGTCTACATGGACACAAATGCACATTATGACCAATCCTCAACTCACCCATTTCAACACACCCGCCTCGGTTGCTCCCCTAGATCCAGCAGATCGAACTTGCCTTGGCTCTATGAGACACCTGGAATGGGAGGCAGGCTGCCCAGGCATCCATCCTTAGAACCCTGCTCTGGATAACTTCCTTATGGGATGTCCTGGAGCAATCCAACAGGTCTCGACTGTCCCACAGAAGAAATCATTGTGGTTTGGAGCATCTCACAATTCCCATCGTCGGAAAACCTCCATGTCCTCGTGACACCCTCCCCTTCATGAAGGGGCCGTCATGGACAGAAACTCCGACCTAAGCCAACGTCTGATCCTAGCTCTGTCTTCAGGTATACGGGATCTCGAATCATCTCTGCAGAGGGTGCCTGCCTTCCCTTCACCTGGGCACTTATTCCCGTTTCTTGTTGCTAGGAGACAATTGGAATGTGAGGCTGGCTGCCCAGGCATCCATACTTAGAACCCTGTTCTGGAAAAATACCTTATAAGACGTCCTGGAGCCATCCAACAAATCTTAATTGTCCCACAGAAGGAATCCTTGCGGTTTGGAGCATCTCACAACTCCAATAGTGGGAAAACCCCCATGGCCTCATAATGCCCCCCCTTCCTGAAGGGGCCAACATGGACAGAAACTCAAACCTGAGCCAAAGTCTGAACCTCGACCTGACGTTAGACGCATGAGATCTCAATTCAGCTCTGCAGAGTGTGCCTGCCATGTCCTTGCCCCGAAACCTAAGCCTAGCTTGTGTTCTCAGACTTCCGTCCTCACTCTCCTGGCCCACAAGCCCTCCAGTTTGGGAATTCCGAAGCCACAATGCAGCACTCTGCCTGCCCTCCAGAAGAAAAACTTTGCCCTATGCTGCTAATCAGAAACCCCAAATGATTTTCTAATGCATGCCACTCGATTGTAAAGAATTATACAGTCCACCCTGTATACTAATGCCCTGTCTGGCACAGCCTGAGACAAGACATCCCAAACGACACCCAGACAGCTGGCCCCAACCTGGACACATAGGAACCGCTATGGCTGTAGGTCGTCATCTCTTCCCAACCTCGGTTTTCAGGCTTCAGAACCTAGACCTTATCTCCAATCACTGCCCAGGGGTGAACGTGATGCAGAAATTAGAATTCCTCCTTCCCCATGGCCAGAAACCTTGTGGTTGGCATGTTGTCCAACGTTCAATGTGGGAAAACCTGCATTGTCCGAAAGGCCACGCCAGTGCTTGAGGGCCGCCTAGGGCACAGACATGCATTGTGACCTGCAGCATGAGTCCCGTATTAAAGTAACGCCTCTCAGTGGCTGGACCAAGATCCTGCATATGGGGCTTGTCATATCCATAGGCCCCCAGGCTTAACCAGAGGGTGAGTATTCCAGTTGTCAGTACCCACTGCTATGCTCTAGAATCCCTCTACTGGGGGGACACATGAAGCAGAAAACAGGACACTTCCCTTCCCACAGAATGACCCCAAACTCTTGGGGGCTGGACAAACTACCAGAGAGGGAGACTTCTACGACCCATGAGGCAACTCCTACATTAAACGGCCATTGTGGACAAAACATCCAGAGACAAAAGCCTGAGCGACTGCCTCCCTCTCACCCTTCTTTCATATCCAGAGAAGCTCCCATCATGGACTGTAGATCAGGCCCTGCTATCGAGTCTTTCTGTATGGGGCATCCTGGAACCATCCAATATTACTCGACTGTCCTGAAGAAGGAAACTTTGAAGTTTGGAGCAGCTCACAACTCCCAGCGTAGGGAAACATCCCTGGCCTCATGACGCCCCCACCCCCTTCAGGAAGGGGCCGTCATGGACACAAACTCCAGCTTGAGGCAACATCTGATAATCGCCCTGACCTCACCTGCAGGAGATCTCGATTCAGCCTCTGCAGAGTGGGCCTGCCATGCTCTTGGCCCCAAAACTCGTGCTAGCTTGTGTTTTCAGACTTCCTTCCTCACAATCCTGGCCACACCCCTCCAGTTTGGCAATTCTGGAGACACAATGCAGCACTCTGCCTGCCCTCCAGAAGAAAAATGTTGACCTATAGGGCTAACCAGAAACGCCAAATGAGTAACAACCTGCATGCCACTCGACCATACCCCAATCATACAGTCTAGCCTGTGCACTAAAGCCCTGTCTGACACAGCCTGAGGGCATACCTCCAGTCCAAACCCAGACAGCTGGCCGTAACACAGAGCATATCACACCCACAATGGCATTAGGCCATCATCTCTACCCAACCTCAGTTTTCACCTTCAGAACCTAGACCTTATCTCCACTCACTGCTCAGGAGTGAACGTGATGCAAGAATCAGAACTTCTCCTTCGCCTTGTCAAGAAACCTAGTGGTTGGCATGTTGTCCAATGTTCATTGTAGGAGAAAGCAGCATGGACTATGAGGCCCCACTGATCCCTGAGGGCCACAATTTGCACAAACACACATTGTGACCCTCAGCGTGATCCCTATCCTCATGTAAAGCCTCTTAGTGACTGGAACAACAGCCCACATATGGGGCTGGCCAAGCCCCTAGTCCCACAATCTCAACCAGAGTTCGAGATGTCTAGTCAACCCCACTCAGGGCTCTACTCGGGAATCCCTCTTTGGTGGGACACCTGAGGTAAAAAAAAAAAATACAGAAAGGACTCTTCCCATCCACAGAATGATCACCCAGAAATCTAAGTCAGGCTTGTGTTCTCAGAATTTTTTCCTCACACTCCTGGCCCACAAGCCTTCCAGTTTGGGAATTCTGGAGCCACTATGTGGCACTGTGTCTTCCCTCCAGAAGAAAAACGTTGCCCTCTGGGGCTACCCAGTAACCACAAATGAGTACCATCCTGCACGAAACTCGACTGCACCCCAATGATACAGTCTAGCCTGGGCACTAATTCCCTGTCTGCCACAGCCTGAGCCTGCACCTCCCAACCCACACTCAACAGCTGGCCGAACACTGAGCACATCGGACACACCATGGCCTTAGGGCTTCATCTCTTCCCAAGCTCAGTTTTCAGGCTTCAGACCATAGACCTTAAATCCAATCACAGTCCAGGAGTGAAAGTGTTGCAGAAATTAGAACTCCATCTTCCCCATTGCCAGAAAACTTGTGGTTCCCATACTGTGCAACATTCAGTGTAAGAGAAACCAGCATGGTACATTAGGCCACCCCCTGACCTGAGTGGCTCCTTGGGCACAAAATCACATTGTGAAACTCAGTGTGAGACCTATCCTCAAGGAAGGCCTCTCAGTGTCTGGACCAAGAGCCCACATATGGGGCTTGCCATGTTCTTAGGTCCCAATGTTAACCAGAGGTCTGGTTGTCCAGTTGCCCCCACCCACGAATCTGCTCTGGAATCCCTCTTTTGGTGGTCCAGCTGAGGTAAAAAAAAAAATAAATAAATAAACAAAAAAAAAGAAAGGCCTCCTCCCTTCCGACAGAATGAACTCAAACTCTTGGGATCGGGTCAAATCCCCAGAAAGGGAGCCTCATCGATGGCCCATGAGGACACCATGACATTCCATGGCAATCGGTGACACATTTCCAGAAAAAAAAAAAAAAAAAAAAAGCATGAGCCAGCACCTCACATTCGCCCTTTTTTCATATCCCGAAGAGTTCTCCTCACGGTCTATAGAGTGGGCCGGCCATACCTACATACCACAACCTAAGTGGAGTTTGTGTTTTCAGACTTTTGTCCAAATAGCCCTGGACCACACACGCTCCACACTTGGGTCCCTGGAGCCACACCTCAGGACTGTGCTTCCCTTTCAAGGGAATTCTTCCCATTCCATTGGCCACAACCTTGCAAATGAGGAAAAACCTCCAAAGTCACCGAGGCCATCCCAATAGTGTAGGCCGCCCAGGACAAACAGGGGTGATCTCAAACCAGCTGAGCAACTACCTCCACTCAGACAACAGATGTCTCCAGAGAAGAATATTGAACCGGACAGGCCCCTAGGCCCTAATCAGATCCATTACTTTGGTTTCCAGGTATCTCTCCTCAGAGGGCTCGTTTCCAATACCAGCATATGGTGGTTTCCTGAGGCACCATTAAGAACAAATCTCGTCTCCCCATGGAAAACTTGCTCATTGGAGCTTTGTCATAACTTCTGGTTAGGAGAATCCTTCAGGGCCCTGGTGCCTATTCCCCATACCAAGGTCTCCATGGACTCAAACCAACATTAAGACCATCCTCAGGAAAGTCCATTTCAACTCAGCCCCCTCTGTTGCTACCCCAAGCCAGCAGATCAAACGTTTCTTGTTGCTAGGAGACAATTGGAATGTGAGGCTGGCTGCCCAGGCATCCATACTTAGAACCCTGTTCTGGAAAAATACCTTATAAGACGTCCTGGAGCCATCCAACAAATCTTAATTGTCCCACAGAAGGAATCCTTGCGGTTTGGAGCATCTCACAACTCCAATAGTGGGAAAGCCCCCATGGCAGCATAATTCCCCCCTTCCTGAAGGGGCCAACTTGGACAGAAACTCAAACCTGAGCCAAAGTCTAATCTTCGACCTGACGTTAGACGCATGAGATCTCAATTCAGCTCTGCAGAGTGTGCCGGCCATGTCCTTTCCCCGAAACCTAAGCCTAGCTTGTGTTCTCAGACTTCCGTCCTCACTCTCCTGGCCCACAAGCCCTCCAGTTTGGGAATTCCGAAGCCACAATGCAGCACTCTGCCTGCATTCCAGAAGAAAAACTTTGCCCTATGCTGCTAATAAGAAACCCCAAATGATTTTTTAATGCATGCCACTCGATTGTAAAGCAATTATACAGCCCACACTGTATACTAATGCCCTGTCTGGCACAGCCTGAGACAAGACATCCCAAACGACACCCAGACAGCTGGCCCCAACCTGGACACATAGGACCCGCTATGGCTGTAGGTCATCATCTCTTCCCAACATCAGTTTTCAGGCTTCAGGACCTAGACCTTATCTCCAATCACTGCCCAGGGGTGAACGTGATGCAGAAATTAGAATTCCTCCTTCCCCATGGCCAGAAACCTTGTGGTTGGCATGTTGTCCAACGTACAATGTGGGAAATTCTGCATTGTCCGAAAGGCCACGCCAGTGCTTGAGGGCCGCCTAGGGCACAGACATGCATTGTGACCTGCAGCGTGAGTCCCGTATTAAAGTAATGCCTCTCAGTGGCTGGACCAAGATCCTGCATATGGGGCTTGTCATATCCATAGGCCCCCAGGCTTAACCAGAGGGCGAGTATTCCAGTTGTCAGTACCCACTGCTATGCTCTAGAATCCCTCTACTGGGGGGACACATGAAGCAGAAAACAGGACACTTCCCTTCCCACAGAATGACCCCAAGCTCTTGGGGGCTGGACAAACTACCAGAGAGGGAGACTTCTACGACCCATGAGGCAACTCCTACATTAAACGGCCATTGTGGACAAAACATCCAGAGACAAAAGCCTGAGCGACTGCCTCCCTCTCACCCTTCTTTCATATCCAGAGGAGCTCCCCTCATGGACTGTAGATCAGGCCTGCCGTAACCTCGGCCCCAAACCTGAGCTGAGTTAGGGTTTTTGGATGTCTGTCTGCACAGCCATGGCCCACACAGCCTCCAGGCTGGAGTCTCTGGAGCCACACCACAGAACTGTGCCTGCTCTCTCCTAAGAAACTGCCCATTCCATTGGCCACAACTCTACAAAATAGTAGAAACCTCAAGGTCCCCAAGGACATCCCACTACCGCAAGCCGCACTGGACAAATAGGGGCATTATGACACAAGCTGAGCAACTACTACCTCCATGCAGACACACTGACAGATATCCGCAGAGACAGAAGATTGAACCAGACAGGCCCCTAGGCCCTATTATGAACTCTTGCTTTGGTGTCCAGGTATCACTCCTCAGAGGCCTGGGTTCAAAGACCAGCATACGGGCTTTCCTGAGGCACTAGACAGAAGACTTCTCATCTCCACATGGGAAGCTTCCTTGTTGGAGTTGTGTCAAGCCCTTCGTGTTGGAGAATCCTGCAGAGTCCCTTAGCTACTGCCGCATTCCAAGGTCTCCATGGCCACCAACCCACATTATGACTCATCCTCAGGAGAGTCCATTTAAACTCAGCCTTCTGGGTAGCTCACCCAAGAGCCCGCAGATTGAGCGTGCCTTGTCTCGACCAGGCAATGGGAAGGTGATTTGGCGTTTCTCGGCATCCATGCTTAGGCCCCTGCTCTCGAGTTTTCTGTATGGGGCATCCTGGAACCATCCAATAGTACTCGACTGTCCTGAAGAAGGAAACTTTGAAGTTTGGAGCAGCTCACAACTCCCAGCGTAGGGAAACCTCCCTGGCCTCATGACGCCCCCACCCCCTTCACGAAGGGGCCGTCATGGACACAAACTCTAGCTTGAGGCAACATCTGATACTCGCCCTGACCTCACCTGCAGGAGATCTCGATTCAGCCACTGTAGAGTGGGCCAGCCATGCTCTTGGCCCCAAAACTCGTGCTAGCTTGTGTTTTCAGACTTCCTTCCTCACAATCCTGGCCACACCCCTCCAGTTTGGCAATTCTGGAGACACAATGCAGCACTCTGCCTGCCCTCCAGAAGAAAAATGTTGCCCTATAGGGCTAACCAGAAAAGCCAAATGAGTAACAACCTGCATGCCACTCGACCATACCCCAATTATACAGTCTAGCCTATGCACTAAAGCCCTGTCTGACACAGCCTGAGGGCAGACGTCCAGTCCAACACCCAGACAGCTGGCCATACACAGAGCATATCACACCCACAATGGCTTTAGGCCATCATCTCTACCCAACCTCAGTTTTCACCTTCAGAACCTAGACCTTATCTCCACTCACTGCTCAGGAGTGAACGTGATGCAAGAATCAGAACTTCTCCTTCGCCTTGTCAAGAAACCTAGTGGTTGGCATGTTGTCCAATGTTCATTGTAGGAGAAAGCAGCATGGACTATGAGGCCCCACCTATCCCTGAGGGCCACAATGTGCACAAACACAACTTGTGACCATCAGTGTGAGCCCTATCCTCATGTAAAGCCTCTTAGTCACTGGAACAACAGCCCACATATGGGGCTTGCCAAGCCCCTAGTCCCCCAATCTCAACCAGAGGTCGAAATGTCTAGTCAACCCTACTCAGGGCTCTACTCGGGAATCCCTCTTTGGTGGTACACTTGAGGTAAAAAAAAAAAAAATACAGAAAGGACTCTTCCCATCCACAGAATGATCCCAACCACTTGGGATCAGGCCAAATCACCAGAGAAAGAATTGTCCATGGCCCTTGAGGACACCCCGACATTCCACGGCCACCATTGACACAAAATCCAGAGACAAAACCCTGAGCAAGCGCCACATACTCGCCCTTTGTTTATAGCCCGGAAAATTCTCACGGTCTGTAGATCGAGCCTTCATACATACATCCCCAAACCTAAGCTGAGTTTGTGTTTTCAGACTTCTGTCCCCACAGTCCTGGCCCACACACATCCAAGCTGGGGCCCCTGGAGCCACACCTCAGGACTGTGGCTTCCCTCTCCAGGGGAATTCTGCCATTTCCATTGGCCACAACCCTATAGATTAGGAGAATCCTCCAAACTCCCCCAGGCCATCCGAATTGTGTTGGCTGCCCAGGACAAACAGGGATGATCTTTCACAAGTTAGGAAACCACCTGCACTCAGACCCAGAGACAGATATCCCCATAGAATAAGATTGAACTGGACGGACACTTAGGCCCTAATCAGATCCATTGCTTTTGATTCCAGTCATCTCTCCTCAGAGGCCTGGTTTCCTATACCAGCATATGGGAGATTTCTTAGGCACTCATCAAAACAATTCTCTTCTCTACATAGGAATCATACTCTTTAGAGCTCCATCAAAACCTCCGGTTATGAGCATCCCTCAAGCCCCGGATCAAGCACACCATTCCAAGGTCTACATGGACACAAATGCACATTATGACCAATCCTCAACTCACCCATTTCAAAACACCCGCCTCGGTTGCTCCCCTAGATCCAGCAGATCGAACTTGCCTTGGCTCTATGAGACACCTGGAATGGGAGGCAGGCTGCCCAGGCATCCATCCTTAGAACCCTGCTCTGGATAACTTCCTGATGGGATGTCCTGGAGCCATCCAACAGGTCTCAACTGTCCCACAGAAGGAATCATTGTGGTTTGGAGCATCTCACAATTCCCATCGTGGTAAAATTTCCATGTCCTCGTGACACCCTTCCCTTCATGAAGGGGCCATCATGGACAGAAACTCCGACCTAAGAAAACTTCTGATCCTAGCTCTGTCTTTAGGTATACGGGATCTCGAATCATCTCTGCAGAGGGTGCCTGCCGTCCCCTCACCCCGAAATCTAAGTCTGGCTTGTGTTCTCAGAATTTTTTCCTCACACTCCTGGCCCACAAGCCTTCCAGTTTGGGAATTCTGGAGCCACTATGTGGCACTGTGTCTTCCCTCCAGAGAAAAACGTTGCCCTCTTGGGCTACCCAGTAACCACAAATGAGTACCATCCTGCACGAAACTCGACTGCACCCCAATGATACAGTCTAGCCTGGGCACTAATTCCCTGTCTGCCAAAGCCTGAGCCTGCACCTTCCAACCCACACTCAACAGCTGGCCGAACACTGAGCACATCAGACACACCATGGCCTTAGGGCTTCATCTCTTCCCAACCTCAGTTTTCTGGCTTCAGAACCTAGACCTTAAATCCAATCACAGTCCAGGAGTGAAAGTGTTGCAGAAATTAGAACTCCATCTTCCCCATTTCCAGAAAAATTCTGGTTCCCATACTGTGCAACGTTCAGTGTACGAGAAACCAGCATGGTACATTAGGCCACGCCCTTACTTGAGGGGCTCCTTGGGCACAAAAACACATTGTGAAACTCAGTGTGAGACCTATCCTCAAGGAAGGCCTCTCAGTGTCTGGACCAAGAGCCCACATATGGGGCTTGCCATGTTCTTAGGTCCCAATGTTAACCAGAGGTCTGGTTGTGCAGTTGCCCCCACCCACGACTCTGCTCTGGAATCCCTCTTTTGGTGGTCCTCCTGAGGTAAAAAAAAATAAAAATAAAAATAAAAATAAACAAAAAAAACAGAAAGGCCTCCTCCCTTCCCACAGAATGATACCAAACTCTTGGGATAGGGTCAAATCCCCAGAAAGGGAGCCTCATCGATGGCCCATGAGGACATCCCGACATTCCATGGCAATCGGTGACACATTTCCAGAAAAAAAAAAAAAAGCATGAGCAAGCACCTCACATTCGCCCTTTGTTCATATCCCGAAGAGGTCTCCTCACGGTCTATAATCGGGCGGCCATACCTGCATCCCCCAACCTAAGTGGAGTTTGTGTTTTCAGACTTTTGTCCAAATAGCCCTGGACCACACACGCTCCACACTTGGGTCCCTGGAGCCACACCTCAGGACTGTGCTTCCCTTTCAAGGGAATTCTTCCCATTCCATTGGCCACAACCTTGCAAATTAGGAAAAACCTCCAAAGTCACCGAGGCCATCCCAATAGTGTAGGCTGCCCAGGACAAACAGGGGTGATCTCAAACCAGCTGAGCAACTACCTCCACTCAGACAACAGATGTCCCCAGAGAAGAATATTGAACCGGACAGGCCCCTAGGCCCTAATCAGATCCATTGCTTTGGATTCCAGGCATCTCTCCTCAGAGGACTCGTTTCCAATACCAGCATATGGTGGTTTCCTGAGGCACCAGAAGAACAAATCTCGTCTCCCCATGGAAACTTGCTCATTGGAGCTTTGTCATAACCTCTGGTTAGGAGAATCCTTCAGGGCCCTGGTGCCACTGCCCCATACCAAGGTCTCCATGGACTCAAACCAACATTAAGACCATCCTCAGGAAAGTCCATTTCAACTCAGCCCCCTCTGTTGCTACCCCAAGCCAGCAGATCAAACGTTTCTTGTTGCTAGGAGACAATTGGAATGTGAGGCTGGCTGCCCAGGCATCCATACTTAGAACCCTGTTCTGGAAAAATACCTTATAAGACGTCCTGGAGCCATCCAACAAATCTTAATTGTCCCACAGAAGGAATCCTTGCGGTTTGGAGCATCTCACAACTCCAATAGTGGGAAAACCCCCATTGCCTCATAATGCCGCCCCTTCCTGAAGGGGCCAACTTGGACAGAAACTCAAACCTGAGCCAAAGTCTAATCTTCGACCTGACGTTAGACGCATGAGATCTCAATTCAGCTCTGCAGAGTGTGCCGGCCATGTCCTTTCCCCGAAACCTAAGCCTAGCTTGTGTTCTCAGACTTCCGTCCTCACTCTCCTGGCCCACAAGCCCTCCAGTTTGGGAATTCCGAAGCCACAATGCAGCACTTTGCCTGCCCTCCAGAAGAAAAACTTTGCCCTATGCTGCTAATAAGAAACCCCAAATGATTTTCTAATGCATGCCACTCGACTGTAAAGCAATTATACAGCCCACACTGTATACTAATGCCCTGTCTGGCACAGCCTGAGACAAGACATCCCAAACGACACCCAGACAGCTGGCCCCAACCTGGACACATAGGACCCGCTATGGCTGTAGGTCATCATCTCTTCCCAACATCAGTTTTCAGGCTTCAGAACCTAGACCTTATCTCCAATCACTGCCCAGGGGTGAACGTGATGCAGAAATTAGAATTCCTCCTTCCCCATGGCCAGAAACCTTGTGGTTGGCATGTTGTCCAACGTACAATGTGGGAAATTCTGCATTGTCCGAAAGGCCACGCCAGTGCTTGAGGGCCGCCTAGGGCACAGACATGCATTGTGACCTGCAGCGTGAGTCCCGTATTAAAGTAACGCCTCTCAGTGGCTGGACCAAGATCCTGCATATGGGGCTTGTCATATCCATAGGCCCCCAGGCTTAACCTGAGGGCGAGTATTCCAGTTGTCAGTACCCACTGCTATGCTCTAGAATCCCTCTACTGGGGGGACACATGAAGCAGAAAACAGGACACTTCCCTTCCCACAGAATGACCCCAAGCTCTTGGGGGCTGGACAAACTACCAGAGAGGGAGACTTCTACGACCCATGAGGCAACTCCTACATTAAACGGCCATTGTGGACAAAACATCCAGAGACAAAAGCCTGAGCGACTGCCTCCCTCTCACCCTTCTTTCATATCCAGAGGAGCTCCCCTCATGGACTGTAGATCAGGCCTGCCGTAACCTCGGCCCCAAACCTGAGCTGAGTTAGGGTTTTTGGATGTCTGTCTGCACAGCCATGGCCCACACAGCCTCCAGGCTGGAGTCTCTGGAGCCACACCACAGAACTGTGCCTGCTCTCTCCTAAGAAACTGCCCATTCCATTGGCCACAACTCTACAAAATAGTAGAAACCTCAAGGTCCCCAAGGACATCCCACTACCGCAAGCCGCACTGGACAAATAGGGGCATTATGACACAAGCTGAGCAACTACTACCTCCATGCAGACACACTGACAGATATCCGCAGAGACAGAAGATTGAACCAGACAGGCCCCTAGGCCCTATTATGAACTCTTGCTTTGGTGTCCAGGTATCACTCCTCAGAGGCCTGGGTTCAAAGACCAGCATACGGGCTTTCCTGAGGCACTAGACAGAAGACATCTCATCTCCACATGGGAAGCTTCCTTGTTGGAGATGTGTCAAGCCCTTCGTGTTGGAGAATCCTGCAGAGTCCCTTAGCTACTGCCGCATTCCAAGGTCTCCATGGCCACCAACCCACATTATGACTCATCCTCAGGAGAGTCCATTTAAACTCAGCCTTCTGGGTAGCTCACCCAAGAGCCCGCAGATTGAGCGTGCCTTGTCTCGACCAGGCAATGGGAAGGTGATTTGGCGTTTCTCGGCATCCATGCTTAGGCCCCTGCTCTCGAGTCTTTCTGTATGGGGCATCCTGGAACCATCCAATAGTACTCGACTGTCCTGAAGAAGGAAACTTTGAAGTTTGGAGCAGCTCACAACTCCCAGCGTAGGGAAACCTCCCTGGCCTCATGACGCCCCCACCCCCTTCACGAAGGGGCCGTCATGGACACAAACTCCAGCTTGAGGCAACATCTGATACTCGCCCTGACCTCACCTGCAGGAGATCTCGATTCAGCCTCTGCAGAGTGGGCCTGCCATGCTCTTGGCCCCAAAACGCGTGCTAGCTTGTGTTTTCAGACTTCCTTCCTCACAATCCTGGCCACACCCCTCCAGTTTGGCAATTCTGAAGACACAATGCAGCAGTCTGCCTGCCCTCCAGAAGAAAAATGTTGCCCTATAGGGCTAACCGGAAACGCCAAATGAGTAACAACCTGCATGCCACTCGACCATACCCAATTATACAGTCTAGCCTGTGCACTAAAGCCCTGTCTGACACAGCCTGAGGGCAGACCTCCAGTCCAAAACCCAGACAGCTGGCCGTACACAGTGCATATCACACCCACAATGGCTTTAGGCCATCATCTCTACCCAACCTCAGTTTTCACCTTCAGAACCTAGAACTTATCTCCACTCACTGCTCAGGAGTGAACGTGATGCAAGAATCATAACTTCTCCTTCGCCTTGGCTATAAACCTAGTGGTTGGCATGTTGTCCAATGTTCATTGTAGGAGAAAGCAGCATGGACTATGAGGCCCCACCTATCCCTGAGGGCCACAATTTACACAAACGCACATTGTGACCCTCAGCGTGAGCCCTATCCTCATGTAAAGCCTCTTAGTGACTGGAACAACAGCCCACATATGGGGCCTGCCAAGCCCCTAGTCCCCCAATCTCAACCAGATTTTGAGATGTCTAGTCACCCCTACTCAGGGCTCTACTCGGGAATCCCTCTTTGGTGGGACACCTGAGGTAAAAAAAAAAAATACAGAAAGGACTCTTCCCATCCACAGAATGATCCCAAACACTTGGGATCAGGCCAAATCACCAGAGAAAGAATTGTCCATGGCCCTTGAGGACACCCCGACATTCCACAGCCACCATTGACACAAAATCCAGAGACAAAACCCTGAGCAAGCGCCACATACTCGCCCTTTGTTCATAGCCCGGAAAATTCTCACGGTCTGTAGATCGAGCCTTCATACATACATCCCCAAACCTAAGCTGAGTTTGTGTTTTCAGACTTCTGTCCCCACAGTCCTGGCCCACACACATCCAAGCTGGGACCCTGGAGCCACACCTCAGGACTGTGGCTTCCCTCTCCAGGGGAATTCTGCCATTTCCATTGGCCACAACCCTATAGAATAGGAGAATCCTCCAAACTCGCCCAGGCCATCCGAATGTGTTGGCTGCCCAGGACACACAGGGATGATCTTTCACAAGTTAGAAAACCAACTCCACTCAGACCCAGAGACAGATATCCCCATAGAATAAGATTGAACTGGACGGGCACTTAGGCCCTAATCAGATCCATTGCTTTTGATTCCAGTCATCTCTCCTCAGAGGCCTGGTTTCCAATACCAGCATATGGGAGATTTCTTAGGCACTCATCAAAACAATTCTCTTCTCTACATAGGAAACATACCCTTTAGAGCTCCATCAAAACCTCCGGTTATGAACATCCCTCAAGGCCCCGGATCAAGCACCCCATTCCAAGGTCTACATGGACACAAATGCACATTATGACCCATCCTCAACTCACCCATTTCAAAACACCCGCCTCGGTTGCTCCCCTAGATCCAGCAGATCGAACTTGCCTTGGCTCTATGAGACACTTGGAATGGGAGGCAGGCTGCCCAGGCATCCATCCTTAGAACCCTGCTCTGGATAACTTCCTGATGGGATGTCCTGGAGCCATCCAACAGGTCTCGACTGTCCCACAGAAGGAATCATTGTGGTTTGGAGCATCTTACAATTCCCATCGTGGGAAAACCTCCATGTCCTCGTGACACCCTCCCCTTCATGAAGGGGCCGTCATGGACAGAATCTCCGACCTAAGAATACGTCTGATCCTAGCTCTGTCTTCAGGTATACGGGATCTCGAATCATCTCTGCAGAGGGTGCCTGCCGTCCCCTCACCCCGAAATCTAAGTCTGGCTTGTGTTCTCAGAATTTTTTCCTCACACTCCTGGCCCACAAGCCTTCCAGTTTGGGAATTCTGGAGCCACTATGTGGCACTGTGTCTTCCCTCCAGAAGAAAAACGTTGCCCTCTGGGGCTACCCAGTAACCACAAATGAGTACCATCCTGCACGAAACTCGACTGTACCCCAATGATACAGTCTAGCCTGGGCATTAATTCCCAGTCTGCCACAGCCTGAGCCTGCACCTCCCAACCCACACTCAACAGCTGGCCGAACACTGAGCACATCGGACACACCATGGCCTTCGGGCTTCATCTCTTCCCAAGCTCAGTTTTCAGGCTTCAGAACCTAGACCTTAAATCCAATCACAGTCCAGGAGTGAAAGTGTTGCAGAAATTAGAACTCCATCTTCCCCATTGTCAAAAAACTTGTGGTTCCCATACTGTGCAACGTTCAGTGTAGGAGAAACCAGCATGGTACATTAGGCCACGCCCTGACTTGAGGGGCTCCTTGGGCACAAAAACACATTGTGAAACTCACTGTGAGACCTATCCTCAAGGAAGGCCTCTCAGAGTCTGGCCAAGAGCCCACATATGGGGCTTGCCATGTTCTTAGGTCCCAATGTTAACCAGAGGTCTGGTTGTCCAGTGCCCCCACACACGACTCTGCTCTGGAATCCCTCTTTTGGTGGTCCACCTGAGGTTAAAAATAAATAAATAAATAAATAAATAAAAAAACAGAAAGGCCTCCTCCCTTCCCACAGAATGACACCAAACTCTTGGGATCGGGTCAAATCCCCAGAAAGGGAGCCTCATCGATGGCCCATGAGGACACCCCGACATTCCATGGCAATCGGTGACACATTTCCAGAAAAAAAAAAAAAAAAAAAGCATGAGCAAGCACCTCATATTCGCCCTTTGTTCATATCCCGAAGAGGTCTCCTCACGGTCTATAGATCGGGCGGCCATACCTACATCCCCCAACCTAAGTGGAGTTTGTGTTTTCAGACTTTTGTCCAAATAGCCCTGGACCACACACGCTCCACACTTGGGTCCCTGGAGCCACACCTCAGGACTGTGCTTCCCTTTCAAGGGAATTCTTCCCATTCCATTGGCCACAACCTTGCTTATTAGGAAAAACCTCCAAAGTCACCGAGGCCATCCCAAAAGTGTAGGCCGCCCAGGACAAACAGGGGTGATCTCAAACCAGCTGAGCCACTATTCCACTAAGACAACAGATATCCCCAGAGAAGAATATTGAACCGGACAGGCCCCTAGGCCCTAATCAGATCCATTGCTTTGGTTTCCAGGCATCTCTCCTCAGAGGCCTCGTTTCCAATACCAGCATATGGTGGTTTCCTGAGGCACCAATAAGAACAAATCTCGTCTCCCCATGGAAAACTTGCTCATTGGAGCTTTGTCATAACTTCTAGTTAGGAGAATCCTTCAGGGCCCTGGTGCCACTGCCCCATACCAAGGTCTCCATGGACTCAAATCAACATTAAGACCATCCTCAGGAAAGTCCATTTCAACTCAGCCCCCTCTGTTGCTACCCCAAGCCAGCAGATCAAACGTTTCTTGTTGCTAGGAGACAATTGGAATGTGAGGCTGGCTGCCCAGGCATCCATACTTAGAACCCTGTTCTGGAAAAATACCTTATAAGACGTCCTAGAGCCATCCAACAAATCTTAATTGTCCCACAGAAGGAATCCTTGCGGTTTGGAGCATCTCACAACTCCAATACTGGGAAAACCCCCATGGCCTCATAATTCCCCCCCTTCCGGAAGGGGCCAACATGGACAGAAACTCAAACCTGAGCCAAAGTCTGAACCTCGACCTGACTTCAGACGCATGAGATCTCAATTCAGCTCTGCAGAGTGTGCCTGCCATGTCCTTTCCCCGAAACCTAAGCCTAGCTTGTGTTCTCAGACTTCCGTCCTCACTCTCCTGGCCCACAAGCCCTCCAGTTTGGGAATTCCGAAGCCACAATGCAGCACTCTGCCTACACTCCAGAAGAAAAACTTTGCCCTATGCTGCTAATAAGAAACCCCAAATGATTTTCTAATGCATGCCACTCGACTGTAAAGCAATTATACAGCCTACCCTTTATACTAATGCCCTGTCTGGCACAGCCTGAGACAAGACATCCCAAATGACACCCAGACAGCTGGCCCCAACCTGGACACATAGGACCCGCTATGGATGTAGGTCGTAATCTCTTCTCAACCTCGGTTTTCAGGCTTCAGAACCTAGACCTTATCTCCAATCACTGCCCAGGGGTGAACGTGATGCAGAAATTAGAATTCCTCCTTCCCCATGGCCAGAAACCTTGTGGTTGGCATGTTGTCCAACGTTCAATGTGGGAAAACCTGCATTGTCCGAAAGGCCACGCCAGTGCTTGAGGGCCGCCTAGGGCACAGACATGCATTGTGACCTGCAGCGTGAGTCCCGTATTAAAGTAACACCTCTCACTGGCTGGATCAAGATCCTGCCAATGGGGCTTGTCATATCCATAGGCCCCCAGGCTTAACCAGAGGGCGAGTATTCCAGGTGTCATTACCCACTGCTATACTCTAGAATCCCTCTACTGGGGGGACACATGAAGCAGAAAACAGGACACTTCCCTTCCCACAGAATGACCCCAAGCTCTTGGGGGCTGGACAAACTACCAGAGAGGGAGACTTCTACGACCCATGAGGCAACTCCTACATTAAACGGCCATTGTGGACAAAACATCCAGAGACAAAAGCCTGAGCGACTGCCTCCCTCTCACCCTTCTTTCATATCCAGAGGAGCTCCCCTCATGGACTGTAGATCAGGCCTGCCGTAACCTCGGCCCCAAACCTGAGCTGAGTTAGGGTTTTTGGATGTCTGTCTGCACAGTCATGGCCCACACAGCCTCCAGGCTGGGGTCTCTGGAGCCACACCACAGAACTGTGCCTGCTCTCTCCTAAGAAACTGCCCATTCCATTGGCCACAACTCTACAAAATAGTAGAAACCTCAAGGTCCCAAGGACATCCCACTACCGCAAGCCGCACTGGACAAATAGGGGCATTATGACACAAGCTGAGCAACTACTACCTCCATGCAGACACACTGACAGATATCCGCAGAGACAGAAGATTGAACCAGACAGGCCCCTAGGCCCTATTATGAACTCTTGCTTTGGTGTCCAGGTATCACTCCTCAGAGGCCTGGGTTCAAAGACCAGCATACGGGCTTTCCTGAGGCACTAGACAGAAGACATCTCATCTCCACATGGGAAGCTTCCTTGTTGGAGATGTGTCAAGCCCTTCGTGTTGGAGAATCCTGCAGAGTCCCTTAGCTACTGCCGCATTCCAAGGTCTCCATGGCCACCAACCCACATTATGACTCATCCTCAGGAGAGTCCATTTAAACTCAGCCTTCTGGGTAGCTCACCCAAGAGCCCGCAGATTGAGCGTGCCTTGTCTCGACCAGGCAATGGGAAGGTGATTTGGCGTTTCTCGGCATCCATGCTTAGGCCCCTGCTCTCGAGTCTTTCTGTATGGGGCATCCTGGAACCATCCAATAGTACTCGACTGTCCTGAAGAAGGAAACTTTGAAGTTTGGAGCAGCTCACAACTCCCAGCGTAGGGAAACCTCCCTGGCCTCATGACGCCCCCACCCCCTTCACGAAGGGGCCGTCATGGACACAAACTCCAGCTTGAGGCAACATCTGATACTCGCCCTGACCTCACCTGCAGGAGATCTCGATTCAGCCTCTGCAGAGTGGGCCTGCCATGCTCTTGGCCCCAAAACGCGTGCTAGCTTGTGTTTTCAGACTTCCTTCCTCACAATCCTGGCCACACCCCTCCAGTTTGGCAATTCTGAAGACACAATGCAGCAGTCTGCCTGCCCTCCAGAAGAAAAATGTTGCCCTATAGGGCTAACCGGAAACGCCAAATGAGTAACAACCTGCATGCCACTCGACCATACCCAATTATACAGTCTAGCCTGTGCACTAAAGCCCTGTCTGACACAGCCTGAGGGCAGACCTCCAGTCCAACACCCAGACAGCTGGCCGTACACAGTGCATATCACACCCACAATGGCTTTAGGCCATCATCTTTACCCAACCTCAGTTTTCACCTTCAGAACCTAGAACTTATCTCCACTCACGGCTCAGGAGTGAACGTGATGCAAGAATCAGAACTTCTCCTTCGCCTTGTCAAGAAACCTAGTGGTTGGCATGTTGTCCAATGTTCATTGTAGGAGAAAGCAGCATGGACTATGAGGCCCCACCTATCCCTGAGGGCCACAATGTGCACAAACACAACTTGTGACCATCAGCGTGAGCCCTATCCTCATGTAAAGCCTCTTATTGACTGGAACAACAGCCCACATATGGGGCTTGCCAAGCCCTTAGTCCCCCAATCTCAACCAGAAATCGAGATGTCTAGTCACCCCTACTCAGGGCTCTACTCGGGAATCCCTCTTTGGTGGGACACTTGAGGTAAAAAAAAAAAAAATACAGAAAGGACTCTTCCCATCCACAGAATGATCCCAACCACTTGGGATCAGGCCAAATCACCAGAGAAAGAATTGTCCATGGCCCTTGAGGACACCCCGACATTCCACGGCCACCATTGACACAAAATCCAGAGACAAAACCCTGAGCAAGCGCCACATACTCGCCCTTTGTTTATAGCCCGGAAAATTCTCACGGTCTGTAGATCGAGCCTTCATACATACATCCCCAAACCTAAGCTGAGTTTGTGTTTTCAGACTTCTGTTCCCACAGTCGTGGCCCACACACCATCCAAGCTGAGGCCCCTGGAGCCACACCTCAGGACTGTGGCTTCCCTCTCCAGGGAATTCTGCCATTTCCATTGGCCACAACCCTATAGATTTGGAGAATCCTCCAAACTCCCCCAGGCCATCCGAATTGTGTTGGCTGCCCAGGACAAACAGGGATGATCTTTCACAAGTTAGGAAACCACCTGCACTCAGACCCAGAGACAGATATCCCCATAGAATATGATTGAACTGGAAGGGCACTTAGGCCCTAATCAGATCCATTGCTTTTGATTCCAGTCATCTCTCCTCAGAGGCCTGGTTTCCAATACCAGCATATGGGAGATTTCTTAGGCACTCATCAAAACAATTCTCTTCTCTACATAGGAAACATACTCTTTAGAGCTCCATCAAAACCTCCGGTTATGAACATCCCTCAAGGCCCCGGATCAAGCACCCCATTCCAAGGTCTACATGGACACAAATGCACATTATGACCAATCCTCAACTCACCCATTTCAACACACCCGCCTCGGTTGCTCCCCTAGATCCAGCAGATCGAACTTGCCTTGGCTCTATGAGACACCTGGAATGGGAGGCAGGCTGCCCAGGCATCCATCCTTAGAACCCTGCTCTGGATAACTTCCTTATGGGATGTCCTGGAGCAATCCAACAGGTCTCGACTGTCCCACAGAAGAAATCATTGTGGTTTGGAGCATTCACAATTCCCATCGTCGGAAAACCTCCATGTCCTCGTGACACCCTCCCCTTCATGAAGGGGCCGTCATGGACAGAAACTCCGACCTAAGCCAACGTCTGATCCTAGCTCTGTCTTCAGGTATACGGGATCTCGAATCATCTCTGCAGAGGGTGCCTGCCTTCCCTTCACCTGGGCACTTATTCCCGTTTCTTGTTGCTAGGAGACAATTGGAATGTGAGGCTGGCTGCCCAGGCATCCATACTTAGAACCCTGTTCTGGAAAAATACCTTATAAGACGTCCTGGAGCCATCCAACAAATCTTAATTGTCCCACAGAAGGAATCCTTGCGGTTTGGAGCATCTCACAACTCCAATAGTGGGAAAACCCCCATGGCCTCATAATGCCCCCCCTTCCTGAAGGGGCCAACATGGACAGAAACTCAAACCTGAGCCAAAGTCTGAACCTCGACCTGACGTTAGACGCATGAGATCTCAATTCAGCTCTGCAGAGTGTGCCTGCCATGTCCTTGCCCCGAAACCTAAGCCTAGCTTGTGTTCTCAGACTTCCGTCCTCACTCTCCTGGCCCATAAGCCCTCCAGTTTGGGAATTCCGAAGCCACAATGCAGCACTCTGCCTGCCCTCCAGAAGAAAAACTTTGCCCTATGCTGCTAATCAGAAACCCCAAATGATTTTCTAATGCATGCCACTCGATTGTAAAGAATTATACAGTCCACCCTGTATACTAATGCCCTGTCTGGCACAGCCTGAGACAAGACATCCCAAACGACACCCAGACAGCTGGCCCCAACCTGGACACATAGGAACCGCTATGGCTGTAGGTCGTCATCTTTTCCCAACCTCGGTTTTCAGGCTTCAGAACCTAGACCTTATCTCCAATCACTGCCCAGGGGTGAACGTGATGCAGAAATTAGAATTCCTCCTTCCCCATGGCCAGAAACCTTGTGGTTGGCATGTTGTCCAACGTTCAATGTGGGAAAACCTGCATTGTCCGAAAGGCCACGCCAGTGCTTGAGGGCCGCCTAGGGCACAGACATGCATTGTGACCTGCAGCATGAGTCCCGTATTAAAGTAACGCCTCTCAGTGGCTGGACCAAGATCCTGCATATGGGGCTTGTCATATCCATAGGCCCCCAGGCTTAACCAGAGGGTGAGTATTCCAGTTGTCAGTACCCACTGCTATGCTCTAGAATCCCTCTACTGGGGGGACACATGAAGCAGAAAACAGGACACTTCCCTTCCCACAGAATGACCCCAAACTCTTGGGGGCTGGACAAACTACCAGAGAGGGAGACTTCTACGACCCATGAGGCAACTCCTACATTAAACGGCCATTGTGGACAAAACATCCAGAGACAAAAGCCTGAGCGACTGCCTCCCTCTCACCCTTCTTTCATATCCAGAGAAGCTCCCATCATGGACTGTAGATCAGGCCCTGCTATCGAGTCTTTCTGTATGGGGCATCCTGGAACCATCCAATATTACTCGACTGTCCTGAAGAAGGAAACTTTGAAGTTTGGAGCAGCTCACAACTCCCAGCGTAGGGAAACATCCCTGGCCTCATGACGCCCCCACCCCCTTCAGGAAGGGGCCGTCATGGACACAAACTCCAGCTTGAGGCAACATCTGATAATCGCCCTGACCTCACCTGCAGGAGATCTCGATTCAGCCTCTGCAGAGTGGGCCTGCCATGCTCTTGGCCCCAAAACTCGTGCTAGCTTGTGTTTTCAGACTTCCTTCCTCACAATCCTGGCCACACCCCTCCAGTTTGGCAATTCTGGAGACACAATGCAGCACTCTGCCTGCCCTCCAGAAGAAAAATGTTGACCTATAGGGCTAACCAGAAACGCCAAATGAGTAACAACCTGCATGCCACTCGACCATACCCCAATCATACAGTCTAGCCTGTGCACTAAAGCCCTGTCTGACACAGCCTGAGGGCATACCTCCAGTCCAAACCCAGACAGCTGGCCGTAACACAGAGCATATCACACCCACAATGGCTTTAGGCCATCATCTCTACCCAACCTCAGTTTTCACCTTCAGAACCTAGACCTTATCTCCACTCACTGCTCAGGAGTGAACGTGATGCAAGAATCAGAACTTCTCCTTCGCCTTGTCAAGAAACCTAGTGGTTGGCATGTTGTCCAATGTTCATTGTAGGAGAAAGCAGCATGGACTATGAGGCCCCACTGATCCCTGAGGGCCACAATTTGCACAAACACACATTGTGACCCTCAGCGTGATCCCTATCCTCATGTAAAGCCTCTTAGTGACTGGAACAACAGCCCACATATGGGGCTGGCCAAGCCCCTAGTCCCACAATCTCAACCAGAGTTCGAGATGTCTAGTCAACCCCACTCAGGGCTCTACTCGGGAATCCCTCTTTGGTGGGACACCTGAGGTAAAAAAAAAAAATACAGAAAGGACTCTTCCCATCCACAGAATGATCACCCAGAAATCTAAGTCAGGCTTGTGTTCTCAGAATTTTTTCCTCACACTCCTGGCCCACAAGCCTTCCAGTTTGGGAATTCTGGAGCCACTATGTGGCACTGTGTCTTCCCTCCAGAAGAAAAACGTTGCCCTCTGGGGCTACCCAGTAACCACAAATGAGTACCATCCTGCACGAAACTCGACTGCACCCCAATGATACAGTCTAGCCTGGGCACTAATTCCCTGTCTGCCACAGCCTGAGCCTGCACCTCCCAACCCACACTCAACAGCTGGCCGAACACTGAGCACATCGGACACACCATGGCCTTAGGGCTTCATCTCTTCCCAAGCTCAGTTTTCAGGCTTCAGACCATAGACCTTAAATCCAATCACAGTCCAGGAGTGAAAGTGTTGCAGAAATTAGAACTCCATCTTCCCCATTGCCAGAAAACTTGTGGTTCCCATACTGTGCAACATTCAGTGTAAGAGAAACCAGCATGGTACATTAGGCCACCCCCTGACCTGAGTGGCTCCTTGGGCACAAAATCACATTGTGAAACTCAGTGTGAGACCTATCCTCAAGGAAGGCCTCTCAGTGTCTGGACCAAGAGCCCACATATGGGGCTTGCCATGTTCTTAGGTCCCAATGTTAACCAGAGGTCTGGTTGTCCAGTTGCCCCCACCCACGAATCTGCTCTGGAATCCCTCTTTTGGTGGTCCAGCTGAGGTAAAAAAAAAAATAAATAAATAAACAAAAAAAAAGAAAGGCCTCCTCCCTTCCGACAGAATGAACTCAAACTCTTGGGATCGGGTCAAATCCCCAGAAAGGGAGCCTCATCGATGGCCCATGAGGACACCATGACATTCCATGGCAATCGGTGACACATTTCCAGAAAAAAAAAAAAAAAAAAAAAGCATGAGCCAGCACCTCACATTCGCCCTTTTTTCATATCCCGAAGAGTTCTCCTCACGGTCTATAGAGTGGGCCGGCCATACCTACATACCACAACCTAAGTGGAGTTTGTGTTTTCAGACTTTTGTCCAAATAGCCCTGGACCACACACGCTCCACACTTGGGTCCCTGGAGCCACACCTCAGGACTGTGCTTCCCTTTCAAGGGAATTCTTCCCATTCCATTGGCCACAACCTTGCAAATTAGGAAAAACCTCCAAAGTCACCGAGGCCATCCCAATAGTGTAGGCCGCCCAGGACAAACAGGGGTGATCTCAAACCAGCTGAGCAACTACCTCCACTCAGACAACAGATGTCTCCAGAGAAGAATATTGAACCGGACAGGCCCCTAGGCCCTAATCAGATCCATTACTTTGGTTTCCAGGTATCTCTCCTCAGAGGGCTCGTTTCCAATACCAGCATATGGTGGTTTCCTGAGGCACCATTAAGAACAAATCTCGTCTCCCCATGGAAAACTTGCTCATTGGAGCTTTGTCATAACTTCTGGTTAGGAGAATCCTTCAGGGCCCTGGTGCCTATTCCCCATACCAAGGTCTCCATGGACTCAAACCAACATTAAGACCATCCTCAGGAAAGTCCATTTCAACTCAGCCCCCTCTGTTGCTACCCCAAGCCAGCAGATCAAACGTTTCTTGTTGCTAGGAGACAATTGGAATGTGAGGCTGGCTGCCCAGGCATCCATACTTAGAACCCTGTTCTGGAAAAATACCTTATAAGACGTCCTGGAGCCATCCAACAAATCTTAATTGTCCCACAGAAGGAATCCTTGCGGTTTGGAGCATCTCACAACTCCAATAGTGGGAAAGCCCCCATGGCAGCATAATTCCCCCCTTCCTGAAGGGGCCAACTTGGACAGAAACTCAAACCTGAGCCAAAGTCTAATCTTCGACCTGACGTTAGACGCATGAGATCTCAATTCAGCTCTGCAGAGTGTGCCGGCCATGTCCTTTCCCCGAAACCTAAGCCTAGCTTCTGTTCTCAGACTTCCGTCCTCACTCTCCTGGCCCACAAGCCCTCCAGTTTGGGAATTCCGAAGCCACAATGCAGCACTCTGCCTGCATTCCAGAAGAAAAACTTTGCCCTATGCTGCTAATAAGAAACCCCAAATGATTTTTTAATGCATGCCACTCGATTGTAAAGCAATTATACAGCCCACACTGTATACTAATGCCCTGTCTGGCACAGCCTGAGACAAGACATCCCAAACGACACCCAGACAGCTGGCCCCAACCTGGACACATAGGACCCGCTATGGCTGTAGGTCATCATCTCTTCCCAACATCAGTTTTCAGGCTTCAGGACCTAGACCTTATCTCCAATCACTGCCCAGGGGTGAACGTGATGCAGAAATTAGAATTCCTCCTTCCGCATGGCCAGAAACCTTGTGGTTGGCATGTTGTCCAACGTACAATGTGGGAAATTCTGCATTGTCCGAAAGGCCACGCCAGTGCTTGAGGGCCGCCTAGGGCACAGACATGCATTGTGACCTGCAGCGTGAGTCCCGTATTAAAGTAATGCCTCTCAGTGGCTGGACCAAGATCCTGCATATGGGGCTTGTCATATCCATAGGCCCCCAGGCTTAACCAGAGGGCGAGTATTCCAGTTGTCAGTACCCACTGCTATGCTCTAGAATCCCTCTACTGGGGGGACACATGAAGCAGAAAACAGGACACTTCCCTTCCCACAGAATGACCCCAAGCTCTTGGGGGCTGGACAAACTACCAGAGAGGGAGACTTCTACGACCCATGAGGCAACTCCTACATTAAACGGCCATTGTGGACAAAACATCCAGAGACAAAAGCCTGAGCGACTGCCTCCCTCTCACCCTTCTTTCATATCCAGAGGAGCTCCCCTCATGGACTGTAGATCAGGCCTGCCGTAACCTCGGCCCCAAACCTGAGCTGAGTTAGGGTTTTTGGATGTCTGTCTGCACAGCCATGGCCCACACAGCCTCCAGGCTGGAGTCTCTGGAGCCACACCACAGAACTGTGCCTGCTCTCTCCTAAGAAACTGCCCATTCCATTGGCCACAACTCTACAAAATAGTAGAAACCTCAAGGTCCCCAAGGACATCCCACTACCGCAAGCCGCACTGGACAAATAGGGGCATTATGACACAAGCTGAGCAACTACTACCTCCATGCAGACACACTGACAGATATCCGCAGAGACAGAAGATTGAACCAGACAGGCCCCTAGGCCCTATTATGAACTCTTGCTTTGGTGTCCAGGTATCACTCCTCAGAGGCCTGGGTTCAAAGACCAGCATACGGGCTTTCCTGAGGCACTAGACAGAAGACTTCTCATCTCCACATGGGAAGCTTCCTTGTTGGAGTTGTGTCAAGCCCTTCGTGTTGGAGAATCCTGCAGAGTCCCTTAGCTACTGCCGCATTCCAAGGTCTCCATGGCCACCAACCCACATTATGACTCATCCTCAGGAGAGTCCATTTAAACTCAGCCTTCTGGGTAGCTCACCCAAGAGCCCGCCGATTGAGCGTGCCTTGTCTCGACCAGGCAATGGGAAGGTGATTTGGCGTTTCTCGGCATCCATGCTTAGGCCCCTGCTCTCGAGTTTTCTGTATGGGGCATCCTGGAACCATCCAATAGTACTCGACTGTCCTGAAGAAGGAAACTTTGAAGTTTGGAGCAGCTCACAACTCCCAGCGTAGGGAAACCTCCCTGGCCTCATGACGCCCCCACCCCCTTCACGAAGGGGCCGTCATGGACACAAACTCTAGCTTGAGGCAACATCTGATACTCGCCCTGACCTCACCTGCAGGAGATCTCGATTCAGCCACTGTAGAGTGGGCCAGCCATGCTCTTGGCCCCAAAACTCGTGCTAGCTTGTGTTTTCAGACTTCCTTCCTCACAATCCTGGCCACACCCCTCCAGTTTGGCAATTCTGGAGACACAATGCAGCACTCTGCCTGCCCTCCAGAAGAAAAATGTTGCCCTATAGGGCTAACCAGAAAAGCCAAATGAGTAACAACCTGCATGCCACTCGACCATACCCCAATTATACAGTCTAGCCTATGCACTAAAGCCCTGTCTGACACAGCCTGAGGGCAGACGTCCAGTCCAACACCCAGACAGCTGGCCATACACAGAGCATATCACACCCACAATGGCTTTAGGCCATCATCTCTACCCAACCTCAGTTTTCACCTTCAGAACCTAGACCTTATCTCCACTCACTGCTCAGGAGTGAACGTGATGCAAGAATCAGAACTTCTCCTTCGCCTTGTCAAGAAACCTAGTGGTTGGCATGTTGTCCAATGTTCATTGTAGGAGAAAGCAGCATGGACTATGAGGCCCCACCTATCCCTGAGGGCCACAATGTGCACAAACACAACTTGTGACCATCAGTGTGAGCCCTATCCTCATGTAAAGCCTCTTAGTCACTGGAACAACAGCCCACATATGGGGCTTGCCAAGCCCCTAGTCCCCCAATCTCAACCAGAGGTCGAAATGTCTAGTCACCCCTACTCAGGGCTCTACTCGGGAATCCCTCTTTGGTGGTACACTTGAGGTAAAAAAAAAAAAATACAGAAAGGACTCTTCCCATCCACAGAATGATCCCAACCACTTGGGATCAGGCCAAATCACCAGAGAAAGAATTGTCCATGGCCCTTGAGGACACCCCGACATTCCACGGCCACCATTGACACAAAATCCAGAGACAAAACCCTGAGCAAGCGCCACATACTCGCCCTTTGTTTATAGCCCGGAAAATTCTCACGGTCTGTAGATCGAGCCTTCATACATACATCCCCAAACCTAAGCTGAGTTTGTGTTTTCAGACTTCTGTCCCCACAGTCCTGGCCCACACACATCCAAGCTGGGGCCCCTGGAGCCACACCTCAGGACTGTGGCTTCCCTCTCCAGGGGAATTCTGCCATTTCCATTGGCCACAACCCTATAGATTAGGAGAATCCTCCAAACTCCCCCAGGCCATCCGAATTGTGTTGGCTGCCCAGGACAAACAGGGATGATCTTTCACAAGTTAGGAAACCACCTGCACTCAGACCCAGAGACAGATATCCCCATAGAATAAGATTGAACTGGACGGACACTTAGGCCCTAATCAGATCCATTGCTTTTGATTCCAGTCATCTCTCCTCAGAGGCCTGGTTTCCTATACCAGCATATGGGAGATTTCTTAGGCACTCATCAAAACAATTCTCTTCTCTACATAGGAATCATACTCTTTAGAGCTCCATCAAAACCTCCGGTTATGAGCATCCCTCAAGCCCCGGATCAAGCACACCATTCCAAGGTCTACATGGACACAAATGCACATTATGACCAATCCTCAACTCACCCATTTCAAAACACCCGCCTCGGTTGCTCCCCTAGATCCAGCAGATCGAACTTGCCTTGGCTCTATGAGACACCTGGAATGGGAGGCAGGCTGCCCAGGCATCCATCCTTAGAACCCTGCTCTGGATAACTTCCTGATGGGATGTCCTGGAGCCATCCAACAGGTCTCAACTGTCCCACAGAAGGAATCATTGTGGTTTGGAGCATCTCACAATTCCCATCGTGGTAAAATTTCCATGTCCTCGTGACACCCTTCCCTTCATGAAGGGGCCATCATGGACAGAAACTCCGACCTAAGAAAACTTCTGATCCTAGCTCTGTCTTTAGGTATACGGGATCTCGAATCATCTCTGCAGAGGGTGCCTGCCGTCCCCTCACCCCGAAATCTAAGTCTGGCTTGTGTTCTCAGAATTTTTTCCTCACACTCCTGGCCCACAAGCCTTCCAGTTTGGGAATTCTGGAGCCACTATGTGGCACTGTGTCTTCCCTCCAGAGAAAAACGTTGCCCTCTTGGGCTACCCAGTAACCACAAATGAGTACCATCCTGCACGAAACTCGACTGCACCCCAATGATACAGTCTAGCCTGGGCACTAATTCCCTGTCTGCCACAGCCTGAGCCTGCACCTTCCAACCCACACTCAACAGCTGGCCGAACACTGAGCACATCAGACACACCATGGCCTTAGGGCTTCATCTCTTCCCAACCTCAGTTTTCTGGCTTCAGAACCTAGACCTGAAATCCAATCACAGTCCAGGAGTGAAAGTGTTGCAGAAATTAGAACTCCATCTTCCCCATTGCCAGAAAAATTCTGGTTCCCATACTGTGCAACGTTCAGTGTACGAGAAACCAGCATGGTACATTAGGCCACGCCCTTACTTGAGGGGCTCCTTGGGCACAAAAACACATTGTGAAACTCAGTGTGAGACCTATCCTCAAGGAAGGCCTCTCAGTGTCTGGACCAAGAGCCCACATATGGGGCTTGCCATGTTCTTAGGTCCCAATGTTAACCAGAGGTCTGGTTGTGCAGTTGCCCCCACCCACGACTCTGCTCTGGAATCCCTCTTTTGGTGGTCCTCCTGAGGTAAAAAAAAATAAAAATAAAAATAAAAATAAACAAAAAAAACAGAAAGGCCTCCTCCCTTCCCACAGAATGATACCAAACTCTTGGGATAGGGTCAAATCCCCAGAAAGGGAGCCTCATCGATGGCCCATGAGGACATCCCGACATTCCATGGCAATCGGTGACACATTTCCAGAAAAAAAAAAAAAGCATGAGCAAGCACCTCACATTCGCCCTTTGTTCATATCCCGAAGAGGTCTCCTCACGGTCTATAATCGGGCGGCCATACCTGCATCCCCCAACCTAAGTGGAGTTTGTGTTTTCAGACTTTTGTCCAAATAGCCCTGGACCACACACGCTCCACACTTGGGTCCCTGGAGCCACACCTCACCACTGTGCTTCCCTTTCAAGGGAATTCTTCCCATTCCATTGGCCACAACCTTGCAAATTAGGAAAAACCTCCAAAGTCACCGAGGCCATCCCAATAGTGTAGGCTGCCCAGGACAAACAGGGGTGATCTCAAACCAGCTGAGCAACTACCTCCACTCAGACAACAGATGTCCCCAGAGAAGAATATTGAACCGGACAGGCCCCTAGGCCCTAATCAGATCCATTGCTTTGGTTTCCAGGCATCTCTCCTCAGAGGACTCGTTTCCAATACCAGCATATGGTGGTTTCCTGAGGCACCAGAAGAACAAATCTCGTCTCCCCATGGAAACTTGCTCATTGGAGCTTTGTCATAACCTCTGGTTAGGAGAATCCTTCAGGGCCCTGGTGCCACTGCCCCATACCAAGGTCTCCATGGACTCAAACCAACATTAAGACCATCCTCAGGAAAGTCCATTTCAACTCAGCCCCCTCTGTTGCTACCCCAAGCCAGCAGATCAAACGTTTCTTGTTGCTAGGAGACAATTGGAATGTGAGGCTGGCTGCCCAGGCATCCATACTTAGAACCCTGTTCTGGAAAAATACCTTATAAGACGTCCTGGAGCCATCCAACAAATCTTAATTGTCCCACAGAAGGAATCCTTGCGGTTTGGAGCATCTCACAACTCCAATAGTGGGAAAACCCCCATTGCCTCATAATGCCGCCCCTTCCTGAAGGGGCCAACTTGGACAGAAACTCAAACCTGATCCAAAGTCTAATCTTCGACCTGACGTTAGACGCATGAGATCTCAATTCAGCTCTGCAGAGTGTGCCGGCCATGTCCTTTCCCCGAAACCTAAGCCTAGCTTGTGTTCTCAGACTTCCGTCCTCACTCTCCTGGCCCACAAGCCCTCCAGTTTGGGAATTCCGAAGCCACAATGCAGCACTTTGCCTGCCCTCCAGAAGAAAAACTTTGCCCTATGCTGCTAATAAGAAACCCCAAATGATTTTCTAATGCATGCCACTCGACTGTAAAGCAATTATACAGCCCACACTGTATACTAATGCCCTGTCTGGCACAGCCTGAGACAAGACATCCCAAACGACACCCAGACAGCTGGCCCCAACCTGGACACATAGGACCCGCTATGGCTGTAGGTCATCATCTCTTCCCAACATCAGTTTTCAGGCTTCAGAACCTAGACCTTATCTCCAATCACTGCCCAGGGGTGAACGTGATGCAGAAATTAGAATTCCTCCTTCCCCATGGCCAGAAACCTTGTGGTTGGCATGTTGTCCAACGTACAATGTGGGAAATTCTGCATTGTCCGAAAGGCCACGCCAGTGCTTGAGGGCCGCCTAGGGCACAGACATGCATTGTGACCTGCAGCGTGAGTCCCGTATTAAAGTAACGCCTCTCAGTGGCTGGACCAAGATCCTGCATATGGGGCTTGTCATATCCATAGGCCCCCAGGCTTAACCTGAGGGCGAGTATTCCAGTTGTCAGTACCCACTGCTATGCTCTAGAATCCCTCTACTGGGGGGACACATGAAGCAGAAAACAGGACACTTCCCTTCCCACAGAATGACCCCAAGCTCTTGGGGGCTGGACAAACTACCAGAGAGGGAGACTTCTACGACCCATGAGGCAACTCCTACATTAAACGGCCATTGTGGACAAAACATCCAGAGACAAAAGCCTGAGCGACTGCCTCCCTCTCACCCTTCTTTCATATCCAGAGGAGCTCCCCTCATGGACTGTAGATCAGGCCTGCCGTAACCTCGGCCCCAAACCTGAGCTGAGTTAGGGTTTTTGGATGTCTGTCTGCACAGCCATGGCCCACACAGCCTCCAGGCTGGAGTCTCTGGAGCCACACCACAGAACTGTGCCTGCTCTCTCCTAAGAAACTGCCCATTCCATTGGCCACAACTCTACAAAATAGTAGAAACCTCAAGGTCCCCAAGGACATCCCACTACCGCAAGCCGCACTGGACAAATAGGGGCATTATGACACAAGCTGAGCAACTACTACCTCCATGCAGACACACTGACAGATATCCGCAGAGACAGAAGATTGAACCAGACAGGCCCCTAGGCCCTATTATGAACTCTTGCTTTGGTGTCCAGGTATCACTCCTCAGAGGCCTGGGTTCAAAGACCAGCATACGGGCTTTCCTGAGGCACTAGACAGAAGACATCTCATCTCCACATGGGAAGCTTCCTTGTTGGAGATGTGTCAAGCCCTTCGTGTTGGAGAATCCTGCAGAGTCCCTTAGCTACTGCCGCATTCCAAGGTCTCCATGGCCACCAACCCACATTATGACTCATCCTCAGGAGAGTCCATTTAAACTCAGCCTTCTGGGTAGCTCACCCAAGAGCCCGCAGATTGAGCGTGCCTTGTCTCGACCAGGCAATGGGAAGGTGATTTGGCGTTTCTCGGCATCCATGCTTAGGCCCCTGCTCTCGAGTCTTTCTGTATGGGGCATCCTGGAACCATCCAATAGTACTCGACTGTCCTGAAGAAGGAAACTTTGAAGTTTGGAGCAGCTCACAACTCCCAGCGTAGGGAAACCTCCCTGGCCTCATGACGCCCCCACCCCCTTCACGAAGGGGCCGTCATGGACACAAACTCCAGCTTGAGGCAACATCTGATACTCGCCCTGACCTCACCTGCAGGAGATCTCGATTCAGCCTCTGCAGAGTGGGCCTGCCATGCTCTTGGCCCCAAAACGCGTGCTAGCTTGTGTTTTCAGACTTCCTTCCTCACAATCCTGGCCACACCCCTCCAGTTTGGCAATTCTGAAGACACAATGCAGCAGTCTGCCTGCCCTCCAGAAGAAAAATGTTGCCCTATAGGGCTAACCGGAAACGCCAAATGAGTAACAACCTGCATGCCACTCGACCATACCCAATTATACAGTCTAGCCTGTGCACTAAAGCCCTGTCTGACACAGCCTGAGGGCAGACCTCCAGTCCAAAACCCAGACAGCTGGCCGTACACAGTGCATATCACACCCACAATGGCTTTAGGCCATCATCTCTACCCAACCTCAGTTTTCACCTTCAGAACCTAGAACTTATCTCCACTCACTGCTCAGGAGTGAACGTGATGCAAGAATCATAACTTCTCCTTCGCCTTGGCTATAAACCTAGTGGTTGGCATGTTGTCCAATGTTCATTGTAGGAGAAAGCAGCATGGACTATGAGGCCCCACCTATCCCTGAGGGCCACAATTTACACAAACGCACATTGTGACCCTCAGCGTGAGCCCTATCCTCATGTAAAGCCTCTTAGTGACTGGAACAACAGCCCACATATGGGGCCTGCCAAGCCCCTAGTCCCCCAATCTCAACCAGATTTTGAGATGTCTAGTCACCCCTACTCAGGGCTCTACTCGGGAATCCCTCTTTGGTGGGACACCTGAGGTAAAAAAAAAAAATACAGAAAGGACTCTTCCCATCCACAGAATGATCCCAACCACTTGGGATCAGGCCAAATCACCAGAGAAAGAATTGTCCATGGCCCTTGAGGACACCCCGACATTCCACAGCCACCATTGACACAAAATCCAGAGACAAAACCCTGAGCAAGCGCCACATACTCGCCCTTTGTTCATAGCCCGGAAAATTCTCACGGTCTGTAGATCGAGCCTTCATACATACATCCCCAAACCTAAGCTGAGTTTGTGTTTTCAGACTTCTGTCCCCACAGTCCTGGCCCACACACATCCAAGCTGGGACCCTGGAGCCACACCTCAGGACTGTGGCTTCACTCTCCAGGGGAATTCTGCCATTTCCATTGGCCACAACCCTATAGAATAGGAGAATCCTCCAAACTCGCCCAGGCCATCCGAATGTGTTGTCTGCCCAGGACACACAGGGATGATCTTTCACAAGTTAGAAAACCAACTCCACTCAGACCCAGAGACAGATATCCCCATAGAATAAGATTGAACTGGACGGGCACTTAGGCCCTAATCAGATCCATTGCTTTTGATTCCAGTCATCTCTCCTCAGAGGCCTGGTTTCCAATACCAGCATATGGGAGATTTCTTAGGCACTCATCAAAACAATTCTCTTCTCTACATAGGAAACATACCCTTTAGAGCTCCATCAAAACCTCCGGTTATGAACATCCCTCAAGGCCCCGGATCAAGCACCCCATTCCAAGGTCTACATGGACACAAATGCACATTATGACCCATCCTCAACTCACCCATTTCAAAACACCCGCCTCGGTTGCTCCCCTAGATCCAGCAGATCGAACTTGCCTTGGCTCTATGAGACACTTGGAATGGGAGGCAGGCTGCCCAGGCATCCATCCTTAGAACCCTGCTCTGGATAACTTCCTGATGGGATGTCCTGGAGCCATCCAACAGGTCTCGACTGTCCCACAGAAGGAATCATTGTGGTTTGGAGCATCTTACAATTCCCATCGTGGGAAAACCTCCATGTCCTCGTGACACCCTCCCCTTCATGAAGGGGCCGTCATGGACAGAATCTCCGACCTAAGAATACGTCTGATCCTAGCTCTGTCTTCAGGTATACGGGATCTCGAATCATCTCTGCAGAGGGTGCCTGCCGTCCCCTCACCCCGAAATCTAAGTCTGGCTTGTGTTCTCAGAATTTTTTCCTCACACTCCTGGCCCACAAGCCTTCCAGTTTGGGAATTCTGGAGCCACTATGTGGCACTGTGTCTTCCCTCCAGAAGAAAAACGTTGCCCTCTGGGGCTACCCAGTAACCACAAATGAGTACCATCCTGCACGAAACTCGACTGTACCCCAATGATACAGTCTAGCCTGGGCATTAATTCCCAGTCTGCCACAGCCTGAGCCTGCACCTCCCAACCCACACTCAACAGCTGGCCGAACACTGAGCACATCGGACACACCATGGCCTTCGGGCTTCATCTCTTCCCAGGCTCAGTTTTCAGGCTTCAGAACCTAGACCTTAAATCCAATCACAGTCCAGGAGTGAAAGTGCTGCAGAAATTAGAACTCCATCTTCCCCATTGTCAAAAAACTTGTGGTTCCCATACTGTGCAACGTTCAGTGTAGGAGAAACCAGCATGGTACATTAGGCCACGCCCTGACTTGAGGGGCTCCTTGGGCACAAAAACACATTGTGAAACTCACTGTGAGACCTATCCTCAAGGAAGGCCTCTCAGAGTCTGGCCAAGAGCCCACATATGGGGCTTGCCATGTTCTTAGGTCCCAATGTTAACCAGAGGTCTGGTTGTCCAGTGCCCCCACACACGACTCTGCTCTGGAATCCCTCTTTTGGTGGTCCACCTGAGGTTAAAAATAAATAAATAAATAAATAAATAAAAAAACAGAAAGGCCTCCTCCCTTCCCACAGAATGACACCAAACTCTTGGGATCGGGTCAAATCCCCAGAAAGGGAGCCTCATCGATGGCCCATGAGGACACCCCGACATTCCATGGCAATCGGTGACACATTTCCAGAAAAAAAAAAAAAAAAAAGCATGAGCAAGCACCTCATATTCGCCCTTTGTTCATATCCCGAAGAGGTCTCCTCACGGTCTATAGATCGGGCGGCCATACCTACATCCCCCAACCTAAGTGGAGTTTGTGTTTTCAGACTTTTGTCCAAATAGCCCTGGACCACACACGCTCCACACTTGGGTCCCTGGAGCCACACCTCAGGACTGTGCTTCCCTTTCAAGGGAATTCTTCCCATTCCATTGGCCACAACCTTGCTTATTAGGAAAAACCTCCAAAGTCACCGAGGCCATCCCAAAAGTGTAGGCCGCCCAGGACAAACAGGGGTGATCTCAAACCAGCTGAGCCACTATTCCACTAAGACAACAGATATCCCCAGAGAAGAATATTGAACCGGACAGGCCCCTAGGCCCTAATCAGATCCATTGCTTTGGTTTCCAGGCATCTCTCCTCAGAGGCCTCGTTTCCAATACCAGCATATGGTGGTTTCCTGAGGCACCAATAAGAACAAATCTCGTCTCCCCATGGAAAACTTGCTCATTGGAGCTTTGTCATAACTTCTAGTTAGGAGAATCCTTCAGGGCCCTGGTGCCACTGCCCCATACCAAGGTCTCCATGGACTCAAATCAACATTAAGACCATCCTCAGGAAAGTCCATTTCAACTCAGCCCCCTCTGTTGCTACCCCAAGCCAGCAGATCAAACGTTTCTTGTTGCTAGGAGACAATTGGAATGTGAGGCTGGCTGCCCAGGCATCCATACTTAGAACCCTGTTCTGGAAAAATACCTTATAAGACGTCCTAGAGCCATCCAACAAATCTTAATTGTCCCACAGAAGGAATCCTTGCGGTTTGGAGCATCTCACAACTCCAATACTGGGAAAACCCCCATGGCCTCATAATTCCCCCCCTTCCGGAAGGGGCCAACATGGACAGAAACTCAAACCTGAGCCAAAGTCTGAACCTCGACCTGACTTCAGACGCATGAGATCTCAATTCAGCTCTGCAGAGTGTGCCTGCCATGTCCTTTCCCCGAAACCTAAGCCTAGCTTGTGTTCTCAGACTTCCGTCCTCACTCTCCTGGCCCACAAGCCCTCCAGTTTGGGAATTCCGAAGCCACAATGCAGCACTCTGCCTACACTCCAGAAGAAAAACTTTGCCCTATGCTGCTAATAAGAAACCCCAAATGATTTTCTAATGCATGCCACTCGACTGTAAAGCAATTATACAGCCTACCCTTTATACTAATGCCCTGTCTGGCACAGCCTGAGACAAGACATCCCAAATGACACCCAGACAGCTGGCCCCAACCTGGACACATAGGACCCGCTATGGATGTAGGTCGTAATCTCTTCTCAACCTCGGTTTTCAGGCTTCAGAACCTAGACCTTATCTCCAATCACTGCCCAGGGGTGAACGTGATGCAGAAATTAGAATTCCTCCTTCCCCATGGCCAGAAACCTTGTGGTTGGCATGTTGTCCAACGTTCAATGTGGGAAAACCTGCATTGTCCGAAAGGCCACGCCAGTGCTTGAGGGCCGCCTAGGGCACAGACATGCATTGTGACCTGCAGCGTGAGTCCCGTATTAAAGTAACACCTCTCACTGGCTGGATCAAGATCCTGCCAATGGGGCTTGTCATATCCATAGGCCCCCAGGCTTAACCAGAGGGCGAGTATTCCAGGTGTCATTACCCACTGCTATACTCTAGAATCCCTCTACTGGGGGGACACATGAAGCAGAAAACAGGACACTTCCCTTCCCACAGAATGACCCCAAGCTCTTGGGGGCTGGACAAACTACCAGAGAGGGAGACTTCTACGACCCATGAGGCAACTCCTACATTAAACGGCCATTGTGGACAAAACATCCAGAGACAAAAGCCTGAGCGACTGCCTCCCTCTCACCCTTCTTTCATATCCAGAGGAGCTCCCCTCATGGACTGTAGATCAGGCCTGCCGTAACCTCGGCCCCAAACCTGAGCTGAGTTAGGGTTTTTGGATGTCTGTCTGCACAGTCATGGCCCACACAGCCTCCAGGCTGGGGTCTCTGGAGCCACACCACAGAACTGTGCCTGCTCTCTCCTAAGAAACTGCCCATTCCATTGGCCACAACTCTACAAAATAGTAGAAACCTCAAGGTCCCAAGGACATCCCACTACCGCAAGCCGCACTGGACAAATAGGGGCATTATGACACAAGCTGAGCAACTACTACCTCCATGCAGACACACTGACAGATATCCGCAGAGACAGAAGATTGAACCAGACAGGCCCCTAGGCCCTATTATGAACTCTTGCTTTGGTGTCCAGGTATCACTCCTCAGAGGCCTGGGTTCAAAGACCAGCATACGGGCTTTCCTGAGGCACTAGACAGAAGACATCTCATCTCCACATGGGAAGCTTCCTTGTTGGAGATGTGTCAAGCCCTTCGTGTTGGAGAATCCTGCAGAGTCCCTTAGCTACTGCCGCATTCCAAGGTCTCCATGGCCACCAACCCACATTATGACTCATCCTCAGGAGAGTCCATTTAAACTCAGCCTTCTGGGTAGCTCACCCAAGAGCCCGCAGATTGAGCGTGCCTTGTCTCGACCAGGCAATGGGAAGGTGATTTGGCGTTTCTCGGCATCCATGCTTAGGCCCCTGCTCTCGAGTCTTTCTGTATGGGGCATCCTGGAACCATCCAATAGTACTCGACTGTCCTGAAGAAGGAAACTTTGAAGTTTGGAGCAGCTCACAACTCCCAGCGTAGGGAAACCTCCCTGGCCTCATGACGCCCCCACCCCCTTCACGAAGGGGCCGTCATGGACACAAACTCCAGCTTGAGGCAACATCTGATACTCGCCCTGACCTCACCTGCAGGAGATCTCGATTCAGCCTCTGCAGAGTGGGCCTGCCATGCTCTTGGCCCCAAAACGCGTGCTAGCTTGTGTTTTCAGACTTCCTTCCTCACAATCCTGGCCACACCCCTCCAGTTTGGCAATTCTGAAGACACAATGCAGCAGTCTGCCTGCCCTCCAGAAGAAAAATGTTGCCCTATAGGGCTAACCGGAAACGCCAAATGAGTAACAACCTGCATGCCACTCGACCATACCCAATTATACAGTCTAGCCTGTGCACTAAAGCCCTGTCTGACACAGCCTGAGGGCAGACCTCCAGTCCAACACCCAGACAGCTGGCCGTACACAGTGCATATCACACCCACAATGGCTTTAGGCCATCATCTTTACCCAACCTCAGTTTTCACCTTCAGAACCTAGAACTTATCTCCACTCACGGCTCAGGAGTGAACGTGATGCAAGAATCAGAACTTCTCCTTCGCCTTGTCAAGAAACCTAGTGGTTGGCATGTTGTCCAATGTTCATTGTAGGAGAAAGCAGCATGGACTATGAGGCCCCACCTATCCCTGAGGGCCACAATGTGCACAAACACAACTTGTGACCATCAGCGTGAGCCCTATCCTCATGTAAAGCCTCTTATTGACTGGAACAACAGCCCACATATGGGGCTTGCCAAGCCCTTAGTCCCCCAATCTCAACCAGAAATCGAGATGTCTAGTCACCCCTACTCAGGGCTCTACTCGGGAATCCCTCTTTGGTGGGACACTTGAGGTAAAAAAAAAAAAAATACAGAAAGGACTCTTCCCATCCACAGAATGATCCCAACCACTTGGGATCAGGCCAAATCACCAGAGAAAGAATTGTCCATGGCCCTTGAGGACACCCCGACATTCCACGGCCACCATTGACACAAAATCCAGAGACAAAACCCTGAGCAAGCGCCACATACTCGCCCTTTGTTTATAGCCCGGAAAATTCTCACGGTCTGTAGATCGAGCCTTCATACATACATCCCCAAACCTAAGCTGAGTTTGTGTTTTCAGACTTCTGTTCCCACAGTCGTGGCCCACACACCATCCAAGCTGAGGCCCCTGGAGCCACACCTCAGGACTGTGGCTTCCCTCTCCAGGGAATTCTGCCATTTCCATTGGCCACAACCCTATAGATTAGGAGAATCCTCCAAACTCCCCCAGGCCATCCGAATTGTGTTGGCTGCCCAGGACAAACAGGGATGATCTTTCACAAGTTAGGAAACCACCTGCACTCAGACCCAGAGACAGATATCCCCATAGAATAAGATTGAACTGGACGGACACTTAGGCCCTAATCAGATCCATTGCTTTTGATTCAAGTCATCTCTCCTCAGAGGCCTGGTTTCCTATACCAGCATATGGGAGATTTCTTAGGCACTCATCAAAACAATTCTCTTCTCTACATAGGAATCATACTCTTTAGAGCTCCATCAAAACCTCCGGTTATGAACATCCCTCAAGGCCCCGGATCAAGCACACCATTCCAAGGTCTACATGGACACAAATGCACATTATGACCCATCCTCAACTCACCCATTTCAAAACACCCGTCTCGGTTGCTCCCCTAGATCCAGCAGATCGAACTTGCCTTGGCTCTATGAGGCACCTGGAATGGGAGGCAGGCTGCCCAGGCATCCATCCTTAGAACCCTGCTCTGGATAACTTCCTGATGGGATGTCCTGGAGCCATCCAACAGGTCTCGACTGTCCCACAGAAGGAATCATTGTGGTTTGGAGCATCTCACAATTCCCATCGTGGTAAAATTTCCATGTCCTCGTGACACCCTCCCCTTCATGAAGGGGCCATCATGGACAGAAACTCCGACCTAAGAAAACTTCTGATCCTAGCTCTGTCTTCAGGTATACGTGATCTCGAATCATCTCTGCAGAGGGTGCCTGCTGTCCCCTCACCCCGAAATCTAAGTCTGGCTTGTGTTCTCAGAATTTTTTCCTCACACTCCTGGCCCACAAGCCTTCCAGTTTGGGAATTCTGGAGCCACTATGTGGCACTGTGTCTTCCCTCCAGAAGAAAAACGTTGCCCTCTGGGGCTACCCAGTAACCACAAATGAGTACCATCCTGCACGAAACTCGACTGCACCCCAATGATACAGTCTAGCCTGGGCACTAATTCCCTGTCTGCCACAGCCTGAGCCTGCACCTTCCAACCCACACTCAACAGCTGGCCGAACACTGAGCACATAAGACACACCATGGCCTTAGGGCTTCATCTCTTCCCAACCTCAGTTTTCTGGCTTCAGAACCTAGACCTTAAATCCAATCACAGTCCAGGAGTGAAAGTGTTGCAGAAATTAGAACTCCATCTTCCCCATTGCCAGAAAAATTGTGGTTCCCATACTGTGCAACGTTCAGTGTACGAGAAACCAGCATGGTACATTAGGCCACGCCCTTACTTGAGGGGCTCCTTGGGCACAAAAACACATTGTGAAACTCAGTGTGAGACTTATCCTCAAGGAAGGCCTCTCAGTGTCTGGACCAAGAGCCCACATATGGGGCTTGCCATGTTCTTAGGTCCCAATGTTAACCAGAGGTCTGGTTGTCCAGTTGCCCCCACCCACGACTCTGCTCTGGAATCCCTCTTTTGGTGGTCCTCCTGAGGTAAAAAAAATAAAAATAAAAATAAAAATAAACAAAAAAAACAAAAAGGCCTCCTCCCTTCCCACAGAATGATACCAAACTCTTGGGATAGGGTCAAATCCCCAGAAAGGGAGCCTCATCGATGGCCCATGAGGACACCCCGACATTCCATGGCAATCGGTGACACATTTCCAGAAAAAAAAAAAAAAAGCATGAGCAAGCACCTCACATTCGCCCTTTGTTCATATCCCGAAGAGGTCTCCTCACGGTCTATAATCGGGCGGCCATACCTGCATCTTCCAACCTAAGTGGAGTTTGTGTTTTCAGACTTTTGTCCAAATAGCCCTGGACCACACACGCTCCACACTTGGGTCCCTGGAGCCACACCTCACCACTGTGCTTCCCTTTCAAGGGAATTCTTCCCATTCCATTGGCCACAACCTTGCAAATTAGGAAAAACCTCCAAAGTCACCGAGGCCATCCCAATAGTGTAGGCTGCCCAGGACAAACAGGGGTGATCTCAAACCAGCTGAGCAACTACCTCCACTCAGACAACAGATGTCCCCAGAGAAGAATATTGAACCGGACAGGCCCCTAGGCCCTAATCAGATCCATTGCTTTGGTTTCCAGGCATCTCTCCTCAGAGGCCTCGTTTCCAATACCAGCATATGGTGGTTTCCTGAGGCACCAATAAGAACAAATCTCGTCTCCCCATGGAAACTTGCTCATTGGAGCTTTGTCATAACCTCTGGTTAGGAGAATCCTTCAGGGCCCTGGTGCCACTGCCCCATACCAAGGTCTCCATGGACTCAAACCAACATTAAGACCATCCTCAGGAAAGTCCATTTCAACTCAGCCCCCTCTGTTGCTACCCCAAGCCAGCAGATCAAACGTTTCTTGTTGCTAGGAGACAATTGGAATGTGAGGCTGGCTGCCCAGGCATCCATACTTAGAACCCTGTTCTGGAAAAATACCTTATAAGACGTCCTGGAGCCATCCAACAAATCTTAATTGTCCCACAGAAGGAATCCTTGCGGTTTGGAGCATCTCACAACTCAAATAGTGGGAAAACCCCCATTGCCTCATAATGCCGCCCCTTCCTGATGGGGCCAACATGGACAGAAACTCAAACCTGAGCCAAAGTCTGAACCTCGACCTGACTTCAGACGCATGAGATCTAAATTCAGCTCTGCAGAGTGTGCCTGCCATGTCCTTGCCCCAAAACCTAAGCCTAGCTTGTGTTCTCAGACTTCCGTCCTCACTCTCCTGGCCCACAAGCCCTCCAGTTTGGGAATTCCGAAGCCACAATACAGCACTCTGCCTGCCCTCCAGAAGAAAATCTTTGCCCTATACTGCTAAAAAGAAACCCCAAATGATTTTCTAATGCATGCCACTCGATTGTAAAGCAATTATACAGCCCACCCTGTATACCAATGCCCTGTCTGGCACAGCCTGAAACAAGACATCCCAAACGACACCCAGACAGCTGGCACCAACCTGGACACATAGGATCCGCTATGGCTGTAGGACGTCATCTCTTCCCAACCTCGGTTTTCAGGCTTCAGAACCTAGACCTTATCTCCAATCACTGCCCAGGGGTGAACGTGATGCAGAAATTAGAATTCCTCCTTCCCCATGGCCAGAAACCTTGTGGTTGGCATGTTGTCCAACGTTCAATGTGGGAAAACCTGCATTGTCCGAAAGGCCACGCCAGTGCTTGAGGGCCGCCTAGGGCACAGACATGCATTGTGACCTGCAGCGTGAGTCCCGTATTAAAGTAACGCCTCTCAGTGGCTGGACCAAGATCCTGCATATGGGGCTTGTCATATCCATAGGCCCCCAGGCTTAACCAGAGGGCGAGTATTCCACTTGTCAGTACCCACTGCTATGCTCTAGAATCCCTCTACTGGGGGGACACATGAAGCAGAAAACAGGACACTTCCCTTCCCACAGAATGACCCCAAACTCTTGGGGGCTGGACAAACTACCAGAGAGGGAGACTTCTACGACCCATGAGGCAACTCCTACATTAAACGGCCATTGTGGACAAAACATCCAGAGACAAAAGCCTGAGCGACTGCCTCCCTCTCACCCTTCTTTCATATCCAGAGGAGCTCCCCTCATGGACTGTAGATCAGGCCTGCCGTAACCTCGGCCCCAAACCTGAGCTGAGTTAGGGTTTTTGGATGTCTGTCTGCACAGCCATGGCCCACACAGCCTCCAGGCTGGGGTCTCTGGAGCCACACCACAGAACTGTGCCTGCTCTCTCCTAAGAAACTGCCCATTCCATTGGCCACAACTCTACAAAATAGTAGAAATCTAAGGTCCCCAAGGACATCCCACTACCGCAAGCCGCACTGGACAAATAGGGGCATTATGACACAAGCTGAGCAACTACTACCTCCATGCAGACACACAGACAGATATCCGCAGAGACAGAAGATTGAACCAGACAGGCCCCTAGGCCCTATTATGAACTCTTGCTTTGGTGTCCAGGTATCACTCCTCAGAGGCCTGGGTTCGAAGGCCAGCATACGGGGCTTTCCTGAGGCACCAGACAGAAGACCTCTCATCTCAACATGGGAAGCTTCCTTGTTGGAGTTGTGTCAAGCCCTTCGTGTTGGAGAATCCTGCAGAGTCCCTTAGCTACTGCCACATTCAAGGTCTCCATGGCCACCAACCCACATTATGACTCATCCTCAGGAGAGTCCATTTAAACTCAGCCTTCTGGGTAGCTCACCCAAGAGCCCGCAGATTGAGCGTGCCTTGTCTCGACCAGGGAATGGGAAGGTGAGTTGGCGTTTCTCGGCATACATGCTTAGGCCCCTGCTCTCGAGTCTTTCTGTATGGGGCATCAAGGGACCATCCAATAGTACTCGACTGTCCTGAAGAAGGAAACTTTGAAGTTTGGAGCAGCTCACAACTCCCAGCGTAGGGAAACCCCCTGGCCTCATGACGCCCCCACCCCCTTCATGTAAGGGCCGTCATGGACACAACCTGCAGCTTGAGGCAACATCTGATACTCGCCCTGACCTCACCTGCAGGAGATCTCGATTCAGCCTCTGCAGAGTGGGCCTGCCATGCTCTTGGCCCCAAAACTCGTGCTAGCTTGTGTTTTCAGACTTCCTTCCTCACAATCCTGGCCACACCCCTCCAGTTTGGCAATTCTGGAGACACAATGCAGCACTCTGCCTGCCCTCCAGAAGAAAAATGTCGCCCTATAGGGCTAACCAGAAACGCCAAATGAGTAACAACTTGCATGCCACTCGATCATACCCCAATTATACAGTCTAGCCTGTGCACTAAAGCCCTGTCTGACAGAGCCTGAGGGCAGACCTCCAGTCCAACACCCAGACAGCTGGCCGTACACAGAGCATATCACACCCACCATGCTTTAGGCCATCATCTCTACCCAACCTCAGTTTTCACCTTTAGAACCTAGACCTTATCTCCACTCACTGTTCAGGAGTGAACGTGATGCAAGAATCAGAACTTCTCCTTCGCCTTGGCAAGAAACCTAGTGGTTGGCATGTTTTCCAACGTTCAGTGTAGTTGAAACCAGTGTGGCCCATGAGGCCCCGCCCATGTTTATGGGCCACATTGGTCACAAACACACATTGTGTCCCTCAGCCTGATCCCAGGCCTCAGGTAAGGCCTCTCAGTGGCTGGATGAAGAGACAGCATATTGGGCTTGCCTTGCCCCTAGGCCCCAAATTTTACCCATAGTTCGGGTTCTCCCTTCACTTTTCCCCAGGGCTCTTCTTTGGAATTACTCTTTTGGCGGGACACCTGAGGTAACAAACCTGAAAGGAGTCCTCCCATTCCACAGATTGACGAAAAACAATTGGGATCGGGCCAAATCCACAGAGAGGAAAATTCGTCCATGGCCAATGAGGCCTCCCCGACATTCCACGGCCATCTCTGATACAAAATCCAGAGACAAAAGCCTGAGCAAGCGCCTCAGATTCGCTCTCTCTTCATATCCGGAAGAGTTCTTCTCATGGTTTATAGATCGGGCCTGCCATACCTACGTCCCCAAACCTAAGCTGAGTTTGTGTTTTCATACTTCTGTCCTCAAAGTCCTGGGCCACACACCCTCCAGGCTGGGGCCCCTGGAGTCACACATTAGGACTGTGCCAACCCAATCCATGGGAATTCTGCCGATGCCATTGTCCAAAACAGTAAAATTTGGAGAACTCTCCAAATCCCTGAGGCCATCCCAATAGTGCAGGTCGCCCGGGACAAACAAGGGCGGTCTGATACCTGCTGAGCATCTACCTCCACTCATACCATAAATGGATGTCCCCTGAGAAGAAGATTGAACCAGACAGGACCCTAGGCCATAATCGGATACATTGCTTTGGATTACAGGCATGTCTCCTCAAAAGCCTGGATTCCAATACCAGCATAGAGGTTTTCCTGAGGCACCCATCAAAACAAATCTCGTCTCCACAAGGAACCTTGTGCATCGAGCTATGTCAAAAGCTTAGGAGAATACTTCAGGGTCCCGGTGCCACCGCCCCTTTTTAAGGCCCTCATGGACACAAACACACATGAGGACCCATCCTCAGGAAAGTCCATTTCAAGTCAGCCACCCCGGTTGCTCCCGCAGAGCCATCAGATCTAAACTGTCTTGTTGCTGGGAGACATTTGGAATGCGAGGCCGGCTTCCCAGGCATCCATCCTCGAACAGTGCCCTGGAGTCATTCCATATGGGATGTCCTGAAGCTGCCCAACAGGTCTCAATTGTCCCGCAGAAGGAATCCTTGATGGGGGCATCCCACAACTCCCAACGTGGGAAAAACTCCATGGCCTTGAGATTCCGCTCCCTTCATGAAGGGTCCGTCATGCACAGAAACTCCAACCTGAGCCAACGTCTGATCCTCGCCCTGACTTCAGATGCATGAGATATTGGTTCAGATCTACAGTGGTACCTGCCGTGTCCTCGCCCTGAAACCCGAGTCTAGCTTGTGTTCTCAGACTTCCGTCCTCACACTCCTCTACACGAAGCCCTCAAGTTTAGCAATTCCGGACTGACAATGAAGCACTCTGCCTGCCCTCTAGAAAACAAATTTTGCCTAATGAGCTGCCCAGACAACTTATATGAGGATAAATCTACTTGGCACTCGACTGTACCCAAAGTATATAGTCTAAACTGGGCACTGATGCACTCTCTGACACAACCTGAGCCCGGATCTCCTGACCAACACCCAGACAGCTGACCGCACACTGAGCACATCAGACCCGCCATGGCCTTAGGTCATCATCTCTTCCCTACCTCAGTTTTTAGGCTTCAGAACCTAGACCTTATCTCCAATCACTGCCCAGGGGTGCCTGTGATGCAGAAATCAGAACTCTTCCTTACCCATGGCAAGAAAACTTGTGGTTGGCATGTTGTCCAACGTTCAGTGTAGGAGAAACCAGGATTCACCATGAGGCCCTGCCCATTCTTGTTTGCGAAGTGGGCATAAACACGCATTGTGACCCTCAGCATGAGTCCTGTCCTCTAGTAAGTCCTCTCAGTGGCTCGACCATTAGATGTCATAATGGGCTTGACATGTCCCTAGGCCACAATTTTTAACCAGATTTCTGGTTGTCCGTTCGGCCCTCCCCAGGGCTCTACTCTGGAATCCCTCATTTGGTGGGACACCTGAGGTTAAAAAACAAAACATGGCAAATCAACAACAACAACAAAACGAACTTTTTCCATCCCACAGAATGACCCCAAACTCTTTGGACGGGGCCAAACCCCCAGAGTGTAAGGCTCGTCCATTTCCCATGAAGTCACCAGGGAATTTCACAACCATGAGTGACACGATATCCAGAGACAAAAACTTGAGCATGAGCCTCACACTCGCCCCTTATTCATATCCCGAAGAGTTCTCCTCATGGTCTGTAGATCAAATCTGCCATACCTATGACCTGAAACATAAGCCGCGTTTGTGTTTTCAGACGACTGTCCAAACAGCTCTGCCTACACACCCTACAGGCTCAGGCCCCTGGAGCCAAACCGGAGGAGTGTACTTGCCCTCTCCAAGGGAATTGTATGTGCCCATTCCAATGGCCACAACCCTACTAATAGGATAAACCTGCAAACTCCCTGAGGCCATCCCAATAGTGGTGGCTTCCCAGGACAAACTTGGGCAATCTGAGCCCATCTGAGCACCTACATGCACTCAGACGCATAGACTGATGTTCCCAGAGGTAAAAAGGTACGAACAGGCCCCTAGGCACTATTCGGATTCATTGTTGTGGTATCCAGTCATCTCTCCTCAGAGGCCTGGATTGCAATACCAGCATATGGCTGTTTCCTGACTCATCCGTCATAAAAAATCTCATCTACATATGGGAAATTTGCACGTTGGAGCTGTGTCAAAGCCTCTGTTTGAAAAAACCCTTCAGAACCCCAGTGCCACTGCTTCATTCCAAGGTCTCCATAGACACAAAAACATATTAGGATCCATCCACAGGAGAGTCCATTTCAACTCAGATCCAGATTGCTCGCCCAGATCCAGCAGATATAACCTGTCTTGTTGCTAGGACACAATTGGAATGCAAGGTGGGCTACCCAGGCATCCATCCTTAGAACCCTGCTCAGAATCGTTGGCCTGGAGCCAACCAACATGTCTCAATTGTCCTGCACAAGAATCTTGGCAGTTTGGAGCTTCTCACAACTAACATCGTGGGAAAACCCCCACGGCCTCTTGACCCCCCCGCCCCTTCATGAAGGGGCCATCAGGGACAGAAACACCAACCTGCGCGATCTTCTGATCCTCGCCCTGACTTCAGAAGCACGAGATCTCAATTCAGGTCTGTAAATTGTTCCTGCCTTGTCCTCACCCAGAAACCTAAGCCTAGCTTGTGTTCTCAGATTTCCGTCTTCAGATTACTGGCCCACAAGCCTCCAGTTTGCAAACCAGAACTATAATGCAGCACTCTTCCAGCCTTCAGGAAGAAAACCATTGCCCTGTGGGGCTACCCAGAAACTCCAAATGAGGATCAACCTTCACGCCATTCGACTGTACCCCAAATATATAGGCTGACCTGGGCACTATTGCCCTTTCTACACAGCCTGAGCCTGGACTTCCTGGCCCCACCCAGAAAGCTGGTCGAACACTGAGCACGCCCCTGGAACCACACATTAGGACTGTGCCTAACCAATCCATGGGAATTCTGCCCATTCCATTATCCAAAACCGTACAAATTAGGAGAAACCTCCAAATTCCCTGAGGCCATACCAATGGTGTAGGTTGTCCGGGACAAAAAAGGGCCGTCTGACACCAGCTGAGCATCTACCTCCACTCATACCATAGATGGATGTCCCCAGAGAAGAAGATTGACCAGACAGGACCCCAGGCCATAATGGGATCCATAGCTTTGGTTTACAGGCATGTCTCCTCAAAAGCCTGGTTTCCAATACCAGCTGAGGGCTTCTCCTGAGGCACCCATCAGAACAAATCTTGTCTACACATGGGAAACTTGCATGTTGGAGCTCTCTCAAAGCCTCTGGTTAGAAGGACATTTCAGGTTCCCGGTGCCAGCGCCTCATTCCAAGGTCTCCATGGAGACACACCCACATTAGGACCCATCCACAGGAGAGTCCATTTCAACTCAGCCCCCTCAGTTGCTCCCCCTGATCCAGCAGATCTAACCCGTCTTGTCGCTAGGAGATGATTGGAATGAGAGGCAGGCTTCCCAGACATCCATACTTAGAACCATTCTCAGAATGATGCTGTATGGGAAGTCCTGGAGCCAACCAACAGGTCTCAATAGTCCCGCAGAAGAATCTTTACTGTTTGGAGCATCTCACAACTCCCATCGTGGGCAAACCTCCATGGCCTCGTGATCCCGCCCCCTGTGCTTCATGAAGGGGCCATCTGGGACAGAAGCTCCAACCTGAGCGATCGTCTGATCCTCGCCCTGACTTCAGATGCAGGACATCTTGATTCAGCTCTGCAGAGTGTGTCTGCCGTGCCCTTGCCCAGAAACGTAAGTCTAGTTTGTGTTCTCAACTTCCATCCTCACATTCCTGGCCCACAAGCCCTCCAGTTTGGCAATTCCAGAACTACAAGGCAGCACTCTGCCTGCTTTCCGGAAGAAAAACATTGCCCTCTGGGGCTACCCAGATTCCCCAAATGAGGATCAACCTGCATGCCACTTGACTGGACCCCAATTATACAGGCTGCCCTGGGCACTACTGCCCTTTCTGGCACAGCCTGAGACTGAACCTCCTGGCTCGCACCCACCCAGCTGGCCACACACTGAGCACATCAGACCCGCCATGGCCTTAGGTCATCATCTCTTTCCAACCTCGGTTTTCAGGCTTCAGAACCTAAACCTTATCTCCAGTCACCACCCAGTGTTGAACATGATGCAGGAATCAGAACTCCTTCCCCATGGCAAGAAACCTTGTGGTTGGCATGTTGTCCAACGTAAAATGTAGTTGAAACCAGTGTGGCCCATGAGGCCCTGCAGATGCTTGAGGACCAAGTCGTTCACAAACATGCATTCTGACCCTCAACGTGAGCCCAGTTCTCAAGTAAGGCCTCTCAGTGGCTGGACCAAAAGACAGCATATTGGGCTTGTCATGCCCCTAGGCCCCAATTTTTAACCAGATTTCTGGTTGTCCAGTCTCCCCTCCCCAGGGCTCGGCTTTGGAATCCCTCTTTTGGTGGGACACCTGAGGTAACAAAACTGAAAGGACTCCTCCCATCCCACAGTTTGACCCAAAACAATTGGAATCGGGCCAAATCCACAGAGCGGAAGACTCGTCCATGGCCCGTGAGGCCTCCCGGACATTCCACGCCCTTCGTTGACACAAAATCCAGAAACAAAAGCCTGAACAAGTGCCTCACAATCTCTCTTTCTTCATATCTGGAAGAATTCTCCTCACGGTCTGTAGATCGGGCCTGCCATACCTACGTCCCTAAACCTAAACTGAGTTTGTGTTTTAGACTTCTGTCTCCACAGTCCTGGTGCACACACCCTGCAGGCTGGAGCCCCTGGAGCCACATCAAAACTGTGCCTTCCCTCTCCACGGGAATTCTGCCCATTCCATTGTCCATAATCATAAAATTAGGAGAAACCTCCAAAGTCCCCAAGGCCTTCACAATAGTGTAGGCCGCCTGGGACAAACAAGGGCCATCTGACACCAGCTGAGCATCTAACTCCACTAATACCTTAGATGGATGTACACAGAGAAGAAGATTCAACCGTACAGGCCCCTAGGCTCTAAACGGAGCCATTGCTTTGGTTTCCAGTTATCTCTCTTCAGAGGCCTATATTCCAATAACAGTATATGGGGGTTTCCTGAGGCACCAATCAGAACAAATCTCGTCTCCACATGGGGAACTTGTCCTTTGGAGATGTCTCAAAACCTCCGGTTAGGAGAATCCTTCAGGGCCCATGCACCAACGCCCCATTCCAAGGTCTCCATGGACACAAACCCACATTAGCATCCATCCTCAGGAGAGTCCATTTCAACTCAGCCCCCTTGGTTGCTCTGACAGAGCCAGCATATCAAACCTGTCTATTTGCTAGGAGACAACTGCAATGTGAGGCGGGCTTCCCATGCATCCATCCTAAGATCCCTGCTCTGGTGTCATTCTGTATGCTATGTACTGGAGTGATACAAAAGGTCTCAATTGTTGATCAGAAGGAATCCTTGTTGTTTGGAGCATCTCACAACTCCCATTGTGGGTAAACCTCCATGGACTGGAGATGCTGTCCCCTTCATAAAGTGGCCAGAATGGACAGAAATTCAAACCTAAGCCTAGGTTTGAACCTCGCCCTGACTTCAGATTCATGATATCCCGATTCAGATCTGCAGAGGGTGCCTGCTGTGCCCTCGCCCAGAACCTACGCCTAACATGTGTTCTCAGACTTCCGTTCTCACACTCCCCGTCCACAAGGCATCCACTTTGGAAATTCCGGAGCCACAATGCAGCACTCTGCCTGTTCTCCAGAAGAAAAACATTGCCCTTGGGGCTACCCAGACATGCCAAATAAAGATCAACCTGCACGGCACTCAGTTGTACCCCAATTATACAATCTACCCTGGGCACTAATGCCCTGTCTGACACAGCCCAAGCTTGGACCTCCCGACCAACACCCAGACAGCTGGCTCCACGCTGAGCATATCGGACCCGACATGGTCTTAGGTCGTCATCTCTTCCCAACCTCGGTTTTCAGACTTCACAACCTAGACCTTATCTCCAATCACTGCCCAGGGGTGAATGACATGCAGAAATCAGAATTAATACTTCCCCATGGCAAGAACTCATGTGGTTGACATGTTGACTATCATTCAGTGTAGGAGAAACAAGCATGCACCATGAGTCCCCACCCATGCTTGAGTACCACAAGGGCATAAACACGCATTGTGACCCTCAGCATGAGTTCTGTCCTCAATGAAGGCCTCTCAGTGGCTGGACCATTAGAAGGCATATTGGGCTTGCCATGCCCCTAGGCCCGTATTTTTAGTTAGATTTCTTGTTGTCCAGCGCTCTGCTCTGGAATCCCTCTTTTGGTGGGACACCTTAGTTAACAAAACTGAATCCCACAGATTAACCCAAAACTATTGGGATCTGGCCAAATCCACAGAGAGAAAGACTCTTCCATGGCCCATGAGGACTCCTCGACATTCCACAGCCATCATTGACACAAAATCCAGGGGCAAAAGCCTGACAAGTGTCACACTTTCACCCTTTATTCATATCCCAAAAAGTTCTCCTCATAGTCTGTAAATCGGACCTGCCATACCTACGTCCCAAAACCTAAGCTGAGTTTGTGTTTTCAGACATCTGTCCCCACAGTCCTTGCCCACACACCCTCAAGGCTGGGCCCTTGGAGCCACACATCAGGTCTGTGCCTGCCCACTCCACAGGAATTCTGCCCATGCCATTGTCCATAATCATACAATTTAGGAGAAACCTCCAAAGTCCCCGAGGCCATCCCTATAGTGTAGGCCGCCCGGACAAACAGGAGCCGTCTGACACCAGCTGAGCAACTACCTCCATTTCATAAAATAGACAGATGTCGACAGAGAAGAAGATTGAACCAGAGAGGCTCCTAGGACCTAATTGGATGCATTGCTGTGGTTTCTATGTATCTCTCCTCAGAGGCCTGGTTCTAATACCAGCATATGTGGGTTTCCTGAGGCACCAATTAGAACAAATCTTGTCTCCACATGGAAAACTTGCTCTTTCGCGTTGTTTCAAAATCTCCGGTTAGAATCCTTTAGAGCCCTGGGGCCACCACCCCATTCCAACGTCCTCATGGACACAAACACACATTAAGACCCATCTTCAGGAGAGTCCATTTCAACTCAGCTTCCACGATTGCTCCTGCATAGCCATCAGATCGTACCTGTCTTGTGGCAGGGAGACAATTGGTGTAAGAGGCAGTTTGCTCAGGCATCCATCCTTAGAACCCGGCTCTGGAGTCATTCCATATGGGATGTCCTGGAGCCATCCAAAAGTTCTCAATTTTCCCGCAGAAGGAATCCTTGCAGTTTGGAGCATCCCACAACTCCCAACGTGGGAAAACCTCCATGGCCTCGAGATTCCACCCCTTTGATGAAGGGGCCATCATGGACAGAAACAACAACCTGCGCCTAAGTCTGATCCTCGTCCTGACTTCAGATGAATGAGATTTTGATTCGGATCTGCAGAGGGTGCCTGCCGTGCCCTCGCCCTGAAACTTAAGTCTAGCTTATGATCTCAGACTTACGTCCTCACACTCCTGGTCCCGACGCCCTTAAGTTTGGCAATTCTGGACCCACAATGCTGCACTCTGCCTGCCCACCAGAAGAAAAATGTTGCCCCAGTGAGCTTACCTGACACAATAAATGAGGATGAACCTACATGGAACTCAACTGTACCCAAATTATACAGTCTAACCTGGGCACTAATGCACTGTCTGACACAGCCTGAATCCATACCTCCTGAACAACACCCAAAAAGCTGACCGCACACTGAGCACATCGGACCCTCCATGACCTTAGGTTATCATCTCATCCCAACCTCGATTTTCTGGATTCAGAACTTAGATCTTATCTCCAGTCACTGCCCAGGGGTGAACATGATGCAGAAATCAGAATTCCTCCTTCCCCATGGAAAGAAACCTTGTGGTTCGTATGTTGTCCAAAGTTCAGTGTAGGAGAATCAAGCATGGCCCATGAGTCCCCGCCCATGCTTGATGCCTACATTGGGCACAAACATGCATTGTGACCCTCAGTGTGAGCACTGTACTCAAGTAAGATCTCTCAGTGGCTGGACCAAGGTACCCCATATGGGGATTGCCATGCCCTTAGGCCCCCAATCTTATACAGAGTTCGGGTTGTCCAGTCGCCCCTTCCCAGGGTTCTGCTCTGGAATCCCTCTTTAGTGGCACACCTGAGGTAAAAAAAAAACAAACAAAAAAAAAACAAACAAAAAAAACAGAATGGACTCCTCCCATCCCACGGAATGACCCCAAAATATTGGGATCATCCAAATCCCCATAGAGGAACTCTCACCCATGGTCCATGAGGACGCCCCTACATTCCACGGCCATCAGTGACACAAAATCCAGAGTCAAAAGCCTGAGCAAGTGCCTCACACTCACTCTTTGTTCATATCCTGAAGAGTTCTGCTCAAGGTCTGTAGATCGGGCCTCCCATACCTATGTCCCCAAACCTAAGACGAGTTTCTGTTTTCAGACTTCTGTCCCCACAGCTCTGACCCACACACCCTCCATGCTTGAGCCCCTAGAGCCACACCTCAGGATTGTGCCTTCCCTCCCCAAAGGAATTCTGCCCATTTCATTGGCCACAAACTTGCAAATTAGGAGAAACCTCCAAAGTCAAAGTGGCCATCCCAATAGTGTAGACTGCCCAGGACAAATAGGGGCAATCTGACACCAGCTGAGGAACTACCTCCACTCAATCCCATAGACAGATGAACCGAGAGAAGAAGATTAAACCAGAGAGGCCCCAGGCCCGAATCAGATCCATTGCCTTGGTTTCCAGGCATCTCTCCTCAGAGTTCTGGTTTCCAATACCAGCATATTGGGGGTTACTGAAGCACCAATGAGAACAAATCTTGTTTCCCCATGGGAAAAATGCTTCTTGGAGCTGTGTCAAAACCTCTGGTTAGGAGCATCCTTCAGAGCCCTGGTGCCACTGCCCCATTCCAAGGTCTCCATGGACACAATCCCACATTATGACCGATCCTCAGGAGAATGCATTTCAACTCAGCCCCCTCGGCTGCTACATCATAGGCAGCAATCAAACGTGCCGTTTCGCTAGGAGACAATTGGAATGCAAGGCCGGATGCCCAGGCATCCATCCTTACAACCCTGCTCTGCAATTGTTCCATATGGGATGCCCTGGAGCCATCCAACAGGTTTCAACTGACCCGCAGAAAATCCTTGTGGTTTGGAGCATCTCACTACTGCCATCATGGGAAAACACCAATGGTGTGATGACCCCCCTTCATGAAGGGGCCATCATGGACAGAAACTCCAACCTGAGCCAACATATGAACCTCGCCCTGACCTCAGATGCATGAAATCTCAATTCAGCTCTGCAGAGTGTGCCTGCCATGTCCTCGCCCTGAAACCAAAGCAAAGCTTCAGTTCTCAGACTTACATCCTTGCATTCCTGGCCCCAAGGACTCCAGTTTGGCAGTTCCGGAGCCAGAATGCAGCACTCTGCCTGCCCTCCAGAAGAAAGACTTTGCCCTATGGGGCTACGGAGAAACCCCAAATAATTATCTTCTGCATGCCACTCAACTGTACCCCAATTATACAGCGTATCTGGGCACGAATGCCCTGTCTGGCACAGCCTGAGTGCAGACCTCCTGAACGACACCTAGAAAGCTGGCCCCAAACTGAACACATCGGACCCGCCATGGCCTTAGGTCGTCATCTCTTCCAAACCTCGGTTTTCAGGCTTCAGAACCTAGACCTTATCTCCAATTAGTGCCCAGAGGTGAACGTGATGCAGAAATCAAAACTCCTCCTTCCCCATGGCAAGAAACCCTGAGGTTGGCATGTCCAAGGTTCACTGTAGGAGAAACCTGCAAGCTCAATGAGGTCCCGCCCAATATTGAGGACCACCTTGGGCACAAACACACATTGTGACCCTCAGCATGAGTCCACTATTCAAGTAACGTCTCTCAGTGGCTGGACCAAGAATCTACATATGGGCTTGCCATGCCCATAGGACCCCAGGCCTAACCAGAGGGTGGGTATTCCAGTTGTATGTACCCAGTGCTCTGCTCTAGAATCCCTCTATTGTGGGAACACATGAGGCAGAAAACAGGACTCCTCCCTTCCCACAAAATGACCCCAATCTCTTGGGAGCCGGACAAATCACCAGAGAGGGAGACTTCCATGGCCCATGAGACCATGCTTACATTAAATGACCATCATGAATACAACATCCAGAGACATAAGCTTGAACGACCGCCTCTCACTCGCCTTACTTTCTAATCACAATGAGCTCCCCTCACAGACTGTAGATCACTCCTGCCATAACCTCAGCCCCAAACCTCAGCCGAGTTTGTGTTTTTGGATGTCTGTCCCCACAGCCCTGGCCCACACAGCCGCCAGGCTGGGGCCTCTGGAGCCACACCACAGGACTGTCCTGCTCTCTCCAAGGAGACTATGCCCATTCCATTGCCCATAACCCCACAGAATAGGAGAAACCTCAAGGCCCCCGAGGACATCCCACTACTATAAGCCTCTCTGGACAAAGGCATCCTGACACAAGCTAAGCAACTACCTCCATGCAGAAACACAGACAGATGTCGGCAGAGACAGTAGATTGAACCAGACAGGCCCCTGGGCCCTAATCTGAACTCTTGCTTTGGTTTCCAGGTGTCACTCCTCAGAGGCCTGGGTTTGAAGACCAGCATCTGGGGCTTTCCTGAGACACCAAACAGAACAACTATCGTCTCCACATGGGAAGCTTCATTGTTGGAGCTGTATCAAACCCTTCGGTTTGGAGAAACCTGCAGAGTCCCTGAGCCACCGCCACATTCCAAGGTCTCCATGGCCACCAACCCACAGTATGACTCATCCTCAGGAGAGTCCATTTCAACTCAGCCCTCTGAGAAACCTGCCCAAGAGCCTGCAGATTGAGCCTGCCTTGCCCCAAGCAGCCAGTGGGAATGTGAGGTGGCATTTGCAGACATTCATGCTTAGACCCCTTCTCTCGAGTCTTTCTGTAGGGGTCATACTAGAACCATCTCATAGTACTCGACTGTCCTACAGAGGAAACCTTGATGTTTGGGGCAGCTCATAACTCCCAGCGTTGGGAAACCTCCCTGGCCCAATGACGCCCCCACACCCTTCAGGAAGGGGCCATAATGGACACAAACTCCAACCTGAGGCAACGTCTGATACTCGCCCTGACCTCAGATGCAGGAGATCTTGATTCAGTCTCTGCAGAGTGGGCCTGCCATGCCCTCGGCCCCAAACCTAACGCTAGCTTGTGTTTTCAGACTTCCCTCTTCACACTCCTGGCAAACAAGCCCTCCAGACTGGGAATTCCAGAACCACAACACAGTTTTTTGCCTGCCCACCAGAAGAAAAACGTTGCCCTATGGGGCTCTCCAGAAACCACAAATGAGAACCAACCTGCTCTGGCCTCGACCGCACCCTAACTGGAAAGGCTACCCTGGTCAGTAATGCTCTGTCTGACACAGCCTGACGTCCCGACAGACAAGGAAACAGCTGGCTGCACACTAAGCACATCAGACAGGCCATGGCCTTATGCCGTCATCTCTTCCCAACCTGGGTTTTCAGACATCTGACCCTAGATATTATATCAAATCCTGGCAAACGTGGGTAACTGAAGCACAAATCAGATCTTCTCCTTCCCCATGGCTGGAAAGCTTGCTGTTGGCATGGAGTCATACCTTCAGTGTAGGAGAAACCTTCATGGCCCCTGAGGCCAAGCCTAAACTTGAGTGCCTCCTTGGGTACAAACTCGCATTGGGACCATCAGCATGGGCCCCATGTCGAAGTAAGGTCTCTCAGGGCCTCGACCAAGAGCCCGAATATGGGGCTTGCCAAGCCCCTATGATCCCAATCTTCACAAGAGCTCGAGTATTCCATTTGCTCGAACCCAGGACTGTGATCTGGAGTCCCTCTCCTGGAAGAACACCTGAGCCAGACAGCAGGACTCCACCCTTCCCACAAAATGTCCCCAAAATCTTAAGAGCTGGACCAACTCCTCAGAGAAGGAGACTCTTCCATAGCCCCTGAGGTCACCCCTACATTCCACGGCTATGGGAGACAAAACATCCAAAGACAAAAGCTTGCGTGACTGCCTCCCATTTGCCCTTCTTTCATAAGCTGAGGATCTCCTCTCACGGTCTGTGGGTCCATCCTGCCATGCTCTCGGCTCCACACCCAAGCCGAGTTTGTGTTTTCAGACTTCTGTGCCCACAGCCCGGACCCACACACCCTCCAGGCTAGGGCCTATGGAGACACACTGAAGGACTGTGCCAGTCCTCTCCAAGAAAACTGTACCCAATCCATTGGCCACAACCCTAGAGATTAGGAGAATCCAATAAGGTCTCCAAGGCCATGCCTCGGCCATGGACTAAGAGGGGCACTCTGACACCAGCTGAGCAACTATCTCCACTTAGATACTCAGACAGTGTCCCCAGAGACAGAAGATTGAAACGGACAGGCATCTAGGCTCTAATCTGAACCCTAGCTTTGGTTTCCAGGTGTCTCTACTAAGAGAACTGGTTTGAAGACCAGTATCTGGGGCTTTTCTGAGGCACCAAAGAGAACCTGTCTCATCTCCACATAGGGATCTCTTTTTAATTGGAGCAATATTACACCCTTCGGTTAGGCGAATACTTCATGGCCCCTGAGCTGCCAACATATTCCAAGGTCTCCATGCACACAAACCCACATTATGACCCATCCGCAGGAGAGTCCATTTCAATTCAGCCCCCTAGTTAGCTCGCCCCAGAGCCAGTAGTTCAAACATGTCTTGTCACAAAGAGCCAATGGGAATGTGAGGTATGCTGTACAGGCATCCATCCTTCGAATCCTGCTCTCCAGTCTTTCCGTATGGGACATCCTGGAGCCATTCAACAGGACTCGACTGTCCAGCAGATGGAAAGCTTGTGGTATGGGTCAACGCACAAACTAGAGTTTGTGCTGGTGTCTAAGGTGCTGTGCAGGATTCTCCAATCTTGAGGGTTTGGCACAGGTCGAAGGGCATGGTTTCCTACTGGGGAGAGGAGATATTCTATTGTGTGGCTCAGGGACCACATGTTGTATCCTAAGTTGGTATTTCAGAACAGGACCCTGAGGACAGATGCCTGAAAACCTAATCTAGTGTTCCAATGACGTCCTAGGAGCATGTCAGGTACAATCTTCTGACCCAGGAACATTGAAATGGCTGTCTGCTTGGATGTAGGTGATCAGGGCGTTTCAGACTGGCATTTGTGTCCAGTGCTGCCGACAATATTGGGTCGGGCTCAGGGCTCTTGCGTGTTTCTCCTAAACTGGAAGGTTTGGGCAGGTTTGACGGGCACAGTTTCCTTGGGGATGGCAGGCCCAGTCATGTGTTGTGGATCCAGAGACCCTGTCCTGGAGGGCATATGAGCCATGGTTTTGGGAGAGAAGTCTGCAAACACAAATGTGGGTTATGGTTAGTGGAAAGGTGATCACAGGCCCAATGAGTAGACCTGGAGTGCAGCTTGTCAGGAGTAATTAGGGTGACTGGAAGGCAGTAGCACAGGCTTTTCTCTCTATATTGTGTGTCCAGGATGGCCTTGGAATGCAGGTATAGTCTCATGGGTCCATGGGAAACTTTTCCTCTCTATGGATCTGTGCAGCTCATAGTTTGGTGGCTTTTTTGGGGAAGGGAAGAGTGTTGTTTTCCATCTTATGGGTGCCCCAAAACAGGGATTCCAGATACAGGCTCTTTTTCTGGGCATCTGGGACTTCCCACCAAGGGTTAGGATTTGCACCGAGGGGTGTATGAGGCCTGCAATGCGGGATCATGATGGTGCAACTGAGAGGGATTGTTTGAAAGCTTGCTCAGGCTGAGTCTCACAATGCCTGTTTGCTCCCATGGCGGCCCTCAGGAGTGGGAGTGGTCTCATTGGTCATATATCTGGCTCCCTCTTAGAGAGTTGGACACCCAACCCAACAGCCAAATGTCCTGCCATGAGGAAGGATGAGTTCTCTCCGTCAGGTTCCTCTGTGCTTCAGGTTGCCCCATTGGCAGGGTTTCCAGCAAGGTCTTGAGATAGGTGCCTGAATACCAAGGATGGGTGGAGATGACGTACTTGGGCCATAGCAATCCCAAATGCTAGATATGAGGCCTAAAACTCGGTCGGGGCTCAGGCTCTGTCAGACACAGCGCTAGTGGCCATGGCAGCCTTTATATCAGAGTAGATTCGAGGGCGGAGCAGATTGATCCTCATGTGGAGTTTCTTGGGAAGATTCCCAGGCATTTGTTCATTCAATAGGGAAGGCAGAATGCTGTGTTGTGGCTTCAGGTTTCCCAATCACGAGAGCTTGGGAACCAGTCAGTTTTGGGTGGAATTGTAAACAAAAGCTATGGTTCAATTCAGTGCCAAGCAGAAGGCAGTTCCAATTTGTAGCAGTTTACTCGAGACATCCAGCACTGGAATAAGGGTGGATGTCAGATGCTTGCTCACACTAGAGTTTTTGTCTATGATGACCGACAAGTGGAGGGGTGGTATAAAGAGGCCATGGAGGAGTTCACATGCTGAGGCCTGTGAACTGCTGCAAAAAGTAACATTTCTTTGTACAGTGTAGGTGAAGTCTGGTTTGTTTACTCTAGGTTTCCCCATGTGGAAAGTTTGTGAAGAAGACCTCTCTGGCATGGATGCCAGGAAAGCACACCTCCATTGACAACTGCAGCTGAGGAACATGGCAGATTCGTTCTGGTGGCTCTGGGACAAAGTGCCAAGGCCTTGAGTTGACATGGGATCTCTTGCAGATGGGTCACAATGCTTGTTTGTTACCAGGGAGAACTTAGAATGTGCTGGTTGCTAAGGTGCCATGCAGGATTCTCCTACCCTGAGGGTTTGGCACAGGTCGAAGAGCATGGTATTCTTCTGGGGACAGGGGATGTTCTGTCGTGTGGCTCAGAGACCACATGATGTGTCATAGATTGGTATTTCAGAACAGGCCCCTGAGGACAGATGCCTAAAAACCTAATGGGGTTCCATTGAGAGCCTAGGGGCATTTTAGGTTCAATCGTCTATCTCACGATCATTGACTTGGCTATTTCCCTGGATGTAGGTGATAAGGGTGTTTCAGACTGCGCATTTCCATCCCGAGTGGCCGGCAATATTGGTGTGGGCTCAGGGGCCACACAGGTTTCTCCTAATCTGGAAGGTTTGGGCAAATCTGATATGCACAGTGTCCTTGGGGTTGGCAGCCAGAGTTCTGTGGTGTGGCTCCAGAGATAACATTCTGGTGGGCATGTGAGCCATGGTTTTGGGAGAGAAGTCTGCAAACACAAATACAAATTAGGGTGAGTGGCGAGGTGATCACAGGCCCAATGCGTAGACCTGGAGGGAAGCTCCTCATGAACTATAATTAGGGAGACTGGAAGGCAGTAGCACAGGATTTTCTCTTTGGATTGTGTGTCCAGCATGGCCTTGGAATGCAGGTGTGGTCTCATGGGTCCATGGGAGTCTTTTCCTCTCTATGGATCCTGGTGGCTCTCCTTAGTTTGGTGGCTTTTTCGGGGAAGGGGAGAGTGATGTTTTCCACCTTATGGGTTCCCCAAAACAGGGATTCCAGAGACGGGCTCTGGTTCATGGCATCTGGGACATCACAACATGTGCTAGGATTTGGGCTTAGGGGCATATTAGGCCTGCAATGCGGGTTCATGGTGGTGCAACAGAGAAGGATTGTTTGAAAGCATGCTCAGGCTGAGGGTCACAAGGCCTGTTTGCCTCCAGGGCATCCCTGAGGAGTTTGTGTGGTCTCACTGGACTTGTAAATGACTCCCCCTTTCAGGGTTGAACACCCATCCTAACAGCCAAGTTTCCTGATATGAAGAAGGAGGAGTTCTCTATTGTGCTTCAGGATGCCCCATTGTCAGGGATTCCAGCAAAGGTCTGGGGACAGGTGCCTGAATACCAAGGATGGGTAGAGATGAAATACTTGAGCCATGGCAATCCCAAATGCTAGATGTGGGGCTCAAACTCTGGTGACTGACACTAGGTCTGGGCTCAGGCTCTGTCAGACACAGCACTAGTGGCCAGGGCAACCTATAAATCAGGGTCCCTCCGATATAGGGCCGAGCAGATTGATCCTCATGTGGGGTTTCTGGCCAGACTCACCAGGCACTTGTTTCTATCGGGAAGGCAGAATGCTGTGTTGTGTCTCCATAATTCGCTATCAAGAAGGCTTGGGGACCAGTCGGGTGAGGAAGGAATTGTAAACACAAGCTACAGTTCAATTCACTGCCAAGCGGAAGGCAGTTCCTGTGTCCAGCAGCTTTTTCGAGATATCCAGCACCTTAGTAAGGGAGGACGTCGGATATTTGCTCACACTGGAGTTTGTGTCTATGATGACTGACAAATGGAGGGGTGGCGTCAAGAAGCCATGGAGGGATTTTCACGTTGAGACTCATGAGCTGCTCCAAATAGCAAGGTTTCGTTCTACTGGACAGGTGGAGTGTGGTTTATTTGCTCCAGGGTCCCCCATGTGGAAAGTTTGGGTAGCAGAGCTCTACCGCATGGATGCCTGAAATGTTCAACTTCATTGACCATTGCAACTGAAGAACATGGCAGCTTTATTCTGGTGTCTCTGTAGCAAAGTACCAAGTCCTTGATTTGACATGGAATCTCTTGCAGATGGGCCACACAGCTGGTTTGTTACCAGGTAGATCTTAGAATGTGCTGGTGGCTTAGTAGTTGTGCAGGAATCTACTACTCTGGGATTTTGCACAGATTGTAGGGCACGGTTTCCTTCTGGGGACAGGAGATGTTCTGTTGTGTGGCCCAGCCACCACATGTTGTATCATAAGTTCGCATTCTAGAACAGGCCTCTGAGGACACATGTCTGAAAACCGAATCAATGGTTCCAATGACGTCCTAGGGGCATGTTAGGTTCATTATTCTGACTCAGGACCATTGACCTGGCTGTGTTCCTGGATGTAGGGGATCAGGGTATTTCAGACTGTGCATTTGTGTTCAGAGCGGCCGCCGAAATTGGGGTAGGCCCAGAGGCCTTGTAGGTTTCTCCTAATCTAGACAGTTTGGGCAACTGTGATGGGAACAGTTTCCTTGTGGATGGCAGGGACAGTCCTGCAGTGTGGATCCAGAGACCCCATCCTGGAGGGCATGTGTGCCATGGTTTTGGTAGATAAGTCTGCAAACACAAATTCGAATTAGGGTGAGTGGCGAGGTGATCACAGGCCCAATGCATATACCTTGAGAGCAGCTCATCTGGAACTGTAATTAGGGTGAATGGAAGGCAGTAGCACAGGCTTTTCTCTCCGGATTGTGTGTCCAGGATGGCCTCGGAATGCAGGTGTGTTCTCATGGGTCCATGGGAGACATTGCCTCTCTATGGATCCTGGTGGCTCCTCATAATTTGGTGACATTTTTGGGGAAGGGATGAGTGCTGTTTTCCATCTGAAGGGTGCACCAAAACAAAAATTCCAGAGATGGTCTCTGGGTCTGGGCACCTCGAAAATCCCACCAAGTTTTATGATTTGAACCTACAGGCATACCAGGCCTGAAATGAGGGATCATTGTGGTGAATCTGAGAGGGATTTTTTGAAAGCATGCTCAGGGTGAGGGTCACAATGCCTGTTTGTGCCAAGGGTAGTCCTCAGGAGTGTGTGTGGTGTCATTGATGTTGTAACTGGCTCCCCCTTTGAGGGTAGAACACCCATCCCAAAAGACAGGTTTATTGCCATGGGGAAAGAAGAGTTCTCTATTGTGCTTCAAGTTCCCTAATTGGCAGGGATCCCTGTCAAGGTCTCTGGACAGGTGCTTGAATATCAAGGATGGGTAGAGATGACATACTTGGGCCATGGCAATCCCAAATGCTAGATATGGGGCCTGCTTTCTAGTGGCTGAAACTCAGTCGAGCTCAGGCTCTGTCAGACACGGCACTAATGGCCATGGCAGCCTATAAATCGGTGTTGACTCGAAGGCCGACCTGATTGATCCTCATGTGGGTTTTCAGGGCAGACTCACCAGGCATTTCTTCATTCCATGGGGAAGGCAGAATGCTGCGTTGTGGCCCCAGATTTCCCTATCAAGAGGGCTTAGGGACCAGTCAGGTGAGGATGGAATTGTAAACACAAGCTATGGTTCAATTCAGTGCCAAGTGGAAGGCAGTTCCAATGTGCAGTGGTTTATTCAAGACATCCAGCACTGGGATAAGGGTGGATGTCAGATGTTTGCTTAGACTGGAGTTTGTGTCTATGATGACCGACCAATGGAGTGGTGGCATCAAGAGGCCATGGAGCAGTTTACACGCTGAGGCCTGTGAGTTGATCCAAACATAAGGTTTCCTTCTACTGGACAGGGGAGGTCTGGTTTGTTTACACCAGGTTCCCCCATGTGCAAAGTTTGGGTAGCATAGTACTCGCACGTGGATACTGGAAAGCACACCTACATTGACCATTGCACCTAAGGAACATGGCAGGTTCTTTCTGGTTGCTCTAGGGCAAAGTACCAAGGCCTGGTTTCTAATGAAGTTGGGTCACAATGCAGTTTTGTTACCACGGAAATCTTACTATGTGCTGGTGGCTAAGGGGCCATGTATGATTAGTCTATCCTGATGGTTTGACACCAGTCGAAGAACACGGTTTCTTTCTGGGTATCGGAGATGTTCTGTTGTGGGGCTCACGGACCAAATGTTGTATCATAAGTTGGTATTCCAGAACAGGCCTCTTAGGACAGATGCCTAAAAACTTCATCTAGGGTTCCAATGAAGTCCAAGGGGAATTTCAGGTTCAATCATCAGACTCAGGACCATTGACTTCGGTGTCTGCCTATATGTAAGCAACCAGGGTGTTTCTGACTGTGCCTTTGTGTACAGAGTGGCCTCCAATATTGGGGTGGGCTCTGGGGCCTTGCAGGTTTCTCCTAATCTTGAAGGTTTAGGCAAATTTGTGGGCACGGTTTCCTTGGGGGTGGCAGGCACAGTCCTGTGGTGTGGCTCCAGAGACTCCATCGTGGAGGGCATGTAAGACATGGTTTTGGGAGAGAAGTCTGCAATCACAAACTCGGATTAGGTTGAGTTGCGAGGTGATCGTAGGCCCAATGCATAGACCTGGAGGGCAGATCGTCAGGAACTGTAATTCACGTACCTCGAAGGCACTAGCACTGGCTTTTGTATCTGGATTGTGTGTCCATGATAGCCTTGGAATGCAGGTGTGTTCTAATGTTTCCATGAGAGTATTTTCCTCTCTACGGATCCTGGAAGCTCCCAATAGTATGGTGGCTTTCTCGTTTGAATGGAAGAGTGCTGTTTTCAATCTTAGATGTTCCCCAAAAAGGGATTCCAGAGAAGGGCTGTGAGTCTGGGTGCTTGGAAAATCCCACCAGGATTAGGATTTGGGCCTAGGGGAGTACCAGGCCTACAATGTGTGACTTGGAGGTACAACTGAGAGCGTTTGTTTGAAAGCATGCTAGTCTGAGTGTCACAATGCCTGATGTGATTAGGGCAGCCCTTATGAGTGGGAGTTGTCTCCTTGGCCATGCAGCTGGCTACCACTTTAATGTAGGACACCCATCCCAACTACCAGGATTCCTGCCATGGAAAAGGAAGAATTCTCTATTGTGCCTCAGGTTCCCCCATTAGCAGGTATTCTAGCAAATGTCTGGGGACAGATGCCTGAATACCAAGGATGGGTAGAGATGAGGGACCTGAGACATGGCCAGTCTCACATGCCTGACTCTCTGAGTAGCTGACATGAATTGAGCACTCAGGCTCTGTCAGAAACAGAACTAGTGGTCAGGGCTGAGTATGAATCAGGGATCCCTCAAGGGCTGAGCAGATTGATCCTCATGCAGAGTTTCTGGGCAGAATCACCATGCCCTTCTTCTTTCTAAGGGGAAGGCAAAAAGCTGCGTTGTGGCCCCAGAATTCCCTATCAAGCGGGCTTGGGGACCAGTAGGGTGAGGATGGAATTGTAAACTCAAGCTAAGGTTCAATTCAGTGCCAAGCAAAAGGCAGTTCCATTGTGCAGTGTCTGATTCCAGATATCCAGCACCTGAGTAAAGGTGAAAGTCAGACATTTCCTCATGCTGGAGTTTATGTCTATGATGACCGATGAATGGAGGGGTGGCGTCAAGAGTCCATGGAGGATTTCACATGCTGGGGCTTGTGAGATGCTTCAAACAGCAAAGTTTCCTTCTACCAGACAGGGGGAGTCTGGTTTATTTGCTCCAGGGTCCCCCATGTGGAAAGTTTGGGTAGCAGAGCACTCCCACGTGGATGCCTGAAAAGCACACCTCCATTAAAATTGCAGCTGAGAAACATGGCCAATTCGTTCTGGTGGCTCTTGGGCGAATTACCAAGGCCTGGAGTTGACATGAAGTCTCATGAAGATGGGTCATAATGCAGGTTTGTTACCATGGAGACCTTACAGTGTGCTGGTGGCTAAGGGGCCATGTAGGATTCATCTACCCTGAGGGTTTGACACTGGTCAAAGGGCACGGTTTCCTTCTCGGACCAGAGATGTTCTGATGTGGGGCTAACGGACCAAATGTATCATAATTTGGTATTGCAGAACAGGACTCTGAGGATAGATGCCTGAAAATTTAATCTAGGGTTCCAATAAAATCCTAACGGAATGTCAGGTTCAATCCTCTGACTCAGTATCATTGACTTCAAAGTCTGCCTAGATGTAGGTGATCAGGGTGTTCCAGACTGTGCATTTGTGTACAGAGTGGCAACCAGTATTGGGGTGGGCTCAGGGGCCTTGCAGGTTTCTCCTAATCTGGAAAGATAGGGCAATTTGATGGGCACAGTTTCCTTGGCAATGGTGGGCACAGTCCTGTGGTGTGGCTCCAGAGACCCCATGCTGGAGGGCATGAGAGCCATGGTTTTCGGAGGGAAGTCTGCAAACACAAATGCGGGTTAGGTTTAGTGGCGAAGTGATTGTAGGCCCAATGCATACTCCTGGAGGGAAGCTCCGTGTGAAATGTAAATCGCATGCCTCAAAGGAGGTAGCACAGGCTTTTTTATCTGGATTGTGTATCCACGATGGACTAAGAATGCAGGTGTGGTCTCAGGTGTCCATGGGTGATATTTCCTCTCAAGTATCCTGGCGGCTCCTTATAATGTGGTGGCTTTCTCAGAGAGGAAAGAGTTCTGTTTTCCATATTAAGGGTGTCCCATAACAGGGATTGCAGAGAAGTGCTCTGGCTCTGGGCACCTGGAAATACCCACCAAGGGTTATGATTTGGGCATAGGGGCTTACCAGGCCTCCAATGCAAGTCCTGGAGATACAACTGAGAGCGTTTGTTTGAAAGCATGCTCAGGCTGAGGGTCACTATGCAAGCTTTTGCATAGGGTGGCCCTCAGGAATGGGGGTGGTCTCAATGGCCATTCAGTAGGCTAACACTCTGAGTGTTGGACACCCTTCCGAACTTACAGGAATCCTGCCATGGGGAATGAGGATTTCTCTATTGTGATTTAGGTTCCCTCATTGGTAGGGATTCCAGGAAAGGTCTGGGGACACATGCCTGAATACCAAGGATGGGTAAAGATGACGGCTCTGTTCCGTGGCCAGTCTAACATGCGGGATATGGGCCCCGCCTTCTAGGTGGCTGACACGAGGTCGGGGCTTAGGCTCTGTCAGACACAACACTAGGGGCCAGGGCTGTCTATAATTCAGGGTTCCCTCAAGGGACAAGTAGATTGATCATAATGTGGAGTTTCTGGGCAGACTCACCAGGCCCTTCTTCTTTCTATTGGGAAGGCAGAATGCTGTGTTGTGGCTGCAGAATTCCCTATCATGAGGGCTTGTGGACCAGTAGGGTGAGGATGGAATTGTAAACCCAAGCTATGAATAAATTCAGTGACAAGCGAATGGCATTTCCAGTGTGCAGCGGCTGATTCGAATATCCAGCACCTGAGTAAGCGCAGACGTCAGATGTTTGCTCAAGCTGGAGTTTGTGTCTATAATGACCGACAAATGGAGAGGAGTTGAAAAGAGGTCATAGAGGATTTCCCACACTTGAGCTTGTGAGATGCTCCAAACAGCCAGGTTTCCTTCTACAGGACAGGGCAGTCAGATTTGTTTGCTCGAGAGTCCCCCATGTGGAAAGTTTGGGTAGCAGAGCACTCCCACATGGATGCCTGAAAAGCACACTTCCACTGAACATTGCAGCTGAGGAACATGGCAGGTTCTTTCTGAAGGCTCTGGGGTGAAGTACCAAGGCCTGTAGTTGACATGGAATCTCATGAAGATGGCTCACAATGCTGGCTTGTTACCAGTGAGATCTTAGAATCTGCTGGTGGCTACGGGCCAAGTAGGATTCATCTACCCTGAGGGTTTGACACAGTTCCAAGAGCACGGCTTCCATCTAGAGAAAGGAGATGTTCTGTTGTGGGGATCAGGGACCATATGTTGTATCTTAAGTTGGTACTCCAGAACAGGTCTCTGATTACAGATGCCTGAAAACCTAATCAGGGGTTACAATGAGGTCATAGGAGCATGTCAGGTTCAATCTTCTGACTGAGAAACACTGACTTGGGTATCTGCCTGGATTCAGGTGATCAGCGTATTTCAGAATGCACATTTGTGTCCAGAGGGGCCTCCAGTATTGGGGTGGGCTCAGGGGCCTTGCAGGTTTCTCCTTATCTCGAAGTTTTAGGCAAATGTGACGGTCACATTTTCCTTGGGGATGGCAGGCACAGTCCTTTGGTGTGGCTCCAGAGACCCCATCCTGGAGGAAATATGAGCCATGGTTTCAGGATAGAAGTCTGTAAGCACAAACTCGGGTTAAGGTTAGCGGTGAGGTGATCGCAGGCCCAATGCATAGACCTGGAGGGCAGCTCGTCTGGAACTATAAATTAGTTGCCTTGAAGGTGTTAGCACAGGCTTGTGTATCTGGCTTTTGTGTCCAGGATGGCCTCGGAATGCAGGTGTGGTCTCATGGATCCATGGGAGATTTTTCCTCTCAAGGATCCTAGCGGCTCCCTATACTATGATGGCTTTCTTGGCGAAGGGGAGAGTGCTATTTTCCATCTTAGGGGTGTCCCAAAACAGGGATTCCAGAGACAGGCTGTGTTTCTGGGCCCCTGAAAAATCCCACCAGGTGTTAGGATTTGTGCTTAGGGGCATATCAGGCCTGCAAATTTGGATTCTGGAATGCAACTGAGAGTGTTTGTTTGAAAGCATGCTCATGTTGGGGGTCACAATGCCTGCTTGTGTCCAGGGCGGCCCTCATGAGGGGGCGGGTTATCATTGGCAATTCAGCTGGCTACCACTCTGAGGTCTGGAAACCCATCCCAAGAGCCATCATTCCTGCCATGGGGAAGGAGGATTTCCCTATTGTGCTTCTGGTTCCCCCATTGGCAGGGATTTCAGCAAATGTCTGGGGACAGATGCCTGAATCAAGAATGGGTAGAGATGACAGCCCTGGGACATGGCTGGTCTCACATTCTGGAGTTGGAGCCCAGTCTCTGGGTCCTGACACGAGGTCAGAGACGAGGTTCTGTCAGACTCAGCGCTAGTGCCAGGTAAACCTATAAATGGGGTTCACTCGAGGGTCGAGTAGATTTATCATCATGTAGGGTTTCTGGGCAGTCTTTCCAGGCTGTTTTTTCTTGCTATGGGGAAGGCAGAATGCTGTGTTGTGGCTTCAGAATTTCCTATCAAGAGAGCTTACTGAACACCAGGGTGAGGATGGAATTGCAAACCCAAGCTACTTTTTTTTTTTCAAGATTTTATTTATTTGTCAGAGAGCGAGCAAGAGCAAGCACAGGCAGACAGAGTGGAAGGCAGAGTCAGACGGAGAAGCAGGCTCCCTGCGGAGCAAGGAGCCTGATGTGGGACTCGATCTCAGGACTCTGGGATCATGACCTGAGCCGAAGGCAGCTGTTTAACCAACTGAGCCACCCAGGCGTCCCGCCAAGCTACTTTTAAATTCAGTGCCAAGCATAAGGCAATTCCAGTGTGTAGCAGCTGATTCAAATATCCAGCACTTGAGTAAGTGCAGTTGTCAGTTGATTGCTCACGCTGGAGTTAGTGTCTATGATGACCAACAAATGGATGGGTGGCCTCAAGAGGCCATGGAGGATTACCCACCCTCAGGCTTGAGATACTCCATACAGAAAAGATTCCTTTTACCGTACAGGGGAGTCTGGTTTGTTTCCTCCAGGGTTCCCCATGTGGAAAGTTGGTATCAGAGCACTCCCGCTGGATGCCTGGAAAGTACACCTACATTGACCATGGCAGCAGTGGAACATGGCAGTTTCATTCTGGTGGCTCTGGGCCGAAGTACCAAGGGCTGGAGTTGTCATGGAGTCTCATGAAGATGGGTCACAATGCTGGTATGTTGTCAGGGAGATCATAGAATGTGCTGGTTGCCAGGGGGCCTTGAAGGATTCATCTACCCAGAGTGTTTGACACAGGTCCAGAGCACAGCTTTCTTCTAAGGACAGGAGATGTTCTTTTGTGTGGCTCAGTGACCATATTGTATCATACATTGATATTCAGAACAGCCTTCTGAGTACAGATACCTGAAACACAAACTCGGCTGAGGTTTGGGGCTGAGGTTATGGCAGGAGTGATCGTGTTTTTGGATGTCTGTCCCCACAGCCCTGGCCCACACAGCCGCCAGGCTGGGGCCTCTGGAGCCACACCACAGGACTGTCCTGCTCTCTCCAAGGAGACTATGCCCATTCCATTGCCCATAACCCCACAGAATAGGAGAAACATCAAGGCCCCCGAGGACATCCCACTACTATAAGCCTCTCTGGACAAAGGCATCCTGACACTAGCTGAGCAACTACCTCCATGCAGAAACACAGACATATGTCGGCAGAGACAGTAGATTGAACCAGACAGGCCCCTGGGCCCTAATCTGAACTCTTGCTTTGGTTTCCAGGTGTCACTCCTCAGAGGCCTGGGTTTGAAGACCAGCATCTGGGGCTTTCCTGAGACACCAAACAGAACAACTATCGTCTCCACATGGGAAGCTTCATTGTTGGAGCTGTGTCAAACCCTTCGGTTTGGAGAAACCTGCAGAGTCCCTGAGCCACCGCCACATTCCAAGGTCTCCATGGCCACCAACCCACAGTATGACTCATCCTCAGGAGAGTCCATTTCAACTCAGCCCTCTGAGAAACCCGCCCAAGAGCCTGCAGATTGAGCCTGCCTTGCCCCAAGCAGCCAGTGGGAATGTGAGGTGGCATTTGCAGACATTCATGCTTAGACCCCTTCTCTCGAGTCTTTCTGTAGGGGTCATCCTAGAACGATCTCATAGTACTCGACTGTCCTACAGAGGAAACCTTGATGTTTGGGTCAGCTCATAACTCCCAGCGTTGGGAAACCTCCCTGGCCTCATGACGCCCCCACCCCCTTCAGGAAGGGGCCATAATGGACACAAACTCCAACCTGAGGCAACGTCTGATACTCGCCCTGACCTCAGATGCAGGAGATCTTGATTCAGTCTCTGCAGAGTGGGCCTGCCATGCCCTCGGCCCCAAACCTAACGCTAGCTTGTGTTTTCAGACTTCCCTCTTCACACTCCTGGCAAACAAGCCCTCCAGACTGGGAATTCCAGAACCACAACACAGTTTTCTGCCTGCCCACCAGAAGAAAAACGTTGCCCTATGGGGCTCTCCAGAAACCACAAATGAGAACCAACCTGCTCTGGCCTCGACCGCACCCTAACTGGAAAGGCTACCCTGGTCAGTAATGCTCTGTCTGACACAGCCTGACGTCCCGACAGACAAGGAAACAGCTGGCTGCACACTAAGCACATCAGACAGGCCATGGCCTTATGCCGTCATCTCTTCCCAACCTGGGTTTTCAGACATCTGACCCTAGATATTATATCAAATCCTGGCAAACGTGGGTAACTGAAGCACAAATCAGATCTTCTCCTTCCCCATGGCTGGAAAGCTTGCTGTTGGCATGGAGTCATACCTTCAGTGTAGGAGAAACCTTCATGGCCCCTGAGGCCAAGCCTAAACTTGAGTGCCTCCTTGGGTACAAACTCGCATTGGGACCATCAGCATGGGCCCCATGTCGAAGTAAGGTCTCTCAGGGCCTCGACCAAGAGCCCGAATATGGGGCTTGCCAAGCCCCTATGATCCCAATCTTCACAAGAGCTCGAGTATTCCATTTGCTCGAACCCAGGACTGTGATCTGGAGTCCCTCTCCTGGAAGAACACCTGAGCCAGACAGCAGGACTCCACCCTTCCCACAAAATGTCCCCAAAATCTTAAGAGCTGGACCAACTCCTCAGAGAAGGAGACTCTTCCATAGCCCCTGAGGTCACCCCTACATTCCACGGCTATGGGAGACAAAACATCCAAAGACAAAAGCTTGCGTGACTGCCTCCCATTTGCCCTTCTTTCATAAGCTGAGGATCTCCTCTCACGGTCTGTGGGTCCATCCTGCCATGCTCTCGGCTCCACACCCAAGCCGAGTTTGTGTTTTCAGACTTCTGTGCCCACAGCCCGGACCCACACACCCTCCAGGCTAGGGCCTATGGAGACACACTGAAGGACTGTGCCAGTCCTCTCCAAGAAAACTGTACCCAATCCATTGGCCACAACCCTAGAGATTAGGAGAATCCAATAAGGTCTCCAAGGCCATGCCTCGGCCATGGACTAAGAGGGGCACTCTGACACCAGCTGAGCAACTATCTCCACTTAGATACTCAGACAGTGTCCCCAGAGACAGAAGATTGAAACGGACAGGCATCTAGGCTCTAATCTGAACCCTAGCTTTGGTTTCCAGGTGTCTCTACTAAGAGAACTGGTTTGAAGACCAGTATCTGGGGCTTTTCTGAGGCACCAAAGAGAACCTGTCTCATCTCCACATAGGGATCTCTTTTTAATTGGAGCAATATTACACCCTTCGGTTAGGCGAATACTTCATGGCCCCTGAGCTGCCAACATATTCCAAGGTCTCCATGCACACAAACCCACATTATGACCCATCCGCAGGAGAGTCCATTTCAATTCAGCCCCCTAGTTAGCTCGCCCCAGAGCCAGTAGTTCAAACATGTCTTGTCACAAAGAGCCAATGGGAATGTGAGGTATGCTGTACAGGCATCCATCCTTCGAATCCTGCTCTCCAGTCTTTCCGTATGGGACATCCTGGAGCCATTCAACAGGACTCGACTGTCCAGCAGATGGAAAGCTTGTGGTATGGGTCAACGCACAAACTAGAGTTTGTGCTGGTGTCTAAGGTGCTGTGCAGGATTCTCCAATCTTGAGGGTTTGGCACAGGTCGAAGGGCATGGTTTCCTACTGGGGAGAGGAGATATTCTATTGTGTGGCTCAGGGACCACATGTTGTATCCTAAGTTGGTATTTCAGAACAGGACCCTGAGGACAGATGCCTGAAAACCTAATCTAGTGTTCCAATGACGTCCTAGGAGCATGTCAGGTACAATCTTCTGACCCAGGAACATTGAAATGGCTGTCTGCTTGGATGTAGGTGATCAGGGCGTTTCAGACTGGCATTTGTGTCCAGTGCTGCCGACAATATTGGGTCGGGCTCAGGGCTCTTGCGTGTTTCTCCTAAACTGGAAGGTTTGGGCAGGTTTGACGGGCACAGTTTCCTTGGGGATGGCAGGCCCAGTCATGTGTTGTGGATCCAGAGACCCTGTCCTGGAGGGCATATGAGCCATGGTTTTGGGAGAGAAGTCTGCAAACACAAATGTGGGTTATGGTTAGTGGAAAGGTGATCACAGGCCCAATGAGTAGACCTGGAGTGCAGCTTGTCAGGAGTAATTAGGGTGACTGGAAGGCAGTAGCACAGGCTTTTCTCTCTATATTGTGTGTCCAGGATGGCCTTGGAATGCAGGTATAGTCTCATGGGTCCATGGGAAACTTTTCCTCTCTATGGATCTGTGCAGCTCATAGTTTGGTGGCTTTTTTGGGGAAGGGAAGAGTGTTGTTTTCCATCTTATGGGTGCCCCAAAACAGGGATTCCAGATACAGGCTCTTTTTCTGGGCATCTGGGACTTCCCACCAAGGGTTAGGATTTGCACCTAGGGGTGTATGAGGCCTGCAATGCGGGATCATGATGGTGCAACTGAGAGGGATTGTTTGAAAGCTTGCTCAGGCTGAGTCTCACAATGCCTGTTTGCTCCCATGGCGGCCCTCAGGAGTGGGAGTGGTCTCATTGGTCATATATCTGGCTCCCTCTTAGAGAGTTGGACACCCAACCCAACAGCCAAATGTCCTGCCATGAGGAAGGATGAGTTCTCTCCGTCAGGTTCCTCTGTGCTTCAGGTTGCCCCATTGGCAGGGTTTCCAGCAAGGTCTTGAGATAGGTGCCTGAATACCAAGGATGGGTGGAGATGACGTACTTGGGCCATAGCAATCCCAAATGCTAGATATGAGGCCTAAAACTCGGTCGGGGCTCAGGCTCTGTCAGACACAGCGCTAGTGGCCATGGCAGCCTTTATATCAGAGTAGATTCGAGGGCGGAGCAGATTGATCCTCATGTGGAGTTTCTTGGGAAGATTCCCAGGCATTTGTTCATTCAATAGGGAAGGCAGAATGCTGTGTTGTGGCTTCAGGTTTCCCAATCACGAGAGCTTGGGAACCAGTCAGTTTTGGGTGGAATTGTAAACAAAAGCTATGGTTCAATTCAGTGCCAAGCAGAAGGCAGTTCCAATTTGTAGCAGTTTACTCGAGACATCCAGCACTGGAATAAGGGTGGATGTCAGATGCTTGCTCACACTAGAGTTTTTGTCTATGATGACCGACAAGTGGAGGGGTGGTATAAAGAGGCCATGGAGGAGTTCACATGCTGAGGCCTGTGAACTGCTGCAAAAAGTAACATTTCTTTGTACAGTGTAGGTGAAGTCTGGTTTGTTTACTCTAGGTTTCCCCATGTGGAAAGTTTGTGAAGAAGACCTCTCTGGCATGGATGCCAGGAAAGCACACCTCCATTGACAACTGCAGCTGAGGAACATGGCAGATTCGTTCTGGTGGCTCTGGGACAAAGTGCCAAGGCCTTGAGTTGACATGGGATCTCTTGCAGATGGGTCACAATGCTTGTTTGTTACCAGGGAGAACTTAGAATGTGCTGGTTGCTAAGGTGCCATGCAGGATTCTCCTACCCTGAGGGTTTGGCACAGGTCGAAGAGCATGGTATTCTTCTGGGGACAGGGGATGTTCTGTCGTGTGGCTCAGAGACCACATGATGTGTCATAGATTGGTATTTCAGAACAGGCCCCTGAGGACAGATGCCTAAAAACCTAATGGGGTTCCATTGAGAGCCTAGGGGCATTTTAGGTTCAATCGTCTATCTCACGATCATTGACTTGGCTATTTCCCTGGATGTAGGTGATAAGGGTGTTTCAGACTGCGCATTTCCATCCCGAGTGGCCGGCAATATTGGTGTGGGCTCAGGGGCCACACAGGTTTCTCCTAATCTGGAAGGTTTGGGCAAATCTGATATGCACAGTGTCCTTGGGGTTGGCAGCCAGAGTTCTGTGGTGTGGCTCCAGAGATAACATTCTGGTGGGCATGTGAGCCATGGTTTTGGGAGAGAAGTCTGCAAACACAAATACAAATTAGGGTGAGTGGCGAGGTGATCACAGGCCCAATGCGTAGACCTGGAGGGAAGCTCCTCATGAACTATAATTAGGGAGACTGGAAGGCAGTAGCACAGGATTTTCTCTTTGGATTGTGTGTCCAGCATGGCCTTGGAATGCAGGTGTGGTCTCATGGGTCCATGGGAGTCTTTTCCTCTCTATGGATCCTGGTGGCTCTCCATAGTTTGGTGGCTTTTTCGGGGAAGGGGAGAGTGATGTTTTCCACCTTATGGGTTCCCCAAAACAGGGATTCCAGAGACGGGCTCTGGTTCATGGCATCTGGGACATCACAACATGTGCTAGGATTTGGGCTTAGGGGCATATTAGGCCTGCAATGCGGGTTCATGGTGGTGCAACAGAGAAGGATTGTTTGAAAGCATGCTCAGGCTGAGGGTCACAAGGCCTGTTTGCCTCCAGGGCATCCCTGAGGAGTTTGTGTGGTCTCACTGGACTTGTAAATGACTCCCCCTTTCAGGGTTGAACACCCATCCTAACAGCCAAGTTTCCTGATATGAAGAAGGAGGAGTTCTCTATTGTGCTTCAGGATGCCCCATTGTCAGGGATTCCAGCAAAGGTCTGGGGACAGGTGCCTGAATACCAAGGATGGGTAGAGATGAAATACTTGAGCCATGGCAATCCCAAATGCTAGATGTGGGGCTCAAACTCTGGTGACTGACACTAGGTCTGGGCTCAGGCTCTGTCAGACACAGCACTAGTGGCCAGGGCAACCTATAAATCAGGGTCCCTCCGATATAGGGCCGAGCAGATTGATCCTCATGTGGGGTTTCTGGCCAGACTCACCAGGCACTTGTTTCTATCGGGAAGGCAGAATGCTGTGTTGTGTCTCCATAATTCGCTATCAAGAAGGCTTGGGGACCAGTCGGGTGAGGAAGGAATTGTAAACACAAGCTACAGTTCAATTCACTGCCAAGCGGAAGGCAGTTCCTGTGTCCAGCAGCTTTTTCGAGATATCCAGCACCTTAGTAAGGGAGGACGTCGGATATTTGCTCACACTGGAGTTTGTGTCTATGATGACTGACAAATGGAGGGGTGGCGTCAAGAAGCCATGGAGGGATTTTCACGTTGAGACTCATGAGCTGCTCCAAATAGCAAGGTTTCGTTCTACTGGACAGGTGGAGTGTGGTTTATTTGCTCCAGGGTCCCCCATGTGGAAAGTTTGGGTAGCAGAGCTCTACCGCATGGATGCCTGAAATGTTCAACTTCATTGACCATTGCAACTGAAGAACATGGCAGCTTTATTCTGGTGTCTCTGTAGCAAAGTACCAAGTCCTTGATTTGACATGGAATCTCTTGCAGATGGGCCACACAGCTGGTTTGTTACCAGGTAGATCTTAGAATGTGCTGGTGGCTTAGTAGTTGTGCAGGAATCTACTACTCTGGGATTTTGCACAGATTGTAGGGCACGGTTTCCTTCTGGGGACAGGAGATGTTCTGTTGTGTGGCCCAGCCACCACATGTTGTATCATAAGTTCGCATTCTAGAACAGGCCTCTGAGGACACATGTCTGAAAACCGAATCAATGGTTCCAATGACGTCCTAGGGGCATGTTAGGTTCATTATTCTGACTCAGGACCATTGACCTGGCTGTGTTCCTGGATGTAGGGGATCAGGGTATTTCAGACTGTGCATTTGTGTTCAGAGCGGCCGCCGAAATTGGGGTAGGCCCAGAGGCCTTGTAGGTTTCTCCTAATCTAGACAGTTTGGGCAACTGTGATGGGAACAGTTTCCTTGTGGATGGCAGGGACAGTCCTGCAGTGTGGATCCAGAGACCCCATCCTGGAGGGCATGTGTGCCATGGTTTTGGTAGATAAGTCTGCAAACACAAATTCGAATTAGGGTGAGTGGCGAGGTGATCACAGGCCCAATGCATATACCTTGAGAGCAGCTCATCTGGAACTGTAATTAGGGTGAATGGAAGGCAGTAGCACAGGCTTTTCTCTCCGGATTGTGTGTCCAGGATGGCCTCGGAATGCAGGTGTGTTCTCATGGGTCCATGGGAGACATTGCCTCTCTATGGATCCTGGTGGCTCCTCATAATTTGGTGACATTTTTGGGGAAGGGATGAGTGCTGTTTTCCATCTGAAGGGTGCACCAAAACAAAAATTCCAGAGATGGTCTCTGGGTCTGGGCACCTCGAAAATCCCACCAAGTTTTATGATTTGAACCTACAGGCATACCAGGCCTGAAATGAGGGATCATTGTGGTGAATCTGAGAGGGATTTTTTGAAAGCATGCTCAGGGTGAGGGTCACAATGCCTGTTTGTGCCAAGGGTAGTCCTCAGGAGTGTGTGTGGTGTCATTGATGTTGTAACTGGCTCCCCCTTTGAGGGTAGAACACCCATCCCAAAAGACAGGTTTATTGCCATGGGGAAAGAAGAGTTCTCTATTGTGCTTCAAGTTCCCTAATTGGCAGGGATCCCTGTCAAGGTCTCTGGACAGGTGCTTGAATATCAAGGATGGGTAGAGATGACATACTTGGGCCATGGCAATCCCAAATGCTAGATATGGGGCCTGCTTTCTAGTGGCTGAAACTCAGTCGAGCTCAGGCTCTGTCAGACACGGCACTAATGGCCATGGCAGCCTATAAATCGGTGTTGACTCGAAGGCCGACCTGATTGATCCTCATGTGGGTTTTCAGGGCAGACTCACCAGGCATTTCTTCATTCCATGGGGAAGGCAGAATGCTGCGTTGTGGCCCCAGATTTCCCTATCAAGAGGGCTTAGGGACCAGTCAGGTGAGGATGGAATTGTAAACACAAGCTATGGTTCAATTCAGTGCCAAGTGGAAGGCAGTTCCAATGTGCAGTGGTTTATTCAAGACATCAAGCACCGGGATAAGGGTGCATGTCAGATGTTTGCTTAGACTGGAGTTTGTGTCTATGATGACCGACCAATGGAGTGGTGGCATCAAGAGGCCATGGAGCAGTTTACACGCTGAGGCCTGTGAGTTGATCCAAACATAAGGTTTCCTTCTACTGGACAGGGGAGGTCTGGTTTGTTTACACCAGGTTCCCCCATGTGCAAAGTTTGGGTAGCATAGTACTCGCACGTGGATACTGGAAAGCACACCTACATTGACCATTGCACCTAAGGAACATGGCAGGTTCTTTCTGGTTGCTCTAGGGCAAAGTACCAAGGCCTGGTTTCTAATGAAGTTGGGTCACAATGCAGTTTTGTTACCACGGAAATCTTACTATGTGCTGGTGGCTAAGGGGCCATGTATGATTAGTCTATGCTGATGGTTTGACACCAGTCGAAGAACACGGTTTTTTTCTGGGTATCGGAGATGTTCTGTTGTGGGGCTCACGGACCAAATGTTGTATCATAAGTTGGTATTCCAGAACAGGCCTCTGAGGACAGATGCCTAAAAACTTCATCTAGGGTTCCAATGAAGTCCAAGGGGAATTTCAGGTTCAATCATCAGACTCAGGACCATTGACTTCGGTGTCTGCCTATATGTAGGCAATCAGGGTGTTTCTGACTGTGCCTTTGTGTACAGAGTGGCCTCCAATATTGGGGTGGGCTCTGGGGCCTTGCAGGTTTCTCCTAATCTTGAAGGTTTAGGCAAATTTGTGGGCACGGTTTCCTTGGGGGTGGCAGGCACAGTCCTGTGGTGTGGCTCCAGAGACTCCATCGTGGAGGGCATGTAAGACATGGTTTTGGGAGAGAAGTCTGCAATCACAAACTCGGATTAGGTTGAGTTGCGAGGTGATCGTAGGCCCAATGCATAGACCTGGAGGGCAGATCGTCAGGAACTGTAATTCACGTACCTCGAAGGCACTAGCACTGGCTTTTGTATCTGGATTGTGTGTCCATGATAGCCTTGGAATGCAGGTGTGTTCTAATGTTTCCATGAGAGTATTTTCCTCTCTACGGATCCTGGAAGCTCCCAATAGTATGGTGGCTTTCTCGTTTGAATGGAAGAGTGCTGTTTTCAATCTTAGATGTTCCCCAAAAAGGGATTCCAGAGAAGGGCTGTGAGTCTGGGTGCTTGGAAAATCCCACCAGGATTAGGATTTGGGCCTAGGGGAGTACCAGGCCTACAATGTGTGACTTGGAGGTACAACTGAGAGCGTTTGTTTGAAAGCATGCTAGTCTGAGTGTCACAATGCCTGATGTGATTAGGGCAGCCCTTATGAGTGGGAGTTGTCTCCTTGGCCATGCAGCTGGCTACCACTTTAATGTAGGACACCCATCCCAACTACCAGGATTCCTGCCATGGAAAAGGAAGAATTCTCTATTGTGCCTCAGGTTCCCCCATTAGCAGGTATTCTAGCAAATGTCTGGGGACAGATGCCTGAATACCAAGGATGGGTAGAGATGAGGGACCTGAGACATGGCCAGTCTCACATGCCTGACTCTCTGAGTAGCTGACATGAATTGAGCACTCAGGCTCTGTCAGAAACAGAACTAGTGGTCAGGGCTGAGTATGAATCAGGGATCCCTCAAGGGCTGAGCAGATTGATCCTCATGCAGAGTTTCTGGGCAGAATCACCATGCCCTTCTTCTTTCTAAGGGGAAGGCAAAAAGCTGCGTTGTGGCCCCAGAATTCCCTATCAAGCGGGCTTGGGGACCAGTAGGGTGAGGATGGAATTGTAAACTCAAGCTAAGGTTCAATTCAGTGCCAAGCAAAAGGCAGTTCCATTGTGCAGTGTCTGATTCCAGATATCCAGCACCTGAGTAAAGGTGAAAGTCAGACATTTCCTCATGCTGGAGTTTATGTCTATGATGACCGATGAATGGAGGGGTGGCGTCAAGAGTCCATGGAGGATTTCACATGCTGGGGCTTGTGAGATGCTTCAAACAGCAAAGTTTCCTTCTACCAGACAGGGGGAGTCTGGTTTATTTGCTCCAGGGTCCCCCATGTGGAAAGTTTGGGTAGCAGAGCACTCCCACGTGGATGCCTGAAAAGCACACCTCCATTAAAATTGCAGCTGAGAAACATGGCCAATTCGTTCTGGTGGCTCTTGGGCGAATTACCAAGGCCTGGAGTTGACATGAAGTCTCATGAAGATGGGTCATAATGCAGGTTTGTTACCATGGAGACCTTACAGTGTGCTGGTGGCTAAGGGACCATGTAGGATTCAACTACCCTGAGGGTTTGACACTGGTCAAAGGGCACGGTTTCCTTCTCGGACCAGAGATGTTCTGATGTGGGGCTAACGGACCAAATGTATCATAATTTGGTATTGCAGAACAGGCCTCTGAGGATAGATGCCAGAAAATTTAATCTAGGTTTCCAATAAAATCCTAACGGAATGTCAGGTTCAATCCTCTGACTCAGTATCATTGACTTCAATGTCTGCCTAGATGTAGGTGATCAGGGTGTTCCAGACTGTGCATTTGTGTACAGAGTGGCAACCAGTATTGGGGTGGGCTCAGGGGCCTTGCAGGTTTCTCCTAATCTGGAAAGATAGGGCAATTTGATGGGCACAGTTTCCTTGGCAATGGTGGGCACAGTCCTGTGGTGTGGCTCCAGAGACCCCATGCTGGAGGGCATGAGAGCCATGGTTTTGGGAGGGAAGTCTGCAAACACAAATGTGGGTTAGGTTTAGTGGCGAAGTGATTGTAGGCCCAATGCATACTCCTGGAGGGAAGCTCCGTGTGAAATGTAAATCGCATGCCTCAAAGGAGGTAGCACAGGCTTTTTTATCTGGATTGTGTATCCACGATGGACTAAGAATGCAGGTGTGGTCTCAGGTGTCCATGGGTGATATTTCCTCTCAAGTATCCTGGCGGCTCCTTATAATGTGGTGGCTTTCTCAGAGAGGAAAGAGTTCTGTTTTCCATATTAAGGGTGTCCCATAACAGGGATTGCAGAGAAGTGCTCTGGCTCTGGGCACCTGGAAATACCCACCAAGGGTTATGATTTGGGCATAGGGGCTTACCAGGCCTCCAATGCAAGTCCTGGAGATACAACTGAGAGCGTTTGTTTGAAAGCATGCTCAGGCTGAGGGTCACTATGCAAGCTTTTGCATAGGGTGGCCCTCAGGAATGGGGGTGGTCTCAATGGCCATTCAGTAGGCTAACACTCTGAGTGTTGGACACCCTTCCGAACTTACAGGAATCCTGCCATGGGGAATGAGGATTTCTCTATTGTGATTTAGGTTCCCTCATTGGTAGGGATTCCAGGAAAGGTCTGGGGACACATGCCTGAATACCAAGGATGGGTAAAGATGACGGCTCTGTTCTGTGGCCAGTCTAACATGCGGGATATGGGCCCCGCCTTCTAGGTGGCTGACACGAGGTCGGGGCTTAGGCTCTGTCAGACACAACACTAGGGGCCAGGGCTGTCTATAATTCAGGGTTCCCTCAAGGGACAAATAGATTGATCATAATGTGGAGTTTCTGGGCAGACTCACCAGGCCCTTCTTCTTTCTATTGGGAAGGCAGAATGCTGTGTTGTGGCTGCAGAATTCCCTATCATGAGGGCTTGTGGACCAGTAGGGTGAGGATGGAATTGTAAACCCAAGCTATGAATAAATTCAGTGACAAGCGAATGGCATTTCCAGTGTGCAGCGGCTGATTCGAATATCCAGCACCTGAGTAAGCGCAGACGTCAGATGTTTGCTCAAGCTGGAGTTTGTGTCTATAATGACCGACAAATGGAGAGGAGTTGAAAAGAGGTCATAGAGGATTTCCCACACTTGAGCTTGTGAGATGCTCCAAACAGCCAGGTTTCCTTCTACAGGACAGGGCAGTCAGATTTGTTTGCTCGAGAGTCCCCCATGTGGAAAGTTTGGGTAGCAGAGCACTCCCACATGGATGCCTGAAAAGCACACTTCCACTGAACATTGCAGCTGAGGAACATGGCAGGTTCTTTCTGAAGGCTCTGGGGTGAAGTACCAAGGCCTGTAGTTGACATGGAATCTCATGAAGATGGCTCACAATGCTGGCTTGTTACCAGTGAGATCTTAGAATCTGCTGGTGGCTACGGGCCAAGTAGGATTCATCTACCCTGAGGGTTTGACACAGTTCCAAGAGCACGGCTTCCATCTAGAGAAAGGAGATGTTCTGTTGTGGGGATCAGGGACCATATGTTGTATCTTAAGTTGGTACTCCAGAACAGGTCTCTGATTACAGATGCCTGAAAACCTAATCAGGGGTTACAATGAGGTCATAGGAGCATGTCAGGTTCAATCTTCTGACTGAGAAACACTGACTTGGGTATCTGCCTGGATTCAGGTGATCAGCGTATTTCAGAATGCACATTTGTGTCCAGAGGGGCCTCCAGTATTGGGGTGGGCTCAGGGGCCTTGCAGGTTTCTCCTTATCTCGAAGTTTTAGGCAAATGTGACGGTCACATTTTCCTTGGGGATGGCAGGCACAGTCCTTTGGTGTGGCTCCAGAGACCCCATCCTGGAGGAAATATGAGCCATGGTTTCAGGATAGAAGTCTGTAAGCACAAACTCGGGTTAAGGTTAGCGGTGAGGTGATCGCAGGCCCAATGCATAGACCTGGAGGGCAGCTCGTCTGGAACTATAAATTAGTTGCCTTGAAGGTGTTAGCACAGGCTTGTGTATCTGGCTTTTGTGTCCAGGATGGCCTCGGAATGCAGGTGTGGTCTCATGGATCCATGGGAGATTTTTCCTCTCAAGGATCCTAGCGGCTCCCTATACTATGATGGCTTTCTTGGCGAAGGGGAGAGTGCTATTTTCCATCTTAGGGGTGTCCCAAAACAGGGATTCCAGAGACAGGCTGTGTTTCTGGGCCCCTGAAAAATCCCACCAGGTGTTAGGATTTGTGCTTAGGGGCATATCAGGCCTGCAAATTTGGATTCTGGAATGCAACTGAGAGTGTTTGTTTGAAAGCATGCTCATGTTGGGGGTCACAATGCCTGCTTGTGTCCAGGGCGGCCCTCATGAGGGGGCGGGTTATCATTGGCCATTCAGCTGGCTACCACTCTGAGGTCTGGAAACCCATCCCAAGAGCCATCATTCCTGCCATGGGGAAGGAGGATTTCCCTATTGTGCTTCTGGTTCCCCCATTGGCAGGGATTTCAGCAAATGTCTGGGGACAGATGCCTGAATCAAGAATGGGTAGAGATGACAGCCCTGGGACATGGCTGGTCTCACATTCTGGAGTTGGAGCCCAGTCTCTGGGTCCTGACACGAGGTCAGAGACAAGGTTATGTCAGACTCAGCGCTAGTGGCCAGGTAAACCTATAAATGGGGTTCACTCGAGGGTCGAGTAGATTTATCCTCATGTAGGGTTTCTGGGCAGTCTCTCCAGGCTGTTTTTTCTTGCTATGGGGAAGGCAGAATGCTGTGTTGTGGCTTCAGAATTCCCTATCAAGAGAGCTTACTGAACACCAGGGTGAGGATGGAATTGCAAACCCAAGCTACTTTTTTTTTTTTTCAAGATTTTATTTATTTGTCAGAGAGCGAGCAAGAGCAAGCACAGGCAGACAGAGTGGAAGGCAGAGTCAGACAGAGAAGCAGGCTCCCTGCGGAGCAAGGAGCCTGATGTGGGACTCGATCCCAGGACTCTGGGATCATGACCTGAGCTGAAGGCAGCTGTTTAACCAACTGAGCCACCCAGGCGTCCCGCCAAGCTACTTTTAAATTCAGTGCCAAGCATAAGGCAATTCCAGTGTGTAGCAGCTGATTCAAATATCCAGCACTTGAGTAAGTGCAGATGTCAGTTGATTGCTCACGCTGGAGTTAGTGTCTATGATGACCAACAAATGGATGGGTGGCCTCAAGAGGCCATGGAGGATTACCCACCCTCAGGCTTGAGATACTCCATACAGAAAAGATTCCTTTTACCGTACAGGGGAGTCTGGTTTGTTTCCTCCAGGGTTCCCCATGTGGAAAGTTGGTATCAGAGCACTCCCGCTGGATGCCTGGAAAGTACACCTACATTGACCATGGCAGCAGTGGAACATGGCAGTTTCATTCTGGTGGCTCTGGGCCGAAGTACCAAGGGCTGGAGTTGTCATGGAGTCTCATGAAGATGGGTCACAATGCTGGTATGTTGTCAGGGAGATCATAGAATGTGCTGGTTGCCAGGGGGCCTTGAAGGATTCATCTACCCAGAGTGTTTGACACAGGTCCAGAGCACAGCTTTCTTCTAAGGACAGATGTTCTTTTGTGTGGCTCAGTGACCATATTGTATCATACATTGATATTCAGAACAGCCTTCTGAGTACAGATACCTGAAAACCTATTCTAGTGTTCCAGTGAATCCTAGGAGCATGTCAGGTTCAATCTTCTGTCTGAGGACCATTGACTTGGATATCAGCCTGGATGTAGGTGATATGGTGTGTCATACTGTGCATTTGCGTCCAGAGTGGCCTCCAATATTGGGCTGGGCTTAGGGGCCTTGCAGGTTTCTCCTAATCTAGAGTGTTTGTTTAATAGTGACAATCACAGTTTCCTTTGGGAAGACAGGTACAATCCCGTGGTGTGGCTCCAGTTATCACAAACTGGAGGGCATGTGAGCCACGGTTTTGGGAGGGAAGTCTGAAAACACAAACTTGGGTTAGGGTTAGTGGCAAGGTTATCACAGGCCCAATGCATAGACATGGATGGCAGCTCTTCAGGAACTGTTAATCGGGTGACTCAAAGGCAGAATCACAGGCTTTTTTCTCTGTATTGTGTGCAGGATGGCCTCAGAATGCAGTTGTGGCCTCATGGGTCCATGGGATATTTTTCCTCTCTAAGGATCCTTGTGGCTCCCAATAGTTGGTGGCTTTTTCGGGGAAGGAAAGAGTGCTGTTTTTCATGTTAGGGGTGACCCAAAATATGGATTCCAGAGACGGACTCTGCGTTTGGTCCCCTGGAAAATCCCACCTAGTGTTAGGATTTGGGCCTAGTGGCTTACCAGGCCTGCATGCAGGATCCTGGAGGTGCAACTGAGAGGTCTTGTTTGAAATCATTCTCAGGTTGAGGGTCACAATACTTGCTTATGCCCAGGTGGCCCTCATGAGTGGGCGTGGTCACATTGGCCATGCAGCTGGCTCCCACTTTGAGGGTTGGACAACCATCCCAACAGCCAGAATCCTGCCATGGGGAAAGAGGAGTTCTCTATAGTGCTTCAGGTTCCCCCATTAGCGGGGATTCCAGCAAAGGTCTGGGGACAGAGGCCTGAATACCAAGGATGGGTAAAGATGATGGACATGGGCCATGGCCAGTATCAAATCGTGGATATGGGCCCCGATCACTGGGTGGCTGACACTAGGTCTTGGCTCAGGCTCTGTCAGACACAGCACTAGTGCCCAGGGCAGCCTATAAATTGGGGTTCCCTCGAGTGCCGAGCAGATTGATCCTCATGTATGGTTTCTGGGCAGACTCACCAGGCCCTTCTTGTTTGTAAGGGGAAGGCAGAATGCTGTTTTGTGGCTCTAGAATTCACTATCAAGAGGGCTTGTGGACCAGGAGGCTGAGGATGGAATTGTAAACCTAAGCTATGGTTACATTCTGTATCAAGCAAAAGGAATTTCCAGTGTGCAATGTTTGAATCCAATATTCAGCACTTGAGTGAGGGTGGATGTCAGATATTTGCTCATGCTGGATTTTGTGTCTATGATGACACAAAAATAGAGGGGTGGCGTCAAGAGGCCATGGAGGATTTCCCAATCTGGTGTTTTTGAGATGCTCCAAACAGCAAGGTTTCCTTCTACCAGACAGGGGCAGTCTGATTTGTTTCCTCCATGGTTACCCATGTCGAAAGATCGGATAACATAGATCTCCCACATGGGTGACTGGAAAGCACACCTTCATTGACCATGACAGCGAAAGAACATGGCATCTGGTGGCTTTGAGGCGAAGAAATAAAGACTCGATTGGACATGGAACCTCATGAAGATGGGTCAAAATGTTGGTTTGTTACCAGGGAGATCTTAGAATGTGCTGGTGGTTAATGGGCCATGCAGGATTCATCTAGCCTGAGGATTTGACACAGGCCCAAGAGCCCGGATTGCTTCTGGGGGCAGGAGATATTCTGTTGTGGGGCTCAGCGGCCATATGTTGTATCATAAATTGGTAATCCAGAACAGGTCTCTGAGGACAGAAGCCTGAAAACCTAATAAAGGGTTTGAATGAGGCCCTAGGGGAATGTCATTCAATCTTCTGACTCAGGATCATTGACTCTGGTGTCTGACTGGATGCAGGTGATGAGGATGTTTCAGACTGTGCATTTGTGTCCAGAGTGGCATCCAATACTAGGGTTGGCTCAGGTTCCTTGCAGGTTTCTCCTTATATGGGGTTTTTGGACAACTGTGATGGGCAGTTTCCTTGGGGATTGCAGGAACTGTCCTGTGGTGTGACTCCAGAGACCCCATCCTGGAGGACATGTGCGCCATGATTTTGAGAGTGAAGTCTGCAAACACAAACTTAGGTTAGGGTTAGTGGCAAGGTGATCATAGTCCCAATCCATAGACCAGGAGGGCAGCAAGTCTGGAACTGTAAATCACGTAACTCAAAGGTGGTAGCACAGGTAATTGTATCTGGATTTAATTTCCAGAATGGCCTTTATTGCAGGTGTTGTCTCAAGGGTCCATGGGAGATTTCTCCTCTCAAGGATCCTGGCGGTTCTCAATAGTTTGTTGGATTTCTCCGGGAAGGGATGAGTACTGTTTTCCAGCTTAGGCGTGCCCCAAAACAGGCATTCCAGAGATGAGCTCTGGGTCTAAGTGCTTGGAAAATCCCACCAAGGGTTAATATTTAGGCCTAGGGCCATACCAGGCCTGCAATGCGGGTTCCTGGAGGTGCAACTGAGAGCGTTTGTTTGAAAGTATGGTCAAGCTGAGGGTCCCAATGCCTGCTTGTGCCCAGGAGGCCATCAGGATTGGGCGATGTCTACTCAGCCATGCAGCCAGTTCCCATTCCTAGGGTTGGAACACCCATCCAAAAGCCAGGATTCCTGCCATGGTGAAGGATGAATTCTCTATTGTGCTTCAGGTCCCCCCATTGGTAGGGATTCCAGCTAAGATCTAGGGGACAGATGCCTGAATACCAAGGATTGGTAGTAATGACAGCCCTGGCCATGGCCGGTCTCACATGGTTAATGTGGGCCCCACCCTCTGAGTTGCTGACACGAGGTAGGGGCTCAGGCTCTGTCAGACACAGCACTAGTGGCTAGGGCAAACTATAAATAGGGGTTCCCTCCTGGGCTGAGTATATTGATCTTCATGTGCAGTTTATGGGCAGACTCACCAGGTCCTTCTATCTATGAAGAAGGCAGAATGTTGCATTGTGGCTCCAGAATTCCCTATCAAGAGATATGGCAGACCAGTAGGGTGAGGATGAAATTGTAATCTGAAGCTAGGCTTAAATTCATTGCAAAGCGAAAGGCAGTTCCAGTGTGCAGCAGCTGATTCCAATATCAGCGCCTGAATATGGGCGGATGTCAGATGTTTGCTCAGGCTGGAGTTTGTGTCTATGATGACCAACAAATGGAGAGGTGGCGTCAAGAGGCCATGGAGGATTTCCCACCCTGGGGCTCAGGGGCCATAATTTGTATCATAAGTTGGTATTCCAGAAGAGGCCTCTGAGGACAGGTGCCTGAAAAGTTAATCCCTCTTCCAATGAGGTCCTAGGGCCATGTCAGGTTCAATTATCTGACTCAGGACCATTGATTTGGGTGTCTGCCTGGATGGAGGTGATCAGGGTGTTTCAGACTGTGCATTTGCATCCAGAGCAGCCTCCAATATTGGGATGTGCTCAGGAGCCTTCCGGGTTTCTCCTAATCAGGAGGGTTTGGGCAACTGTGATGGGCCCAGTTTCCTTGCGGATGGCAAGCACAGTCTTGTGGTGTGACTCTAGGGGCCCCATCCTGGAGGACATGTGAGCTATGGTTTTTAGAGAGAGATCTGCAAACACAAACTCGTTATAAGGTTAATGGAGAGGTGTTCACAGTCCCAATCCAAAGATCTGGAGGGCAGCACGTCAGGAACTGTAAATCAGGTGACTCGAAGCCAGTAGCACAGTCTCTTGTATCTGGATAGCATATCCACGCTGGCCTCGGAATACAGGTGTGGACTCATGGGACCACGGGAGATTCTTCTTCTCAAGGATCCTGGAGGTTCCCATTAGTTTGGTGGCTTTCTCAGGGAAGTGAAGAGTGCTGTTTTCCATCTTAGGGATGCCTCAAAACAGGGATTCCAGTGACGAGCTCTGGGTATGTGCACATGGAACATCCCACGATGTGTTAGGATTTGGGGTTAAGGGCATATCAGGCCTGCAATGCAGGATCCTGGAGGTGCAACTAAGAGCATTTTTTTGAAGGCTTGATCAAGCTGAGGGTTACAATGGCCACTTGTGCCCAGGGCAGCCCTCATGAGTGGGCATTGTCTCCTTGGCCATGCAGCTGGCTCCCACATTGAGGTTTGGACACTCATATCAACAGCCAGGATTCCTACCATGGGGAAGGAGGAGTTCTCTATTGTGCTTTAGGTTACCCCATTGGTAGGGATTACATAAAAGGTCTGGGGACAGGTGCCTGAATACCAAGGATGGGTAGAGATGATGGACTTGGGCCCTGGCCAATCTCACATGCTGGATATGGGCTCATATCTCTGGGTGCCTGAAACTAGGTCTTGGCTCAGGCTCTGTCAGACACAGTACTAGTACTAGTACTAGCACTAGTGCCCAGGACAGCCTATAAATCAAGGTTCCATCGAGTGCCAAGTAGATTGAACCTCATGTGGAGTTTCTGGGAAGATTCACCAGGCCCTATTTCTTTCTAGTGGGAATGGAGAATGTTGCCTTGTGGCTCCAAATTCCCTCTCTAGAGGGCTTGCATACCAGGAGGCTGAGGATGGAATTCTAAACCCAAGCTATGGATAAATTCAGTGTCAAGTGAAACGCAGTTCTAGTGTGCAGTGGTGGAAAAGAAAATGCAGAATCTAAATAACGGCAGATTTCAGATGTTTTCTCATGCTGGAGTTTTTGTCTATGATGACTGACAAATGGAGGGGTTGTGTCAAGGGCCATGGAGGATTTCTCCTGCTGGTGCTTCTGAGATGCTCCAAACAGAGGGTTCCCTTCTACTGGTCAGTGGCAGTCTGGTTTGTTTGCTCCAGGGTCCCACATGTGGAAAGAATAAGTAGAAGAGCACTCCCACATGGATGCCTGGAAAGCACACCTCCACTGACCATATCAGGTGAGGAACATGGCAGGTTCATTCTGGTGGCTCTGGGGCGAATTACCAAGGACTTGAAGTGACATGGAACCTCATGAAGATGGATCACAATGCTGTTTGTTTGTTACCAGAGAGATCTTAGAATGTGCTGGGGGCTAAGGGGCTGTGCATAATTCATATACCCCGACCCTTGACACAAGTTGAAGAGCACGAATTCCATCTGGGGAAAGGAGATATTCTATTGTGGGTTTCAGGGACCAAACTTATGACTCAGGACCATTGACTTGGGTGTCTTCCTGGATGGAGGTGATCAGGGTGTTGCACACTGTGCATTTGTGTCCAGAGTGGCCTCCAATATTGGACTGGGCTCAGGGGACTTGCAGGTCTCTCCTAATCTGGAGGGTTTGGGCAACTGTGATTGACACAGTTTCATTGGGGATAGCAGGATCTTTCCTGTGGTGTGGCTACAGAGACCCATCATAGAGGGCATGTGAGCCATGGTTTTGGGAAAGAAGTCTGCAAACACAAACTTGGGGTAGGGTTAATGGCGAGGTGATCACAGGCCCAATGCGTAGGTCTGTAGGGCAGCTCGTCTGGAACTGTAAACCAGGTGATTCGAAGGTGGTAGCACAGTCTTTTGTATCTGGATTGTGTGTCCAGGATGGCCTCGGAATGAAGGTGTGGTCTTATGGAGCCCTGGGAGATTTTTCCTCTCTACGCATCCTGGCAGCTCCTAATAGTTTTCTCAGGGGAGGGAAGATTGCTGTTTTCCATCATAGGGGTGCTTCAAAACAGATATTCCAGAGACGGGCTCTGGTTATGTTGGCATGGAAAATCCCACGAAGTGTTAGGATTTGGTCCTAAGGGCATACCAGGCCTGCGATGCGGGACCCTGCAGAAACAACTGAGAGCATTTGTTTGAATGCATGCTAAGGTTGAGGGACACAATGCCTGCTTTGGCCCAGGCGGCCCTTATGATTGGGCGTTGTCTCATTGGCCATGCACCTGGTTCTAATTCTGAGGGTTGGGCACCCATAGCAACAGCCAGGCTTCCTGCCATGGGGAAGGAGGAGTTCTCAATTGTGCTTCAGGTTCCCCCACTGGTAGGGATTCCAGCAAAGGTCTGGGATAGTTGCCGGAATACCAAGGATGGGTAGAGATGACTGGGCCATGGCCAGTCCCACATGCTGGATAAGGGCCCCACACTCTGGGTGGCTGACACGAGGTTGGGGCTCAGGCTCTCTCAGACACAGCGCTAGTGGCCAGCACAAAGTATCAATCGGGGTTCCCTCGAGGGCCAAGTAGATTGATCTTCATGGGGAGTTTCTGGGCAGACTCACCAGGCCCTTCTTTCTATGGGGAAGGCAGAATGTTGCGTTTTGTCTCCCTAATTCCCTCTCAAGAGGACTTGCAGTCCAGTAGGGTGAGGATGGAATTGTAAACCCAAACTATGCAAGAATACAGTGTCAAGTGAAAGGTATTTCCAGTGTGCGTGACTGATTCGAATATCCAGCCCCTGAGTAAGAGCAGATGTCAGATGTTTGCTCATGCTGGAATTTGTGTCTATGATGACTAACAAATGGAGGGTTGGCATCAAGAGAATGTGGAGGACTTCCCAGGCTGGGGCTTGTGAGATGCTCCAAACAACCAAGGTTTCCTTCAACCTGACAGGAGCAGTCTTATTTGTTTGCTCTAGGGTTTCCTATGTCGAATTTTTGTGTAGCAGAGAACTACCTCTTGGATGCCTAGAAAGCACACGTCCATTGACCTTTGTACCTGAGGAACATGGCAGATTCGTTTCATGGCTCTTGGGCAAAGTACCAACACCTTGAGTTGGCATCAAGTCTCAGGAAGTTGGGTCACAATGCTGGTTTGTTACCAGGGAGATCATAGAAGGTGCTGGGGCTAATGGGTCATGCAGGATCCATCTACCCTGAAAGTTGGACATAGATCCAAGAGCACATTTTCCTTCTGGAGACAGGAGATGTTCTGTTGTGGGAATCAGGGACCACATGTTGTATCATAACTTGGTATTCCAGAACAGGACTCTGAGAACAGATGTCTGAAGACCCAATCTAGGGTTCCAGTGAAGTCCTAGGGGCATGTCAGGTTCAATCATCTGACTCAGAACCATTGACTTGGCTTTCTGCCTCGATGGAGGTGCTCAGGGTGTTTCAGACTGCACGTTTGCATCCAGAGCAACCTCCAATATTGGGGTGGGTTCAGGGGCCTGGCAGGTTTCTCCTAATCTGGAGGGTTTGGACAACCTGATGGGCACAGTTTTCTTGGGGATGGCAGGAACTTTCCTGTGATGTGGCTTGAGGGACCACATCTTGGTGGGCATGTAAGCCATGGTTTTGGGAGAGAAGTCGGCAAACACAAACTGGGGTTAGGGTTAGTGTCGAGATGATCACAGGCCCAATGCATAGACATGGAGGGCAGCTCGTCAGGAAATGTAAATAGGATGACTCGAAGGCGGTAGCAAAGACTTTTCTCTCTAGATTGTGTGGACAGGATGGCCTCGGAATGCAGGTTTGTTTTCATGGGTCCATGGGAGATTTTTTCTCTCTAAGGATCCTGGCGGCTCCCAATAGTTTGGTGCCTTTCTCAGGGAAGGGAAGAGTGCTGTTTTCCATCTTAAGGGTGCCCCAAACAGGGATTCTGAGACGGACTCTGGGTCTGGGCACCTGGAAAATCCCACCAAGGGTTAGGATTTGGGCCTAGGGGCATACCAGGCCTGCAATGCTGGTACTGGAGGAGCAACTGAGAGTGTTTGTTTGAAAACATGCTCAGGCTGAGGATCACCATGCCTGCCTGTGCCCATGTCGGCCCTCAGGAGTGGGCATGGTCTCCTTGGCCATGCAGCTGGCTCCCACGCTGAGGGTTGGACAACCATCCCAACAGCCAATATTCCTGCCATGGGGAAGGAGGTGTTCTCTGTTGTGTTTCAGGTTCGCCATTGGCAGGAATTCCAGCAAAGTTTGGGGGACAGATGACTGGATACCAAGGATGGGTACAGATGATGGCCCAGGGCCATGGCCGATCTCTCATGCTAAATATGGGCCCTCACCTCTGGGTGGCTGACACGAGGTCGGGGCTTAGACTCTGTCAGACACAGCACTAGTGGTCAGGGAAATCTACTAATCAGGGTCGCCTCGTAGTCTGAGTAGATTGATCCTCATGTGCAGTTTCTGGGCAGACTCAACAGGTCCTTCTTCTTTCTATGTGGAAGGCAGAATACTGCGTTGTGGCTCCAGAATTCCCTATCAAGAGATATTGTGGACCAGTGTGGTGAGGATAGAATAGTAATACAAAGCTATGGTTAAGTTCAGTGAAAAGCAAAAAGCAGTTCCAGTGTGCAGCTGCCGTTTCGAATATCCAGCACCTGAGTAAGGGTGGATGTCAGATGTTTGCTCACACTGGAGTTTGTGTCTGTGATTACCCACAAATGGAAGGGTGGCGTCAAGAGGCCATGGAGGATTTCCCATGCTGGGGCTTGTGAGATGCTCCAAATAGCAAAGTTTCTTTCTACCGGACAGGAGAAGTCTGGTTTGTTTTCTCTGGTTTCTCCATGTGGAAAGTTTTGTAGCAGAGAACCCCACAGGGATGCCTGGAAATCACCCCTCCATTGACCATTGCAGCTGAGGAACATGGCAGGTGCATTTTGGTGGCTCTGGGGCAATATATCGAGACCTTGAGTTGACATGGAGTCTCATGAAGATGGGGCACAATGATGGTTTGTTACCAGGAATATCATAGAATGTGCTGGTTGCTAAGGGGCCATTCAGGATCCAAATACCCTTAGGGTATGACACAATTCCAGGAGCATGGCTTCCTTTTTGGGGAGGACATATTCTGTTCTGTGGCTCAGCAACTATATATTTTATCATAAGTTGATATTCCAGAGCAGGCCTCTGACGACAGATACCTGTAAACCTAATCTAGTGTGCCAATGAAGTCCTCGGGGCATGTCAGGTTCAATCTTCTGACTCAGGAGCATTGACTTGGGTGTCTGCCTGTATGGAGGTGATCAGGGTGTCTCAGACTGTGCATTTGTGCCCAGAGCGGCCTCCATTATTTGGCTGCGCTCAGGGGCCTTGCAGGTTTCTTCTAATCTAAAGGTATCGGGCAAAAGTGATGGGCACAGTTTCCTTGAGGATCTCAGGCACAGTCTTGTGGTGTGGCTTCAGATGCCAGAACCTGGAGGTCATGTGAGCCATGGTTTTAGGAAGGAAGTCTGCAAACACAAACTCAGTTTAGGTTAATGGCAAGGTGATTGCAGGCCCAATGCATAGACCTGGAAGGCAGCTCGTCAGGAACTGTAAATCCGATGACTCAAAGGTGATAGCACATGATATGTATCTGGATTGTATGTCCAGGATGGCCTCGGAATGCAGGTGTGTTCTCATGGGTCTATGGCAGATTTTTCCACTCAAGGATCCTGGTGGCTACCAAGAGTTTGGTGACTATCTCGGGGAAGGGAAGAGTGCTGTTTACCATCTTAAGGGTCCCCCAAAATAGGGATTCCAGAGATGGGCTCTGTGTCTGGGCCCCTGTAAAATCCCACCAGGGTTAGGATTTGGACCTAGGTGTGTACTAGGCCTGCAATTCGGGGTCCCAGAGATGCAATTGAGAGCGTTTGGTTGAAAGCATGCTCAGGCTGAGGTCACAATGCCTGCTTGTGCCCGGGGAAGCCATCATGAGTGCACATGGTCTCCTTGGCCATGGAGCTGCCTTCCACTTTGAGGGTTGAGCAACTATCCCAACTGTCAGAATACCTTCCATGGGGAAGGAGGAGTTCTCTATTGTGCTTCAGGTTCCCCCAATGGCAAGGATTTCAGCAAAGGTGTGGGTACAGATGCCTGAATACCAAGAATAGAAGAGAAGACAGACTTGGAGCCATAGCTGGTCTCACATGCTGGATATGGGCCCTGATCTCTCCGTGGCTGACACTAGGTCCTGGCTCCGGCTATGTCAGACACAGCACTAGTGCCCAGGGCAGCCTATGAATCAGGGTTCCGTCTAGCACTGAGAAGATTGACCATCATATGGAGTTTCTGGGCAGACTCTCCAGGCCCTTTTTCTTTCTATGGGGAAGGCAGAATATTGTGTTGTAGCTCCAGAATTCCCTCACAATAGGGCTTGTGGACCAGTAGACTGAGGATGGAATTGTAAACCCAAGCTATGGCTTAATTCAGTCAAACTAAAGGCAGTTCCAGTGTGCAGCGATCGAATTGAAATCCAGCACCTGAGTAAGGGCGGATGTCAGATGTTTGCTCATGCTGGAGTTTGTGTCTATGATGACTGACAAATGGAGTGGTGGCTTCAAGAGGAAATGGAGGATTTCCCACGCTGGGGCTTGTGAGATGCTCCAAACAGAAGGTTTCCTTCTACCGGACAGGAGCATTCTGTTTTTTTGTCTCAAGTGTCCCCGCCAATTGCAAAGTTTGTGTAGCAGAGCACCCCCGTATGGTTGCCTGGAAACCACACCTCCACTGACCATTGCAGCTTAGGAACATGGCAAGTTCATTCTGGTGGCTCTGGGGCGAAGTACTAAGGGCTTATTTTTTACATGGAATGTCATGAACATGGGTAACAATGCTGTTTTGTTACCTGGGAATTCTTAGCCTCTCATCTGTACACATCCTTGGTATTAAGGCAACTTTCCACAGACCTTTCCTGTAACCCTGCCAATGGGGGAACCTGAAGCACAATAGAGAACTCCTCTTTCCATTGCAGGAAGCCTGGCTGTTGCAATGGGTGTCCAACCCTCAAAGGGGGATCCAGCTATATGGCCAATGAGACTACGCCCTCTCCTGAGGGCCCCCCTGGGCACAAAGAGGCATGATGACCCTCAGCCTGAGCATGCTTTCAAACAAGCCCTCTCTGTTACACCATTAAGATCCTGCATTGCAGGCCTGGAATGCCCCTAGGCCCAAATCCTAACACTTGGTGGGATATCCGGGCACACAGACCTAGAGCCCGTCTCTGGAATCCCTGTTTTGGCATAAGCCTAAGTTGGAAAACAGCATTCTTCCCTGTTTTGGAGCACCCCTAAGATGGAAAAGAGCACTCTTTTCTTCTCTGAAAAACCACCAATCTATGGAGATCCACCAGGATCCTTAGAGAGGAAAAGTCTCCCATTGAACCATGAGACCACGTCTACATTCAGAGCCCATCCTGGACACACAATCCAGATAGAAAAGCCTGTGCTACCAGCTTTCAGTCACCCTAATTACAGTTCCTGACGTGATGCCTTCTAGGTCTATGCATTGGACCTGCGATCTCCTTGCCACTATCCCTGACCCAAATTTGTGTTTGCAGACTTCCCTCCCAAAACCATGGCTCTCATATCCTCAAGGAGGTGGTCTCTGAAGCCTTACCACAGGACTGGGCCTGCCATCCCCAAGGAAACTGTGCCCATCACAGTTCCCCAAAGCCTCCAAGTTAGGAGAAACCTGCAAGGCCCCTGAGCCCACCCCAATATTGGAAGTGGCTCTGGATGCAAATGCACAGTCTGAAACACCCTGATCACCTACATCCAGTCAGACAACCATATCAATGGTCCTTAGTAAGAAAATTGAACCTGATGGGCACCAAGGACATCATTGGATCTCTAGATTAGGTTGCAAGCATCAATCCTCAGAGGCCTGTTCTTGAATACCAAGTCAGGATACAACATATGTACCCTGAGCCACAAAACAGAACATCTCCTCTCCCAAGATGGAAACTGCACATCGACCTGTGCCAAACCCTCAGCGTGGCCCAAGGCCACCAATACATTCTAAGAACTCCCTTGTAACAAACCAGTTTTGGGACACATCTGTAAGAGATTCCAAGTCAACTCAAGGCCTTGGTACTTGGCACCAGAACCACCAAAACGAACCTGTCATGTTCCTCAGCTGCAATGGTCATTGGACGTGTGCTTTCCAGTCATCCATGCGGGAGGGCTCTGCTACGCAAACTTCCACTTGAGGGACCCTGGAGGAAAAAAAAAACAGACTCCTCCTGTCCATTAGAAGGAAACCTTGTTGTTTGGAGCATCTCACAATCTTAAGCGTGGGTAATCCTCCATTGCCTCCTGAAGCCACCCCTCCATTAGTCGTCATCCTAGACACAAACTCAAGTGTGAGCAAATATCTGACATCTGCCCTTACTCAGGTGCTGGATATCTCGTATAAGCTGCTGCACATTGAAACTGACTTCCGCTTGGCACTCAATTTAAGCATAGCTGGTGTTTACAATTGCATTCTCACCCTATTTGTCCCCAAACCCTCTTGATAGGGAATTCTGGATCCATAAGGCAGCATTCTGCCTGCCCCACAGAAAGAAGTGCTTCGTGAGTCTGGCCAGAAACCCTACATGAGGATCAATTTACTCGGCCCTGGAGAGAACCCCAATATATAGACTTCTCTGGCCACTAGTGCTGTGTCTGACACAGTCTGAGCCCAGACCTCGTGTCAGCCACCCAGAGAGCGGGGCCCATATCCAGCATGTGAGAACGGCCATGGCCCAAATCTGTCATCTCTATGCATCCTTGGTATTCAGGCATCTGTCCCCAGACCTTTGCTGTAATCCCTGCCTATGGGGGAACATGAAGCACAATAGATATTTCCTCCTTCCCCATGGCTGGAAACCTGGCCATTGGAATGTGTGTCCATCCCTCAGTGTGGGAGCCAGAAAATGGACAATGGGACCACGCCCACTCCTGAGGGCCACCCTGGGCACAAACAGGCATTGTAATGCTCAGCCTGAGCATGCTTCCAAACAAGCCCTCTCAGTTGCACCACCAAGATCCTGCATTGCAGGCCTGGTCTGCCCATAAGCCCAAATCCCAACCCTTGGTGGGATTTTCCAGGCGCCTAGACCCAGAGCCCATCTCTGTAATCCCTGTTTTGGGGCACACCTAAGATCGAAAATAGCAGTCTTCCCATCTCAAAAAGTCATCAAAATATTGGGAGCCGCCAGTATCCTTAGAGGAAAAATCTCCCATGGACCCATGAGGCCACAGCTACATTCTGAGGTCACCCTAGACACACAATCCAGATATAAAAGCCTGTGCTTCCACCTTCGGGTCATTCCAGTTACTGTTCCTGACGAGTAGCCTTCCAGGTCTACACATTGCCCTGCGATAACCTAGCCACTAAACCTAACCCGAGTTTGTGTTTGCAGACTTCCCTCCCAGAACCATGGCTCACATGCCCTCCAGGGTGGAGTCTCTGGAGCCACACCACAGGACTGTGCTTGCCATCCCCATGGAAATTGTGCATGTCAGTTAACCAAACCCTCCAGAGTTGGTTGAAACATTCAAGGCCCCTGTGGCCACCCCAATATTGGATGTTACTCTGGACATAAGTGCGCAGTCTGAAACTCCCTGATCACCTACATCCTGGCAGACACCCAAGTCAACTTTCCTAAGTCTGAAGATTGAACCTCTCATGCCCCTGGGACTCATTGGAACCATAGATTAGGTTGTCGGGCATCTGTCTTCAGAGGCCTGTTCTTGAATAGGAACTTATAATATGGCATGTGGTCCCTGAGACACAAAACACTACATCTCCTGTCCCCAGAAGGTAACCGTGCTCTTCGACCTGTGTTAAACCCTCAGGGTAGGAGAATCTTGCAGGCACCTTAGTCACCAACACATTCTAAGATCTACCTGGTAAAAAAAACCAGCATTGTAACCCATCTTCAAGTGATTCCATGTCAACTCAAGACCTTGGTGCTTCGCCCCAGAAGCACCGTAAAGAACCTGCATGTTCCTCAGCTGCATTGGTCAATGGAGGTGTGCTTTCCAGGCATCCATGTGGAAGGGCTCTGCTACCCATACTTTTCACATGGGGGGCCCTGCAGAAAACATACCAGACTCTAACTGTCCAGTAGAAAAAACAACCTTGCTGTTTGGAGCATCTCACATGCATCAGCCTCTTGATGCCACTCCTCCATTCGGTCATCAGAGACACAAACTCCAGTGTGCGTAAACATCTGAAATCCACCTTTACTCAGGTGCTGGATATTTCATTTGTTGGCCACGATAGATACAAACTCTATCATGAGCAGACATCTGACCCTCGCCTGTACTCAGATGCTGGAGATCTCGAAAAAACCACTGCGCATTGGAACGGCCATGTTCTTGGCACTGAGATTAAGCATAGATTGTGTTTTCTGCCTTCTGTTCTCACACTCCTCGCCTTCAAGTCCCCCATATTGGGAATTTGGGAGCCACAATGCCTTCTGCCTGCCCACCAGAAAAAAGAGGTGCTCTATGGGTCTGCGTGAAACTCCATATCAGGTTCCACCAGCACAGCCCTCTATAGCACCACAATATCATAGGCCACCTTGTGAACTAATGCTTTGTCTGACACAGCTCGAGCCCCGACCTCCTGGTAGCCACCTAGATAGCGGGACTCATATCTGGCAGGTGTGACCTGCCTTGACCTGAGTCCTTCATCTCAAACCAACCTGGTTATTCACGTACCAGTCCCAGAACATAGCTCAAATTACTGTGCATGGGGGAATCTGAAGCACAAAAGAGTACTCCCCCTTCTTCATAGAAGGAAAATTAAATGTTGATATGGTGGTCCAACCCTCATATTGGGATCCAGGTGCATGGAACAAGAGCCAATGCCCACTCAGGATGGGCATCTGGGCAAAAACAGGCATTGTGACCCTTACCCTGAGACCCATTTCCAACAAGTCTCCATGGGAGCTGAACCAAAGCCCCACAGAGCCAGGCAGTCAAGCCTCTAGGCCCAAATACTAAGCCTTTGTAGGGTTATCCAGGCACAGGGACCTATAACCCATCTCTGGAATCCCTGTGTTGACGGGAACCGTGAAACAGTAAACCACGCTCTCTCCTTCCCAGTGAGACACCAAACTCTTGAGTGCTGGGCAGAATCCCCAGAGAGGTAGAATATTCCATGGACACATGAGGACACCCCACCATTCCAAGGCCATCCTAGACACAATCCAGACAGAAAAGCCTCTGCTCCTGCCTCCCAGCCACACGAATTTCAAATCCTGAGGAGCTGCCCTCAGCGTCTGCAGATCGGGGCTGCCATCACCTCCCTCCTAATTGATACACAATTTTGTGTCTGAAGACTTTGGTCCCAGAGCCCTTAACCACATTCCCTGCAGGATGGGGCTGACAGAACCACACTACATCACTGGGCCTGATCTCTGGATGAAATTCTGCCGTCTCAGTTGCACAAACCCTCCAGATTAGGAAAAGCCTGCAAGGCCCCTGAGCCCACCCCAATTTCATAGGCCACTCTGGAAAAAATGCACAGTCTGACACAGCCTGAGCATCTACCTCCAGGAAGACTCACAGGTCAAAGTCCCTAAGTCCGAAGGTTGAGGATGACATGCCCCTACAACCTCATAAGAACCCTAGCCTAGATATTCAGGCCTCTGTGCCCAGAGGCCTGGTCTTGAAATCCAACATATGATCCGACATGTGGTCCCTGAGCCATACAAGAGAACCCCTCCTGTCCCGAGAAGGGAACCTGGCTCCTGGGAACTGGGTCTAACCCTCAGGTAGGAGAATCCTGCATGGCCACAGACCCACAACCACATTCTTTTTTTTTATATAGATTTTATTTATTTATTTGACAGAGAGAGATCACAAGTAGGCATAGAGGAAGGCAGAGAGAGAGAGAGGAAGAAGCAGGCTCCCTGCTGAGCAGAGAGCCCGATGCGGGACTCAATCCCAGGACCCTGAGATCATGACCTGAGCCGAAGGCAGCGGCTTAGCCCATTGAGCCACCCAGGCACCCTCACCACCACATTCTAAGGTCTCCCTGGACACCAAGCAGAATTGTGACTCATTAGACTGAGAACATCCGTCAACTTAGATCACTTGGAAATTTGAACAAAAACCAGCAGATCAAGCCTGCAATGTTCCTCAGCTGTAATGGTCATGCAAGGAAGACTTCCCAGGTCCCCATTCAGAGACCTCTGCTGTCGAATCTTTCTATATGGGGGACCCTGGAGCCTTGTAAGCGGACTTCCCCTGTCCCACAGTAGGACACCTTGCTGTTTGGAGCAGCTCACAAGGTCCTGCTTGGGAAAATCTCCAAGAATTATTGAGGCCACCCCACAATTCGTTGACCATCATGGATGCAAACCCAGCGTGAGCAGACATCTGACCCTCGCCCATACTCAGGTGCTGGAAATCTCGAAACAACCACTGCACAATGGAATGGTCCTGTGGTCGGGACTGAGCTTATCCGTGGCTTGTGTTTTCAGACTTCTGTCTTCACACTCCTCGCCTACAAGCCCTCCATATTGGGAATTCTGAAGCCACAGTGCAGCTTTCTGCCTGCCCACCAGAAAGAAGTGCCCTATGGGTCTTCGCAGAAACCCACATGAGGATCCTCCTGCACGGCCCTCAATGGCACCCCAATATAATAGACCGACCTCTGCATAAATTGTCTATCTGACACCGCCTGATCCCCGACCTCCTGTCAGCCACCCAGATAGTGGGCCCCATATCCTCCAGGTGGGTCCAACCTTGGCCCGAGGCCATCATCTTGAAGCAATCTGGATATTCAGGTACCTGTCCCAGACTTAGCTCAAATTCCTGCCCATAGGGGACTCGGAAGCACAAAAGAGTGCTCCTCCTTCCCCATGGCCAGAAAACTGAATGTTGAGATGGCTGTACAACGCTGAGTGTGAACCAGGTGCATGGTCCATGAGACCATGCCTACACAGGATGGGCAGCTGGGCACAAACAGGCATTGTGACCCTCAGAATGAGACCCCTTTCCAAAGATCCCCCTTGGGATCTGGACCAGGAACCCAAATCGAAGCTTTGGTTAAGTTTTCCCAGTGTCTGGACTCAGAACCCATCTCTGGAATCCCTGTTTGGACAGGATCCCAGAGATGGAATACAGTCTTTTCCTCTTCCCCAGAAAGAAATCAAACTCTTGGGTGCCAAGCAGAATCACCAGAGTGGAAGAATATCCCATGGACACATGAGGTCACCCCTCCATTTAGTGGCAATCCTAGACACAAAATCCAGACAGAAAAGCCTGTGCTCCTCCCTCCCAGCCACCTGAATTTCAAATTCTGAGGAGCTTCCCTCAGGTTCTTCAGATTCGGACTGCCATCACCTCACTCCTATCTCTTATCCGAGGTTGTGTCTAAAGTCTTTGGTCCCAAAGTCCTGACACACATGACCTCCAGGATGGGGCCTCGAGAAACACATGACATCACTGGCCCTGCTCTCCTGAGGAAACCCTGCCCATCTCAGTTTCCCAAAATGTCCAGATTAGGAGAAAACTGCAAGGCCCCTGACTGCACCCCAATATCATAGGCCACTCTGGAAAAAGTGCACAGCCTGACACAGCCTCAGCACCTACCTCCAGGATGACATGCAGGCCAATGGCACTTAGTCCGAAGATTGAAACTTCCATGGCCCTAAAACCTCATCAGAACCCTAGCTTATGTTTTGAGGTCTCTCTTCCTAGAGGTCTGTTCTGGAAATTCAAGCATATGGTCCAACCTGTGGTCCGTGAGCCATACAAGAGCACACCTCCTGTCCCAAGAAGGAAACCTGGCTCCTGGGTACTGGGTCTAATCCTAAGGATAGGGAATCCTCAATGGTCAGAGAGCCGCCACCACATTCTAAGGTCTCCCTGGACACCAAGCAGCATTGGGACCTGTTAGACTGAGAACTTTCATCAACGCAAATCACTTGGAACTTGGAATCAGTGTCATTGGTTCAAGCTTACCCTGTTCCTCAGCTGCAATGGTAACACGAGATTGGCTTCCCAGGCCTCCATTCAGAGAGCATTGCTATCGAATCTTCCATATGGGGGACCCTGGAGCCCTGTAAGAAGACTTCTGCTGCCCCTTAGTAGGACACCTTTGATGTTTGGAGCAGCTCACAAGCTCCAGCTTGGAAAAACCTCCAAGAATTCTTGAGGCCTCCCCACCATTTGTTGGCCATCATGGATACAAACTCCAGCGTGAGCAGACATCTTCCCCTCGCCCAGGTGCTGAAGATCTCGAAACAACTGCTGTACATTGGAATAGACATGTGCTCGGCACTGAGCGTAACCGTAGCTTATGTTTTCATACTTCTGTCCTCACACTCCTCGCCTGCAAACCCTCCAACTTGGATATTCTGGAGCCGTAATGCAGCCATCTGCCTGCTCACCAGATAGAAGAAGTGAAGAAAGGGTCTGTGCAAAAATCCCCCATGAGGATCCAGTTGCACAGCTCTCAAAAGCACCCCAATATCATAGGCCGTACTCTCCACGAATGTTCTGTCTGACACAGCTCGAGCCCGAGCTCCTGACAGCCACCCAGAAAGCAGGCCTCATTTTCTGCAGGTGGGTCCTGCCTTGGCCGGAGGACCTCATCTCAAAGTGAACTGGGTATTCAGGCACCTGTCCCAGAACTTAGCTCAAATTCCTGCCCATGGGGGAACCTGAAGCATAAAAAAGTACACCTCCTTCCCCATGGCAGGAAAACTGAATGTTGAGATGGCAGTCCAACCCTCAGAGTGGGAGACAAGTGCATAGCCCATGAGGTCACACCCACTCAGCATGGGCATCTGGGCAAAAACAGGCATTGTGACCCTCAGAATGACACCCATTTCCAACAAGAACACTCGGGAGCTGTACCAGGAAAACATAGAGCAGGACCCTAGGCCCAAATCCTAAGCCTTGTTGCGGTGATCCAGGCTCCAGAACCCAGGACCCATCTCTGGAATGGCTGTTTGGACGGGATCCCTGACTCAGAAAACTGCGCTCCTCCCATCCCCCGGAAATACACCAAACTCTTGGGTGCCGAGCAGAATTCCCAGAGAGGTAGAATCTCACATGGACCCATGAGGCCACCCCTCCATTTCGTGGCCTTCATAGACAAACAAGTCAGACAGAAAAGACTGTGCTCCTGCCTCACAGCCGTCCGAATTTCATATCTGGAGATGCTTCGCTCAGGGTCTGCAGATTGGGTCTGCCATCACCTCGAGCTTAACTCTTACCCGAGTTTGTGTCTGAAGACTTTGGACCCAGAGTCCTGACCCATATGCCCTCCAGGATGGGGCCTCCAGGAACACACAACAGCACTGGGCCAGCTCTCCCAAGGAATGTCAGCCTGTCTCAGTTTCCCAACCCACCAGATTAAGAGAAAATTGCAAGGCCCCTAATACCACCCCAATTCCATAGGAAGCTCCAGAAAAAATGCATAGTCTGACACAGCCTCAGAATATACCTCCAGGAAGACACCCAGGTCAATGGGAAGGGATGAAATGGCCTAACCCATGGCAGGTTCGATGTGCTGGGTGTGAAGCCAACTGTCTCAATGTCTCTCACAAGGTCTGGGCTCAGGCTATGTAAGACAGAGCATAGTGTTTAGGGTAGCCTATACAATTGGGGTGTTGCCGAGGGCTGAGCAGGTTGATTTTCATTTGGGGTTTCTGAGCAATGCCATAGACAATGTTTTTCTTTGGGGGGCAGGCAGAGTGCTTCGTTCTGGAACCAGAATTCCCAATCATGAGGGCTTTTGGGCCAGGAGTGCTAGGGTAGAGTCTGAAAACAAAAGATAGGGTGAGGTTGGGAGCAGGCACACTCTGCAAAGGCTGAAAGGATATCTCATGCATCTGAAGTCAGGCTGAGGATCAGACGTTGGCTGAGGTTGGATTGTGCCCTTTATGGCACCTTCATGAAGCAGGTGCCTCATGAGGCCAACGAAATTTTCCCACGCTGAGTTTGGAGGTTGCCACAAACCACAAGGATTCCTTCTGCGAGACAGTCGAGACCTGTTGAGTGGCTCCAGTACATACCATACGGAAGGACTTAAGAGGAGGGTTCAAAGGATGGATCCCTGAACAGCATGCCTCGCATTCCCTTTGGCCATTAACGACAAGATATGTTTGATCTGCTGGCTCTGGGGCAAGCTAACCAGCGGGCTGAGTTGAAATGGCCTCTCCTGAGGATGCGTCATAATGTGGGTTTCTGTCCATGGAGACCTTGGAATGTGATGGTTGTACTGTGGCCCTGCGGAATTCTCCGACCAGAAGGGTTTGATACAGATCCAGTAAGAAAGCACTCCATGTGGAGACGAGAGAGGTTTGGTTTGGAGCCTCAGAAAAACCTAATATGCTGGTATACGAAACCAGTCCTCTGAGGACAGACACATGAAAACTAAAGCTAAGGTTCATATTAGGGCCTAAGGGCCTGTCCATTTTAATCTTCTGTCTCTGGGGACACTGTCTGAGAGTCTAAGTGGTGATAATGGCTCAGCTGGTGTCAGAGTGCCCCTTTTAGTCCAGGGCAGCCTACACTATCAGGATGGCCTCAGGGGCCTTGGAGCTTTTCCCTAACGTGTAGGGTTGTGGTCAATGGATTGGGCACACTTTCCTTGGAGAGGGCAGGCACAATCTTTCGCTGTGGCTCCAAATGCCCTAGCCTGGAGGGTGTGTGGGTCCAGGCTGTGGGCACAGAAGTCTGAAAACACAAACTCAGCTTATGAGTGGCGCCGAGGGTATGGCAGGCCGGATGTACAGATAGAGAGTGAGCTCCTTGGCTTGTGAATCAAGGGCGAGATTCCTTCAGGCTTTTGTCTCTGGATGCGTCCAGGATAGCCGTAGATTGTAGGGGGTGGCCTCAGTGACTGTGGACAAGTATCCCTCTCTGGGGATTTGTCCCAGCTAACAGGAGTTTGGGGTCATTTTGGGGGAAGGGTGGAGTCCTGTTGTCTGGCTCATGTGTCTCTCCAAGAAAGTGATTCCAGAGCAGAGCCCCAGGAACGGGGGGGAGACTGGAAAACTCAAACACTGGTGAGAATTGGGTGTATAGGGGCTTGGCACGCCCCATATGCGGGCTCTTGGTCAAGGCCCTGACAGGCCTTTCTTTGATATTGGGCTCATGCTGAGGGTCACAGAGTGAATTTGTGCCCAAGGCAGCACTCAAGTTTGGGCGTGGTTTCAGGGGAAATGAAGGTTTCTCCCACCCTGAAGGTGTGACTCCATGCCAAGAGCAAGCCTTACAGCCATGGGGAAGAAGGAGTTCTGATTTGTGATTCAGATGCCCAACAGTGTGGGGAATTGATATAATATCTGGGTTTAGATATCTGAAAACCAAGGTTAGGAAGAGATAACGGCATAAGACCATGGCGTGTCAGAAGTGCTAGGTGTGTGGCCAGCTGTCTCCTTGCCTGTCTGGACGTCTGGCATCAGGCTGTGAAAGGCAGAGCATTAGTGCCCAGAGCAGCCTATCAAATCTGAGTGCCGTCGAGGCAAGAGCAGGTTGATCCTCATCTGGGTTTTATGGAGAGCCCCACAAGTAAACGTTTTCTACCAGTGGGCAGTCACTGGGCTGGCTTGTGGTTCTGCAATTCCTACTCTGGAGGGATTGTTTGCCAGGAGTGTGAGGAAGGAAGTCTGAAAACACAAGCTAGCGTGAGGTTTGGGACCGAGGGCAAGGCAGGCCACTCTGCAGAGGCTGAATCAAGATCTCCTGCATTGCGGTCATGTCTACTATGAGACGTGCTTCAAGCTAGAGTTTTTGTCCATGATGGCCTCTCCCTGAAGGATATCGGGGGCTTCATGAGGCCCTGCAGGTTTGCCGTTTTCTCCTACACTGAAGGTTTGACTCACAGCCAGCAGCAAGGTTTCTTGCCATGGGGAAGGAGGGGTTCTGACTTGTGCATCAGGTTCCCCCTGTGCAGGGATTGGAGATAAGGTCTAGGTTCAGATGACTGAAAACCCAGGTTGGCAATGGATGGTGGCCTAAGGCAGTGGCGGCTCCAATGTGCTGGGTGTGCAGCCAGCTGTGTCGGGGTCTGTTGGAAGGTCTGGGCTCAGGCTATTTGCGAAAGAGCATCAGTGTTTAAGGTAGCCTATGCAATTGGGGTGTTGCCGAGGGCCAAGCAGTTTGATCCTCATTTGGGGTTTCTGGCAGCACCATAGACAATGTTTTTCTCCTGGGAGGCAGGCAGAGTGCTTCAGTGTGGCCCCGGAATTCCCAGTAGGGAGGGTTTGTGGGCAAGGAGTGTGAGGACGGAAGTCTGAAAACACAAGCTAGGGTGAGGATTCGAGCCAAGGGCAGAGCAGGTCCACTCTGCAGAGGCTGAATCAAAATCTCCTGCATCTGAAGTCAGGCTGAGGATCAGACGTTGGCTGAGGCTGGAGTATGTGTCCATGATGGCACCTTCATGAAGCGGGGGCCTCATGAGGCCAAGGAAGTTTTCCCACGCTGAGTTTGGAGGTTGCCCCAAACCACAAGGTTTCCTTCTGCGGGACATTCGAGTCCTGTTGCTTGGCTCCAGGACATACCATATGGAAGGACTGGAGAGCAGTGTTCGAAGGATGGATCCCTGTACAGCATTCCTCGCATTCCAATTGGCCATTAGCGACAAGATATGTTTGATCTGCTGCCTCTGGGGCACGCTACCCAGGGGGCTGAGTTGAAATGGCCTCTCCTGAGGATGCGTCATAATGTGCGTTTGGGTCCATGGAGACCTTGGAATGTGCTGGTTGTTCGGTGGCCCTTCGGAACTCTCCTACCTGAAGGGTTTGATACATCCCCAGTAAGAAAGCTGCCCATGTGGAGACGAGAGATGCTTGGTTTGGTGCCTCAGAAAAGCCCCATGTGCTGGTCTACGAAAACAGTCCTCTGAGAACGGACACATGGAAACAAAGCTAAGGTTCAGATTAGGGCCTGGGGGCCTGTCCATTTCAACCTTCTGTCTCTGGGGACACTGTCTGAGAATCTAAGTGGAGATAGTTGCTCTGCTGGTGTCAGAGAGCCCCTCTTAGTCCAGGGTGGCCTACCTATTGATGGCCTCAGGGGCCTTGGAGCTTTTCCCTAAACTGTAGGGTTGTGGTCAATGGATTGGACACACTTTCCTTAGAGAGGGCCGGCACAATCTTTCGCTGTGGCTTCAGAGGCCCTAGCCTGGAGGATGTGTGGGTCCATGCTGTGGGCACAGAAGTCTTAAAACACAAAGTCAGCTTATGAGTGGCGCCTTGGGTATGACAGGCCGGATGTACAGCCCGAGAGGGAGCTCCTGGGCCTCTGAAACAAGGGCGAGTGGAAGGCGTTCCTTCAGGATTTTGTCTCTGGATGTTGTGTCCGGGATAGCCGTGGATTGGAGCGGTGGCCTCAGGGACTGTGGACGAGTATCCCTCTCTGGGGATTTGTCCCAGCTCCCAAGAGTTTGGGGTCATTTTGTGGTAAGGGTGGAGTCGTGTTGTCTGGCTCATGGGTCTCTCCAAGAAAGGGATTCAAGAGCAAAGCCCCAGGTACGGGCAGGGCGACTGGAAAACTCAAACACTGGTGAGGATTGGGTGCATAGGGGCTTGGCAAGCCCCATATGCGGGCTCTTGGTCCAGGTCCTGACAGGCCTTTCTTTGACATGGGGCTCATGCTGAGGGTCACAGTGTGAATTTGTGCCCAAGCAGCACTCAAGTTTGGGCGTGGCATCAGGGGCCATGAAGGTTTCTCCCACCCTGAAGGTGTGACTCCATGCCAAGAGCAAGCTTGACAGCCATGGGGAAGGAGGAGTTCTGTTTTGTGCTTGCTATACCCAGCTGTGTGGTGAATTGATATAATGTCTGGGTTCAGATATCTGAAAACCAAGGTTAGGAAGAGGTGACGGCATAAGACCATGGCGTGTCCAAAGTGCTGGGTGTGCGGCCAGCTGTCTCCTTGTCTCTCTGGACGTCTGGCTTCAGGCTGTGTCAGACAGAGCATGAGTGCCCAGAGCAGCCTATCCAGTTCGGGTAGCGTCGAGGCCCGAGCAGGTTGATCCTCATCTGGGTTTTCTGGAGAGCCCCACAGGGAAACGTTTTTCCTCCGTTGGGCAGACACTGGGCTGGGTTTTGGTTCTGGAGTTCCTGGTCCGGAGGTCTTGTTTGCCAGGAGTGTGAGGAAGGAAGTCTGAAAACACAAGCTAGCGTGAGGTTTGGGACCGAGGGCACGGCAGGGCCACTCTGCAGAGGCTGAATCGAGATCTCCTGCACTGAGGTCATGTCAACTATGAGACGTGCCTCAGGCTAGAGTTTTTGTCCAGCATGGCCTCTTCCTGAAGGGTGTGGGGGCTTCATGAAGCCAGGGAGGTTTGCCTACGATGGGATTTGTGAACTACTCCAAAACTCAAGCTTTCCTTCTGCACGACAGTCGAGTCCTATTGGATGGTTCCAGGAGGCCCCATATGGAAAGACTCGAGAGCAGGTGTCTAAGCATGGATGCCTGGGAACGCCACCTCATATTCCCACTCTTTAGGCAGGACAAGGCAGGCTCAATCTGCAGGCTCCTGGGTGAGCTACCCAGTGGGGAGAGTTGAAATGGACTCTCCTGAAGATGAGTCCTACTGGGGCTTGGTGGCCTGGGAGACCTTGGAATGTGGAGGTGGCTCAGGGACTCTGCAGGGTTTTCCAAACTGAGGTGTTTGACACAGCTCCAACAGGGAAGCTTCCCATATGGAGACGAGAGGAGTTCTGTTCAGTGCCTCAGGAAAGCCCCATATCCTGTTCTTCGAACCAAAGCCTCTGAGGAGTAACACCTGGAACCCAAAGCAAGAGTTGAGATTACGGCCTAAGGGCCTTTCCGGCTCAACCTTCTATCTCTGTTGACATCTGTGTGCATGCCTTCGTGGAGGTAGCTGCTCAGCTTGTGTCCGAATGCCCCTGTGTGTCCAGGGAGCCTCCCAGTAGTGGGATGTCCTCGGGGGCCTTGAGGTTTCTCATATTCTGGAGGTGTGTGTCCAAAGGAATGGACACAGTTTCCCAGGAGAGAGCAGGCACGGTCCTGTGGTATGGCTCCAGAGGACCCAGCCTAGAGGCTGTGTTTGCCAGGGCTGTGGGGACAGATGTCTGAAAAAGCAAACTTGGCTCAGCTAGTGGCCAAGGTAATGGCAGGACTGATCTCCAGTCCGTGAGGGGAGATCCTCTGGATATCAAAGGAGGGCAAGTGGGAGGCAGTCACTCAGGATTTTGTCTCTGGGTGTTGCGTTCACAGTGTCCGGTCAGGGTAGGGGTTGTCTCAGAAGCCGAGGAAGAGCCTTCCTCTCGGGGGATTGTCCAAGCTCCCAAGTGTTTGGGTTCATTCTGTGGGAAGGGAAGTGTACTGTTTTCTGCCACAGGGGACCCCCCAGGAGAGGGACTCTAGACCACAGCAGTGGGTTCCCTCAACTGGAATACACACCATCTAGTTAGTCCTGGGTGCCTATGGGCATGGCAAGCCACATATGCGGGCTCTTGGTCCAGTCACTGAGAGGCGTTACTTGAATAAGGTACTCACGCTGAGGGTCACAATGTGTGTTTGTGCCCAAGGCGGCCCTAACGCTTGGGCGTTGCCTCATGGGCCATGTCGTTTTTCCTACACTGAAGGTTTGACTCACTGCCAGCAGCAAGTTTTCTTGCCATGGGGAAGGAGGGGTTCTGATTTGTGCATCAGGTTCCCCCCTGTGCAGGGATTGGAGATAAGGTCTAGGATCCGATGACTGAAAACCCAGGTTGGGAATGGATGGTGGCCTAAGGCAGTGGCGGGTCCAATGTCGTAGGAGTGCAGCCAGCTGTGTCGGTGTCTATTGGAAGGTCTGGGCTCACGCTATTTTCGACAGAGCATCAGTGTTTAAGGTAGCCTATGCAATTGGGGTGTTGCCGAGGGCCAAGCAGTTTGATCCTCATTTGGGGTTTCTGGGCAGCACCATAGACAATGTTTTTCTCCTGGGAGGCAGGCAGAGTGCTTCAGTGTGGCCCCGGAATTCCCAGTAGGGAGGGTTTGTGGGCAAGGAGTGTGAGGACGGAAGTCTGAAAACACAAGCTAGGGTGAGGATTGGAGCCAAGGGCAGAGCAGGTCCACTCTGCAGAGGCTGAATCAAAATCTCCTGCATCTGAAGTCAGGCTGAGGATCAGACGTTGGCTGAGGCTGGAGTATGTGTCCATGATGGCACCTTCATGAAGCGGGGGCCTCATGAGGCCAAGGAAGTTTTCCCACGCTGAGTTTGGAGGTTGCCCCAAACCACAAGGTTTCCTTCTGCGGGACATTCGAGTCCTGTTGCTTGGCTCCAGGACATACCATATGGAAGGACTGGAGAGCAGGGTTCGAAGGATGGATCCCTGTACAGCATTCCTCGCATTCCAATTGGCCATTAGCGACAAGATATGTTTGATCTGCTGCCTCTGGGGCACGCTACCCAGGGGGCTGAGTTGAAATGGCCTCTCCTGAGGATGCGTCATAATGTGCGTTTGGGTCCATGGAGACCTTGGAATGTGCTGGTTGTTCGGTGGCCCTTCGGAACTCTCCTACCTGAAGGGTTTGATATATCCCCAGTAAGAAAGCTGCCCATGTGGAGACGAGAGATGCTTGGTTTGGTGCCTCAGAAAAGCCCCATGTGCTGGTCTACGAAAACAGTCCTCTGAGAACGGACACATGGAAACAAAGCTAAGGTTCAGATTAGGGCCTGGGGGCCTGTCCATTTCAACCTTCTGTCTCTGGGGACACTGTCTGAGAATCTAAGTGGAGATAGTTGCTCTGCTGGTGTCAGAGAGCCCCTCTTAGTCCAGGGTGGCCTACCTATTGAGGGCCGGCACAATCTTTCACTGTGGCTTCAGAGGCCCTAGCCTGGAGGTTGTGTGGGTCCATGCTGTGGGCACAGAAGTCTTAAAACACAAAGTCAGCTTATGAGTGGCGCCTAGGGTATGACAGGCCGGATGTACAGCCCGAGAGGGAGCTCCTGGGCCTCTAAAACATGGGCGAGTGGAACGCGTTCCTTCAGGCTTTTGTCTCTGGATGTTGTGTCCGGGATAGCCGTGGATTGGCGCGGTGGCCTTAGGGACTGCGGACGAGTATCCCTCTCTGGGGATTTGTCCCAGCTCCCAAGAGTTTGGGGTCATTTTGTGGTAAGGGTGGAGTCGTGTTGTCTGGCTCATGGGTCTCTCCAAGAAAGGGATTCAAGAGCAAGCCCCAGGTACGGGCAGGGCGACTGGAAAACTCAAACACTGGTGAGGATTGGGTGCATAGGGTCTTGGCAAGCCGCATATGCGGGCGCTTGGTCCAGGCCCTGACAGGCCTTTCTTTGACATGGGGCTCATGCTGAGGGTCACAGTGTGAATTTGTGCCCAAGCAGCACTCAAGTTTGGGCGTGGCATCAGGGGCCATGAAGGTTTCTCCCACCCTGAAGGTGTAACTCCATGCCAAGAGCAAGCTTGACAGCCATGGGGAAGGAGGAGTTCTGTTTTGTGCTTGCTATACCCAGCTGTGTGGAGAATTGATATAATGTCTAGGTTCAGATATCTGAAAACCAAGGTTAGGAAGAGGTGACGGCATAAGACCATGGCGTGTCCAAAGTGCTGGGTGTGCGGCCAGCTGTCTCCTTGTCTCTCTGGACGTCTGGCTTCAGGCTGTGTCAGACAGAGCAGGAGTGCCCAGAGCAGCATATCCAGTTCGGGGACCGTCGAGGCCCGAGCAGGTTGATCCTCATCTGGGTTTTCTGGAGAGCCCCACAGGGAAACGTTTTTCTTCCGTTGGGCAGACACTGGGCTGGGTTTGGGTTCTGGAGTTCCTGGTCCGGAGGTCTTGTTTGCCAGGAGTGTGAGGAAGGAAGTCTGAAAACACAAGCTAGCGTGAGGTTTGGGACCGAGGGCACGGCAGGGCCACTCTGCAGAGGCTGAATCGAGATCTCCTGCACTGAGGTCATGTCAACTATGAGACGTGCCTCAGGCTAGAGTTTTTGTCCAGCATGGCCTCTTCCTGAAGGGTGAGGGCTTCATTAGGCCAGGGAGGTTTGCCTACGATGGGATTTGTGAACTACTCCAAACCTCAAGGTTTCCTTCTGCACGACAGTCGAGTCCTATTGGATGGTTCCAGGAGGCCCCATACGGAAAGACTCGAGAGCAGGTGTCTAAGCATGGATGCCTGGGAACGCCACCTCATATTCCCACTCTTTAGTCAGGACAAGGCAGGCTCAATCTGCAGGCTCCTGGGTGGGCTACCCAGAGGGGAGAGTTGAAATGGACACTCCTGAAGATGAGTCCTACTGTGGCTTGGTGGCCTGGGAGACCTTGGAATGTGGAGGTGGCTCAGTGACTCTGCAGGGTTTTCCAAACTGAGGTGTTTGACACAGCTCCAACAGGGAAGCTTCCCATGTGGAGACGAGAGGAGTTCTGTTCAGTGCCTCAGGAAAGCCCCATATCCTGTTCTTCGAACCAAAGCCTCTGAGGAGTAACACCTGGAACCCAAAGCAAGAGTTGAGATTACGGCCTAAGGGCCTGTCCGGCTCAACCTTCTATATCTGTTGACATCTGTGTGCATGCCTTCGTGGAGGTAGCTGCTCAGCTTGTGTCTGAATGCCCCTGTGTGTCCAGGGAGCCTCCCAGTAGTGGGATGTCCTCGGGGGCCTTGAGGTATCTCATATTCTGGAGGTGTGTGTCCAAAGGAATGGACACAGTTTCCCAGGAGAGAGCAGGCACGGTCCTGTGGTATGGCTCCAGAGGACCCATCCTAGAGGCTGTGTTTGCCAGGGCTGTGGGGACAGATGTCTGAAAAAGCAAACTTGGCTCAGCTAGTGGCCAAGGTAATGGCAGGACTGATCTCCAGTCCGTGAGGGGAGATCCTCTGGATATCAAAGGAGGGCAAGTGGGAGGCAGTCACTCAGGATTTTGTCTCTGGGTGTTGCGTTCACAGTGTCCGGTCAGGGTAGGGGTTGTCTCAGAGGCCGAGGAAGAGCCTTCCTCTCGGGGGATTGTCCAAGCTCCCAAGTGTTTGGGTTCATTCTGTGGGAAGGGAAGTGTATTGTTTTCTGCCACAGGGGACCCCCCAGGAGAGGGACTCTAGACCACCGCAGTGGGTTCCCTCAACTGGAATACACACCATCTAGTTAGTCCTGGGTGCCTATGGGCATGGCAAGCCACATATGCGGGCTCTTGGTCCAGTCACTGAGAGGCGTTACTTGAATAAGGTACTCACGCTGAGGGTCACAATGTGTGTTTGTGCCCAAGGCGGCCCTAACGCTTGGGCGTTGCCTCATGGGCCATGTCGTTTTTCCTACACTGAAGGTTTGACTCACTGCCAGCAGCAAGTTTTCTTGCCATGGGGAAGGAGGGGTTCTGATTTGTGCATCAGGTTCCCCCCTGTGCAGGGATTGGAGATAAGGTCTAGGATCCGATGACTGAAAACCCAGGTTGGGAATGGATGGTGGCCTAAGGCAGTGGCGGGTCCAATGTCGTAGGAGTGCAGCCAGCTGTGTCGGTGTCTATTGGAAGGTCTGGGCTCACGCTATTTTCGACAGAGCATCAGTGTTTAAGGTAGCCTATGCAATTGGGGTGTTGCCGAGGGCCAAGCAGTTTGATCCTCATTTGGGGTTTCTGGGCAGCACCATAGACAATGTTTTTCTCCTGGGAGGCAGGCAGAGTGCTTCAGTGTGGCCCCGGAATTCCCAGTAGGGAGGGTTTGTGGGCAAGGAGTGTGAGGACGGAAGTCTGAAAACACAAGCTAGGGTGAGGTTTGGAGCCAAGGGCAGAGCAGGTCCACTCTGCAGAGGCTGAATCAAAATCTCCTGCATCTGAAGTCAGGCTGAGGATCAGACGTTGGCTGAGGCTGGAGTATGTGTGCATGATGGCACCTTCATGAAGCGGGGGCCTCATGAGGCCAAGGAAGTTTTCCCACGCTGAGTTTGGAGGTTGCCCCAAACCACAAGGTTTCCTTCTGCGGGACATTCGAGTCCTGTTGCTTGGCTCCAGGACATACCATATGGAAGGACTGGAGAGCAGGGTTCGAAGGATGGATCCCTGTACAGCATTCCTCGCATTCCAATTGGCCATTAGCGACAAGATATGTTTGATCTGCTGCCTCTGGGGCACGCTACCCAGGGGGCTGAGTTGAAATGGCCTCTCCTGAGGATGCGTCATAATGTGCGTTTGGGTCCATGGAGACCTTGGAATGTGCTGGTTGTTCGGTGGCCCTTCGGAACTCTCCTACCTGAGGGTTTGATACATCCCCAGTAAGAAAGCTGCCCATGTGGAGACGAGAGATGCTTGGTTTGGTGCCTCAGAAAAGCCCCATGTGCTGGTCTACGAAAACAGTCCTCTGAGAACGGACACATGGAAACAAAGCTAAGGTTCAGATTAGGGCCTGGGGGCCTGTCCATTTCAACCTTCTGTCTCTGGGGACACTGTCTGAGAGTCTAAGTGGAGATAGTTGCTCTGCTGGTGTCAGAGAGCCCCTCTTAGTCCAGGGTGGCCTACCTATTGATGGCCTCAGGGGCCTTGGAGCTTTTCCCTAAACTGTAGGGTTGTGGTCAATGGATTGGACACACTTTCCTTAGAGAGGGCCGGCACAATCTTTCGCTGTGGCTTCAGAGGCCCTAGCCTGGAGGATGTGTGGGTCCATGCTGTGGGCACAGAAGTCTTAAAACACAAAGTCAGCTTATGAGTGGCGCCTAGGGTATGACAGGCCGGATGTACAGCCCGAGAGGGAGCTCCTGGGCCTCTGAAACAAGGGCGAGTGGAAGGCGTTCCTTCAGGCTTTTGTCTCTGGATGTTGTGTCCGGGATAGCCGTGGATTGGAGCGGTGGCCTTAGGGACTGTGGACGAGTATCCCTCTCTGGGGTTTTGTCCCAGCTCCCAAGAGTTTGGGGTCATTTTGTGGGAAGGATGGAGTCGTGTTGTCTGGCTCATGGGTCTCTCCAAGAAAGGGATTCAAGAGCAAAGCCCCAGGTACAACAGGGCGACTGGAAAACTCAAACACTGGTGAGGATTGGGTTCATAGGGTCTTGGCAAGCCCCATATGCGGGCTCTTGGTCCAGGCCCTGACAGGCCTTTCTTTGACATGGGGCTCATGCTGAGGGTCACAGTGTGAATTTGTGCCCAAGCAGCACTCAAGTTTGGGCGTGGCATCAGGGGCCATGAAGGTTTCTCCCACCCTGAAGGTGTGACTCCATGCCAAGAGCAAGCTTGACAGCCATGGGGAAGGAGGAGTTCTGCTTTGTGCTTGCTACTCCCAGCTGTGTGGAGAATTGATATAATGTCTAGGTTCAGATATCTGAAAACCAAGGTTAGGAAGAGGTGACGGCATAAGACCATGGCGTGTCCAAAGTGCTGGGTGTGCGGCCAGCTGTCTCCTTGTCTCTCTGGACGTCTGGCTTCAGGTTGTGTCAGACAGAGCATGAGTGCCCAGAGCAGCATATTCAGTTCGGGGACCGTCGAGGCCCGAGCAGGTTGATCCTCATCTGGGTTTTCTGGAGAGCCCCACAGGGAAACGTTTTTCTTCCGTTGGGCAGACACTGGGCTGGGTTTGGTTTCTGGAGTTCCTGGTCCGGAGGTCTTGTTTGCCAGGAGTGTGAGGAAGGAAGTCTGAAAACACAAGCTAGCGTGAGGTTTGGGACCGAGGGCACGGCAGGGCCACTCTGCAGAGGCTGAATCGAGATCTCCTGCACTGAGGTCATGTCAACTATGAGACGTGCCTCAGGCTAGAGTTTTTGTCCAGCATGGCCTCTTCCTGAAGGGTGAGGGCTTCATTAGGCCAGGGAGGTTTGCCTACGATGGGATTTGTGAACTACTCCAAACCTCAAGGTTTCCTTCTGCACGACAGTCGAGTCCTATTGGATGGTTCCAGGAGGCCCCATACGGAAAGACTCGAGAGCAGGTGTCTAAGCATGGATGCCTGGGAACGCCACCTCATATTCCCACTCTTTAGTCAGGACAAGGCAGGCTCAATCTGCAGGCTCCTGGGTGGGCTACCCAGAGGGGAGAGTTGAAATGGACTCTCCTGAAGATGAGTCCTACTGTGGCTTGGTGGCCTGGGAGACCTTGGAATGTGGAGGTGGCTCAGGGACTCTGCAGGGTTTTCCAAACTGAGGTGTTTGACACAGCTCCAACAGGGAAGCTTCCCATGTGGAGACGAGAGGAGTTCTGTTCAGTGCCTCAGGAAAGCCCCATATCCTGTTCTTCGAACCAAAGCCTCTGAGGAGTAACACCTGGAACCCAAAGCAAGAGTTGAGATTACGGCCTCAGGGCCTGTCCGGCTCAACCTTCTATCTCTGTTGACATCTGTGTGCATGCCTTCGTGGAGGTAGCAGCTCAGCTTGTGTCCGAATGCCCCTGTGTGTCCAGGGAGCCTCCCAGTAGTGGGATGTCCTCGGGGGCCTTGATGTTTCTCATATTCTGGAGGTGTGTGTCCAAAGGAATGGACACAGTTTCCCAGGAGAGAGCAGGCACGGTCCTGTGGTATGGCTCCAGAGGACCCAGCCTAGAGGCTGTGTTTGCCAGGGCTGTGGGGACAGATGTCTGAAAAAGCAAACTTGGCTCAGCTAGTGGCCAAGGTAATGGCAGGACTGATCTCCAGTCCGTGAGGGGAGATCCTCTGGATATCAAAGGAGGCAAGTGGGAGGCAGTCACTCAGGATTTTGTCTCTGGGTGTTGCGTTCACAGTGTCCGGTCAGGGTAGGGGTTGTCTCAGAGGCCGAGGAAGAGCCTTCCTCTCGGGGGATTGTCCAAGCTCCCAAGTGTTTGGGTTCATTCTGTGGGAAAGGAAGAGTACTGTTTTCTGCCACAGGGGACCCCCCAGGAGAGGGACTCTAGACCACAGCCGTGGGTTCCCTCAACTGGAATACACACCATCTAGTTAGTCCTGGGTGCCTATGGGCATGGCAAGCCACATATGCGGGCTCTTGGTCCAGTCACTGAGAGGCGTTACTTGAATAAGGTACTCACGCTGAGGGTCACAATGTGTGTTTGTGCCCAAGGCGGCCCTAACGCTTGGGCGTTGCCTCATTGGCCATGTCGTTTTTCCTACACTGAAGGTTTGACTCACTGCCAGTAGCAAGGTTTCTTGCCATGGGGTAGGAGGGGTTTTGACTTGTGTGCATCAGAGGGGTTCCCCCCTCTGCAGGGATGGGATATAAGGTCTAGGTTCCGATGACTGAAAACCCACGTTGGGAATAGATGGTGGCCTAAGGCAGTGGCGGGTCCAATGTGCTGGGTGTGCAGCCAGCTGTGTCGGGGTCTGTTGGAAGGTCTGGGCTCAGGCTATTTGCGACAGAGCATCAGTGTTTAAGGTAGCCTATGCAATTGGGGTTTTGCCTAGGGCCAAGCAGTTTGATCCTCATTTGGGGTTTCTGGGCAGCAACATAGACAATGTTTTTCTCCTGGGAGGCAGACAGAGTGCTTCATTGTGGACTCAGAATTCCCTGTAGGGAGGGTTTGTGGACTTGGTGTATGAGGACGGAAGTCTGAAAACACAAGCTAGGGTGAGGATTGGAGCCAGGGGCAGAGCAGGCCCACTCTGCAGAGGCTGAATCAAAATCTCCTGCATCAGAAGTCAGGCTGAGGATCAGACGTTGGCTGAGGCTGGAGTATGTGTCCATGATGGCACCCTATGAAGCGGGGGCCTCATGAGGCCAAGGAAGTTTTCCCATGCTGAGTTTGGAGGTTGCCCCAAACCACAAGGTTTCCTTCTGCGGGACATTCGAGTCCTGTTGTATGGCTCCAGGACATACCATATGGAAGGGCTGGAGAGCAGGGTTCGAAGGATGGATCCATGTACAACATGCCTCGCATTCCCATTGGCCATTAGCGACAAGATATGTTTGATCTGCTGCCTCGCGGGCACGCTACCAAGGGGGCTGAGTTGAAATGGCCTCTACTGAGGATGTGTCATAATGTGCGTTTGGGTCCATGGAGACCTTGGAATGTGCTGGTTGTTCAGTGGCCCTGCGGAACTCTCCTACCTGAAGGGTTTGATACATCCCCAGTAAGAAAGCTCCCCATGTGGAGACGAGAGAGGTTTGGTTTGGTGCCTCAGAAAAGCCCCGTGTGCTGGTCTACGAAAACAGTCCTCTGAGGACGGACACATGGAAACCAAAGCTAAGGTTCAGATTAGGGCCTGGGGGCCTGTCCATTTCAATCTTCTATCTCTGGGGACACTGTCTGAGAGTCTAAGTGGAGATAGTTGCTCCGCTGGTGTCAGAGAGCCCCTCTTTGTCCAGGGTGGCCTACTCTATTGATGGTCTCAGGGGCCTTGGAGCTTTTCCCTAACCTGTAGGGTTGTGGTCAATGGATTGGGCACAGTTTCCTTGGAGAGGACAGGCACAATCTTTCGCTGTGGCTCCACAGGCCCTAGCCTGGAGGTTTTGTGGGTCCAGGCTGTGGGCACAGAAGTCTGAAAACACAAACTCAGCTTATGAGTGGCGACTTGGGTATGGCAGGCCAGATGTACAGCCCGAGAGGGAGCTCCTGCGACTCTGAAACAAGGGCGAGTGGAAGGCGTTCCTTCAGGCTTTTGTGTCTGGATGTTGTGTCCGGGATAGCCGTGGATTGGAGGGTGGCCTCAGGGACTGTTGACGAGTATCCCTCTCTGGGGAGACTCTCAGCTCACAGAGTTTGGGGTCATTTTGTTGGAAGGGTGAAGTCGTGTTGTCTGGCTCATGGGTCTCTCCAAGAAAGGGATTCCAGAGCAGAGCCCCAGGTATGGGCAGGGCGACTGGAAAACTCAAAACCTGGTGAGGATTGGGTGCATAGGGTCTTGGCAAGCCCCATATGCGGGCTCTTGGTCCAGGCCCTGACAGGCCTTTCTTTGACATGGGGCTCATGCTGTGGGTCACAGTGTGAATTTGTGCCCAAGCAGCACTCAAGTTTGGGCGTAGCATCAGGGGCAATGAAGGTTTCTCCCACCCTGAAGGTGTGACTCCATGCCAAGAGCAAGGACTTCTGTTTTGCTCTTGCGATACCAGCTGAGTGGAGAATTGATATAATGTCTAGGTTCAGATATCTGAAAATCAAGGTTAGGAAGTGGTGACGGCATAAGACCATGGCGTGTCCGAAGTGCTGGGTGTGCGGCTAGCTGCCTCCTTGTCTGTCTGGACGTCTGGCTTCAGGCTGTGTAAGACATAGCATGAGTGCCCAGAGCAGTTTATCCAGTTGGGGTACCGTCGAGGCCCGAGCAAGTTGATCCTCATCTGGGTTTTCTGGAGAGCCCCACAGGGAAACTTTTTTCTTCCGTTGGGCAGACACTGGGCTGGGTTGTGGTTCTGGAGTTCCTAGTCCGGAGGGCTTGTTTGCCAGGAGTGTGAGGAAGGAAGTCTGAAAACACAACCTAGCGTGAGGTTTGGGACCGAGGGCACGGCAGGCCCACTCTGCAGAGGCTGAATCGAGATCTGCTGCACTGTGGTCATGTCAACTATGAGACGTGCCTCAGGCTAGAGTTTTTGTCCAGCATGGCCTCTTCCTGTAGGGTGTGGGGGCTTCATTAGGCCAGGGAGGTTTGCCTACGATGGGATTTGTGAACTACTCCAAACCTCAAGGTTTCCTTCTGCATGATAGTCGAGTCCTATTGGCTGATTACAGGAGGCCCCATGCGGAAAGACTCGAGAGGAGGTGTCTAAGCATGGATGCCTGGGAACGGCACCTCATATTCCCACTCTTAGTTAGGACAACACAGCCTCAATCTGTGGGCTCCTGGGTGAGCTATCCAGAGGGGAGAGTTGAAATGGACTCTCCTGAAGATGAGTCCTACTGTGACTTGGTGGTCTGGGAGACCTTGGAATGTGGAGGTGGCTCAGGGACTCTGCAGGATTCTCCAACCTGAGGTGTTTGACACGGCTCCAACAAGGAAGCTTCCCATGTGGAGACGAGAGGAGTTCTGTTCAGTGCCTCAGGAAAGCCCCATATCCTGTTCTTCGACCCAATGCCTCTGAGGAGTGACACCTGGAAACCAAAGCAAGAGTTGAGATTAGGGCCTATGGGCCTGTCCGGCTCAACCTTCAATCTCTGTTGACATCTGTGTGCATGCCTTCGTGGAGGTAGCTGCTCAGCTTATGTCCGAATGCCGCTGAGTGTCCAGGGAGGCTCCCAGTAGTGGGATGTCCTCGGGGGCCTTGAGGTTTCTCATATTCTGGAGGTGTGTGGCCAAAGGAATGGACACAGTTTCCAGGAGACAGCAGGCACGGTGCTTTGGTATGGCTCCAGAGGACCCAGCCTAGAGGCTGTGTTTGCCAGGGCTGTGGGGACAGATGTCTGAAAAAGCAAACTTGTCTCAGCTAGGGGCCAAGGTAATGGCAGGCCTGATCTCCAGTCCATGAGGGGAGATCCTCTGGATATCAAAGGAGGGCACGTGGGAGGCAGTCGCTCAGGCTTTTGTCTCTGGATGTTGCGTTCACAGTGGCCGTTCAGGGTAGGGGTTGCTTCAGGGGCCGAGGAGGAGCCTTCCTCTCAGGGGATAGTCCAAGCTCCCTTGTGTTTGGGTTCATTCTGTGTGAAGGGAAGAGTGCTGTTTTCTGCCACAACGGACCCCCCAGGAGAGGGACTCTAGAGCACAGCAGTGGGTTCCCTCAACTGGAATACACACCATCTAATTAGTCCTGGGTGCCTATGGGCAAGGCAAGCCACATATGCGGGCTCATGGTCCTGTCACTGAGAGGCGTTACTTGAATATGGTACTCACGTTGAGGGTCACAATGTGTGTTTGTGCCCAAGGCGGCCCTCACGCATGGGTGTGGCCTCTTGGGCCATGCCGTTTTCTCCTACACTGAAGTTTTGATTCACTGCCAGCAGCAAATTTCTTGCCATGGGGAAGGAGGGGTTATGACTTGTGCATCAGGTTTCCCCCTGTGCAGGGATTGGAGATCAGGTCTAGGTTCCGATGACTGAAAACGCAGGTTGGGAATGGATGGTGGCCTAAGGCAGTGGCGGGTCCAATGTGCTGGGTGTGCAGCCAGCTACGTCTGTGTCTGTTTGAAGGTTAGGGCTCAGGCTATTTGCGACAGAGCATCAGTGTTTAAGGTAGCCTATGCAATTGGGGTTTTGCCGAGGGCCAAGCAGTGATCCTCATTTGGGGTTTCTGGGCAGCACCATAGACAATGTTTTTTTTCCTGGGAGGCAGGCAGAGTGCCTCATTGTGGCCCCAGATTCCCAGTAGGGAGGGTTTGTGGGCCAGGAGTGTGAGGACGGAAGTCTGAAAACACAAGCTAGGGTGACGATTAGAGCCAGGCAGGCAGGCCCACTCTGCAGAGGCTGAATCAAAATCCTGCATCAGAAGTCAGGCTGAGGATTAGACGTTGGCTGAGACTGGAGTATGTGTCCATGATGCCACCTTCATGAGGCCAAGGAAGTTTTCCCACGCTCAGTTTGGACGTTGCCCCAAACCACAAGGTTTCCTTCTGCAGGACATTCGAGTCCTGTTGCATGGCTCCAGGACATACCATACGGAAGGGCTGGAGAGCAGGGTTCGAAGGATGGATCCCTGTACAGCATGCCTCGTATTCCCATTGGCCATTAGCGACAAGATATGTTTGATCTGCTGCCTCTGGGGCACGCTACCCAGGGGGCTGAGTTGAAATGCCCTCTCCTGAGGATGCGTCATAATGTGCATTTGGGTCTATGGAGACCTTGGAATGTGCTGGTTGTTCAGTGGCCCTGTGGAACTCTCCTACCTGAAGGGTTTGATACATCCCCAGTAAGAAAGCTCCCCATGTGGAGACGAGAGAGGTTTGGTTTGGTTCCTCGGAAAAGCCCCGTGTGCTGGTCTACGAAAACAGTCCTCTGAGGATGGAAACATGGAAACCAAAGCTAAGGTTCAGATTAGGGCCTGGGTGCCTATCTATTTCAACCTTCTGTCTCTGGGGACACTGTCTGAAATCTAAGTAGAGATAGTTGCTCCGCTGGTGTCAGGGAGCCCCTCTTAGTCCATGGTGGCCTACACTGTTGATGGCCTCAGGGGCGTTGGAGCTTTTCCCTAACCTGTAGGGTTGTGTTCAATTGATTGGGCACACTTTCCTTGGAGAGGGCACGCACAATCATTCGCTGTGGCTCCAGAGGCACTAGCCTGGAGGTTGTGTGGGTCCAGGCTGTGGGCAGAAGTCTGAAAACTCAAACTCAGCTTATGAGTGGCACCTAGGGTATGGCAGGCCGGATGTACAGCCTGAGAGGGAGCTCCTGGGCCTCTGAAACAAGGGCGAGTGGGAAGCGTTCCTTCAGGCTTTTGTCTCTGGATGTTGTGTCCGGGATAGCCGTGGATTGGAGGGGTGGCCTCAGGGACTGTGGACGAGTATCCCTCTCTGGGGATTTGTCCCAGCTCCCAAGAGTTTGGGGTCATTTTGTGGGAAGGGTGGAGTCGTGTTGTCTGGCTCATGTGTCTCTCCAAGAAAGGGATTCCAGAGCAGAGCCCCAGGTATGGGCGGGCGACTGGAAAACTCAAACCCTGGTGAGGATCTGGTGCATAGGGGCTTAAAAAGCCCCATCTGCGGGCTCTTGGTCAAGGCCCTGACAGGCCTTTCTTTGACATGGGGCTCATGCTGAGGGTCACAGTGTGAATTTGTGCCCAAGCAGCACTCAAGTTTGGGCGTGGCATCAGAGGCCATGAAGGTTTCTCCCACCCTGAAAGTGTGACTCCATGCCAAGAGCAAGCTTGACAGCCATGGGGAAGGAGGAGTTCTGTTTTGTGCTTGTGATACCCAGCAGTGTGGAGAATTGATATAATGTCTAGGTTCAGATATCTGAAAACCAAGGTTAGGAAGAGGTGACGGCATAAGACCATGCCGTGTCCGAAGTGCTGCATATGCGGTCAGCTGTCTCCTTGTCTGTTTGGACGTCTGGCTTCAGGCTGTGTCAGATAGAGCATGCGCGCCCAGAGCAGCCTATCCAGTTCGGGTACCGTCGAGGCCCGAGCAGGTTGATCCTCATCTGGGTTTTCTGGAGAGACCCACAGGGAAACGTTTTTCTTCCGTTGGGCAGACACTGGGCTGGGTTGTGGTTCTGGATTTCCTAGTCCGGAGGGCTTGTTTGCCAGGAGTGTGAGGAAGGAAGTCTGAAAACACAAGCTAGCGTGAGGTTTGGGACCTAGGGCATGGCAGGCCCACTCTGCAGAGGCTGAATCAAGATCTCCCGCTCTCAGGTCATGTCAACTATGAGACGTGCCTCAGGCTAGAGTTTTTGTAAAGCATGGCCTCTTCCTGAAAGGTGTGGGGGCTTCATGAGGCCAGGGAGTTTTGCCTACGATGGGATTTGTGAACTACTCCAAACCTCAAGGTTTCCTTCTGCACGACAGTCGAGTCCTATTGGATGGTTCCAGGAGGCCCCATACGGAAAGACTCGAGAGCAGGTGTCTAAGCATGAATGCCTGAGATCGCCACCTCATATTCCCACTCTTTAGTCAGTACAAGGCAGGCTCAATCTGCGGGCTCCTGGGTGAGCTATCCAGAGGGGAGAGTTGAAATGGACTCTCCTGAAGAGGAGTCCTACTTTGTCTTGTTGGCCTGGGAGACCTTGGAATGTGGAGGTGGCTCAGGGACTCTGCAGGATTCTCCAAGCTGAGGTGTTTGACACGGCTCCAACAAGGAAGCTTCCCATGTGGAGACGAGAGGAGTTCTGTTCAGTGCCTCAGGAAAGCCCCATATCCTGTTCTTCGAACCAAAGCCTCTAAGGAGTGACACCTGGAAACCAAAGCAAGAGTTGAGATTAGGGCCTATGGGCCTGTCTGGCTCATCCTTCTATCTCTGTGACATCTGTGTGCATGCCTTCGTGGAGGTAGCTGCTCAGCTTGTGTCCGAATGCCCCTGTGTGTCCAGGGAGGCTCCCAGTAGTGGGATGTCCTCGGGGCCTTGAGGTTTCTCATATTCTGGAGGTGTGTGGCCAAAGGAATGGACACAGTTTCCCAGAAGACAGCAGGCACGGTCCTGTGGTATGGCTCCAGAGGACCCAGCCTAGAGGCTGTGTTTGCCAGGGCTGTGGGGACAGATGTCTGAAAAAGCAAACTTGGCTCACCTAGGGGCCAAGGTAATGGCAGGCCTGATCTCCAGTCCGTGAGGGGAGATCCTCTGGATATCAAAGGAGGGCACGTGGGAGGCAGTTGATCAGGCTTTTGTCTCTGGGAGTTGCGTTCACAGTGGCCGTTCAGGGTAGGGGTTGCTTCAGGGGCCGAGGAGGAGCCTTCCTCTCAGGGGATAGTCCAAGCTCCCTTGTGTTTAGGTTCATTCTGTGGGAAGGGAAGAGTACTGTTTTCTGCCACAGGGGACCCCCCAGGAGAGGGACCCTAGAGCACAGCAGTGGGTTCCCTCAACTGGAATACACACCATCTAATTAGTCCTGGGTGCCTATGGGCAAGGCAAGCCACATATGCGGGCTCATGGTCCAGTCACTGAGAGGCGTTACTTGAATATGGTACTCACGTTGAGGGTCACAATGTGTGTTTGTGCCCAAGGCGGCCCTCACGCATCGGTGTGGTCTCTTGGGCCATGCCGTTTTCTCCTACACTGAAGTTTTGATTCACTGCCAGCAGCAAATTTATTGCCATGGGGAAGGAGGGGTTATGACTTGTGCATCAGGTTTCCCCCTGTGCAGGGATTGGAGATCAGGTCTAGATTCCGATGACTGAAAACGCAGGTTGGGAATGGATGGTGGCCTAAGGCAGTGGCGGGTCCAATGTGCTGGGTGTGCAGCCAGCTACGTCTGTGTCTGTTTGAAGGTTAGGGCTCAGGCTATTTGCGACAGAGCATCAGTGTTTAAGGTAGCCTATGCAATTGGGGTTTTGCCGAGGGCCAAGCAGTTTGATCCTCATTTGGGGTTTCTGGGCAGCACCATAGACAATGTTTTTTTTCCTGGGAGGCAGGCAGAGTGCCTCATTGTGGCCCCAGATTCCCAGTAGGGAGGGTTTGTGGGCCAGGAGTGTGAGGACGGAAGTCTGAAAACACAAGCTAGGGTGAGGATTGGAGCCAGGCAGGCAGGCCCACTCTGCAGAGGCTGAATCAAAATCTCCTGCATCAGAAGTCAGGCTGAGGATCAGACGTTGGCTGAGGCTGGAGTATGTGTCCATGATGGCACCTTCATGAAGTGGGGGCCTCATGAGGCCAAGGAAGTTTTCCCATGCTGAGTTTGGAGGTTGCCCCAAACCACAAGGTTTCCTTCTGTGGGACATTCGAGTCCTGTTGCATGGCTCCAGGACATACCATACGGAAGGACTGGAGTGCAGGGTTCGAAGGATGGATCCCTGTACAGCATGCCTCGTATTCCCATTGGCCATTAGCGACAAGATATGTTTGATCTGCTGCCTCGCGGGCACGCTACCCAGGGGGCTGAGTTGAAATGGCCTGTCCTGAGGATGCGTCATAATGTGCATTTGGGTCCATGGAGACCTTGGAATGTGCTGGTTGTTCAGTGGCCCTGTGGATCTCTCCTACCTGAAGGGTTTGATACATCCCCAGTAAGAAAGCTCCCCATGTGGAGACGAGAGAGGTTTTGTTTGGTGCCTCGGAAAAGCCCCGTGTGCTGGTCTACGAAAACAGTCCTCTGAGGATGGAAACATGGAAACCAAAGCTAAGGTTCAGATTAGGGCCTGGGTGCCTATCTATTTCAACCTTCTGTCTCTGGGGACACTGTCTGAAATCTAAGTAGAGATAGTTGCTCCGCTGGTGTCAGGGAGCCCCTCTTAGTCCATGGTGGCCTACACTGTTGATGGCCTCAGGGGCGTTGGAGCTTTTCCCTAACCTGTAGGGTTGTGTTCAATTGATTGGGCACACTTTCCTTGGAGAGGGCACGCACAATCATTCGCTGTGGCTCCAGAGGCACTAGCCTGGAGGTTGTGTGGGTCCAGGCTGTGGGCAGAAGTCTGAAAACTCAAACTCAGCTTATGAGTGGCACCTAGGGTATGGCAGGCCGGATGTACAGCCTGAGAGGGAGCTCCTGGGCCTCTGAAACAAGGGCGAGTGGGAAGCGTTCCTTCAGGCTTTTGTCTCTGGATGTTGTGTCCGGGATAGCCGTGGATTGGAGGGGTGGCCTCAGGGACTGTGGACGAGTATCCCTCTCTGGGGATTTGTCCCAGCTCCCAAGAGTTTGGGGTCATTTTGTGGGAAGGGTGGAGTCGTGTTGTCTGGCTCATGTGTCTCTCCAAGAAAGGGATTCCAGAGCAGAGCCCCAGGTATGGGCGGGCGACTGGAAAACTCAAACCCTGGTGAGGATCTGGTGCATAGGGGCTTAAAAAGCCCCATCTGCGGGCTCTTGGTCAAGGCCCTGACAGGCCTTTCTTTGACATGGGGCTCATGCTGAGGGTCACAGTGTGAATTTGTGCCCAAGCAGCACTCAAGTTTGGGCGTGGCATCAGAGGCCATGAAGGTTTCTCCCACCCTGAAAGTGTGACTCCATGCCAAGAGCAAGCTTGACAGCCATGGGGAAGGAGGAGTTCTGTTTTGTGCTTGTGATACCCAGCAGTGTGGAGAATTGATATAATGTCTAGGTTCAGATATCTGAAAACCAAGGTTAGGAAGAGGTGACGGCATAAGACCATGCCGTGTCCGAAGTGCTGCATATGCGGTCAGCTGTCTCCTTGTCTGTTTGGACGTCTGGCTTCAGGCTGTGTCAGATAGAGCATGCGCGCCCAGAGCAGCCTATCCAGTTCGGGTACCGTCGAGGCCCGAGCAGGTTGATCCTCATCTGGGTTTTCTGGAGAGACCCACAGGGAAACGTTTTTCTTCCGTTGGGCAGACACTGGGCTGGGTTGTGGTTCTGGATTTCCTAGTCCGGAGGGCTTGTTTGCCAGGAGTGTGAGGAAGGAAGTCTGAAAACACAAGCTAGCGTGAGGTTTGGGACCTAGGGCATGGCAGGCCCACTCTGCAGAGGCTGAATCAAGATCTCCCGCTCTCAGGTCATGTCAACTATGAGACGTGCCTCAGGCTAGAGTTTTTGTAAAGCATGGCCTCTTCCTGAAAGGTGTGGGGGCTTCATGAGGCCAGGGAGTTTTGCCTACGATGGGATTTGTGAACTACTCCAAACCTCAAGGTTTCCTTCTGCACGACAGTCGAGTCCTATTGGATGGTTCCAGGAGGCCCCATACGGAAAGACTCGAGAGCAGGTGTCTAAGCATGAATGCCTGAGATCGCCACCTCATATTCCCACTCTTTAGTCAGTACAAGGCAGGCTCAATCTGCGGGCTCCTGGGTGAGCTATCCAGAGGGGAGAGTTGAAATGGACTCTCCTGAAGAGGAGTCCTACTTTGTCTTGTTGGCCTGGGAGACCTTGGAATGTGGAGGTGGCTCAGGGACTCTGCAGGATTCTCCAAGCTGAGGTGTTTGACACGGCTCCAACAAGGAAGCTTCCCATGTGGAGACGAGAGGAGTTCTGTTCAGTGCCTCAGGAAAGCCCCATATCCTGTTCTTCGAACCAAAGCCTCTAAGGAGTGACACCTGGAAACCAAAGCAAGAGTTGAGATTAGGGCCTATGGGCCTGTCTGGCTCATCCTTCTATCTCTGTGACATCTGTGTGCATGCCTTCGTGGAGGTAGCTGCTCAGCTTGTGTCCGAATGCCCCTGTGTGTCCAGGGAGGCTCCCAGTAGTGGGATGTCCTCGGGGCCTTGAGGTTTCTCATATTCTGGAGGTGTGTGGCCAAAGGAATGGACACAGTTTCCCAGAAGACAGCAGGCACGGTCCTGTGGTATGGCTCCAGAGGACCCAGCCTAGAGGCTGTGTTTGCCAGGGCTGTGGGGACAGATGTCTGAAAAAGCAAACTTGGCTCACCTAGGGGCCAAGGTAATGGCAGGCCTGATCTCCAGTCCGTGAGGGGAGATCCTCTGGATATCAAAGGAGGGCACGTGGGAGGCAGTTGATCAGGCTTTTGTCTCTGGGAGTTGCGTTCACAGTGGCCGTTCAGGGTAGGGGTTGCTTCAGGGGCCGAGGAGGAGCCTTCCTCTCAGGGGATAGTCCAAGCTCCCTTGTGTTTAGGTTCATTCTGTGGGAAGGGAAGAGTACTGTTTTCTGCCACAGGGGACCCCCCAGGAGAGGGACCCTAGAGCACAGCAGTGGGTTCCCTCAACTGGAATACACACCATCTAATTAGTCCTGGGTGCCTATGGGCAAGGCAAGCCACATATGCGGGCTCATGGTCCAGTCACTGAGAGGCGTTACTTGAATATGGTACTCACGTTGAGGGTCACAATGTGTGTTTGTGCCCAAGGCGGCCCTCACGCATCGGTGTGGTCTCTTGGGCCATGCCGTTTTCTCCTACACTGAAGTTTTGATTCACTGCCAGCAGCAAATTTATTGCCATGGGGAAGGAGGGGTTATGACTTGTGCATCAGGTTTCCCCCTGTGCAGGGATTGGAGATCAGGTCTAGATTCCGATGACTGAAAACGAAGGTTGGGAATGGATGGTGGCCTAAGGCAGTGGCGGGTCCAATGTGCTGGGTGTGCAGCCAGCTACGTCTGTGTCTGTTTGAAGGTTAGGGCTCAGGCTATTTGCGACAGAGCATCAGTGTTTAAGGTAGCCTATGCAATTGGGGTTTTGCCGAGGGCCAAGCAGTTTGATCCTCATTTGGGGTTTCTGGGCAGCACCATAGACAATGTTTTTTTTCCTGGGAGGCAGGCAGAGTGCCTCATTGTGGCCCCAGATTCCCAGTAGGGAGGGTTTGTGGGCCAGGAGTGTGAGGACGGAAGTCTGAAAACACAAGCTAGGGTGAGGATTGGAGCCAGGCAGGCAGGCCCACTCTGCAGAGGCTGAATCAAAATCTCCTGCATCAGAAGTCAGGCTGAGGATCAGACGTTGGCTGAGGCTGGAGTATGTGTCCATGATGGCACCTTCATGAAGTGGGGGCCTCATGAGGCCAAGGAAGTTTTCCCATGCTGAGTTTGGAGGTTGCCCCAAACCACAAGGTTTCCTTCTGTGGGACATTCGAGTCCTGTTGCATGGCTCCAGGACATACCATACGGAAGGACTGGAGTGCAGGGTTCGAAGGATGGATCCCTGTACAGCATGCCTCGTATTCCCATTGGCCATTAGCGACAAGATATGTTTGATCTGCTGCCTCGCGGGCACGCTACCCAGGGGGCTGAGTTGAAATGGCCTCTCCTGAGGATGCGTCATAATGTGCATTTGGGTCCATGGAGACCTTGGAATGTGCTGGTTGTTCAGTGGCCCTGTGGATCTCTCCTACCTGAAGGGTTTGATACATCCCCAGTAAGAAAGCTCCCCATGTGGAGACGAGAGAGGTTTTGTTTGGTGCCTCGGAAAAGCCCCGTGTGCTGGTCTACGAAAACAGTCCTCTGAGGATGGAAACATGGAAACCAAAGCTAAGGTTCAGATTAGGGCCTGGGTGCCTATCTATTTCAACCTTCTGTCTCTGGGGACACTGTCTGAAATCTAAGTAGAGATAGTTGCTCCGCTGGTGTCAGGGAGCCCCTCTTAGTCCATGGTGGCCTACACTGTTGATGGCCTCAGGGGCGTTGGAGCTTTTCCCTAACCTGTAGGGTTGTGTTCAATTGATTGGGCACACTTTCCTTGGAGAGGGCACGCACAATCATTCGCTGTGGCTCCAGAGGCACTAGCCTGGAGGTTGTGTGGGTCCAGGCTGTGGGCAGAAGTCTGAAAACTCAAACTCAGCTTATGAGTGGCACCTAGGGTATGGCAGGCCGGATGTACAGCCTGAGAGGGAGCTCCTGGGCCTCTGAAACAAGGGCGAGTGGGAAGCGTTCCTTCAGGCTTTTGTCTCTGGATGTTGTGTCCGGGATAGCCGTGGATTGGAGGGGTGGCCTCAGGGACTGTGGACGAGTATCCCTCTCTGGGGATTTGTCCCAGCTCCCAAGAGTTTGGGGTCATTTTGTGGGAAGGGTGGAGTCGTGTTGTCTGGCTCATGTGTCTCTCCAAGAAAGGGATTCCAGAGCAGAGCCCCAGGTATGGGCGGGCGACTGGAAAACTCAAACCCTGGTGAGGATCTGGTGCATAGGGGCTTAAAAAGCCCCATCTGCGGGCTCTTGGTCAAGGCCCTGACAGGCCTTTCTTTGACATGGGGCTCATGCTGAGGGTCACAGTGTGAATTTGTGCCCAAGCAGCACTCAAGTTTGGGCGTGGCATCAGAGGCCATGAAGGTTTCTCCCACCCTGAAAGTGTGACTCCATGCCAAGAGCAAGCTTGACAGCCATGGGGAAGGAGGAGTTCTGTTTTGTGCTTGTGATACCCAGCAGTGTGGAGAATTGATATAATGTCTAGGTTCAGATATCTGAAAACCAAGGTTAGGAAGAGGTGACGGCATAAGACCATGCCGTGTCCGAAGTGCTGCATATGCGGTCAGCTGTCTCCTTGTCTGTTTGGACGTCTGGCTTCAGGCTGTGTCAGATAGAGCATGCGCGCCCAGAGCAGCCTATCCAGTTCGGGTACCGTCGAGGCCCGAGCAGGTTGATCCTCATCTGGGTTTTCTGGAGAGACCCACAGGGAAACGTTTTTCTTCCGTTGGGCAGACACTGGGCTGGGTTGTGGTTCTGGATTTCCTAGTCCGGAGGGCTTGTTTGCCAGGAGTGTGAGGAAGGAAGTCTGAAAACACAAGCTAGCGTGAGGTTTGGGACCTAGGGCATGGCAGGCCCACTCTGCAGAGGCTGAATCGAGATCTCCCGCTCTCAGGTCATGTCAACTATGAGACGTGCCTCAGGCTAGAGTTTTTGTAAAGCATGGCCTCTTCCTGAAAGGTGTGGGGGCTTCATGAGGCCAGGGAGTTTTGCCTACGATGGGATTTGTGAACTACTCCAAACCTCAAGGTTTCCTTCTGCACGACAGTCGAGTCCTATTGGATGGTTCCAGGAGGCCCCATACGGAAAGACTCGAGAGCAGGTGTCTAAGCATGAATGCCTGAGATCGCCACCTCATATTCCCACTCTTTAGTCAGTACAAGGCAGGCTCAATCTGCGGGCTCCTGGGTGAGCTATCCAGAGGGGAGAGTTGAAATGGACTCTCCTGAAGAGGAGTCCTACTTTGTCTTGTTGGCCTGGGAGACCTTGGAATGTGGAGGTGGCTCAGGGACTCTGCAGGATTCTCCAAGCTGAGGTGTTTGACACGGCTCCAACAAGGAAGCTTCCCATGTGGAGACGAGAGGAGTTCTGTTCAGTGCCTCAGGAAAGCCCCATATCCTGTTCTTCGAACCAAAGCCTCTAAGGAGTGACACCTGGAAACCAAAGCAAGAGTTGAGATTAGGGCCTATGGGCCTGTCTGGCTCATCCTTCTATCTCTGTGACATCTGTGTGCATGCCTTCGTGGAGGTAGCTGCTCAGCTTGTGTCCGAATGCCCCTGTGTGTCCAGGGAGGCTCCCAGTAGTGGGATGTCCTCGGGGCCTTGAGGTTTCTCATATTCTGGAGGTGTGTGGCCAAAGGAATGGACACAGTTTCCCAGAAGACAGCAGGCACGGTCCTGTGGTATGGCTCCAGAGGACCCAGCCTAGAGGCTGTGTTTGCCAGGGCTGTGGGGACAGATGTCTGAAAAAGCAAACTTGGCTCACCTAGGGGCCAAGGTAATGGCAGGCCTGATCTCCAGTCCGTGAGGGGAGATCCTCTGGATATCAAAGGAGGGCACGTGGGAGGCAGTTGATCAGGCTTTTGTCTCTGGGAGTTGCGTTCACAGTGGCCGTTCAGGGTAGGGGTTGCTTCAGGGGCCGAGGAGGAGCCTTCCTCTCAGGGGATAGTCCAAGCTCCCTTGTGTTTAGGTTCATTCTGTGGGAAGGGAAGAGTACTGTTTTCTGCCACAGGGGACCCCCCAGGAGAGGGACCCTAGAGCACAGCAGTGGGTTCCCTCAACTGGAATACACACCATCTAATTAGTCCTGGGTGCCTATGGGCAAGGCAAGCCACATATGCGGGCTCATGGTCCAGTCACTGAGAGGCGTTACTTGAATATGGTACTCACGTTGAGGGTCACAATGTGTGTTTGTGCCCAAGGCGGCCCTCACGCATCGGTGTGGTCTCTTGGGCCATGCCGTTTTCTCCTACACTGAAGTTTTGATTCACTGCCAGCAGCAAATTTATTGCCATGGGGAAGGAGGGGTTATGACTTGTGCATCAGGTTTCCCCCTGTGCAGGGATTGGAGATCAGGTCTAGATTCCGATGACTGAAAACGAAGGTTGGGAATGGATGGTGGCCTAAGGCAGTGGCGGGTCCAATGTGCTGGGTGTGCAGCCAGCTACGTCTGTGTCTGTTTGAAGGTTAGGGCTCAGGCTATTTGCGACAGAGCATCAGTGTTTAAGGTAGCCTATGCAATTGGGGTTTTGCCGAGGGCCAAGCAGTTTGATCCTCATTTGGGGTTTCTGGGCAGCACCATAGACAATGTTTTTTTTCCTGGGAGGCAGGCAGAGTGCCTCATTGTGGCCCCAGATTCCCAGTAGGGAGGGTTTGTGGGCCAGGAGTGTGAGGACGGAAGTCTGAAAACACAAGCTAGGGTGAGGATTGGAGCCAGGCAGGCAGGCCCACTCTGCAGAGGCTGAATCAAAATCTCCTGCATCAGAAGTCAGGCTGAGGATCAGACGTTGGCTGAGGCTGGAGTATGTGTCCATGATGGCACCTTCATGAAGTGGGGGCCTCATGAGGCCAAGGAAGTTTTCCCATGCTGAGTTTGGAGGTTGCCCCAAACCACAAGGTTTCCTTCTGTGGGACATTCGAGTCCTGTTGCATGGCTCCAGGACATACCATACGGAAGGACTGGAGTGCAGGGTTCGAAGGATGGATCCCTGTACAGCATGCCTCGTATTCCCATTGGCCATTAGCGACAAGATATGTTTGATCTGCTGCCTCGCGGGCACGCTACCCAGGGGGCTGAGTTGAAATGGCCTCTCCTGAGGATGCGTCATAATGTGCATTTGGGTCCATGGAGACCTTGGAATGTGCTGGTTGTTCAGTGGCCCTGTGGATCTCTCCTACCTGAAGGGTTTGATACATCCCCAGTAAGAAAGCTCCCCATGTGGAGACGAGAGAGGTTTTGTTTGGTGCCTCGGAAAAGCCCCGTGTGCTGGTCTACGAAAACAGTCCTCTGAGGACGGAAACATGGAAACTAAAGCTAAGGTTCAGATTAGGGCCTGGGTGCCTATCCATTTCAAACTTCTGTCTCTGGGGACACTGTCTGAAATCTAAGTAGAGATAGTTGCTCCGCTGGTGTCAGGGAGCCCCTCTTAGTCCATGGTGGCCTACACTATTGATGGCCTCAGGGGCGTTGGAGCTTTTCCCTAACCTGTAGGGTTGTGTTCAATTGATTGGGCACACTTTCCTTGGAGAGCGCACGCACAATCTTTCGCTGTGGCTCCAGAGGCACTAGCCTGGAGGTTGTGTGGGTCCAGGCTGTGGGCACAGAAGTCTGAAAACTCAAACTCAGCTTATGAGTGGCACCTAGGGTATGGCAGGTCGGATGTTCAGCCCGAGAGGGAGCCCTGGGCCTCTGAAACAAGAGCGAGTGGGAGGCGTTCCTTCAGGCTTTTGTCTCTGGATGTTGTGTCCGGGATAGCCGTGGATTGGAGGGGTGGCCTCAGGGACTGTGGACGAGTATCCGTCTCTGAGGATTTTTCCCAGCTCCCAAGAGTTTGGGGTCATTTTGTGGGAAGGGTGGAGTCGTGTTGTCTGGCTCATGTGTCTCTCCAAGAAAGGGATTCCAGAGCAGAGCCCCAGGTATGGGCGGGGCGACTGGAAAACTCAAACCCTGGTGAGGATCTGGTGCATAGGGGCTTGGCAAGCCCCATATGCGCGCTCTTGGTCCAGGCCCTGACACGCCATTCTTTGACAAGGGGCTCATGCTGAGGGACACAGTGTGAATTTGTGCCCAAGCAGCTCTCAAGTTTGGGCGTGGCATCAGGGTCCATGAAGGTTTCTGCCACCCTGAAGGTGTGACTCCATGCCACGAGCAAGCTTTACAGCCATGGGGAAGCAGGACTTCTCTTTTGTGCTTGCGATACCCAGCTGTGTGGGGAATTGATATAATGTCTAGGTTCAGATATCTGAAACTAAGGTTAGTAAGAGGTGACGGCATAAGAATATGGCGTGTCTGAAGTGCTGGGTGTGCGGCCTGCTGTCTCCTTGTCTGTCTGGACGTCTGGCTTCAGGCTGTGTCAGACAGAGCATGAGTGCCCAGAGCATCCTATCCACGTCGGGTACCGTCGAGGCCCGAGCAAGTTGATCCTCATCTGGGTTTTCTGGAGAGCCCCACAGGGAAACGATTCTCTTCCGTTGGGCAGACACTGGGCTGGGTTGTGGTTCTGGAGTTCCTAGTCCGGAGGGCTTGTTTGCCAGGAGTGTGAGGAAGGAAGTCTGAGAACACAAGCTAGCGTGAGGTTTGGGACCGAGGGCACGGCAGGCCCACTCTGCAGAGGCTGAATCGAGATCTCCTGCACTGAGGTCATGTCAACTATGAGACGTGCCTCAGGCTAGAGTTTTTGTCCAGCATGGCCTCTTCCTGTAGGGTGTGGGGCTTCCTTAAGCCAGGGAGGTTGGCCTACGATGGGATTTGTGAACTACTCCAAACCTCAAGGTTTCCTTCTGCATGACAGTCGAGTCCTATTGAATGGTGCCAGGAGGCCCCATACGGAAAGACTCGAGAGCAGGTGTCTAAGCATGGATGCCTGGGAACGACTCCTCATATTCCCACTCTTAGTCAGGACAACACAGGCTCAATATGTGGGCTCCTGGGTGAGCTACCCAGAGGGGAGAGTTGAAATGGACTCTCCTGAAGATGAGTCCTACTGTGGCTTGGTGGCCTGGGAGACCTTGGAATGTGGAGGTGGCTCAGGGACTCTGCAGGATTCTCCAACCTGAGGTGTTTGACACGGCTCCAACAAGGAAGCTTCCCATGTGGAGACGAGAGGAGTTCTGTTCAGTGCCTCAGGAAAGCCCCATATCCTGTTCTTCGACCCAATGCCTCTGAGGAGTGACACCTGGAAACCAAAGCAAGAGTTGAGATTAGGGCCTATGGGCCTGTCTAGCTCAACCTTCTATCTCTGTTGACATCTGTGTGCGTGCCTTCGTGGAGGTAGCTGCTCAGCTTGTGTCCGAATGCCCCTGTGTGTCCAGGGAGCCTCCCAGTAGTGCGATGTCCTCGGGGGCCTTGAGGTTTCTCATATTCTGGAGGTGTGTGGCCAAAGGAATGGACACAGTTTCCCAGGAGACAGCAGGCACGGTCCTGTGGTATGGCTCCAGAGGACCCAGCCTAGAGGCTGTGTTTGCCAGGGCTGTGGGGACAGATGTCTGAAAAAGCAAACTTGTCTCAGCTAGGGGCCAAGGTAATGGCAGGCCTGATCTCCAGTCCGTGAGGGGAGATCCTCTGGATATCAAAGGAGGGCACGTGGGAGGCAGTCGATCAGGCTTTTGTCTCTGGGAGTTGCGTTCACAGCGGCCGTTCAGGGTAGGGGTGGCTTCAGGGGCCGAGATAGAGCCTTCCTCTTGGGGGATTGTCCAAGCTCCCAAGTGTTTGGGTTCATTCTGTGGGAAGGGAAGAGTACTGTTTTCTGCCACAGGGGACCCCCCAGGAGAGGGACTCTAGAGCACAGCAGTGGGTTCCCTCAACTGGAATACTCACCATCTAGTTAGTCCTGGGTGCCTATGGGCAAGGCAAGCCACATATGCGGGCTCTTGGTCCAGTCACTGAGAGGCGTTACTTGAATAAGGTACTCACGCTGAGGGTCTCCATGTGTGTTTGTACCCAAGGCGGCCCTCACGCATGGGTGTGGCCTCATGGGCCATGCCGTTTTCTCCTACACTGAAGGTTTGACTCACTGCCAGCAGCACGGTTTCTTGCCATGGGGAAGGAGGGGTTCTGACTTGTGCATCAGGTTCCCCCCTGTGCAGGGATTGGAGATAAGGTCTAGGTTCCGATGACTGAAAACCCAGGTTGGGAATGGATGGTGGCCTAAGGCAGTGGCGGGTCCAATGTGCTGGGAGTGCAGCCAGCTGTGTCGGTGTCTGTTGTAAGGTCTGGGCTCAGGCTATTTGCGACAGAGCATCAGTGTGTAAGGTAGCCTATGCAATTGGGGTGTTGCCGAGGGCCAAGCAGTTTGATCCTCATTTGGGGTTTCTGGGCAGCAACATAGACAATGTTTTTCTCCTGGGAGGCAGACAGAGTGCTTCATTGTGGACTCAGAATTCCCTGTAGGGAGGGTTTGTGGACTTGGTGTATGAGGACGGAAGTCTGAAAAACCAAACTAGGGTGAGGATTGGAGCCAGGGGCAGAGCAGGCCCACTCTGCAGAGGCTGAATCAAAATCTCCTGCATCTGAAGTCAGGCTGAGGATCAGACGTTGGCTGAGGCTGGAGTATGTGTCCATGATGGCACCCTATGAAGCGGGGGCCTCATGAGGCCAAGGAAGTTTTCCCATGCTGAGTTTGGAGGTTGCCCCAAACCACAAGGTTTCCTTCTGCGGGACATTCGAGTCCTGTTGCATGGCTCCAGGACATACCATATGGAAGGGCTGGAGAGCAGGGTTCGAAGGATGGATCCATGTACAACATGCCTCGCATTCCCATTGGCCATTAGCGACAAGATATGTTTGATCTGCCGCCTCGCGGGCACGCTACCAAGGGGGCTGAGTTGAAATGGCCTCTACTGAGGATGTGTCATAATGTGCGTTTGGGTCCATGGAGACCTTGGAATGTGCTGGTTGTTCAGTGGCCCTGCGGAACTCTCCTACCTGAAGGGTTTGATACATCCCCAGTAAGAAAGCTCCCCATGTGGAGACGAGAGAGGTTTGGTTTGGTGCCTCAGAAAAGCCCCGTGTGCTGGTCTACGAAAACAGTCCTCTGAGGACGGACACATGGAAACCAAAGCTAAGGTTCAGATTAGGGCCTGGGGGCCTGTCCATTTCAATCTTCTATCTCTGGGGACACTGTCTGAGAGTCTAAGTGGAGATAGTTGCTCCGCTGGTGTCAGAGAGCCCCTCTTTGTCCAGGGTGGCCTACTCTATTGATGGTCTCAGGGGCCTTGGAGCTTTTCCCTAACCTGTAGGGTTGTGGTCAATGGATTGGGCACAGTTTCCTTGGAGAGGACAGGCACAATCTTTCGCTGTGGCTCCACAGGCCCTAGCCTGGAGGTTTTGTGGGTCCAGGCTGTGGGCACAGAAGTCTGAAAACACAAACTCAGCTTATGAGTGGCGACTTGGGTATGGCAGGCCAGATGTACAGCCCGAGAGCGAGCTCCTGCGACTCTGAAACAAGGGCGAGTGGAAGGCGTTCCTTCAGGCTTTTGTGTCTGGATGTTGTGTCCGGGATAGCCTTGGATTGGAGGGGTGGCCTCAGGGACTGTGGACGAGTATCCCTCTCTGGGGAGACTCTCAGCTCACAGAGTTTGGGGTCATTTTGTGGGAAGGGTGAAGTCGTGTTGTCTGGCTCATGGGACTCTCCAAGAAAGGGATTCCAGAGCAGAGCCCCAGGTATGGGCAGGGCGACTGGAAAACTCAAAACCTGGTGAGGATTGGGTGCATAGGGTCTTGGCAAGCCCCATATGCGGGCTCTTGGTCCAGGCCCTGACAGGCCTTTCTTTGACATGGGGCTCATGCTGTGGGTCACAGTGTGAATTTGTGCCCAAGCAGCACTCAAGTTTGGGCGTAGCATCAGGGGCAATGAAGGTTTCTCCCACCCTGAAGGTGTGACTCCATGCCAAGAGCAAGGACTTCTGTTTTGCTCTTGCGATACCAGCTGAGTGGAGAATTGATATAATGTCTAGGTTCAGATATCTGAAAATCAAGGTTAGGAAGTGGTGACGGCATAAGACCATGGCGTGTTCGAAGTGCTGGGTGTGCGGCTAGCTGCCTCCTTGTCTGTCTGGACGTCTGGCTTCAGGCTGTGTAAGACAGAGCATGAGTGCCCAGAGCAGTTTATCCAGTTGGGGTACCGTCGAGGCCCGAGCAAGTTGATCCTCATCTGGGTTTTCTGGAGAGCCCCACAGGGAAACTTTTTTCTTCCGTTGGGCAGACACTGGGCTGGGTTGTGGTTCTGGAGTTCCTAGTCCGGAGGGCTTGTTTGCCAGGAGTGTGAGGAAGGAAGTCTGAAAACACAACCTAGCGTGAGGTTTGGGACCGAGGGCACGGCAGGCCCACTCTGCAGAGGCTGAATCGAGATCTGCTGCACTGTGGTCATGTCAACTATGAGACATGCCTCAGGCTAGAGTTTTTGTCCAGCATGGCCTCTTCCTGTAGGGTGTGGGGGCTTCATTAGGCCAGGGAGGTTTGCCTACGATGGGATTTGTGAACTACTCCAAACCTCAAGGTTCCTTCTGCATGATAGTCGAGTCCTATTGGATGATTCCAGGAGGCCCCATGCGGAAAGACTCGAGAGGAGGTGTCTAAGCATGGATGCCTGGGAACGGCACCTCATATTCCCACTCTTAGTCAGGACAACACAGCCTCAATCTGTGGGCTCCTGGGTGAGCTATCCAGAGGGGAGAGTTGAAATGGACTCTCCTGAAGATGAGTCCTACTGTGACTTGGTGGTCTGGGAGACCTTGGAATGTGGAGGTGGCTCAGGGACTCTGCAGGATTCTCCAACCTGAGGTGTTTGACACGGCTCCAACAAGGAAGCTTCCCATGTGGAGACGAGAGGAGTTCTGTTCAGTGCCTCAGGAAAGCCCCATATCCTGTTCTTCGACCCAATGCCTCTGAGGAGTGACACCTGGAAACCAAAGCAAGAGTTGAGATTAGGGCCTATGGGCCTGTCCGGCTCAACCTTCAATCTCTGTTGACATCTGTGTGCATGCCTTCGTGGAGGTAGCTGCTCAGCTTATGTCCGAATGCCGCTGAGTGTCCAGGGAGGCTCCCAGTAGTGGGATGTCCTCGGGGGCCTTGAGGTTTCTCATATTCTGGAGGTGTGTGGCCAAAGGAACGGACACAGTTTCCAGGAGACAGCAGGCACGGTGCTTTGGTATGGCTCCAGAGGACCCAGCCTAGAGGCTGTGTTTGCCAGGGCTGTGGGGACAGATGTCTGAAAAAGCAAACTTGTCTCAGCTAGGGGCCAAGGTAATGGCAGGCCTGATCTCCAGTCCGTGAGGGGAGATCCTCTGGATATCAAAGGAGGGCACGTGGGAGGCAGTCGCTCAGGCTTTTGTCTCTGGATGTTGCGTTCACAGTGGCCGTTCAGGGTAGGGGTTGCTTCAGGGGCCGAGGAGGAGCCTTCCTCTCAGGGGATAGTCCAAGCTCCCTTGTGTTTGGGTTCATTCTGTGTGAAGGGAAGAGTGCTGTTTTCTGCCACAACGGACCCCCCAGGAGAGGGACTCTAGAGCACAGCAGTGGGTTCCCTCAACTGGAATACACACCATCTAATTAGTCCTGGGTGCCTATGGGCAAGGCAAGCCACATATGCGGGCTCATGGTCCTGTCACTGAGAGGCGTTACTTGAATATGGTACTCACGTTGAGGGTCACAATGTGTGTTTGTGCCCAAGGCGGCCCTCACGCATGGGTGTGGCCTCTTGGGCCATGCCGTTTTCTCCTACACTGAAGTTTTGATTCACTGCCAGCAGCAAATTTCTTGCCATGGGGAAGGAGGGGTTATGACTTGTGCATCAGGTTTCCCCCTGTGCAGGGATTGGAGATCAGGTCTAGGTTCCGATGACTGAAAACGCAGGTTGGGAATGGATGGTGGCCTAAGGCAGTGGCGGGTCCAATGTGCTGGGTGTGCAGCCAGCTACGTCTGTGTCTGTTTGAAGGTTAGGGCTCAGGCTATTTGCGACAGAGCATCAGTGTTTAAGGTAGCCTATGCAATTGGGGTTTTGCCGAGGGCCAAGCAGTGATCCTCATTTGGGGTTTCTGGGCAGCACCATAGACAATGTTTTTTTTCCTGGGAGGCAGGCAGAGTGCCTCATTGTGGCCCCAGATTCCCAGTAGGGAGGGTTTGTGGGCCAGGAGTGTGAGGACGGAAGTCTGAAAACACAAGCTAGGGTGACGATTAGAGCCAGGCAGGCAGGCCCACTCTGCAGAGGCTGAATCAAAATCCTGCATCAGAAGTCAGGCTGAGGATTAGACGTTGGCTGAGACTGGAGTATGTGTCCATGATGGCACCTTCATGAGGCCACGGAAGTTTTCCCACGCTCAGTTTGGACGTTGCCCCAAACCACAAGGTTTCCTTCTGCAGGACATTCGAGTCCTGTTGCATGGCTCCAGGACATACCATACGGAAGGGCTGGAGAGCAGGGTTCGAAGGATGGATCCCTGTACAGCATGCCTCGTATTCCCATTGGCCATTAGCGACAAGATATGTTTGATCTGCTGCCTCTGGGGCACGCTACCCAGGGGGCTGAGTTGAAATGCCCTCTCCTGAGGATGCGTCATAATGTGCATTTGGGTCTATGGAGACCTTGGAATGTGCTGGTTGTTCAGTGGCCCTGTGGAACTCTCCTACCTGAAGGGTTTGATACATCCCCAGTAAGAAAGCTCCCCATGTGGAGACGAGAGAGGTTTGGTTTGGTTCCTCGGAAAAGCCCCGTGTGCTGGTCTACGAAAACAGTCCTCTGAGGATGGAAACATGGAAACCAAAGCTAAGGTTCAGATTAGGGCCTGGGTGCCTATCTATTTCAACCTTCTGTCTCTGGGGACACTGTCTGAAATCTAAGTAGAGATAGTTGCTCCGCTGGTGTCAGGGAGCCCCTCTTAGTCCATGGTGGCCTACACTGTTGATGGCCTCAGGGGCGTTGGAGCTTTTCCCTAACCTGTAGGGTTGTGTTCAATTGATTGGGCACACTTTCCTTGGAGAGGGCACGCACAATCATTCGCTGTGGCTCCAGAGGCACTAGCCTGGAGGTTGTGTGGGTCCAGGCTGTGGGCAGAAGTCTGAAAACTCAAACTCAGCTTATGAGTGGCACCTAGGGTATGGCAGGCCGGATGTACAGCCTGAGAGGGAGCTCCTGGGCCTCTGAAACAAGGGCGAGTGGGAAGCGTTCCTTCAGGCTTTTGTCTCTGGATGTTGTGTCCGGGATAGCCGTGGATTGGAGGGGTGGCCTCAGGGACTGTGGACGAGTATCCCTCTCTGGGGATTTGTCCCAGCTCCCAAGAGTTTGGGGTCATTTTGTGGGAAGGGTGGAGTCGTGTTGTCTGGCTCATGTGTCTCTCCAAGAAAGGGATTCCAGAGCAGAGCCCCAGGTATGGGCGGGGCGACTGGAAAACTCAAACCCTGGTGAGGATCTGGTGCATAGGGGCTTAAAAAGCCCCATCTGCGGGCTCTTGGTCAAGGCCCTGACAGGCCTTTCTTTGACATGGGGCTCATGCTGAGGGTCACAGTGTGAATTTGTGCCCAAGCAGCACTCAAGTTTGGGCGTGGCATCAGAGGCCATGAAGGTTTCTCCCACCCTGAAAGTGTGACTCCATGCCAAGAGCAAGCTTGACAGCCATGGGGAAGGAGGAGTTCTGTTTTGTGCTTGTGATACCCAGCAGTGTGGAGAATTGATATAATGTCTAGGTTCAGATATCTGAAAACCAAGGTTAGGAAGAGGTGACGGCATAAGACCATGCCGTGTCCGAAGTGCTGCATATGCGGTCAGCTGTCTCCTTGTCTGTTTGGACGTCTGGCTTCAGGCTGTGTCAGATAGAGCATGCGCGCCCAGAGCAGCCTATCCAGTTCGGGTACCGTCGAGGCCCGAGCAGGTTGATCCTCATCTGGGTTTTCTGGAGAGCCCCACAGGGAAACGTTTTTCTTCCATTGGGCAGACACTGGGCTGGGTTGTGGTTCTGGATTTCCTAGTCCGGAGGGCTTGTTTGCCAGGAGTGTGAGGAAGGAAGTCTGAAAACACAAGCTAGCGTGAGGTTTGGGACCGAGGGCATGGCAGGCCCACTCTGCAGAGGCTGAATCGAGATCTCCTGCTCTCAGGTCATGTCAACTATGAGACGTGCCTCAGGCTAGAGTTTTTGTAAAGCATGGCCTCTTCCTGAAGGGTGTGGGGGCTTCATGAGGCCAGGGAGTTTTGCCTACGATGGGATTTGTGAACTACTCCAAACCTCAAGGTTTCCTTCTGCACGACAGTCGAGTCCTATTGGATGGTTCCAGGAGGCCCCATACGGAAAGACTCGAGAGCAGGTGTCTAAGCATGAATGCCTGGGATCGCCACCTCATATTACCACTCTTTAGTCAGGACAAGGCAGGCTCAATCTGCGGGCTCCTGGGTGAGCTATCCAGAGGGGAGAGTTGAAATGGACTCTCCTGAAGAGGAGTCCTACTGTGTCTTGTTGGCCTGGGAGACCTTGGAATGTGGAGGTGGCTCAGGGACTCTGCAGGATTCTCCAAGCTGAGGTGTTTGACACGGCTCCAACAAGGAAGCTTCCCATGTGGAGACGAGAGGAGTTCTGTTCAGTGCCTCAGGAAAGCCCCATATCCTGTTCTTCGAACCAAAGCCTCTAAGGAGTGACACCTGGAAACCAAAGCAAGAGTTGAGATTAGGGCCTATGGGCCTGTCTGGCTCATCCTTCTATCTCTGTGACATCTGTGTGCATGCCTTCGTGGAGGTAGCTGCTCAGCTTGTGTCCGAATGCCCCTGTGTGTCCAGGGAGGCTCCCAGTGTCGGGTTGTCCTCGGGGGCATTGAGGTTTCTCATATTCTGGAGGTGTGTGGCCAAAGGAATGGACACAGTTTCCCAGGAGACAGCAGGCACGTTCCTGTGGTTTAGCTCCAAAGGACCCAGCCTAAAGACTGTGTTTGCCAGGGCTGTGGGGACAGATGTCTGACAAAGCACACTTGGCTCAGCTAGGGGCCAGGGTAATGGCAAGCCTGATCTCCAGTCCATGAGGGGAGATCCTGTGGATATCAAAGGAGGGCAAGTGGGAGGCAGTCGTTTAGGCTTTTTTCTCTGGGTGTTGCTTTCACAGTGGCTGGTCAGTGTAGGGGTTGCCTCAGGGGCCGAGGAAGAGCCTTCCTCTCGGGGGATTGTCCAAGCTCCCAAGTGTTTGGGTTCATTATGTGGGAAGGGAAGAGTACTGTTTTCTGCCACAGCGGACCCCCCAGGAGAGGGACTCTAGAGCACAGCAGTGGGTTCCCTCAACTGGAATACACACCATCTAGTTAGTCCTGTGTGCCTATGGGCATGGCAAGCCACATATGTGGGCTCTTGGTACATTCACTAGAGGTGTACTTGAATAAGGTACCCACACTGTGGGTCACAATGGGTGTTTGTGCCCAAGGCGGCCCTCAGGCATGGGTGTGGCCTCATGGGCCATGCCATTTTTTCCTACACTGAAGTTTTGACTCACTGCCAGCAGCAAGTTTTCTTGCCATGGGTAAGGTGGAGTTGTGATTACTGCATCACACTCACGCCTGGACAGTGATTGGAGATAAGGTCTCGGTTCTGAAGCCTGAAAACTGAGATAGGGAAGAGATGATGACCTAAGGCCATGGAGGGTCTTATGTGCTCAGTATGTGTTCATCTTTCTGGGTGTTGGTCAGGAGGTCCAGCCTCATGTTGTGTCCGACAGTGCATTAGTGCACAGGTTAGACTACATAATTTGGGTAAAGTCGAGTGCTGTGTAGGTTTATCCTCATTTAAGGTGCCTGCGCAGCTCATCAGGCAATAATTTTTTTCTAGAGGTCAGGCAGAGTGCTGCATTGTGGGTCCGGAATTGCCAAACTTGAGGGCTTCGGGACCAGGAGTGTGAGGACGGAAGTCTGAGAAGACAAGGTAGACTTGTGTTTCAGGGAGAGGGCACAGCAGGTACCCACTGCAGATCTGAACCAATATCTCATGCATCTGAAGTCAGGGCGAGGATCAGACGTTGGCTCAGGTTGGAGTTTCCGTGTATGAGGCCGCTTCATGAAGGGAGCAGAATCTCGAGGCCATTGAGGTTTTCCCACGTTGGGAGTTGTGGGATGCCCCCTTCAAGGATTCCTTCTGCGGGACAATTGAGACCTGTTGGACAGCTCCAGGACATCCCATATGGAATGAATCCAGAACACCGTTCAAGAATGGATGCCTGAGAAGCCCGCCTCACATTCCAATTTTCTCCTAGCAACAAGACAGTTTAGATCTGATGGCTCTGCGGGAGCAATCTCGGTGGCTCATTTGAAGTGGACTTTCCTGATAATGGGTTCTAATGTGTTTTTGTGTCCATGAGGGCCTTGGAATGGGGCGGTGGCACCGGGACCCTGAAGTACTCTCCTAAGCTTTTGACATAGCTCCCATGCACAGGTTTCCTTGTGGAGACGAGATGAGTTCTGATGGGTGCCTCAGGAAAACCCCTATGCTCGTATTGGAATCAGACTTTTGAGGACACATGCCTGTAAACGAAGGCAAGGGATCCTATTATGGCCTAGGGTCCTGTCTGTTTCAATCTTCTTCTCTGGGGACATCCATCTATGGTATGAGTGGATGTAGATTATCAGCAGGTGTCAGACAGCCCTTGTTTGTTCTGGGCGACATACACTAATGGGATGGCCTCAGGGACTTTGGAGGTTTCTCCGAATTTGTATGATTTTGGACTATAGAATGGGTAGAATTCCCATGGATTGGTAGGCACAGTCCTAATGTGTGGCTCCAGGGGCCCCAGCCTGGAGAGTGTTTGGCCCAGGACTTTGAGGACAGAAGTCTGAAAACAGAAACTCAGCTTAGGTTTGGGGACGTAGCTATGGCAGGCCCGATCTACAAACCATGAGAAGAACTCTTCAGGATATGAAGAAAGTGTGAGTCTCAGGCGCTTGCTCAGGCTTTTGTCTCTGGATTTTGTATCAGCGATGGCCGTTGAATGTCGGGGAGGCCTCATAGGCCATAGACGAATCTTCCTCTCTGAGGATTTGCCCCGAACCCAATCGTTTTTCGTCAATCTGTGGTATGGGAGGACTCATTTCAGATTTGTTACCTCAGGTGTCCCACCAAAAGAGGAATTCCAAAGCAAAGCCGTGGAGAAGACTGAAGGGACAACCCGAACTATGGTTAAAAATTGGGGCCTAGGGGCATGGCAAGCCCAATATGCTATCTCTTCATCCAGCCACTGAGTGGCCTTACTTGAGGACTGGGCTCAGCCTGAGGGTCACAATGTGTGTTTGTGACCAATGTGGCCCCAGAGCATGGGCGGGGCCTCATGGGCCACACTGGCTTAAACTACACTGAACGTTGGACAACATGCCAACCACAAGGTTTCTTGCCATGGGGAAGGAGTTCTGATTTCTGCATCACGTTCAACCCTGGGCAGTAATTGGAGATAAGGGCTAGATTCTGAAGCCTGAAAACCGAGGTTGGGAAGATATGACGACCAAAGGCCATGGCGGCTCGATGTTCTCAGTGTGCGGCTAGCAGTCTGGGTGGGCCAGGAGGTCCAGGCTCAGGCTGTGTCAGAAAGGGCATTAGTGCCCTGGTCAGCCTATGTATTTGGGGTACAGCCAAGGTAGGTGCAGGTAGATCCTCACTTGGGGTTACTGGGTCACCCCCGAGAGCAAAGTTTTTCTTCTGGAGGCCAGGCAGAATGCTGCATTGTAGTTCTGGAATGGCAAACGGGAGGGCTTGTGGGCCAGTAGTCTGAGGACCGAAGTCTGAGAACACAAGCTAGGCTTAGGTTTCTGGGTGAGGCCATGGCAGGCACAATCTACAGACCTGAATCGAGATCTCGTGCATCTGAAGTCAGGGCGAGGATCAGACGATCGCTCAGGTTGGAGTTTCTGTCCCTGATGGCCCCTTCATGAGTGCTGGTGCATCACGAGGCCATGGGTGTTTTCCCACGATAGGAGTTGTGAGAAGCTCCAAACTGCAGAGAGTCTTCTGCAGGACAAGTGAGACCTGTTGTTTGGCTCCAGGCCAATGATTCTGAGCAGGGTTCTAAGGATGGATGGCTGGGTAGCCCACCTCGCATTCCAATTGTCTCCTAGCAACCATACAGGTTAGATCTCCTGGATCTGTGGAGAGCAACCGAGGACGCTGAGTTGAAATGGACACCCCTAGTATGGGTCCTAATGTGCTTTTGTGTCTGTGGAGACCTTGGAATGAAGCGGTGGCACTGGGGCCCTAAAGGGTTCTCCTAAACAGAGGCTTTGAGAAAGCTCCAACGTGCAAGTTTCCCATGTGTAGATGAGATGTTTTCTGATAGGTGAGTCAAGAAACAGCTATATGCTGCTTTTGAAATCCAGGCCTCTGAGGAGAGATGCCTGGCAACCAAAGCAATGGATCTGATTAGTGCCTAGGGGCCTGTTCTTTCCTTCATACCCTGGGGACATCTTTTTTTTGGGTCTGAGGGCAGGTAAGTGCTCAGATGGGCTCAGATTGCCCCTGTTTTTCCTGGGAAGCCACCACTATTGAGATGGATCAGGGACTTTGGAGGTTTATCCTATTAGAAGGGTTGTGGCCATTGGAATGGGCACACACAATTCCCATGGAGAGGGCAAGTACAGTCCTCAGGTTTGGCTCCAGCGGCCTGAGCCTGTAGGTTGTGTAGGCCAGGGCTGTTTGGACAGTTGTCTGAAAACACAAACTCGGCTTATGTTTCGGGTCATAGGTATGGCAGGACTGATCTAAGACCATGAGGAGAACTCTTCGGGATTTGAAAGAAGGGCGAGTGTGAGGCTCCAGCTCAACTTTGTGTCTCTGGATATCGTGTCACTCATGGTCGTGGAATTTCTGGGTGACTTCATGGGAAATGGACGAGACTTACTCTATGGTGGTTTGGCCCAGTCCAAAGAGTTTGGGGTCAATCTGTAGGCTGGAAGAAGTCCGTTTTTTTTTGTTGTTGTTGTTATTTTCTTTTTTAAACTCAGGTCTCCAACCAAATGAGGGATTCCAGAGTCGAGCCCTGGGGAGGGGTGCCTGGACAATCAGAAATCTGGTTAAAAATTGGGGCCTAGGGACATGTCAAGTCCATTATGACATCTAATGGTCCAGCCACTGAGAGCACTTACTAGAGGACAGGACTCATGCTGAGGGTCACAATGCGTGTGTATGCCCTCGTCGCACTCAAGAATGGGCGGGGCCTCAGGGTGAATGCTGGTTTCTCCTACACTGAACGTTTGACAACGTGCCAACCACAAGGGTTCTTGCCATGGGTAAGGAGGAGTTCTGATTTCTGCATCACACTCACCCCTGGGCAGTGATTGGAGGTAAGGTCTCGGTTCTAAAGCCTGAAAACTGAGGTAGGGAAGAGAGGAGGACCTAAGGCCATGGCGGGGTTTATGTGCTCAGTGTGCGGTCAGCTTTCTGGGTTTTGGTCAGGAGGTCCGGGCTCAGGTTGTGTTCAACAGTGCATTAGTGCCCAGGTTAGATTATATAATTTGGGTAAAGTCGAGTGCTGTGTAGGTTTACCCTCATTTAAGGTGCCTGGGTAGCTCAAGAGGCTATAATTTTTTTTCTAGAGGGCAGGCAGAGTGCTGCATGTGGGTCCGGAATTGCCAAACTTGAGGGCTTCGGCGCCAGGAGTGTGAGGACAAAAGTCTGAGAAGACAAGCTAGACTTGGGTTTCAGGGCGAGGGCACGGCAGGTACCCCCTGCAGATCTGAACCAATATCTCATGCATCTGAAGTCAGGGCGAGTATCAGATGTTGGCTCAGGTTGGAGTTTCTGAGCATGACATCCGCATCATGAAGGGAGCGGAATCTCGAGGCCATTGAGGTTTTTCCACGTTGGGAGTTGTGGGATGCCCCCTTCAAGGATTCCTTCTGCGGGACAATTGAGACATGTTGGACAGCTCCAGGACATCCCATATGGAATGACTCCAGAGCACCGTTCGCGGATGGATTCCTGGGAAGCCCGCCTCGCATTCCAATTGTCTCCTAGCAACAAGACAGTTTAGAGCTGATGGCTCTGTGGGAGCAACCGGGGTGGCTGAGTTGAAATGGACTTTCCTGAGGATGGGTCCTAATGTGTTTTTGTGTCCATGAGGGCCTTGGAATGGGGCGCTGGCACCGGGACCCTGAAGTACTCTCCTAAGCTTTGGACATGGCTCCCATGCACAGGTTTCCTTGTGGAGACGAGATGAGTCCTATGGGTGCCTCAGGAAAACCCCTATGCTCGTATTGGAATCAGGCTTTTGAGGACACATGCCTGTAACCCAAAGCAATGGATCCTATTATGGCCTAGGGTCCTGTCTGGTTCAATCTTCTTCTCTGGGGACATCCATCTATCGTATGAGTGGAGGTCGATTATCAGCTGGTGTCAGACAGCCCTTGTTTGTCCTGGGCGACCTACACTATTGGGATGGCCTCAGGGACTTTGGAGGTTTCTCCTAATTTGTACGATTTTGGACCATGGAATGGGCAGAATTCCCATGGATTGGTAGGCACAGTCCTAATGTGTAGCTCCAGGCGCCCAGCCTGGAGGGTGTTTGGCCCAAGACTTTGAGGACAGAAGTCTGAAAACACAAACTCAGCTTAGGTTTGTGGATGTAGGTATGGCAGGCCCGATCTACAAACCATGAGAAGAACTCTTCAGGATATGAAGAAAGTGGGAGTCTGAGTCGCTTGCTCAGGCTTTTGTCTCTGGATTTTGTATCAGCGATGGCCATGGAATAACGGGGAGGCCTCATGGGTCATGGACGAATCTTACTCTCTGAGGATTTGGCCAGATTTCCAATTGCTTTTCGTCAATCTGTGGGATGGGAGGTCTCCTTTCAGGTTTGTTACCTCAGGTGTCCCACAGAAAGAGGAATTCCAAAGCCAAGCCGTGGGGAAGACTGAAGGGACAACCCGAACTATGGTTAAAAATTGGGGCCTAAGGGCATGGCAAGCCCAATATGCTATCTCTTCATCCAGCCACTGAGTAGCCTTACTTGAGGACTGGGCTCAGCCTGAGGGTCAAAATGTGTGTTTGTGACCAATGTGGCCCGCGAGCATGGGCGGGGCCTCATGGGCCACACTGGTTTCAACGACACTAAACGTTGGACAACATGCCAACCACAAGTTTTCTTGTCATGGGGAAAAAGTTCTGATTTCTGCATCACCTTCATCATGGACAGTGATTGGAGATAAGGTCTAGGTTCTGAAACCTGAAAACCGAGGTTGTGAAGAGATGACCTAAGGCCATGGCGGCTCGATGTGCTCAGTGTGCGGCCAGCTGTCTGGGAGGGGCCAGGGGGTCCAGGCTCAGGCTGTGTCAGAAAGGGCATTAGTGCCCTGGTCAGCCTATGTATTTGGGGTACAGCCAAGGTCGGTGCAGGTTGATCCTCATTTGGGGTACTGGGTAGCCCCAGAAGACAATGTTTTTTATCTGGAGGGCAGGCAGAGTGCTGCATTGTAGTTCTGGATTGCCAAACTGGAGGCCTTGTGGGCCAGTAGTCTGACGACAAAAGTCTGAGAACACAAGCTAGGCTTAGGTTTCTGGGTGAGGCAATGGCAGGAACAATCTGCAGACCTGAATCGAGATCTGGTGCATCTGAAATCAGGGCGAGGATCAGACGATCGCTCAGGTTGGAGTTTCTGTCCCTGATGGCCCATTCATGAATGGGGAGGCATCACGAGTCCTTGGGTGTTTTCCCACGATGGGAGTTGTGAGAAGCTCCAAACTGCAGAGAGTCTTCTGCAGGACAATTGAGACCTGTTGTTTGGCTCCAGGCCAATGATTCTGAGCAGGGTTCTAAGGATGGATGGCTGGGTAGCCCACCTCGCATTCCAATTGTCTCCTAGCAACCAGACAGGTTAGATCTCCTGGATCTGTGGGGAGCTACCGAGGATGCTGAGTTGAAATGGACACCCCTGGGGATGGGTCCGAATGTGCTTTTGTGTCTATATAGACCTTGGAATGAAGCGGTGGCACTGGGGCCCTAAAGGGTTCTCCTAAACAGAGGCTTTGACACAGCTCCAACGTGCAAGTATCCCATGTGTAGATGAGATGTTTTCTGATGGGTGAGTCAAGAAACAGCTATATGCTGCTTTTGAAATCCAGGCCTCTGAGGTAAGAGGCCTGGAAAACAAAGCAATGGATCTGATTAGTGCCTAGGGGCCTGTTCTTTCCTTTTTACCTCTGGGACATTTGTCTATGGGTCTGAGTGCAGGTAGGTGCTCATTTGGGCTCAGATTGCCCCTGTTTTACCTGGGAAGCCACCACTATTGAGATGGATCAGGGACTTTGGAGGTTTATCCTATTAGAAGGGTTGTGGCCATTGGAATGGGCACACACAATTCCCTTGGAGAGGTCAAGTACAGTCCTCAGGTTTGGCTCCAGGGGCCTTAGCCTGTAGGTTGTGTAGGCCAGGGCTGATTGGACAGTTGTCTGAAAACACAAACTCGGCTTATGTTTCGGGTCATAGGTATGGCAGGACTGATCTACAGACCATGAGGAGAACTCTTCTGGATTTGAAAGAAGGGCGAGTTTGAGGCTCCTTCTCAAGTTTTTGTCTCTGGATATCGTGTCACTCATAATCGTGGAATTTCTGGGTGACTTCATGGGAAATGGACGAGTCTTACTCTCTGGTGGTTTGGCCCCGTCCAAAGAGTTTGGGGTCATTCTGTGGGCTGGAAGAAGTCAGTTTTGTTGTTGTTGTTGTTGTTGTTGTTTTCTCTTTTAACCTCAGGTGTCCTAAAATGAGGGATTCCAGAGTAGAGCCCTGGGGAGGGGCGACTGGACAATCAGAAATCTGGTTAAAAATTGGGGCCTAGGGACATGTCAAGCCCATTATGACATCTAATGGTCCAGCCACTGAGAGGACTTACTAGAGGACATGACTCATGCTGAGGGTCACAATGCGTGTGGATGCCCTCGTCGCACTCAAGAATGGGCGGGGCCTCAGGGTGAATGCTGGTTTCTCCTACACTCAACGTTGGACAACGTGCCAACCACAAGGGTTCTTGCCATGGGTAAGGAGGAGTTCTGATTTCTGCATCACACTCACCCCTGGGCAGTGATTGGAGATAAGGTCTCGGTTCTGAAGCCTGAAAACTGAGGTAGGGAAGAGATGATGACCTAAGGCCAAGGAGGGTTTTATGTGCTCAGTGTGCGGTCAGCTTTCTTGGTGTTGGTCAGGAGATCTGGGCTCAGGTTGTGTTCGACAGTGCATTAGTGCCCAGGTTAGACTATATAATTTGGGTAAAGTCGAGTGCTGTGTAGTTTTACCCTCATTTAAGGTGCCTGGGCAGCTCATGAGGCAATAATTTTTTTTCTAGAGGGCAGGCAGAGTGCTGCATTGTGTGTCCGGAATTGCCAAACTTGAGGGCTTCGGGGCCAGGAGTGTGAGGACAGAATTCTGAGAAGACAAGCTTGACTTCTGTTTCAGGGCGAGGTCATGGCAGGTACCCCCTGCAGATCTGAACCAATATCTCATGCATCTGAAGTCAGGGCGAGGATCAGACGTTGGCTCAGGTTGGATTTTTTGTGCATGATGGCCGCTTCATGAAGGGAGCGGAATCACGAGGCCATTGAGGTTTTCCCACGTTGGGAGTTGTGGGATGCCCCCTTCCAGGATTCCTTCTGCAGGAAAATTGAGACCTGTTGGACAGCTCCAGGACATCCCATATGGAATGACTCCAGAGCACCGTTCGCGGATGGATGCCTGGGAAGCCCGCCTCGCATTCCAATTGTCTCCTAGCAACAAGACAGTTTAGATCTGATGGCTCTGCCGGAGCAACCGGGGTGGCTGAGTTGAAATGGACTTTCCTGAGGATGGGTCCTAATGTGTTTTTGTGTCCATGAGGGCCTTGGAATGGGGCGGTGGCACCGGAACCCTGAAGTACTCTCCTAAGCTTTGGACATGGCTCCCATGCACAGGTTTCCTTGTGGAGACGAGATGAGTTCCTATGGGTGCCTCAGGAAACCCCCTATGCTCGTCTTGGAATCAGGCTTTTGAGGACACATGCCTGTAACCCAAAGCAATGGATCCTATTATGGCCTAGGGTCCTGTCTGGTTCAATCTTCTTCTCTGGGGACATCCATCTATCGTATGAGTGGAGGTCGATTATCAGCTGGTGTCAGACAGCCCTTGTTTGTTCGGGCGACCTACACTATTGGGATGGCCTCAGGGACTTTGGAGGTTTCTCCTAATTTGTACGATTTTGGACCATGGAATGGGCAGAATTCCCATGGATTGGTAGGCACAGTC